>NC_087443.1:30505219-31153969 GCF_036321535.1 Camelus dromedarius | reverse complement strand
TAGTTGGTGTTTCTTAAGTTTCTTTTAATGGGCTCCCTCCCATTTCTTTAGATTTTTCCTATTTTAATTTCTTGATACTGTCCATTTTATCAAAATTTTCAAAAGCAATGGCAGAATATTTTTTATGTCTTTTTTATTGTGTTAAACAGAAATTATACGAAGTTTATCATCCTATCTATTTTTAAGTATCAGTCCAGTGGTATTAAGTACATTCATTTTTTTGTGCAACCATCACAACTATCTCCATAACTCTTTTTACTTTCTAAAACTGAAACTTTATACCCATTAAGCAGTAACTCCCCAGTCTCTCCTCACCCTGAAAATCACCGGGATACTTTCTATCCCTATGCATTTGACTACTCTGGGAACTTCATATAAGTGGAATTATATAATATTTGCCTTTTTGTGTTTGGCTTACTTTTCACTTAGCATAATGTCCTCAAAGTTCATCCTCCCCTTACATAGCTGAATAATATCCTATTGGATATGTGTATACCACATTTTGCTTATCCGTTCATTTGTCAATGGACATGTGTCTACATTTGACCTTTTGTGAATAACATTGTTATGAATATGAGTGTAAAAATATCTCTTTGAAACCCTGATTCCAATTCTTTTGTATATATTCCCAGAAGTAGAATTGCTGGATCATATCATAATTCTATTCTTAAATTTTTGAAAAACCACCAGTTCTCACAGCAACTAGACCATTTCACATTCTCAACAAAAGTACACAAGTGTTCCAATGGGTCTATATATTTGACAACATGTTGTTTTCTGTTTTTTGATAGAAGCCATCCTAATGGGTATGAGATTGTATCTCATTGTAGTTTTGGTTTGTATTTCCCTAATGGTTAGTCATGTTGAGCATTTTTACATGTGTTTATTGACCATTTGTAGATCTTCTTCAGAGAAATGTCTTTTCAAATGTCTTTACCCATTTTTGAATCAGATAGGTTTTTTCTTCTTTTTTGGTTTTGAGTTTAAGGAGCTCTCTATACATTCTGGATATTAATCCCTCATCAGATATATGATTTGTAAATATTTTTCCCATTCTGTGGGTTGCCCTTTTACTCTGTGGATATTGTCTTTTTTCTAACTGAAGTATAGCTGTTTACACTGTTGTGTTAATTTCTGGTGTATAGCATAGTGATTCAGATATATATATAGATATATATAGATACATATCTATATATATCTATATATGCCTTTTCATATTCTTTTTCATTATAAGCTATTACAAGATATTGAATCTAGTTCCCTGTGCTCTATAGTAAGACCTTGTTGTTCATCTATTTTATATATAGTAATTAGTATCTGCAAATCCCAAACCCCCAATTTATCCCTCCACCCGCCCCTTTCCTCCTTGGTAACCCATAAGTTTGTTTTCTATGTTGGTGACTCTGTCTCTGTTTTGTAAATAAGTTCATTTGTGTCCCTTTTTTAGATTTCATATGTATGTAATATCATGATATTTTTTTTTCTCTTTCTGGCTTACTTCACTTAGTATGACAATCGCCAGTTCCATCTATGTTGCTGTAAATGGCATTATTTTATTCTTTTTTATGGTTGAGTAGTATTCCATTGTATGCATCTATACATAACTTAAGAAACCAGAAAACTGGAAAAAGGAGAACAAACTAAACCCAAAGCTCACAGAAGGAAGGAAATAATAAAGGTTACAGCAGAAATAAAAACAATACAGAATAGAAAGATAACAGAGAAAATCAATGAAACCAAAAGTCAGTTATTTGAAAAGGTCATCAATATTGACAAATGCTTAGCTAAGAGGACTAAGAAAAAAAAGAGCTGACTCAAATTACTAAAATTAGAAATTAAAGTGGGGATCTCACTACCAATTCTACAAAAATTAAAAGCATTATAATAGAGTACTATGAATAATTGTCCACTAATGGATTAGATAACTTAGTTAAAAAGGACAAATTCCTAGAAACACAAAAACTACAAGACTAAATCACAAAGAAAGAAAATATCAATAGTCTTATAACTAATAAGGAGATTGAGTCAGTAATAAAAAATCTCCCAACAAAGAAAAATCTTGGACCTGATGGCTTCACTGGTGAATTATACCAAACACATAAAGAAGAATTAATACCAATCAAAATTTTCCCAAAAATTGGAGAGGAGGGAATATGTCCTAACACATTCTATGAGTTTAGCATTATCCTGACACCAAGCCAGACAAGAACACTACAGGAAAAGAGAACTACAAACCAATATCTCTTTATGAACATTGAAACACAAGTCCTCAACAAAATACTAGCAAACCATATTGAGCAGCAGGTATTATACCATGACCAAATGGGATTTATTCTTGGAATCCATGGATGATTCAACATACGACTCTATTGATATAAAGCGCCGATTCAACAGAATGAAAAAAATCCACATGATTGTCTCACTTGATGCAAAAAGTGAGATGATCCCTTTCATTAAAAAAAAAAACCCTCAACAAACTAAGAATAGAAGAAAACTAACTCAACATGGTAAAAGCCATAAATGAAAACCCCACAGTGATCATTATACTCAGTGGTGAAAGACTGAAAGCATTTCAAGGCAAGGATTCCCACTTTCACCACTTCTTTTCAATATAATATTAAAAGTTCTGGCCAGAAAATTAGGCAACAAAAATAAATTAGCCTTTTTCATTCAGCATAGTTCCTGGAGATCATCGAGGCCACTGTGTGCACCAGTAGTGTGCTCATTTGTATTGCTGAGTAGCATTTTGTGGTATGGATGTACCACAGTTTATTGAATCCACAGAAGGACATCTGGGTTGTTTCCAGTTTTTTGACTATAAAACTCCTATAAGCAAACATGTACTGTTTGAAGAAAATATACATTATTTAATGATTGGCATAAATCTATGATTACTAATTCTTAGGGGAGATTTTTTCCTTAGCCTAGACAATGCCTAGATAGATATGATGGTGAGTGGATTTTGTTCTAGTCCAGTCTTTTTGAGAGTCTTGGCTTATGATGAGGTGGGCAGTCTCAGTCTCAACTCTGCATCTACAGCAGCCCAAGGTCTCTGTCCCTGTAAGAGCATTAAAACCCAAGCCTCTAGGTTTTAGAGTACTGCCCTCTCCCCCAACACCAGCACACATCAATGGCAGCTGTCCAAGAGTTCCAGGTTTCAGTTCCTGCTTTGTTTCTGGAACAAAGGAACTGCCTTTTCTTTCTCATGAGTTCAGTGACACACTTAAAATAATGGTCCAGTTTTGCCTTTCCCATCCAACATGCTAGGGAAGGAGGCAATTGGGACACTCCTCTTATTTGGGGTGACACAGAATCATAGAGCAAAGAAGAAAGAAGTAGTAGGGAGTGGTCAAAGAATGCAAAGATGGTGCCTCTGTGGCTGACTGATTCCCAGCGAGGCCAGAGCTAAAAATCAATTTCTTGAGCAGTATTTCCCAGGAAATCACTTGAGACTTTTGTTCAAAGGTACAGATTCCTAAGCTCCTCCTCTGGCAATTTTGGACTTGGTAGTCTGAGGTGAGATCACCAAGATTGAAGACTATTTTCTCCCAGAGCCTCAGGTGACTCTTACGGAAAAAGTTTCAGAAAGCACTGCTCTAGAATCCTGTATAGATTGCCAGGTCCACCTCTCTGGGTGTGGGATCTTGCAATCTGTGGTTTTTGGCAGATACTCCAGGAGATGTGCCACTAAAAAAATAACAACAACAACAAAAATAGAGTATAGTTTACAACAACAACAACAAAAAAAGGTTTAGACCAGCATACAGATATAGGAATAAAATATTTCAAAGATAATATTGTGTAGTTAGAAACTGTGAAAGTGTGGATACTGAAACCATCCATCTATTTATCCATTCATTCATTCAATGACCACTTTTGAGCCTTTTTATGTCGCAGATATTTCCAGGTGCTAGAAATTCTGAAATAAATAAGATACAACCCTGATTTCAAAAACTGCCTCTTCTAGCAAGGAAGGCAAATTAATAATACCTATACAGTCTGGTGAATATGTAGAAGTACAGATAGGGTTGCCAGGTAAAATATAAGATGCCCAATTAAACTTCAATTTCAGATAACAAATAATAATTTTTAGTATAAATATGTCCCAAATTTCACTTTTTGGGGGTTCTTGTTTGTTTGTTTCTTAATCTGGCAACTCTAAATACATAGGAATAGAAAGGAAAAGCGTCCCAATCAGCTTAGGAGACAAAGGCTGCAAAGTTCAGGCATATGTCAAAAGGTCTTTGATACAAACGGATTAAAATTAGTAGGGCACGGGGACAGCTGCCAGAAGCCGGTAGGACTCCAAGTATACTGCATTATTCCTAGATTAAAAAGGTAAAGTGTGTTCATCTGTCCCAACAACAGCTACTGCATACCTCAGAATATCCTATAACATATTCATATAATTAACATTTTTAGAATCACAAAGACTTACAGAACACAGGTTTATGGGCGAGGTCTTCTAAAGTGATTCCTCCTTCAGGATTGAACTCAAAACTGCTAGTGAAGTTGTATTTTGCAGTTCCTTCTGGAGAAATAGTAATTTTTGCAGAGTCTCCCAGAACTACCTGATTGAATTCTGCACGAATAAAGGTAACTGGAGTATCTCCTTTAAAACCCTTCTGTTGACAGAAACATACTTTACAATTAGGCATGTTATATAATTATACATAATTTACAGTTCAAATACAGAATTTTCCTATATATCTGGCAATCCATTTTGACTTGAACTAAAAAACATTTTCCATGTTGTCCTAACAAGCTATATCACAAATGTAGTAGAAGTAGAAGTCATTATACAAATCTAGTTGTAGCTAAATGCAATATTCTATTTAAATGCTATCAAGTTGGAAGTTTTGAAAAATAACATTTATTGTATTTATATAATTATAAAAGCATGCTGTGGAACATTTGAAAAAGTGAGGAAAGCACATAGGAAAATAAATTACTTGCAATCTCACTTTAATATGGAAGCACTATTAACATTTTAGAATATATTTTCTAGCGTTTTACTGTAAATGCACACACATTTATATATATATTTTTATATACAGCCTTTAAAACAAAGTAGAAATTAGTTATTACATCCTGTTTTGGAATAAG
The DNA here is from genome assembly GCF_036321535.1 of Camelus dromedarius. Classification (NCBI taxonomy): domain Eukaryota; kingdom Metazoa; phylum Chordata; class Mammalia; order Artiodactyla; family Camelidae; genus Camelus; species Camelus dromedarius. Next base: position 31,148,863 of record NC_087443.1, on the reverse strand, counting down.
CTTTTGATTTCATAGCATTGAATGAATATTTTACTATTTCATTTTTCTTGTAAATTTTCAGTTATATTATATTGTAGCTTTATTATTTAAATTCAGCAAGTGAAATTAATCACAAGAGAAACTCTGGAGGAATTCAGATCCTCTTCTGGAGAAAGGAACTGCTGCTAGGAAAATGAAAACCAGTTGTTTCACCCCTGTTAAATTTAGTATTCAAATTGCCAGGTATTTTACACACACAGTAAGAGGATTTGCTGATTATAGACTAATAATAAGGAATACTGAGAAGGAAGTGTCATTGCTATAAAACCAGCAGGTTTGGTGGTACAGAATGATGTTAAACTCCATTCCTCCTGCTAATGTTCCTTATACATCCTCACCAAGCCACACTTAGATGACTGACAGGGAGACTTGAGCCCAGAGGCAAAAGTATTTTCAAAAAATGAATAAACTAAGGACTTCCTAGATTCTCAAAAATAACTTTACCAAGTCATATCCATCTGTCACAGTGATCTGCACGGGTCTGCCTGTTGACACTTGTTCCATACCGACTCTCAGGCAGTCTCTCTGGTCTTCTTTGATCTCTGTGAACATAATGAGTGAACCTGTCCTCTCATATAACATAGCTGCACAAGTACTCACATTACATCATAACCAATACCAGGGGAGAAATGTTCTAGTCCAGTATTGTTTTGTGCCCTTTCCAACCTTTGTTGCCAGGTAGGCAGAGCTAGTTACAAGGGTGATTTCACTGGTTAGTGCTAATAAGATCCTTATATATGTAACTAAACCATTAAGCACAAATTATAGCAAGACAGAGGATAGGAATGCCATACCCCCAACTCACATCCCCCACATTCTTCACAATGTTTTTTGGTAGCTACTTTTTTTTTTTTTTTGATGTGCAAATCTCCCCTCAAGTGTTACTTATCTCTCGGTTTTAGAAAAATATATTTTAAAAACAGGAAAGCAGCAGCCACACAGAATAGTTAGTCCACTGGAAAAATTCCTAACATATGTCTTATTTAGTCAAAGATATTTTCAAATTATTTTACAACACTAAGGATACAATTTCAAAAATAAACTGTATAGCTGTTAAGGGGGGAAAAAAAGTCATGTTTTCTAACAATTCAAAGTGGAACTTAATGCTTCAAACATTTACTCAGGATTTACCCCGCTAAGTGTATCTGACTGATGGAACAAAAAAGGAGGTATCTTGCCGTTCCCAGGGTTTATAAGTATTCTGCCTCTCCCCAGCGACTCCCTCACTTTCCGTTACCTAAAGTCTCAGATCACTTGTTCAACACTATGTCTCCAGGTTCATTTAGGGCCTAAGTGACCCTAACAACTTTCTTATCAATTTTACATTTGAAATGACCTTCTGCATCACTCTACTTCTTTCCTTTTCAGTAGTAGTACATGAATTAGGTCTTCACTAGGCTGATAAATGCCTAACATCTCTGAGCCTTAGTTTCACTTTCTATAAAATGGATAATATAACTTACGCCTATTTCACATTTGTTGAAAATATTCACTAAAACAGTAAAACTGCTTAACCTATGAAGCACCGCACAAATGGTGTTATTAATATGCACTACTTTTCCTGAATGCTGAACTATTCCCTTAAAAACAAGTAATCTGTCACATTTTTGCAGCCCCTGAGTGCCTAGCACCATGCCTTGTCCCTAAGTGGCGTTAGAGGCGTATTTGTTGAACAATTAGTGCAAGGAATCTGGCTAGTTACAAGTGATGGTTAGGGCAGTCAGTCACAAGAAACTGCAGGTTAGATGAAGGAGACAACGTGACTGGGGGTGGTCTGGGGACAGGTGCGCAGTCTGCGCTTACTTCGGGGGATCTCGGCGCAAAGTGGGAGGCCTGGGCTTGGCGGGGTCGTCCCAGCCTAGGGGGGTCGGGGCCGTGGAGGTCTGTACCGGAGTACGGCGGTGGAGGGATGCGGTCCGTGCGTTTCAGTCTGGCCGAAGCTGAGGGAGAAGAGACTGAGGTAACGGGGTGTGGGCGCCGAGGGCGGGAGTGGTGAGACGTGGAAGGGACTGTTTTCTAAGGAGTGATAGCTGTCTTACCTGAGACAGCCGCAGACGCGTCTCCTGCAACTATAGGAACCGATTCCCTCTCGCGAGAACTTCGTTTTCGGAATTACCGCAAGTTTATCTCAAGACTCGCGATAACATTGCCCGCGAGGGAACCAAGAAAGGGGCGCGAGGTGAGCTTCTGCGCGTGCGCTCTGGAAACTGTGAGCCTGAGCCGCAGCGTCGGTGCGTACTTGGGATTTCTGGTGTTTCTGCAGATGTCCCTTTACCTTGGCGAAAGTTTTGGCTAAGTACGTTTTCTACTTTTTGATTTTGCTTTCTCGACCCCTTTCTTTCAGTATCCCTCCATAAACAGGAGGAGAGAAACCAAAAGGAAACGTATTTAAAGATAAAATAAAGGCCTATATTAAACGGTTTTGAAAATGGGCATTTAAATCTTTATCCGTAAAAAATGCAGATAAGACAGTATTTTTAAAGGGAGACTGGCTCTCTCATATTGTTGATGAAAATGCAAAACCGTACTGCTACTAGTGCTAATAATGCTAAAACCGTAGTGCTAATATTTATACAATAAACAGACTTGAAGTGATGAAAAAATTTAATACATTTGAAATTCTACATTAGAGTTGGAATGGCAAAATACAGTAGCAAAAACCTGGAAACAACTCAACCGAAGAGTGTATGAATATGCTGATATATATTCACAAAATAGCGTATTACAAAGCAGTCAAAATGAATGAACTATGGAGGCAAAAAAAGGTATAAAATCTCTAAAAAATTCAAACTCCTTAGTCTGGGTTTCAGAGACCTCCATTAAATGGCGCACTATTTCAACAACTCCTTTCTCATTACTCTGAAAGACTTGTTCCTAATTAGCCAATCTGTTTCTATTCCCCATTTATTTCTCACAATATCCAATAATATAATCAAATGTATTGCTTATACTCAAATTGATCTACAGAGTCAAAGCAATCACTATCAACATGGCTTTTTTTTTTTTTTTTTTGCATTCATATAGAAATGCATGGGACCCAAAATAGCCAACACATTCTTGAGAAAGACTATAGTTGAAGGATTCAAATTTCCCAATTTCTAACTTATTATAAAGCTATAGTTACCAAGTAATCAAAGCATAAGGATAGACATACAGATTAATAGAATAGAGAATTCAGATATAGAATTTGTTTCACTGTTAGCATAACTAATGCCATTTTGGGCCTGTTCAGTTTCTCCTGTCCTTCCACTGACCCTACCTAGGACTGTACTGTGTGGTAAATCTCTTCTCTATTGTCAAGAGCTTTGTAGCTAATAGATACTGTTTAATGTTCATTAGTTCCAGGTGGCCTATATGCTGTGTAAATCTTCAAACTATGGTAAGACCTTCACTGATGTATTCCTGGTGCCCACAAGACTAGTTACTCATAAATTAGATGCAGTCTTGACTTAGGAATGCACGCCCTGTCTCTGAATACGTACCCTCATGCCCTAGTTTGACATAAAGTTGTCTCAGTGGCCCCTTGACAGCGTGGAGAATTGCTGTACTGCAGAGGGGCTGCTGTCCACCCTATATGTAAGTTACCCAATAATAAACTGCTCCATGGATTGTATGGAACTACCTGCCTTATTTTTTGGTTTTAAGATAGCTCCTCAGTTCGGTGTGCACTTTTCATTCCCTCTGTCCTCGGACCAAACTTTATATTCATGGTCAGGTGATTTTTGACAAGAGTGTCAAGACAATTCAATGGCAAGAGAATAGTCTTTTCAACAAATGATGCTGGGTCAACTGGATATCCAAATGCAAAAGAAAGAAGCTGGACACCTATCTCACACCATATAAGAGTATTAACTAAAAATGTTGGAGACCAAAATGTAAGAACTAAAACTCTAAAAATCTTAGAAGAAAATATAGAGGTAAATTGTCATGAGCTTGCATTAGACAGTGGTTTCTTAGACATGATACCAAAAGCACAAGCAACCAAAGAAAAAAGAGAATTGGACTTCATCAGAATTTAAATTTTGTGCATCAAAAGACACCATCAAGAAAGTAAAAAGACAACCCACAGAATGGGAGAAAATATTTCTAAATCTGTATTGTGTGTGTGTATATATAATTTTCTGCACATTGTGTTGTTTTTACATCTTAAAAAACCCTTCTGGCTAGGGAGAGACTGCCCTTCCCCAGGTAGCCGGTTCTTAGAGATAGCAAAGGACCAAGCTAAGAGCATGTTTTGATAAGCCAGCTAACCAATCCAGAGCCATACCTCCTGTATCTGGCCCTGAACCCCAGGAGGAAAATATTCTTCTGCCTTAGTAATCCCAGGGTTAGGAACCAGGCAACTGGAGACCACCCATATAGTCCAAAGCCCACCAAAATTACTCCAACTAGCCAATCCTAAACTGTTTACCCTGACCCACACTGCCTTTCCCTCAGAAACACCAATATAGGTATGGCCCCCAGCCTCCTGTCTTCTGCCTCCTGACCACCCTGGTGCCTTTCCCATTTGGCCCTATGTGTGCAGTGCCTTCTGTCTCTAAGATGTTTGAGCATAATTACTTTCCTGAGCCTCTCCTGTGTCTTCTCTTGTGGCCAAACCTGACTGACCATTCCGTAAAAGAATACAAAACAAAATCATATCCGATAAGGATCTTCTAACCAGAATATATAAATAACCCTTACAACTCAACAATAAAAAGATGAATAGCTCATTTAAAAATGGGTATTTGAATAGACATTTTTCCAAAGAAGATACCCAACTGGCCAATGAGCTCAAGATATGCTCATTAGTCATTAGGCAAATGCAAATCAAAACCACAATGAGATACCACTTCACACTCAGTAGGATAGAAGACTCATTCATTGCTGGTAGGGTTGTAAAATGGTACATCTGCTTTGGAAGATAGTTTGGCACATCCTCAAAAAGGTAAACATAAAGATACTGTATGTACCAGCAATTCCACTCCTAGTACTATAGCCGAGAGAACTGAAAACATGTCTACACAAAAACTTGTACATGAATGTTCGTAGCAGCATTATTCATAAATAAAAAGGGGGAAACAATCCACATGTCCATCCAAACAATGAATGCTAATTGATAGAAGCCAGACAAAAGGGCCACACATTGTATGACTCCATTCATATGAAAAGCCCCAAGTAGGCAAATCCATTTGGACAGAAAGTGGATTAGTGATTGCCAGGGGCTGGGAAGGAGGGAAAAGAAGTTACTGATAATGTGTGTAAGTTTTCTTTTGGGGTGATGAAAATGTTCAAAAATTGATTTTGGTGATTGTTGCACAAATATATGAATATTCTAAAAACCACTGAATTTTATGATATATGAATTATATCTCAGTTTTTAAAAAGCTTAAAAATACATTGCTCCTATCTTTTCTTTCCTTAATAACTTAAACCTCTCTCAGCTTTACATTTAGTACCTCCCAATCACTAGTTTTTTTTCTTTACTTTACATCCCTTCATTGTTACTTATTCAAAACCTTTATCAAAACTGAACTTTTTCAATGAAACTTTTTAAAATTACATCTACCTTAGCCCATCATCCTTCTACCTATGTATCTTGCTTTTGCCTCACTATTGTACGTAGGTCTGCCTCTGTAAGAGTAAGGCTGTATTTTATACCACCTTGTATGTATATACCTTGGTACTTAAACAAATGTTCATCATATTATAATTGATACTTATAATTCTTCTCAATTTTTATTTAGTACAGTCATTCACCACATCTATATTAAATACCTGCTTTGTGCCAGAGAGCTCAACACTAAGAACAGATAGGGTTATTATCCTCAGCAGAATTTATAACCCAACATTTACAACTTCCTTATATCCTAAGTTTTGTTTAGAACCCTCACTAGATTACAAACCTTCTTCCTTTTTATTTTCCCTGACTACCTATTGTAATGCTCAACATACTTAAGTAATTCCTCAGTACTAGGAATAAAACCAGGTTTGAAATCACTCTGCTGTACCACTAACTGAGCTCCCAAAATACTTCTCCAAAGAGCTAGTGTTCAATCTCCCAGGGAAATACTTTAAGCCTCATTCATTCATTAATTGAGCACATTTTATGTGTCAAGCTTCACTTTCTTCAATCATGATTAAATTGCAACTGAAATTAAAGTCTTTTATAAATTTTTTTTTTAAATCAAGGGTCAATAAAAATCTGTAGTGAGCTTTAGGAGACATAAAAGTAGGCTATGTATTTTATGCATATAAACATATAATTCTTTTTTTGAAAAGTTGCTCCAGGCAATACTAATCTATTTTCTATGTGGGAAATTTAGTATTTATGAAATAGAATACCAATTTATGTAAAATAAGATGCAAATTACTCTCCTAGGTCAAAAGAGCTGAATTTTTTAAAAGAGTAATACAGTCTTGACATACAACCAACTATAACTGTCCAGTAGAAGGCAGAGTTTTTCTTTTTAACTCAGTATTATCTATTCAAATTTATTCAATATTGAACTTTTTTATTCAATATGATTGCACAGAATTAGAGACTGTTGTGATTTTATTCAATTTGGTATCCTATTTAGAATAAGAGCAGTGAGAATTATGCTTTACAAACAGTGCATTATTACGGTATCATTGTGATATGGCTTTACTTGATTGTATATAAAGAGAAAAAGAAAACACTGGAATTAAGGCAATAACCCCATGTGCAAACCAAGCACAATACCCTGACACAGTCCTTAGGAAAAGCTCTTTTGTTTAGGTGGCTGGTGTTGCTGCATGCAGGTCAGTCATTGCTTTGAAGGATAAGCTTTGAATAGCTTCATTTGTTTAAAAAAAATTTCTCCTACTGGCCCACGATGGCCAGAAGAAGCTTTCGGTAATCTCCACTTGTGTCACTTGCAATCATCATGCCCAGGGTCTTCTGATACATCTGACTGAATATCTGTTTTATCTGTACGAGATCAATCTGCATGCAAGAGATGATATTTTTGACATTAGAAAAAAAAAGCTGTCAAAAGAAAACTTATTTATTAATTTATTAGAATTATGTTTTAACAGTGAAGAGATCCTAATTATAATCAAAGCAGAGGGGAAAAACACCAAATGACTGGCATTTTATAGCTAGCATTAAATTACCAGTACTAGTGTCACCTAATGAATGATTCACTGCTGTGTAAAGATATTGGCTAAGGGTGAACTAGTTTCATCTATTATTCCAAATATATTAGTCATTTAAAAACCAATTTCAGGGGCAGGTATAGCTCAAGTGGTAGAGCGCATGCTTAGCATGCATGAGGTCCTGGGTTCAATCCCCAATACCTCCTCTAAGAATAAATAAATAAACCTAGTTACGTCCCTCCACCAGAAAAAAACAAACAAAAACACCAATTTCATAGGATGACAAATATCAAAAACACAGAAATTAACAAGTGCTGTGCCTTGCTGGTAAGAATGTAAAATGGTGCAGCTGCTGGAAAGTAGTATGGTGATTCCTCAAAAGAATAAAATAAAATAGAATTGCCATATGATACAGCAAATTCCACTTCTGGATATATACACAAAAGTGAAAGCAGGGACTCAAATATTTGTACACCCATGTTCGTAGCAGCATTATTCACAACAGTCAAAAGGTAGAAGCAACCCAAGTGTCCACTGACAGATAAATCAATAAACAAAAGGTAGTGTAGATATACAATGGAATATTACTCAACCTGAGAAAGGGAGGAAATTCTGATGCATGTTACCACGTGTATGAACTCTCAAGACATTAAAAGGACAAATACTGTATGATTCCACTTATATCAGGTAGCTGGAGTAGTCAAACACATAGGACAGAAAGTAAAATAGTGATTGCTGGGGATTGGGGAGCAAGTAGAATAGTGAATTATTGTTTAACGAGTGTGGATTTTCAATTTTACAAGGTGAAAAAGTTTCAGTGGTGATGGTTGCACAAAAATGTGAATATACTTAATGTCACTGAACTGCACCCTTAAAAATGATTGAAAAGGTAATTTTGTGTTATGTATATTTTATTATAATTTTAAAAAAAGAGAGTGAGAGTGGTTAGAAAATGTAGATCTAAAAACAAATACACAAGAAGTTTTTCCCATACATTGTATTATGGTTGTCTTTTAAAAAATGATTTACCTTCATTAGTATAATTTAGTAGCATATGTTTTCTTTCAATTTAAAAAAAAAAAAAAGGTCCACTGGTAAATACTAGGGTGTAGTTGTGGGGCTACGGGGCCACCAGGAAGCAGGCTAGTGAGGCTGGGGAAGGGGTGATGCCCTGCAGCCCAAGGCATTTTGATTTATCTTTTTACATCATGGACATCATATCGCTAGAAGTACTTTTAAAACATCCACAAAAAAATATACAAAGTCTAAGAAAGGAATACATTTGAGGCTACATTTAGAGAAAAAGATAAAGATAAAATTTTTTAAATTATTTTATAATTAACAGTGTATGCTAATTTCAAGAGTTTTTAAGTCCAATAGGATTTATTTGCGTAAGTCTTTCACATAGTTTTTTACATAAGCAAAATGAAAACCAAAAGATAAACATCTTACAACTAGTCATAAACCAGTGTTCTCTGAAGACCTTCTCAAGTAGGAAAATCTCTTGGCATTGGGATCATTAAAGAACAGTGGTCTGTTTAACTAAAGCAAGCCTCTCTCACAGCATGAAGAAAGTGAACACTGCGCTTTATACAACCTCTACCAGCAGTGAGAAAGAGAGCTTTTTCTTAACGTCAGTCTGACAACCAACTGAGGAATGTTTAAGAAATCAACATTCTAAGTTAGATAGAGAAAGACAAATACTGTATGGTTTCACTTATACATGGAATCTAAACAAAACAAAACAAATTAACAAACATAACAAAACAGAAACAGAGTTACAGACAGAGAACAAACAGCTAATTGCCAGAGGGGAGGGAGGAGGTGCGGGAGGAAATAGGTCAGGGAGATGAAGAGGTACAAACTTCCAGTTGCAAAATCAGTGAGTCATGGGTATGAAATGTACAGTGTAGGGAAGAGTCAGTAACTCCGTAGTATCTTTGCATGATGACATCATAACTAGACTTACCATGGGGATCGTTTTGAAATGTATAGAAATATTGAATCACTATGTGTGTGACAGAAACTAACATAGCGTTGTAGGTCAATTATACTTCAAAAACAAATAAACTCATACAAAAAAAAGATCAGATTTGTGGTTACCAGAGGTAGTGGGTGGGGGAGGGAATATTAGAGAAAAGTAATCAAAAGGTATAAACTTCCAACTGTAAGATAAATAAGTACCAGGGATGTCATGTACATACAACATGATAAATAAAACACTGCTGTATGTTATATATAAAAGTTGTTAAAGAGTAAATCCTAAGAGTTCTCATCACAAGGAAAACAATTTTTTTCCTATTTCTTTAATTTTGTACCTATAAGAGATGATGGATGTTCACTAAAATTATTATAACCTCATGAGGTATTTAAGTCAAATCATGATGCTGTATACCTTAAACTTATACAGCGCTGTATGTCAATTATATCTCAATAAAGCTGGAGGAAAAAAATTTTTTTAATATTTCTAAGAAAAAAAATCAGGGGAGGGTAATAGCTCAGTGGTAGAGTGCCTGCTTAGCATGCACAAGGTCCTGGGTTCAATCCCCAGTACCTCCATCAAAATGAATAAATGAACCTAATTACCAGCCCCACACCAAAAAAAAAAATGGAGGGGACAGCTCCAGTGGTAGGGCTCATGCTTAGCATACACGAGGCCCTGGCACCTCCTCTAAAAATAAATAAATAAATAGACCTAATTACCTCTCCCACCAAAAAAATAAAATAAAAAAGAGCTAAGGAAAAAACCCTACATTCAAAATCAAGTAGTATCAGGCAAAGAGAAAAAGCCTCACCTCACTTCGAGTGACCACAATTCTGACCAGGGTGGAGTCATCTGTGCCGGCACCTTTCATTGAATAGTAGAGCCTCTCAGCAAAGAAGGCAGGGCGGTTCAGGGCACACTGCACTGCAAGGGAGACACGCTTCAGACACAGGGCCGGAACGGGACAAAGGGGTCCACCTACCAGCTTCACCCGTCACTTCCAGCTGCCTCCGATCGGGTTCTATGTAATCATCCCCAAAATCTGACGTGAGGTGCGGATGTTCTCCTCTTGATTTTTCTCAGCATCCATCTGTCTTTCTAGCTGCATCAGACAGGCTACCTTCAATACTAGAAGATTCCCTCTGGCTAATAAACCCCATTTTCTCTCCATAGATCAGTCACACAGAGTCTTAACATTTTCCTCTGTAAAGTGAGAAAATCCTGTGGCAACTGTGCCCTGATAATCTCTTACTGAAAGGAATAATGGCTGAAATCTGAATTCTAAGAGTTAAATACATCATTTGGCTGAGAGATGGATGTGAGACAGACTCCAAAATAAAAAAGAAAACACAGATCCAAGCAAAGACTTGAGAATGATAAAAAGAAATCTGACATGTTTTCTCTTAGGAAAACTGATTTACTAAAGTCTCCTCCTGCAGGTGGTAAAGATGTACCAGGTGTTCATTATTATGTTAGCTACAATTACTATGGTAGTATTTCTCAGACATTTAACTGCTATTACCAATATGTTACTAATACTCTCTTTAGTCTTATATTCTCCTTGAGAATGAAATTTTCACTTCATTAAGCATCTGAATGTTAAGACACCAAAAATTGGATTTTTAGTTTCAAAAGGGAAAAGGGTCTCACTGGGCTGAGTACTTGAAAGGTGTCTGGGGAGCTCAAAATGACCCTTTGTGTGGTGGTGCTCCAGAGTCTCCTGGGGCATTCCCAGTCACCTTACTGGAAATGCTTCAATCTATTGTCTATTTTTGCACAGTCCTCAAGAAAGGAGACAGAGAATAAAGACTAAATAATCCCAAAACAACCCTATTTGATCACACCACCAACCACTCATAGGGAATCACATATAAAAACACAGGATTAGCTCAGCCTCTGCCTAAGCAGATTTCAGGGAGTCTATATTAATAATCACCACTTCATGGGAACAAATATTCAAAGCCTCGCTCATTTACAAACCAAACAAAGCAAAACACAAAAGTATCTTACAGATGGTCTTCAAACCACTTTCAACGTTTCCAGAAAACTCACGGCCAACACTGCTTAACAAATCTCGATTAGCCATCTGCAAACAAAGAATATAGGGGTTAAAATATTCTCACACTTTAAAACAAAACCCGAATCTTCAAAAGAAAAGCTCATACCCTGGAATAAGCCTCCATGGTAGCTTTCAGCTGAGGAAAGCTTCTTGTGGCAAGAATCATGTTAAAGCAAGACTCATCTGTCCCTAATCTCCCCTCACCGGCTTGATACAGACGCTGAGCATCTTCCTGAGCCAGTTGGTGGTTAACATTTTGGTTCTCGTCACGATTTCCCTGCAAAAGAGGAAGCAGGAATTAGAAGAAAGTGATGCAAGTTTTATTTAAAAAACTTTTTCCAATATAGTCACTTTTAGATTTAAAGGGACAACTTACTAAAGATTAATGCATAACGTTTCTCATGCATATCTTTCATTCCCCAAGAAACTATACTAGTGTAACTAGTACTTTATCACTCTGCCAATTTTGGATTTTATAATATATATTCATGGTTTAATGAGGTTAAATTAAAATGAGAGGTTTTCAGGGCTTTGAGAGCTAAATTAAACCACAAAAGGTTTCCATAAAAAATTACACATACACACACACAAAAACCTCTCTTCTAGAGATATAAACTACCAATTGAATGAAGAAAGTATGGCTCTCCTTAGTTGGGATTTAAGACCAATATGCACTACACTGAGTTCCACTCTGTTTTCATTCATGCAATTGAAAGGTATGGAGCACATGCTCTGCACCAGGCTCTATTAGTCAGGGTTCTCCAGAGGAGCAGAACCAACAGGCTGTACTAAATGATAGAGACACAAGAAAGACAAGGCTCCCGCCCTCAGGGAACTGAAGTCCAGGGAGGGAGCATATAATACGGAGGCTTCAGGAACTTCCTTGCTTTCATCCAAGAGTAATCTTACTATGTAAGTATTATGAATGTGTACATAAAAATGACATGTGGGGCTTTTAGAAGAAGTGATAAATAACTCAGGTTCTGCTAGACTGTGTTGATTTATAGACCAAACTCTTCCCTGGGATGGGAGGGAGGGAAGAAGAGAGGGAGACAAGCAGCTCTGGGCCTGAACAAGAGGAAAGCTTAGATGGGTAGCTGGTTTCTCTCAAAAACAGAAACACAAACCCCAACACAGGAAAGGCTGCGCTCTAGAGTCATAGTGTCTGTCTGAACTAAAAAACCGAGAGGTGTTCCTTGAACATCAGAAACTGTCTTCTGAAGAGCACTGGGCACAAGGAATACGTAAAAGCATATTCTAAATAGGCTACTGAATACAGCACAGGAAAAGGTGCTCAGAAAAACCTCCCCAGATTATTGCCTTTGGATTCAAACACACAATACAATCCCACTTTCCTAGGAAGCCACTCCCTGGAAGAGGCTCCTTTACTTTTATTTTGTAAAAGAGCTGGGCCTTGACTCCTGCGTAAAGAGACATTCAGCACCTCGTTAAAGTCTTAATAATCATTTTTAGCATTAAATCTCTGTTCCTGACTTTTTTTCATGCTAACCTACTCTTCTGCTGTTACTGTTGTAGGTAAACTCAATGGCCTCCCACCCTTTTGCTTTCTTTTCTCATTTCCATACCCACTCACTTTGGCACATTGTCTTTTCTGCAACCGCCTTCTTTGCTCTGGAGAGCCTCTCCTCTACATCTGGAACCCTCAAGACTGTCCAACCTTGTGCACTAGCAGGGTAGCCAATAACTCCTGATACTGAAACAGTGTGCTAGTCTTTTGTATCATCTCTCAAATATACTCTCATCACCTCATTCTAAGTGTGTTTATAGTATCATTCCAAATACCCTATTTGGAGAATTTTCTGTCATTTTTCCAGCACATCTTGGGAATCTGAATAAGGAAGGTGCTAATCACAGCATTACTGTGAGCCCTACAACACTGTTTGCATTTCTGGCTCTCCTCACACAGCTCCTCTGATAGGTCTTCCATGGCCGACCTGCAGTGCCAGTCGAACTTAACTGGCAGTACAATGCCAAGCTTAAAAGTACAGATTCATCTCCAATCTATGACACAGAGCCTCAAATTGATTTCTGATTTTGTACAACCTTAAAGAGGTTAATTTCTGATTCCTTTCAAAAGTCAGATCTGCAGAAATAAATTTCAATAGTGACTACAAAGAAATCTGTAGAGTGGATTCTGTGCCGCTTCAAGATGGCAAGATCCCAAGGGGGCTAAATATTAAAAAGAATAAAAAGAGCCCACTGGCAAAAGGCAGCAAAGAATGTTCCCTCCACCAACACACAAACATTTATGCTATACTCACCTGGCACATGGATACAAGTAAACGTTCAAAATGCCCTGAAGTATCTGATCTAATGTCCTTTTCAAGGTCTCGTCCAAATTCTGACTGATAACATCTGACAATTTCTTGGATTTCTTGATTTGTTCTTGTACACAAAATTTCAATCAATACACGTTCCTGAGTTCCTGCTCCCTATGTGAAATGAAGAAACAGAGAATTATACAAAGAAAAATAAAATTTCTGAAAGAAATTAAATCTTACTGTTACATCAAATATTTCCTTGGCTTCCAGATCTGAAAAACTCTGTATTTTCAGTTAATATAAAATGATGTATTGATTTAGCTGTCACTGTAAATTCAGAACTACCATAATTTATAGGGTTTTACACTTGAATAGGATAAACTACTCACAGTAAATGTCATACAGTACCTTCATTGCATTCCGTAAACTCCAGGCATCATAATATGTAGGTGGCATGAACAGGGCAAGGATCAGTTCTTCCATATTTCCACTTAACTCTGATTTAAGATCTTTGATTAAATCCTGTTAAGTTACAAATACAAACTTAAGTACTTGTGCTCTCCAAATTTTGTTTCTTAAATTTTTTAAGGAAAATACGAAAAAAATGGAATTGACTTGCTTTATGAAAACCTCAATTTCAATTCTCAATATTACACAGTAAGAAATAGGTAAATATATACACCTTAAGTTTATCACACTCAAGCAGATATGTTTTATTCATTCTATCAATAAACATCTAGCAATAAATTTACTGTAGTTCCTCCACTATACCAGGTACAAAATAGGAGGTACATGAAACAGAATAATTCAAATTAACAAAATGATAAACAAATTTACTTAGTATTTACTTAGTATATACTTCCTCATCTTGTTCTATGAGGAAGTAGAAATCATTATCATATTCTTATTTGGAAAGATAAGATAAACATCTAAAAAAAAAAGATAATAAAAGGCAGCTTGAACTCCAGCACCAGATGAGTAAGTAGCACATAAACAAGTTGAAACAGGAAAAGCTGAAGTAGGCTAGAGAGCTCAGAGATAGCTTTTAGTCCAGATCTTGAAGAGTACGTAAAAATGAGCAGGCAAAGAGAAAGGAGAAAGGTATTGTAGGCAAGGAGGAAGAACACAAACAAGAAAAGAGGTTCCCAACCTTGACTATATGCATTAAAATCATCTGTGGAATTTTTCTTAAAAAAAAAAAACAAACCTCTGATGTCAAGGATGAATATTCAGAGATTCTACATGTGTTTTTAAGTTCAAAAGGAGATTATGATTCTTAAGGTTAAGAATCACTAGCATAGAGGCAAGATTGAGGAAAGCCTGTTCAATGGAACAATAAGATGACCAATTTTGTTAGAGGGTAATGTCTCCATAGATTAGTGAAACAGAGTTGTAGCCATATGCTTGGATTACTACCTGAATACCAAGCTAAAGAATGTGGATTTGACTCTGCATCCTGGGAGAAGCCACTGGAAACTTTTATGCAAGAAAACAGCATTGAAACAGCAACAACAGGCAGTATGAATTATGATGACAAGGAGGCTATAAATTAAATTTAGGCTACTGGAATATTTAGGCAAGAAGTAATAAAGGCTTGGACTTGAGTGATGACAATGGAAGTGGAAAGAAAAAAGGAGACACAAGGCACATTTTTTAAAGAGCCCTTTTACAGGTTAGATCAAGAAGATGTGGTCAATAACCAGTTGCTACGATAAAGCAGTGCAGGGCATACAGTAGGCACTGAAACAATATTCACTGACTGACTGACAAAGGAGAATGTGGAATCAAAGAAGATTCCATGGCAGGCTAGGGGAATGGTATTTTTAATAATAAGTCAAGAGACAAGGTGACTGTGGGTAAGGAAAATTGACTGTGAATTAGTTTTAATTCAAAAGCAATATATGAGAAAATTCAGGACAGCAGAGCACAGACTATATATGAATTAAAGAAATTCATAATATAGAAAATACTTTTGTGAGAGAAGCGAGTCTGCTGTTGAACCCTAAGAGAATCTAGTTTGTGTCGCTTAATCAGCCTTAAGACTGAGGAAGTGGATTGGGTTGGGCAGAGAGGGAAAGGCACAGTAGAAAGATGAGGTGGGACGAGCCAATGGACCTCTACTTGCATTCTGAGAAAAGTAAACTGGACCCAGAGGATGTCAGGAAATGTTTAGAATTCCTATCTAAATGGCAAACCAATGCTCCCAGTTTTCCCTTTTATATTTAAGAAGCAGTGGAACTGTTCAGCCACTGAATCTCAATGGGTTTAGTCACTGATCATCCATTCAAGAAATATTTATTTAGTGGCCATCTGCTATTGTTACTGTACTTAGTGCTATAAATACAAAGTGATGAATATGACATGGTTTGCCTGAGGGAAGCTCACAGTTTTACGGGGTGGGCAGTGAGATTAGTTATAGCAGAGGTTTTACAAAGTACTGTGGGACTTTAGTGAAAGAAGCAGCTACATTCTGCCTGGAGCAGAGAGAGAAACTTCACAAAGTAGCTTAATTAAGCCAAATCCTGGAGAATTAGTTTGCCATGCAGAAAAAGAGGAAAAGGTATTCTAGGACAAGAAAGCAACATATACAAACCATGGAATGTGTGTGGGGAATGGTAAGAAGTTCCATACAAGCATAATACAGAATATGTTTAGAGGGAGAGAGAGAGGACTGGAGATGATGCCAAGGACCAAGAACAAGCAAGGGCTTAAAAGAAATCCTTAAATCCCACTGCAGGGAGAAGAGTGAGAATCAAGCTACTGATCATGACTCTGGTCATAATCCACTTTCTTCTGAACATCTATCACCTACCAGACATAGTAGATGGGTATGACTATGAGATCCAAAACTGGAAAGGTTTTCAAGAGAAATAAATATTGACTACACCTCTCCTGGGGTTTCTGAAGTTTAGCTGTCTCTTCTCTATACTCAACAGTACTAATAAAAATATAGCATCCATCCTGACATAAATGGGGGAGGTCTACAGACCATTATTCCTGCTCATGCCAAAATAGAAAAAAAACCAAAAACATACCTTGCCATACATGGTCTTAAAAGCTGCTTTAATTTTCTGCCTTTGATCATTGGAACGGTTGGCTACAACGTCTATAATTGCCTGCTCGTCTGTCCCTGGAAGAACCATACATGTTTAAGTAAGGATGAAGTCCATGTGGGGTGTTCCTTGAGGACATCTCTTAGATGCTTATAAGGTGCCTGGTGCCAGATTAAATTGAGGTATGTGCACACAGGCTGAAATATAAACTTGGTTTATGACATAAAGCATATTTTTACTTTATATTCAATCACTTGAACTTATTATAAATAAGATCAAAATATATTTTCCTTACCAAAACCCTTCATTGCTTTACGAAGAACTTCTGCATCTCTCATGGCATCAAAGCTGGCAGCTGGTTGAATTGTTCCTTGATTTCCCTGAGTCAAAGCAGCAGGTAAAGAACAAAGAACATAAAATCCAAGTCAGTTATTGTGGTAGTCATTTCACAATACATACATATACCAAATCAACATGGTGTACACCTAAAACTAATACAATATGTCAGTTATATCTCAATAAAACTGGAAAAAAATATTAAAAAAAATGTTCAACTTCTTTAATAAAACAAACACAAATTTAAAAAATTAAAAAATCCAAGTCAGGATTCTCTGCTGACAAGAAGACAACTTAAGACTTCTCCAATCATCACTCTTAGGCAAGGAAGCTAGTGCTTGGGTTTGAGGACAAGGATACTTACTTTCAGGGCTCATTCAGGAACAGGCAGGAAAGACCTTTCCCCCTCCTGCCAATAGCTAGCTAGACACCAAACTTTCAGAAGACAAAATAGTCAAGCTTAAGAAATTAGTCACAATCTTTCTATGCTTTGGTTTCCTTCTTGATAGAATAGGAGGGGAAAAAAGAGATGGATCCCTGGATAGTGTGAGATGAGTAGCAGTGTTTGATTTAAAGAGTACAATAATGGATTTAGTGAAGTAGAGCATAAGCTACCAAGTGAGGTTTCAAACAAGCAGTATAATTTTGGTAATATCTCTTCATTTTCTCTATGGGTCTGGATTATTATACATTTTAAAAATCATAAAAATGAAACTGATGACTGGAAATTCTGAGAGTTACAATATTCTTCACTGATTTTATAAGAAAATAAACCAGAAAGCAAAACAAGGATTATATTTTAAAAATACAAATCTATAAATTTATAATTGCCATATGACAAACACCACAGTAATAATTGTTTCAGACAAGAATCATCAATTGATGCGAAAATTAGCAGGTAAAAGTAAGATGAGAACCAAGATATTTGCATAGTTTGGAACATTACAGGGGAAAACCTGGCAGAGGTCATCTTAAACATGTGATCAAACCCAACTGCCACCAGTAATGGAACAAGTCAACAATAAGTGCCTCCTGACAGGATGCACTGGGGACTCAACATCATTTCTGTGGTGTTCCTGCCAAAATGGCATAACATAAATTTAATCAGGAGGACATATGAGACAAACCCAAGGAATAATAAGGAATATTCTACAAAATAACTGGTAAGTACCCTTCAAAAGTGTCAAGGTTATGAACAACAAAGACTAAAGAATTACTTCATTACTTCATATTAAAGGAAAGACATGAGACATGAGGATGAAATACAATGTTTCATCCTGGATTTGATCCTGAACCAGAAGGACATTACTGGGACAACTAATGAAATCTGAATAAGGTCTACAGGTTGGGTAATAGTATTATAACAATGTTATTTCCTGCTTTTGATCCCTGTTTTGTGTTTATGTAAGAAGTTAACATTTGGAGAATCGGTAAAATGTATGTACACAGGAAATCTACATACAATTTTTGCAACTTTTTTATAAGTCTGAAATTATTTCAAAATTTAGTTTAAAAAATTGAAGATAACAAAGCTATGAAACGATTTATTAGTTTTCTTAAAATATTCAAATCAGGGCTTAAGAGAGATGGGATGAAGCAAGATGATACCCTACCACATTTTTAAAAATTCTTAATATATTTTATTTTACACAGTATCTCTAAAATATCATTTAAAGATGCAATCAAATATAAAATGATTCAATTGCTTTTTAGGCAACTGAAACTGCATTTACACTTACACCAATTGACTACAGCAATATGCCAGCACCTGTTGGAGCAAAGTAACTGGGGAGAAGGGGACCAGACCACCTTTCAGCAAACATTTTTATGGTCAATGGTTCCTCCCACTCATCTATACTCTTACACCAACATTTTCTTTTACCAGTAAGCCCTAACAAACATTCTTTACTAGTTTCTAAGCCAGGAATGGGAATGGGAGCAAAGAACTGGCAATAAATATTTTTATAGTTGTTTTAAAGGAAAAACTAAAATTATTCTCTTGTAGCAAATATTCAAGTAGAAATTTTTTTCAGCACGTTGCCTTTATATCAGCCTTAATGTAACAAAAAACTATAAAAGTTTCCTTTGACGTAACCACTGTCACTAAATCCTAGGCAGGGTAGAAGCCTTTGTTTATAATACACTGAACTAGACAATAAAACAAACTAACCCTCACCATGTACTGTTTGTTGACTCTCATTTTCTGAAATTGTCTTCCTTCTAAAAACAAATAACAAACAAAAAACCTATTCCATTTTTGAACTGGAGGGGGAAATGGTTCTGTTTCATTCTTTGTTCAAAGTCTAAGTTTGACGTGAATCTTCATCAAGAATATTATGATTTTCCAGGCATTATAAAGAATTCAAAGAAATCAGGGTCCATGTTCTTAAGGTCAAAACTCCCTAACTAGGGAGATTTCTCAGCATAGCAAAGTCCATACTATCTGCCATCAAAAGTCCAACCATTTGACACTCATTTGAGTCCAATCTTCCTGCTGGAACACTGCCATAGACATACAATTGGGTTAATCAGGAGAGGTCACTCCGCCCAATAGCCCAACCAAGACAAAAATTTTCTTTACATCTTCCTACACATACACATCATCAACCTTTACCAGGGGATTTTCAGTGACAGGGTGCTCACCCCTCACAAGGTAGTCTATTCCACACCCATCTAAAAGCTCTTTCAAAATCTACTGCTGTTAACTTGCTGGTTTTAGTTCTCTCTTCAGGTGGTAACTGTTACACAAGACAAGTTGCATATGTATGTGTGTTTTATATTTTTATGTTTAAAAATCTTTTATATTCAGTCATAAAATCATGTCTCCAGAATTATATGCATGCTTAAACTAAAATAAAATCAAAATTCTTATAACAAATTATTAAAATAATCTAACAATAATATGACTAACAATCTACTTCAACAATAAAAAAAAAAGGACTAAAAGCAATTTACTATGTGCTTTGGAGGAATATCATTTACTGTATCAGCAAAGTAACACTGTATAACAGAGACACCGCTGGCCCAGGAGGCAGAAGAGTGAGGATCTAGTCTCAGCTTTATCTTTTACTAGCTGTGTAGCCCTGGACAAGTTTCTTAATCTCTCTGGGGCTCAAATTCCTCAAATCAGGAAAGGAAGTCAGAAAATGGCTAAAGTGTTTCTTTTCCAATACTGTAATCCCTTTCCCAACCCAGCCTAAAAAAAATTTCCATATGCTAGATCTTAATGAATAGACAGTACGGAAATGAGAAAATCAAGATAAGGTAAACAGAAAACTGCTTATGTTCCTAGTAACTTGCATAGAATATAAAAGAATTAACAAGTCAATTAAATAAAACTTACTATTAAAATGAGCTATACTGAGATGGGGCAAAGATCTGACATATGGGAGGCCTTCTGAAACTACTGAAAAATCAATTTAACAGACATTAATTGGCTGCTATGTTTAAAGCCCTGTCAAGCGCTATAGGGACATAAAGATAAAGCAGATACAGTTGAGCCCTCAAGGAAGTGATCAGAGACAAATACACCAGAAATTAGAAACAAATGAAGGCACATTTGTGATTAGTGAACATTAGAAGAATCTTACTCACTTCACTGCTATAATCCAAAGAAACAGGAGAGAAAACAGGATAGGAAGGAAAGGATTCTGTACTGATCTGAAAGAAGAGTGGAAAGTTATAAAGGTCAAAATGGAAAACAAACCACACCAGAAATATCAATCACCCAGTCACCTGAGTTTATAATTATAACTGCCAACGAGGGAGGGGGAAAAAGGACTAAAACCAGTGTCAGAGCCCAAGGGAATCTCTATGAAGAAGAGTCTGAGTACTGGCACCTGCGAGAAGGGACCCGTACTTGTCATAGCAAAGTCATGAAGACATTACTTACAGCAGCTGGACCAAAGAGAGCAAAGAGTCTACGAGAAGCAACAATTAAAGTCTTAAGTGGGGAGGGTACAGCTCAGCATGCACAAGGTCCTGGGTTCAATCCCCAGCACCTCTGTCTAAAAGGAAACAAGAAACATGAAGTGCCCTAAAATGAAAGATAATTAAAAAAAAAAAGAAAATCAATAAATAAAGTCTTAAGTGACTGTATAGACCATCTCCCCTGCTTCATGGAAACCTCTAATGTCAGCGAAGGAGTGGTGGCCTTCTTTGGCATTATCCAGTTACTCAGACTAAGTTTAATTTGGTTTTGGGTTTTTTTTGGTGGGGGAGATATTAGGTTTATTTACTTAATTATTTTTTTAATGGAGGTACTGGGGATTGAACCCAGAACCTTGTGCATGCTAAGCCCACACTACCACTGAGCTATACGCTCCTGCTTCAGACTAAGTTTAAAAGGTAAGAGCAAAAAATACCTGACTAAAATAAGGAGTTTGTCCTCCAGGATACTGGGAAGGTATTGGTCCTCCAGGAAAACCACCTACACATCAAAAAACAAAAACAAAAAAACAAAAAAAAACAAAAACAGCAAATGACTAAATGATTTCATGTTTCAAAACAGTGCTGATTTATTATGAATATGGAAACATGAGAACATTCACACTACAGTATTCACTAGGATAATTTTTAAATATTGTAATTTACTAAATCAAAAACCAACTTTGGTCATGAGAATCTTTTAAAATATTCCATGTCCTACATAATTTCTTAAAAAACAGTATTTTAAAAATAGAACAAACACTTTAACCAGATTAAATTCTGATTCCATCTGGAAAGGATGACAAGACATAGTTCTGGGAGCTGTTTCACTTGTGTTATAGGAGTGAGTAGAGAAGGTCCTGAAGGTTTTGTTTTTTTGGTTTTGGGACAGATAATTTTTCTTTAAATGAAAAAGTGGGTCCATCTTTCCATCTTACTGACTAAACTTTTCCATCAAATGAATACATTTCGTGAAAACATATAGTAATTAAAATTATTTATAAAAGCATTTAGTATAAGACAATCTCAAACATAAACTAAGTTCTCTCAATGGCAACTGAAAAATTCAAAATATCATGCTATTGTTTTTCTCCAGACAGCTGGTACCTACCAGGTAGTGGGACCTGTGCTGGGCCACCACCATAAGACTGTGAGGGTGGCTGTGGATAGCCAGAAAAGCCTGCTCCACCTGGTGGGGCTCCAAACCCTTGGCCTGGAGAAACCAGAGAAAAAAATAAAACATAATGACATTTCTCATGATTGAAGAGAAAACTTTAGAAAAATATCTCCTATTAACAATGGGGAAAAAAAAAACCACTGGAAAAAAATACATACTATTAATGCTATAACAGCAGTCCCTTTTGGTCTAAATTCAACTTCTTACCAACTCCTTCCCCATTAAAAAATAAATATAAAAATGTTTACTTCATTTGTCTGCCTAAATAACTTACAGTACAAAAGTGCTAAGCTTTGCTGTTTTTTTAACCTGTGTCCTAAAGGTCACAATCATGCTAATTGAAATGTCTTAATCAGTTCTTAAGATTACAAATAATCAAGCAAACTGTTATATATTGGTCTTTTATTACCATTTATTCCAATTCCCTACACAACAGAATTTTGGAGACTGCTCCCAGCTTTCATGTCCTCAGAGAATCTTCATCCCTCAATCTTGCCAGCAAGGTCTTTACTGTCTAAGGTAGAAAGTAGGCTAAGGGAAACTGACCTCATACAAAACAAGCAGGAATACACTAATCCCATGACCCATGACTCACCTCCGGGGTAGGATGGAGCTCCCCCTGGCTGTGGTGCACCAGGATAGACTCCAGGCACTGGATAACCTCCAGGGGCAGGGTAGCCTCCCGCTCCTGGGTAGCCACTACTTGGTGCTGGGGGGTAGGCCCCTCCTCCCATTGGAGGATAGCCACTAGGGTAAGGATACTGACCAGGAGGGGGAAAAGACGACTCCTGACCTGCAGGCTGAAAAATCAGAAAAACTTTCAAATGAATGTGATTAAGAAACACAATCCATATAAAAAAAGGAACAAATCAATAACTGTTAAGGCCTAGCTTGTTCTTTCATGTATTAAAAAGTCCATCAGAAATCCTGGTATCTCATACTAGTTTATCAGTATACTAGTTTGTCAGGACACTTGTTTGTCAGAATTTGGTTAAATGTAATTCTACCTGTGTCAGGCAAGAGGGGTCTGTTTCTCCATTTGGGAGTAAATAGAGAACCAGGCTTTTTCCAAACCCCAAAGTTTCAGGAACAACTAATAAAGCTCATTAGTTCCTTTATTTTCCTAGCACCTAGAAATATGAGAAAGATCCACCTCTCTACCCTAAGGAGAGGAATTCTTGCAACATACCTGGACTTGGGCATAACAGAAAAAAAAAAAGTGACCTGAGTCACACATTGGGTGTGACATTTTGGATCTCAGTTCCAATCATACGATGTCTAAGTATGGCAGAGATTGTTACATGTTCACTACACTTTTTCCCGGCCCACAAAACTAGACTACATTCCCCAGGACCTCCTTACAGGTAAGTAGGACCGTATGAATGTGGTAAATGAATGCGGACAGAAGTAATGTACACCACTTCCAGCCTGGCCCCTAATAACTTCCTATCTAATCCTCTACACTCTCTCTTTCTCTCTCTTTTCCTTCATCTGCCAGCTGGAAGCAGAGGATCCACTGGAGGATTATAAGGCATTAGAGAATGGTACAGCCTCCAAGATCACACAGAATAAAGCCTCTGAGCTCCTCACAACACCACCCCACCAACACACACACAACCGCTGAATTCCAGGAGGCTGAAGTAAGCAAGAAATGAGTTTTTAAATTGTTAAGTCATTGGGATGTTAGGGTTGTCAGTTTCAGCAATTAGCCTAAATTGACTGAAATGGTTGCCAGAGTTCAGATTAGTACATAGGACCCGGGAACATATTCATAATTCTCATCTCTCCTGTGATAAACACAGGAGAGCTATATATTCACTTTAAATAAGGATTCACACATTATCATTAATCTGTATAGGCCCCTTTTTCTAGTCTCAAAGAGTTAGACAGAAGCCTTATATACATATGAGCATAAAATTGAAATTCACAATTCTCACTGTGGCCTCAGTAATGAGGTTAGTCCTCAGAATAGCATAGACATCAACAAGGCAGAACACGGTAGCACATGTATAAAACATACTCCAAACACTGAAAGTCTCAGAACTACAAATCCAGGGCCCTGTAATCCACTGCAATTTGTTATCTCTGAGCCAAGCCCTTCTTATTTATTTTAAACCTTCCAGCACAAAGGTTAAAAACCAGTGACTCATAGGATACACTTAGCTTACATACATGTTTTACTGGCTCATACAGCATTTAACACTAAAAAAAATTTTTTTAAGCAGGCAATTTCACATAAAATCCAGATTTTTGGGTTTACTTGAAGAAATGGAGTATCTAGCAACACTGGGTGGGCCTCCCTCCATGGCCACATCAGGCTGAAGCCGAGCAACTGCTGGCCTTCCCCACAATGCTTTACTTCACTCACATATTCTACTCTAGCCATTTGAGTTTGACCCTTGCTCTAGCATACTATAAAATCTGTCATGGGCTAGTCCTATACAACACTGCTCCAAGGACATGAGCTATTTTAGTATCATAAATGGCAATACTTACAGGATATCCAGGGAAAGGTGGGTAGCCTGTGGGCGGATAGCTTGGGTATGACATTCTGTAACAACAATAAAAAATATCCTCTTTAATTTCTTAAAGATATGCATATAGATATAAATAGATAAATAGATCATATGGTTTTACATAAAATACACCTTCTTTCAAAAGAGTTTAGCAGACAGACTCTGATTCAGTAATTCTGAGATGGGGTCTGAGATTCTGCACTTCTAACAAAGCTTCCAGGTGATACTGTTGCTGCTGGTCTGTAAATATTTTGGTACCAGAGTATTTTGGCATTTCTGGACCTACCATCTAATTTGTTAAGTTTTTCATTATGTGTTTTGGCTCTTCTCTCTAACTGGCTGTAAATTATTTGTATCTCTTTTATATCAAGACTTCAATCTAATCCAATTCAACATTATGAAAGCCCATTATATAATAAGCACTGTCCTAGGTGCTGGTAAAAAGATAGGGGGAGAAAAAAGGACCCTTCCTTTTGAATACATAGTGTAGGAAAATGAGATAACAAACTGAAGTTACTACAGTGTCCCTTATGACATTAAGCACAGTACAGAAGCTAAAAACTTGCTAAGTTGAGAATGAATGGCCATATGTTTAGTCAAAGTTTTAAGTTAATAAGAAAGATAATAAGAAGGTTGATAAAACAAGTTCTAAAACAGTCATTTGGGATCCAAAGACCTTCATGCAAAGAAATAGGCAAAATTGTTTCTTGCTTTCTTCTTCTCTAAGCCCCATTGATAAAAGGAGTAAAGGAGAAACAACAGCATCTAAGAACAGTTAGGCAAAAGAGGTCAGCGTCCAAAGAAAGGGGGAAAAGTCTGAAAATAACTTATGAGAGAAATTAATAATTTTAAAGGCAACAAGTAGTTACAGTACTAAAGACTACATAAGCAATTCAAATTTCTAAATCTCTGGAATTGTTCCAATGACAATGTCCTATTTCTACATCCTTGAGCTGCTATATTAAATATTATCTTTAACGGCCCTAGAGAAATTATTGTCAACAAGAGTTTCAGAACAGAACGAAAATGAAAACTATCTGTATCTCATATGCAGTTTCTCATAAACTTAAAGCAATTTTAAGAAAGTAAATTTGGATATATTTTGAAGAATAATTATATAAAGGACTAGAATGCAATTCCATTTCCAGGATGTACTTACAGAAATACTTGCACAAATGCAAAGCTGTATATGTAAAAGGCTATTCGTTACAGCACTATTTGTAACAGAAAAAGGTTAAAAACAATCAAAGTCCATTAATAAGGGACACGTGAGAAAGATTATGGGCAGCCATACAATGAAGTGTTATTTATGCAAGTATTAGAAATGAGCAGCTCTCTTTTTACTCATATGTGAAACCGTCTTTTGGTAAAGTGGGGGGAAAAAGCAAGGTAAAAAATTGCATAGATAATGTGCAATCAAATGTGTAAAAATATACATTTATTTGCTTGTATATAGAGAGAATATCCCTGAAAGTATACTCAAGAAAAGAAAGAGTGGCTGCCTGCAGGAAGGAGAGCTGGGGCATAAACAGGAGACTTACTTGTCAAAGTATCTTTAGCCTTTTTGGAATTGTGCATATATCATCTATTCAAAAGGTAGATTTTAAAAGCTTTTGTAAAAAGCTTACACAGACCTGAGGGTGACTCCACAAATTACTCAACTTTGCCCAAGGAATAATTAGATTATACCAGTGA
Organism: Camelus dromedarius; assembly: GCF_036321535.1. Classification (NCBI taxonomy): domain Eukaryota; kingdom Metazoa; phylum Chordata; class Mammalia; order Artiodactyla; family Camelidae; genus Camelus; species Camelus dromedarius. The sequence goes on along the minus strand of NC_087443.1, from coordinate 31,122,697 downwards.
ACCAGAGCTTTTAATAGTCTCTGTCAGCAACTACTTTTAAAAAAGACTGGAAAAATCATTCCTGGTTCTCCGAATCATCTCCACCCAGTGAGTCAACTACTAAAAGGGGTGGGTCTCACTAGGCAAGTCTCAGAGATGGCATGAAGCCCAGAAACACAGGCGGCATCTGGTGCAAATTTATGAAAAGAAACAAATAAGGAAACAGGAAGAGTGAATGAAGATGGCCAACAGCAGATACTACAATTTTCCAAAACCTGCCTCCTGACTGGGAAGGACCATTTAAATCCATCAGCAAGGGCCCTTTGATAAAGAACTGGAGGCGTGACTAGCTTCTGCATGGAAAGAGTCGGCAGCCACCACCAGGGAAAACTCAAAGGCGGCTTCATTTTGCATTGGTCAAAATTCTAACCTGCCTATCTAGTACCTGAAACTCCTTCCCTGCTTGAGAGGTAACTCATTATACTTATTATCTAATTAGGACAGATTACTTTAACAGATCAGCTCCCCATCAGTTGGCAGAAATTAGGAGTTTAAAGGCAGTTGGATGACTTCTTTTCATTGTCACTTTATGGTGAACATAAGCTATCTTCTGTAGAATTGTTCACACAGGTTGGCCTCATATCAACACACGTTTGCTGGTGTTCGGGAAAAAGGACCAAATCTGTAATGTTATTTCCTAGAACAGCTGCCAAGAATTATAAATCTGAGCCAGTGTACAATTTTAGGTTTATGCATTCTGTCCATAGGATTCACTATAAGCAAAGTACAAATTTCCCGTTTCCCTAAATTTGCTGTGTCACCAGGAGGTCTAGTCACCAGCTGGACTTAGCTTTCGGTGCTGCTCGCTGGTTTTCCTACTCAGCCCTCCTTGAGGTTGCTCCAGGAAGACCATCCTCTGGCCTACTCCCTCCACCTGTGGTCCACCTGCGGTCCACCTGCCTGCGCGGGAGGGGTCACTGCTCCCTCTTACCTCCCGACAGCCGAGGGGCACGGAGGATCGGGGAGCAGGACTTCCCGTTGCCCGACGCCTCGGTGATCCCGCCCCAATGTACCCCAAACCGAACGTCCCCACCAGGGAGCCGGGGTCCCAGGACGCGCACACCGAGTTGCCCACCACCGGGAGGCCCACAGGCCCTTCCACTGCCCCTGGCTTGGGTACACACGCTGGCCACTGCCCTCTCCCGGATGGCCGGCCTCAGAGCGAGCCAGGGGGAGATGTTCAAGGGGGAGGAGTGGCGGCAAGGGCCGGGGGGCGCCGTTCCTCACCTGACCCCGCGGAGCAGCGTCACAGCCCAACCTGGTCGCCGGCAAGATGGAGCCGGGGGCGGGCCCGGCGGGGCGGGGCGCCGGGGGCCGCCGCCCAAGCCCTTTAGGACCGCCGCCGCGGCCGGGAACGCCCCTGGGGCAGGAGGGGGCGGTACCGGCAGGGCCAGCCCGGGAGGCCAGCAGGGCCCCGGATCGGGTTTTCCCTTCCTTCCCAGCTGGCAGCTCCACCTGCGACAAGGCGCTCCCTTCGGGGGCCTTGGCCGGTGTTACTGCAGTTCTCGGTACCAAGGATGACGCGCCAATCCCGTCAGCTCTCTCAAGCCTCTTGGGAAGTTGAAGCGGTTCTGAGGAATCCTGGAGCCCTTTCAGTGGTGGGCGGCAGAGATGGGCTGGGGACTGGGAGGCCAGGTGCAGCCTCTCCGCCTGATATGCCATCATCCCTGGAATCTTCTCAGGTCAAGGACGGTGTCTTTAATCAGTCCTTTGTGAAGTGGATTGGTATTTACGGGGATCCTAGATAGTCGGAACGCGAGAGACACTAATCAAAACCACTCCAGAAAGGAGTTGCTAGGTGGTTCTAGGCTCCCCTCACACTAGAGCCCTACTTAGGACATACAAACTAGCATTAAACATTTGAGGCAATTTCAAGGGCCCAGACCATTATCTTAAACTCATTAAGAAAGTTTGTATTCCAGAGCAAAAACCAGTCGGCAACCTTTTACAGTAGTTCTCAAACTGTGGTCCCCAGATGGGCAGCCACAACATTCCCGGCAAACTTGTCAGAAATGCAAATTATTGGGCTCCACCTTAGACCTACTGAGTTAAGCTCTAGAGGTGAAGCTCAGCAATCTGTTTTAACAAGCCCCCAGGTGGCTCTGATGCATATTGAAGTCTAAGAACCATTAACCTATTACTCTTCGTGCTTTTCTATGCAAAAGCTTTCTCATCAGGGTAGGACAGGGTGGATTAAATTTTTAAGTGAGAAGAGCAAGATATACATGGTCCCAAAACAGGGGTGAAGTGGAAGGTACTGGAGGAAGTCACCACCCAATTTAAACAAAACTGCACAACACTTTGGGTACCCAGCATTTATTCCCTGTTCATCAGTCTGTCGGGCAAATACTGGTCCTTTCTGTCCAATCTGCTCAGAGATCTCTGGAATTAAAGCATTTCCTAAGAAGCCTGTCATTACTCCTCTTTGTTCTACATTACTTCCTTGGTGATCTCGTCCCCACCCTCCCCTCTCCTTTAACTATCAATTTGAGAGGTTATTTTCCAAACCTCTTATTTCCTGCCCAGTTTCCTGAGCTATAGGCCCAAATATCCAATAGCCTATTCAGACAGTACCACTAGATTTTCCGCTTCACCACTTCCATTCGTCATTTCCTGACATACAAGGCCCTCCAAGATCAGAGGTCCTTTCCTCAGGCTTTCTCTGCCTAGAAAGTACTGCCTGCCTTTTAACAACTGTGCATCTATTAAGACTCAACTCACAGATCAACCATCTCCTTCCTACTTTAAGAAACTTTTCTTTACCTTTTCCTCCTTTTCTTTACCTTCCCTTGGGTAGACTCCCTTTTCACACCCAGCTAAACCTTTTATAGATATCTGCCATGGCGCATTTAACAGCAGTCATAGCACATGGGCATTTAATCTACCTGTATTCAACCACATAAACTTAGCGAAAAAAAAAAAAAAAAACACCTCTGAAAAGCCATTATATGCTTCAGAGTTCATGTGAAATAGGAGCCATTATGCTTCTCCTAATGTGAATATTCCTTTGTGTTTAACACAAAACTTTTGTACAGATAGAGCAATAATTTTTTTCCCCAAGGGGACATTTGGCAATGTCTGGAGTCGGTTTTGGCTGTCACAGCTAGGGAGGAGGGGGTTACCAGTATCAATGGGAAGAGCCCAAGGATGTTACTAAACATTCTGTGACACACTGGGCATCCCCCTTCAACAAAGAATTATTCAGACTAAAATGTCAATAGTGCTGAGGTTAGGAAACTCTTAGACTGCTCTTTCTAAATAGATTTGGTCATACAATTCCCTTGATTAAATTCCTCCAATAGCTTCCCACTGGAACCAGAATAAAATCCAAACTCCTGGCCCTGGTCTATCAAGCCCTATATAGTTCGGCCCCTGACTACCTCTCTGATCTCATCCCTCTACACCTTCCTTCTCAAGCACTAAACTCTGGTCACAATGGCCCTCTGTCCAAACATATTGAGCTTGAGTTTAAACACACCAGAGATTCTTAGGATCTTTGCACTTGCTATTGCTTCTACTTGAAATGTTCTCCACTGCATGTTGCATCTCAAATGTCATCCATCTCCTTAGAGAGGTAGGTATTCCCTGAACATTGTAACATTAGTAGCCACCACTGCCACCAACACCATTACCAGTTATACACACTTATTATCCTATTTAATTTTCTTTGTAACATTTAAAAGCATCTGAAGTTCTGTGTTTACTTTTGGTGATCTCCCTCCACTGCCCCGGAATATAGGCTCCTTGAGAATAGGGATTATCTGCAGAGTCTACTAATAAATGTTCAATGAATACTTGACGACTACAACAGGGCCCACAAAACTCAAGCCAACTATTTCATCTGGTGATCAACTTAATAAATAAATTTTGTTTCCAATACTAGAGGAAAAACTGGCTCTGATACACTTGTTGAGAGATGATATGTTGGAATCCACAATGTAGTGTTATCCTAAGGGAATTTCAATGTACTTTTGAAAATACAGCCTTTTCAGATTTTTAGGGCAATGAAATTATTCTGTATGATACTATAGTGGTGGCTACATGTCATTATGCATTTGTGAAAACCCAGAGAATGTACACCATCAAGAGTGAACCCTAATGTAAACTATGGGCTTTGGTTGATAATAATGTGTCCATGTTGGTTCATTGATTGTACCAAATATGTCACACTGATGAGGGATGTTGAGGGTAGGGGAGTATATATGTGTGGGTGGGGAGGACTTTCTGAGAACTCTCTGCATTTTCTACTCTGCTGTGAACCTGAAACTGCTCTAAAAAAATAAAATCTATTTCAAAAAAAAGAAGAAAATACAGCCTTTTCACTTCATATGCTGACTTTAGAAAATATAACTTTTATTATATTGCCTCTGCTTGTGTTAGTCTTCTGTTAAACTGTAAACACTTAAAGAGCAAAAGCCATCTTAGAATTCTCAGCATTTAGCATGAAGCTAGGCACTTTTATGTCCTATCACCACCATTCTAAGTTGGAAATTTCTGTGTCCCCTATTACTGTGTTAGACTCTGATATATCACACTTCACCCAACACAATCAGTAATCAGACCCTATGGATTTTACTTTCATGTTCTAGATATAAAATGTCATTATCTACTTATTTGCTTCTCTTGTTACAGCTTTTCCTTTCCATACCTACTACTATCACCTGAGCTGACATGTGCAATATCTCATCTGGACCATAAAAATGGCTTCCCACCTGGTTTTTCCATTGTCAAACCATCTTGCACAGGAAGTTCAATCTATGTTACTGATTAAAATTCCAAGTGGTATGTATTCAATAAAAGCTACCATTTATTAAATACATACTATGTGCTAAGCACTGTTAACCACTTAACAAATATTCTCATTTTTTTACATTATGATTTAAATTTTTTGGTAACAGCTTTATTGAGATATAATTTACTATGTAAAGTGTATAGTTCAATGGTTGTTTAATATATTCACAGAGTTGTACCAGCACCACAATCAATTTTAGAACATTTATATAACCCCCAAGATAAACCCCACACCATTCAGGCATCACCCCCAATATACTCATCCTCCTCATCTCTATGCTGCCACTGCAATCTGCTTTCTGTCTCCATAGATTTGCCTCTTCTGGACATTTCATACAAATGCATCCAGTCAATACGTGGCCTTTTGTGACTGGTTTCTTTCCCTGAACATGAACACGGATGAACGTGTTTTCAGTTTATCCATGCTGTAGCGTGAATCAGTACTTCATTCCATTTTATGGCCAAATATTTCATTCTGTGTATATACCACATGTGGTTTATCTATTCATAAGTTGATGGACATTTGGTTTATTTTTTACCTTTTGGCTATTATGAATAATGCTGCTATGAACAATTATGTACATATTTTCATTTCTCATGGGTACATACCTAGAAGCAGAATAGCTGGATGAAATGGTAACTCAACGCTTAACTTCTTCAGAAAATGCCATTGTTTTCCAAAATAGCTGCAAGATTTTACATCCCCACCAGCAATTTGTATGAAGGTTGCAATTTCTCTACACCCTCATTAACCCTTGTTATCTGATTTGATTTTTGATGTTTTGATTACTGACATCTGAGTGAAGGAAGTGCTATTTCATTATAGTTTTGATTTGTATTTTCAGATGACTAATGATGTTGAACATCTTTTTATGTGCTTATTGACTACTTGTGTATCTTCTTTGAAGAAACATCTACTCAGATCATTTGTCCATTTTTAATTGAGTTATTTGCCTTTTTATTATTGAGGTGTAAGAATTCTTTACATATATTCTGGATATAAGTAGCGGGGTTGAGGTCACAGAAGGTTGTAGGAATGAATACCTGGGACTCTCCTAGTCCTGGGAGTGTGATAAGAGGATGACAAGAGACAGGGTGTGGTAGAGAGGCAGGCCCAAACAGAGAGCTGATGTTAATCACAACTTTGGCCAGAGAGAAACCTCCAATCCTGATGTGTTCTGTGTAGACAGGTAATACTTGCCAGTGAATAGGAGATAAGATAAAGCAAATGACTTACTAAGCCCCAAACTGAGTTTATTGTGGTATAGACCAGGTGATAACAAGTTCCTATATATTCAAGTAAAGTCTGATACACCCTGGGATATCTAAAATACAACACAAGAGCAAAAAGCTTCCCTAGGGCTAGAAGTCCTGAAGAGAAAACAAAAATGGGACACGTATCTCGAAAAAGCCAGGAAAGAGAAGACTGTGCCAATCTTCACAACCTCCCCCATGTCCTAACCACTTCTCTGACTTGCCCATCCTATTTGTCCACCACTTGGAGTAATTAGTATCTCCACTTTTTAGCCCAAATTACTGGATGAGAAGAAAGTCTTTTTCAGAAGAATAAGGTTCCATTCCTCTCCTTGGTGCCATCTGGTTCAAGTCAAAAGGTACAACTTTCTCATAAAGCAAAACTGTTAGGAACTCTAGGTTCTGTAAAGATTTATGTGAGGGCTTTTTGCCACATGCTAAATCTAGAATCCTGTCTCTAGAAGCTACATTTAGCTAACCTCTTGGAAATGAGTCACATCACATAGGATCTCCCATTTAGCTTAGTTTCTACCCAGATGAGAGAATTAGGTTTAGGATATAGTGGGTTTCAAAGTTAGCAATAACCTGGCATTAGCAGGTAATTTCATCACAACTTGTCATTTTCTAGACATCCAGCCAGGATTGAGGTCAGCTATTTATACCTCACCATCTACTTTTTCTTCCAATTGCCTCTTATCCAGCTGGCAGGAGCTTCCAAGAAACATGATATAGTAGGCACTGCAGTATACTGGCTGCTTGTTGGGGTTGGAATAGACCTGTTCAGGTTTGAGGGACGCAAAAGGGTTGGCTCCATAGGCTGTGATGTGCATATCCAGGTCCACCAGAATCTGCAAAGATGCTGTCAACTCCTGATTGCTATGGAGACAGGTAAGAAAATTTGCTCTGCTGATTATGAAAGACATAAGAGAGAAATTGCTTAGAACTTGACATTTCTGAACTCAACAATCCCCAAAATTACCTAAGGCTGGACGAGGCAACAGCAATCCCTCCCTCCCAAATGTCTATAGTAACTACTCAATTAACTAGCGTAGCACTTTGTTTCAGGAGATGAGAAAGCCAAATGCGGGAAGGAAGAAAATCCTTACCAAAAGGCAGAAGATGAGCAAGGGGGAAAGAAATGAGCTCATTTACATAAAGAGAGGTGTGAGTGAGTCAGGGAGGTATCACAAATAGGAAGAGGGCAAAACCTGTAAACAGTAATCATTGTAGGGATCTCATAATCACGAAGTAGCAGGAGGGTGGGTAGCCAAGACTCCATCAAGTCCGAAGAAGCATGGAAACCTACGGAACAAAGACAGAGATGGGAATAGGAAGGATAAAGGCTGAGGCAGACCCTAATTAAGATACTTCTTTGACTGTGCCCACCCTTCACCTTGCTCCCTCCAACATTCATTTACCACCATCACCCACCCTATGTTCTTCAAAGGGAAAATTATGAACCCAAGTGTAGCACATATGGCTAATGATCAACCCAGGTCATCATTATATTACATTTAACCTGACCAAATGAATGGGGTTCCAAAGGTACAAGAGTCAGGATGGGAAATTCCCAGGACTGACCCAGTATTCCCCCGAGCCAAAGACTCTTACCAGGATGGAATGCCACCACCAAATCTGGATGGGCTATCTGTCCAGTCTCCACCTGCTCCTCCCAGAAGTCATGATAGAGGCCCCTATGGCCACTAAGCTGAACTGTGCCAGGTTCCAGAAGTGAAGCCGAGGTGCTCTGCGAAAAGCCAGCAGCTACGTCTATACCTACCAAGATTACACGGAGGCCAAGGTGCCCAGGAAACATGTAGCCAAGCTCATCATAGTCCCCGGGGCGAGTGAGGAATGTCTCTGCATGGGAAGCACCAACTACATGCACTGTGCTTCCCCCGACCTTCCCAACGTTTATCCCCAAGGCCCGAAGCCCAAAGCCCAGCGTCAAGGGCCGTGACAGGGCATCTGTCAGCAGCCGCTTCAAAGAGCCCTGCAGGACATGTGGGTCTGGCCTTGGCCGTCCTGCACTGGCCCAAAGGGTGGTCATGGCCTGACTATTAAGCACAGCATCCAGTGTAGAATCTAGCTGTAAACGTTGCATAGAAAACCAGGTGTCCCAGCCCTGTACAACTTCAGTCAGCCATGACCAAGGTCCTGAGGGTAGGACAAAATCACCTGCAGGAAAGAAGGAACAAGAAATGACTTGATCCTTCCCTGGCTTCAATATTTCCTCTGTGTTCATTCTCCCAACCTCTGACCTGTAGGGCCCCACTCCCCATCCCACTCAGTTCCTCATTTTTTCCTCATAACATGCTTTCATATGTTTGTCCCGAGTATGACCAACTATGACTGTTATGGCAGAGTTCCCCAATACCACCACTCCACCTGTGACCAGAAGCCATTCCATGAGACGGTCCACAGCGACAAGACGCAGCTCTTGACAAACCCTCCTGTGTGCTGGCCAGTCTGACCTCTGGCACTCTGGACCACAGTAATAGACATTTCTGCACCTGAGAGAATGAGCCCCAGAAATAGATGCTCCTATACCTCAAAGGTGACTGAGGGGTATCTGGGGAGGGGAATTGATATTCCTGCACCTAGGAAGAAAGATCACTGCGTAAGGAAGGTAGGGAGAGGACTGACAGCTGCTACACCAAATTTGAGGACTATATTTGGCAGAGAAGGCAGGAGAGAGTGGGAATGTAATTTTTCTCTTGGGTCAGAGGGACATCTCAGCCTCATCTGGAACTCATTTTTGACATCCCTTACAGAAGAAACCAGGAGTTTGTGGCTACCCTCTTGTCACAGATGGCTTGACCCCAGCCTCCCCAGAATAGATATGGTCTTACCACTTAAGTACTCAAGAGAAGGGAGGTAGAGGGGATTACACGGTGATCTCTAACCTCCCCATAATACCAAAATAAGCAGGAGCCCAAACCTTTTCTAATTTCTCTGTGGCCTGGATCATACAGAATAAGGAGAGGGCCTTAAGTTATTCTGAAAATTCTCAGACCTTTCCTCCTGCAATAGGATCGTTTTTGGATGTCTTCCCTATTAGCCCCCAGCTCGCCACCTCTTGCAGTGCCGGAGGACCTTGGAGTCTGAAAGGCCACTAGGGAGTGCTCTACAGTAAGCACAGAATCGGAATGTGTCCTCCATCTTCTGGAACATTTCTTGAGGGCATCGAAATCCAAAGCCTGATACAGGAGTACCCCCATCTAGCACCAACCTGCAGAGACAGCATGGAGAAGCAGTGACAACAGGAAAAATATCTCCAAAATTTCTCATGACCCATACCTTGCCCCCTATGTATTTCCCACTCTCCTACTCCCATTATTTCTTATTTAAGCAAATTACATTTCTTCTACAGTAATAAAACTGGCAAAAATAAGGATGAGAAAATCCCTCATTTTGCAGATACCACATATTCCTCAAGTTGTACTCCCTCTCCACCTTCTGAAATCATTTCTACAAGGGATAAGGCTAGTCACTCACTTGTATTCTTCATAGCTTTTCATGTTCAGCTTTTGAAGGATCAGCTGGGATAGGCCAGGAACATTATTCTCCAAGGAGAAGAAGCCAAGTGTATCAATGCTAGGGCCAGGTTTTGAGAGGGTCAGAGGCACAGGGGTTACAACTGTGGGTGGGGTCACAACCACAGGAGCCACTGAGGAGAGGGGTTTCTTGTGCCTTCGTCGCCGGGACCGTGGAGCCATGGCCTGTCCACTAATACCTGGAGACTATATGCAGAACAGATATGCAATAGAAGTTTGCAAACTGAACATAAATGTGTTTGCATATGTTTGACCTTTCACTTGTCATTCCAGCCCCTCAGGCCCAGGTATCAGTAAGATTTATTTCATATCTACTGATTATTGATCACCACAGGCAGTTGTGAAAAAGAAATAATTAGATGTGAATACAATTATACATATATGTGTTACATATGAAGTTCTATATATAATGTAAGCATATATGTAAGTAAATGCTTTAAAACAGGTCTGGCAGAGCGCATATAAAACTGGTAACAGATTAAGTCTGAGGAGGGGAAAAGGCACTGGGATGGGAACTGGGTTGATCAAAGGGGACTTTAGACTTACCTGTAATGTTTGACTTTTTAGACAAGGAATATATACATATGTTACTAGTGTATTTTAAAAATAAACTTAGAAGAGGAAAAAGCAAAAAGTTTTGGTTGTCTAAAGCTACCACCTAATTGGAGAATCACTCAACCTAATCTAGTTGGGGAAGGAAAACATACATTTTAAAAGATTATAATTACATTTATAAAGAGTACAACAAGAAGTAGAAATCAAATGCAATATGAAATGAGCACTACAATGCTAATAGTTATGCAGTCAAAGCACATTATGCAAATTATTAGAAAAACTTCCCAAAGAGGTGAATTTTGAAGTAGAACTAAGCCCACATCCACCCACTACATAGCAAGAACAATGTGAAATCCTCCTTCCCTGGCTTGTCTTCTCCCATTCCTTTCACAAGGGCTCAGTAAACAAAATGGATTATACTGGGAAAAAATTAAAACATCCATCCATTCAATAAATATTTATTGATAAAGAGAGAAAATCACATGCAGAATACTACAACAAATATGAAAAATATACTTAACATCTAATTGTCTTGAAGTGGGATTAGATGCAAACCCTAAGGCAGTATATAAATCCTATCAGAAAGGTGAAACTAAAGCAGTAATGGGAGATCAGGAGAGTCTCTTCAGAAGGTGAGCTATAGGAAGACTTTATGAAGCAGGCAGCAGTTGGAATAGACCATGAAATATGGTAATACTTTGAATACACAAAGACAGAGAACAAGGAATTCTAAGCACAAAGAAGGGTATGAGCATACTAATGTAGATGGGAACATTCTGGGAATTAATGAAATAAAATGGTCTGAGTTTGACGGTAAAGTCTAAAGACCTAAGTGTAAGAGATAAAACTATGAAGTCCTAGAAGAACACGGGAAAATCTTCATGATACTGGATTTGGCAATTTCTTGCATATAACACCAAAAGCATAGGCAACAGAAGAAAAAGTAAACTGGACTACATCGAAGTTAAAAACTTCTCTGCATCAAAGGACAAAGTGAAATGGCAACCCATAGAATGAGAGAAAATACTTGTAAATCACATACCTGATTAAAGACTAATACCCTGAATATATGAAGAACCCCTAAAACTCAACAACAACAAACAGCCCAATTTAAAAATGGGCAAAAGACTTGAATTGACATGGAATCATGACCTGTGATCATTGGTTGGGGAAGCTGAGGAGAGAATCATTGAGAAATGTGATAGGAAATCTGAAGTATTTGACAGTTCATCACAGAGTTTAAAAAAAAAAAGTTTTCCTCAGAAGAGATTCAAAGGGTAGAACTTTAACCACAGGGTGAGATTTAAATAAAGGCACATTTTGGCAAATAAATAAATAAACAAACAAACAAACAAACAAACTGACTGACTTGAATAGACATTTCTCCAAAGAAATTATACAAAATGCCCATAAGCCCATGAAATGATGCTCAACTTCACTAATCAAACCCAAATCAAAAACATGAGACACCATTTGACTCCCATTAAGATGGCTATTATCAAAAAGCTAGAAAATAACAAGTGTTGGTGAGGATGTGGAAAACTGGAATTCATACACTGATGACAGGATTGTAAAATTGTGCAGCTGCTATTGAAAACAATATGGCAGCTCTGCAAAAAGTTAAATATAGAATTACCATATGACCCAGCAATTTCACTCTTAGGTATATACACAAAATAACTGAAAACAGGTACTCAAAAAAATGCTTACCCACAAATGTTCATAGCAGCACTATTAATAATAGCCAAAAGGTAGAAACAAACCAAAGGTCACCAACAGATGAATGAAAAAACAAACTGGGATATATATATATATATATATATAAAACATATGTGTGTGTTTATCAGACTAATAGAGATTGAGAGAGAGAATGAAAATTCAGCCATAAAAAGAAATGAAGTACTGATATATGCTATAATGTAGATTAACCTCAAAGACATGCTAAGTGAAAGAAGCCAGATATAAAAGGTCACATTAGTTAAATGATTCCATTTATATGAAATATCAAGAATAGGTAAATCCAGAGATAGAAAGCAGATCTTTGGTTGCCAAGGGCTGAGTGGAAGGGGGAATAAGGAGTAACTGCTTAATGGTTATGGGTTTTTTGGGGGGGTGATGAAAATGTTTTGGAATTAGATAGAGGTGGCAGTTGCACAACAATGTGAATGTACTAAATGTCATTTAATTACTCGCTTTAAAAGGATCAACTGTATGTTATGTGAATTTCACTTCAATTATTAAAAAAAAGGTATCTAGAGATTCAGAAGCTAAAAAATTATTATTCCCTCTAAAAAAATGACACAAATGAACTTATTTACAAAACAGAAACAGACTCACAGACAGGAAATCAAATTTATGGTTACCAGTACAAAAAGGGGGCATGAGTAGAGGGATAAATTGGGAGTTGAAGATTTGCAGATACTAACTACTATATATAAAATAGAGGAACAACAAGGTTCTACTGTATAGCACAGGGAACTATATTTAATACCTTGTAATAGCCTATAATGAAAAACAATATGAAAAGGAATATATATATGTATAACTGAATCACTATGCTGTACACCAGAAACTAACACATTGTAAACAGAATACACTTCAATAAATAAATATTATTCCCCAGGTAAACTGCCTTCAGGGACAGGGAAATGACAGGATAAAAATGCTGACAGTGGTTGGTTTTATTGTGAATGAGGTAACTATTAAAGTTCAAATCACGAGTCATGTTTTGTTACAAAAATGGCCTGACATTTAATCCTTCTGGACCAGATCTGTCAGGAAAAACACTCCAGAATCATCACTCAGCTGAGATGTAGGTGGCAGAACAATCAAACAAAAGTCCTCCCCAAATCATACAGCTAATATCCATTATCTTTTGACATGGCTTTTGCAAACCACTGTCCTGAGGTTAATGGAGGAACTATTTTGTATTTTCTTTCTCCTTGTCCTTTCATTCTACCCCTGTACTCTCCCTCCTCATCCCACAGATGAACAGATGGCTTCAGAGTCCACAGAACAGAGACAATTAGGCTCATCTGTATATCATATCTTCTACAATCCCACCAACAGAGAAGAAATTAGACCTAAAGATGATACATTATTTTAGGATTTAAGGTTCCTGTCTCTTTACTCAAGGTGGATGGAACTGCCTTTACACCTTAGAACCCCATTTCCAACAACTGACCTGATCCTTCCCTCCACTTTTAATCATCATTCTCATCACATTTCCAGCATAACTGCAATTCTAGAAGAAGCATTTATCAGCTCTATCTATCCAGCTCCCTCAGGCAAGACAACACCATCTTAAACCTCAAAAGAATGGATTCATCTTTTCTTTCTACGTATGGAGGAAAAGGATCTTTGAGATAATTCAAGAGTCTTAAATTCCAGGAGTAATAATAAATATCTTTCATATTCAACCAAAGGCCTTTATACTGCAATGGAAGCCAATTAAGACCTGAAAGGTACTGCCTCACTTATCTGCCTTTCCAAAGAGAAGTCTTCCTCCAATGGAAGATTAACTCTAATGGAATACTCGTTGAACAGACTGGAAGTCAAGGGATCACATGGCTTGGGGAGGCATGGTGTGGGTGAAATCCCTGATGTCATAGTTTTCCTCTGTGTCTAGAGTGGGTTCCTGATACAAATGAACTAATTTTACGGCAGGAAGGTAAGAAGGTTGGGAATGAGGAGCCAGGTCTTCACATTTACATCTATATGTATCATCAGGCTCATGTCTGAGTTTGCGTACCCCAGTCACAGACCCAGTTTCCCTGGTTATAAGTTTCCAACAATGAACCCCAAGATCCTCCGAGTTCAAGGTGAATGGTTCGGGGAGGAGGGATAGTGAACTGAGAAAAACAAAGGCAAAAAAGACAGGACAAGGGAGAAGTTGCTAAGAATTATAGGAAGCTTTCAGAATTTTCCAGAATTCAGAGTCTACCCCACATAAAAAGGAAATCACTAACTATTTTTCTATTTATCCCCAGTGACTTGGGCTCTAATTTAATCCCAGTATAGAAGAAAGAGAACACCAACACTAAGGACTGGCAAGGAGAGAAGATATGAACTGGATGGCCTACAAAAACCCATTCTTCATCTCCAAATTCCCTAAAATATTAGTCTATTCCCACATCTAAGTCCTCTATCCTCCTCCCTCCTTACCACCAAAAGCCTCAAGTTTCACCTAAATCACAGTCATCTTCTCACCATCTCTAAACCAGGAAGGCCCATCTAATTTTCTCTAATCCACCAGCAAACAAAAAAATGTCTTTAGGGAGGTAAGGAAGAGAAGGGGGAGTGAAGCTAGTCATTGGAGATCATCAAAAGGGGTTGGGAAAGAGAAAGAGAAAATGAGAAAAACATCAGGAACATTGCTATTATGACAATATTTAGCTGCCTAATCAGTGATTAACACTCCCTGGGGTGCTAAATGCTTTACTCAACTATAAACTAAGCAAGCAGAGGAGTTGATGGAAAAGTAACTTACCCTGCTAAGCCCTCAGCTTCCTTCCTTCTCTCTTTCTTCCAAGTGAAATAAATGCTTGATCTCCTCAGATCTACGTTGTGGCTGTCTTGCAGCTGTCCCTTCATATCACTTACTTTTGCAAACTGCTGAAATGCTGGGTCTCTGTAATTAGATGTGTCCTGCCAACCAGACAGACAACACTGAATTCTCCCTAACGAGGCAAGTAGGGACCTGGCCCCCTGCCCATGGACTTCTCTCTTTCTGACCTTCCTTCTCTGCCAAGAAGGCTCAGAACTCTTGTCAACACCCCAAACTCACCAAAGGCCAGGCAGGCTGAGGAAAGATGAAGTCTACTGCTTCCTGGACCCCTCTCGCCAAGGCAGCATTTCTGCTCTTAGTCAGCATTAGGAAAAAACCCTTGGGATTAGTTCAGAAGTCAATATTTGATTGGAAAGGATAAGCACTAGCCCACAGGAACAGGAATGCCTGGAGTTCTTTCGGGGGGTGTCAATCTAGACCCAAGATCAGTTCTCCCAAGCTTAAAGTTCTTTTTCAGCATATTGAACACTCCTCAAACACAACTCAACAATCACCAATGTAAGCTTAAGTACAAATATAATACCCAGAAAAGGAGAATAGAAATGGTCATTAACGGTACAGAAGAAAATCAACTGTGGGGGAGACATCCAGAATTAATCTGTAAAATTCAACTTCCCTGAAAGGAGAGCAAGGCATTTTCTGAGTGAATGTCATCAGGGGCATTCCATCTGCTTATTTTATAAGAGGAATAAAAATTTCTGGAATATTAAAGTAATCAAGACCAAAATATTAATGACTAAAAATGCATACTATTTCTAGGAACAGAAAATAGAAAAGAATCAACTCAAACATCTTCTCATTCCTTCCTGTAATGGATGCTAATCCAGGGAATTTAACTCCACATTTCTAGCTCCTTTTCACCTAGAGGTATCAAACTCTAGAACCTATCAGAAGTTGTTAGTGCAGTGGTCCTATATATGACTATAAGAACTGACTTTCTGCTCACATCTGGCCTCAGCTATGCCACTTACCTGCCTCTGGGAACATCATCAAACCAGGGGACAGAACCACTTGCAACGAGGTCCTGGAACGTGGCAAATAAATCTACATATGAACAGATGCAGAGAATGGATTCCAAAGGAACCCCAAACTGTAGAAAGCACAGACTACAAGTAGGGAAGGTGGAAGAAAAGTGTTAAGGATGCAACAAAACATTACATAACATTATACAGAATAGCTAAGGACAAAGGAAAATCACTTGCAACAGGCAAAAATCCTGAATAAAGGAGGGGTGATTCATTTTAAGCAAAGATTTCAGGGCAATTTCAAATTTAACTGGCAGAACATTTGAAGGTTATGAAGTCTGTTAATAATGGCGGAACTGCAAAATATAAAAGAAATCTGAGATTGTCTTTTCTAACTCAAAAGCGTCATCTTTAAATACAAAGGGAGATATGTAGAAAAAATTTGATATTGAATAGTAATTTACATTTCACCATCATTACCACTTGCTCTGGTACATATTTAAATGCACAATTTAGAAAGATCTGTAATTTCTCACAATTTGCATTCATCCTGAGTTACATTTAACAAAGAAAAAAAAAAACCCCTTAAAAACACTTCTATAGTTACTTGTGAAACTATTTAGAAGACAGACTAGAATGAGGTTCCTATTCAACAAGTAGGAAGTGACTTGTGAGGCACTGGATGATATTCTACCACTCTTCATGTATACCACTTTTTCTGAGTTCCATTTCTTCCTCCTATTTTCTTCTTTTAAATTTCTACCATCAACCCATAATTCTTCTAGTTTGCTAATGATGCTTTATGTTTACCCAAGTTCCAATAAACACTATATAACCCTAGTGACAGATCTAAGGGCTAAAGAAGTTCCAGGTACCTGATATACTAGTTAAGCTCTTAACTTAGAGATGTGTAGTTTTCATAAAACAGTAACATCAAGAAGAATCTTTAAGGTATGCAGTACATAATAACTTTAAAGGCACCTCAGGGACTGGGATGCAAATTAACATTACAGCAAGTAAAAGCTGTAATGATCAAAAATTTGAGTTACATTTGCTACCTAGAATTAGGCAAGTATATATATATTTTTCAACTTAAACTAATGCTTTTTATGTGTATCATAATCTTGTTGAAAATCATAATTAAAGTTGCTATATGATTATATTATTATAAAATGTTGAGCAGTATCCTAATTTCCCTCAATTTGCAAAATTCTAAACCTACTTTGATTATAACAAAGAAGAAAGGAATATAATGGCAGGATAACGCAGCATCATTTTTTTTCTTATTGTTAAAACACCTAATAAATTCCCAATACTACTATAACAAAATTCTAGACAATAATATTTTCTTTTAATTAAAAGTTAAGTGAAACAGTAATTTTAAATAATAGATTTAGGCCTATAGTAGGCACCCAGAGTCCTTTAGTGCTCAGTTACTAATATTCATGTAAAACAAGTGTAACCAAAGTTAAAAAAAAAAAAAAGCATTATTTATGAAGACAAGAATTTAATTCATCAAATTACCAAGAACTATCCAATAAGATAATTTTCTCTGAAGGATATATCACAGTTCTATTAATAGGATTTTCTGATTTGCATGAGAAGGTCAAATCAGACTATATCTTCCAAATAAAACCCAACACAGAGATAGGAGCAGCGGCCCATGCATGGAATTTATTGTGTGCTATTGTTTATAAAATAATCGAATAGTCCTGCACATGCATAATATTTCCAACTCAGACAGGAGACCATACAGGGTGCACTTTCTGGCAAACAAACAATAGATGGTTCCGCTGCCTGGAGCTCTGAGTTGTATTCCAGGGCATGAGGGAAGCAGGCCACCAAAGTAAAGGGAAATACCAAACTACAGTGGCAATCAATACAGGTCAATAACTGTGAAAAATTAGCACATGGTTCCATTTAATTTAACCAAGCAGTTCTGTAACTATCAAAAGAAAATGTTCAACATGCAGTCTTGACTTTTATGCTTCCACTAACATCTGAATGATTTGAAACAGAACCATTGCTTCTATGCTGCACTGCTTAATCAAAAACACTTCCAGAACATTTTAAAATTTCCTTTGCATTAAAACATAAAAATGATAGGAAGCCAGCAGTAAATCACCCTGTGGCTATTTAAGCAACTTGAGTACTCACAATAAACTAAAATTTCTCATAACATCTAGGTAACCTATACATGTCGTACCTGTACATCATAGGTCTATATATTAAATATTTGCAAAATGAAAACATGCATACACAAAATACGTCAAGTTTTACAGACATGATTTGAATTAAAATTTACTTTGACAATGTACAAACTTCTTTTAAAGTACCTTAAATGAGTAATTCTGTAATTCTTCATCATTTTGAAATTTAGAGGTTTTCTTCTTAAATCTCTGGGTGTAAATCTTAAAAGATCTGGGCAAAAAAGTTTCTAAGTTAGTTTTCGGATTTGTGTTCAAGTAAGAGAGTCTGCCTAGAAATAGGTTATGCGTTCAGAATTGAAAAATACCAAGACTATATTACAGAATTAGCCACATTTAAGAACTATAGCCCTGAAGTCAGCATTCTGTATAAATGCCAACTGGGTTTCTCAGCATTTTGCCCACAATTCAAAATACAGCTTAGTAACCTCAGAAATGTATTTTAAGACCATGCTAATTCATCCTTTAAAGACATTTCATGGAAAAAAAAAAAGTCCACATTAGCTCTTAGGATTGTATTTGAAGTTATGGTTGGAAAACAAAATCTAATTCTACTGAGGGGAAAAAGAAATCTCATTTGTAAACTTAAATGTGTGAATCACAAGCATAAATGGAGGTGTAGTAGCCCTCCACTGGAAATTGCCCCAAGCCCCTTGCTCACTGCTCTCCACCTTGGCAGCGATGACCCAATCTTATCATATAGCACAACATGTCCCAGGGCCCTCAAGCCTCCATTCAGGAAGGGGGCTGGGGTCTCAAAAGCACAATGGTTTCTCCAGAGGGACTGTGACATCTACAGTCAGCTTGGCCGACCCCTCCAGCTCCTCGGGTGATCTGTCCATTTGGGGCCCGAGTTGTGAGAGTCCCTGGGAAGCCGTGGGTCACTGGGCACCATGGTTGCCAGTCCCGTGGTTCTCAGTGGCATGTGCGGTGTTCAGAGAATTGAAACCATCTTGCTGTACAGCATCTTTCCGGGGTGGCATTCTCTCATTGATCCTATCCAAACCCTTTGCCTCTTCAAAACTGCAGATTCTATGTGGTGGAGAGAATCCTCGTATTGCTTAACAAAATGCAAATTTGATAAGTCAGTAATTGAAAAACATTTCTGAGATTTTAAAAACATAATTAACGATTTTTAAGAAGAAAGAAATTAGCTGTATGTAGCAACATTTAAATATTACTTTAACTGAATTCTATCCTCATTCCAGATTTCCCCTTAAAACATGAAATATTTAAACCTAAACACAATAGCTTCATAGATGACGTGTTAGCATAGCCTTAAAAAAATGCCACAAAAATACCCTCCCCTGCCCTTAAAATCAACCTGCAGGCAATGGTCTCAGGGTCTCAGTCTGACTTCTACTATACCAATTATCTCCTACCTCAGGCCCTAAGATCACCAGTAACTATCACAGTAAGGTAGCAACAAGAGTAGGAGCAAATGAGGAGGCTAAACAAGGTTAATTCTCAACATACAAATCTGTACCAAGAGCTTGGGAGGAGAAAAGAAATAAAGCTAAAATTTAGCAGATCAGAACTATCATGGAGGTCAAAGTATCATCACCACATCACCACCAATGAAATGAAAACGGTGGGAAATGCCTCCCAGGAGTTAGATCGATGTATTTGGCTGACAGCAAAAAGTATTTAGAGTTCCATATTTTAGGAGATATCTTTCTTAGTTCACTAGCCATTCACTGCCTGTTCTTTGGAAACCCAAATCAAAACAAATGACAATCCTCCTCCAAGTGTTATGGCTTCGCATTCACTTCATTTGGAATGCTGCATGCTCTATTATTAAAATGTGCACAGAAAAAATTTCCATACTACTGGTTATAATCTGGTTGTTTTAATATGTGCAATCCTGGGACTCAGAGTCTGTACATGTGAACCAAGTAAGTGGCTAGGGCAGCAAAGCTTTCAGTAATGTGTAATATCAAGCCAATAATACATGATATACATGGATATAATATTATCAGCAAACATTAGCCCAAACCACAGCAAAAAAAAAAAAAATCATAGTGACAGCTCCTACACTCTCAGGTGCATTACTGAAAATGAGTACATCATTTTTATACCATGAGCATACCAAACCTGTATGTATAGAAGGTTTCACTTAGGAAAAAAATAATCTGAGCAGCATAGAATCATGCAAAATATTGAACAGATCTTTATTTGCAACTGTAAACGCGATAGCATTGTATGCTACATAAATATCATAGCATAACATGCTGTTCTCTAAAGAATTCTGGAACATTAAATGCTGGTTGCAAACTATGCTAGAAAAGGGAAAAAAACAAATTTCACTGCAGAAATTAGTCCTTGTGATTAAAAAAGAAGAAGAAGAAGAAGAAGAGGAAGAAGAAGAAGAAGAAGAAGAAGAAAAAGAAGAAAAAGAATACGACTGTTAAATTTGATGAGTCAGTGAGTCTGATTCATCTTGGGCTGTGCAATCTAGGAGTAAAACACACCCAAAGGACATTCTCTGATGCCCACCCACACACCACAGATCTCTGCCCAGCGCAAGGACTCTGATCGTACCTTTTTCAGCCTCAATAGCCTCAACTGTGGCTGTACAGAAGTGAGCAGAGGCATGCAAAATGAATGAGAGAGATGAGAAGGGTCATATTGTACAGCAGAAAAGGCAATGATCACTTAAAATATCACAGTACCCCGTACTACATCATCATTTGCAATTTAACATATATAGTACCCATATTAGAGAGCCCCATCCAATCCCCCAATTCCTGACACAGCACAGTTTACACACAGCACTAAGACACCATCGCTCAGAGCACAGAACACGTAGACCTACTATACACACAGACACCTCAGCATCCATGCAAGTGTACACTAGTATTAATTACCCATCTTGAATTCAGTATTTTGATGGCCTTAGAATTTTCCAACATGTTTATTATATCACATCCATCACAATCACAAGGAAATTCTCTAGGGTGAAATTATGATGGTAGAATTGTAGCAAAAGAGTACACAGGAGGAGATTCTTTTTCTTTTACATCTAACTGGAATAATATTTATCACCAGCTGGTTCCCTAAGATATAAACTAGAAGGGGTCAGCAATGCTTTTCCTGTCACTTCTAATTCATAGGGCAAAGCATAAGCTGCAAAAGTTGGTATGACCTACAATGAAATTTATGGGCAGTAAACTTGGAAAGTTATTCTAAACAGAACAGTTCAGCTCCATAGCCCTGTCCTTCACGTGTAATCTAAAAGGACTCCTCTGGTCTATTAGAAACTTCCTTTCTATTCTAACATCGGTGTTCAACTATCTAAAAATATTAACATATATAACCTTAAAAATCCATTTATGTTCAGTGTATCATGAACTCAAATCTACTTCAGGTACTAATAGGCTGCATTCTCAAGTGAAGATAAAAAGGCTACTTATTGAGCATCTTTTCAAGCCCATTGAACAATTAGAGAGGAATCAAGAGATAGAACTGAGGTCTTACAGGCAATAAATCCTAATCACTTCATGATATAGACATACAAATAGGTCATGTAAATGAGAAATGCATTCTTGGTATAGCTTGTTTCTGGCCCATTAAGAGAATTTCAACATATTTAGTCATACATTTTGTAGTCAAAGAATCTTCCAGCTCATTTCTGGGTTCAAACTGTATAAAGCACTCACATTGAGGACCAGGGCCAAAGACTGCAGAGGACAATATTGTCAATTCTCAATTCTTCACCTTACCCAAAGTGCACACACTCAGAATATTTATAACAACGCCCCATCCCTTCTATTTTGCTTCTTCTACAGTAAGGTCAGCTAGGACAATTATTCCTAAACTGACCTTTTAGCAGTACACATGATTTAGAAATGACAAATTTTATCCAAAGCAGTTATTAATGTGAAAGGACACTGATGAACATATGGAATTAAAGTAGACTAAATTAGATAAGTTTGTTGATCTCAGCCAGATAATAAAGTGAATTGGGGACCCCAAACAAGGAGGATGAACACTGAATAAAGGGAGAACTAATTTTTCTTAATTTTCAAATTACATTACAAATTAAAGCAGACATACTTATTGTATATTCACTGTACAAATTACCATTTAAAAAATTTAGCCCTGTACACTTGGAAAATACTCTTGGAATGTGCCCAGACAGAAAACTGAGACAAATGATCCATCTCTATTGAATCAGCCTTGGGACTCCTACTCTTCAAAATGTGGACTATTTTCTTTTATAATTTAGAAATTAAATGAGGAAAAAATAAAACACCTACCCAAACCTATGTTTTAAAGAGCTTGTGGTAACAGAAGTGATTTACATGAAATATTTCATACTTTGTATTATATTTAGTAATAAATTAAAAATAAAAACTGTTATCACTGTAAGAATTAGTATCTATTTGAGTGTAACAATAATTTAAGTCTATTAATAAATTTGTTCAAATTATGAAATGCGACAATATACTTTTGAAATCATTCTATGGGCTTTTAATTTTATACATAAAACCATTTTCTAGGTCAATTTATATTCTCTGCTCTTTCCTGAGGTCTCTAAATGCTCCTAAATTCTTTTCAGAATACAAAATAAGTATCACACTCAAAACTGCATACCAGGTCAAGCTTAGAATTCAAAGATGATCATTTGAAGCTTAAACATTAAGCTAAAAACCACTATTTTTCTTCAATTTTTTTTTTTCAGTTGTATTGGGCATCTTGATATGGCCTTAAATAAGTTTGAATATACTGCTTTCTCAAACTATGTTCCTCAATACTACACAGGATAAATGATCAAGAGGAATTGACATTACTATAACAGAGATGGCCACATATTTCCCATATAGGTCTGCATGAAGGTAGCATTATAGGGCTAGCTCCCAGCTAAATTTCCATGAAGAAACTGTGCATAAAATATGAGTATCAAATCCCACTCCAATAGAGTTGTGCAGTTTATAAAAACAGTTGAGAAATATCATAAATTAACTGTAAAGTTATTGAGAAGATGATTCCTATTTTCCAATAATAGGATGGAGGTCTTAGAATTTAAAACCTTTCTTTTTTGCAATACTTAACTCTCAGTTTAAGGAGTCATGTCTACTAAAACTTAAAATGTTACATAAATTTTTAAAAATCACACAGGTGCAGCTTTTGTATGAGGTTTGTTATTTGTTTCGAAATGGGTTTATTTTATGCTAGAGAAATCACTTCAACCAAATGCTCAAACCACACCATCAAGATCACGGCTGGCAGAGCTAGGGAGCTATCTAGTTTCCCAAATTGGACCTCTTAAGCTCAGCACCATCCAGTAACACACTCTAATCCAGGAATAGACACTCCCTTAGGTAAAGCTGTCTTTCAAACTTTCCCTGCAGTTAGGGGTGATTTCAAAGTTGGAAGACTGAACTTCAGGCTGCATGCAAATTAAGAATAAATAGAAGTGCTGAGCTATCAACAAAGCATGTAATTAGCAGGTGCTAATTGTGAAATCTGAAAGAAAAGGTTTGCTGTGGATACAACATAAAACTAATAATATATCCAAGGATAATCGAGAGATGACTGTAGTGTAGATTTATTTCAGTATGAGACTCTTTTGGTTCTCTTTTCCTTTTCTAAACTAAGAGGAGGAAGGGTATAACAGTTTTCAAGCTATTAAAATTCATCCTTTTTTATTAACATTTTTGCTAGTTTTATTAAATATTTAAGATCTTCTTGTTTTAATGAAATCCTTTTTTAAAAAATCCCCTCATTTTTCTTATGTTTACAATATAATAAAAATGGAGGGCAAGAAATTTAAAGAGAATCAAAGCAGGTTTTTTTAATCAAAAAAAGAAACCTTATTCTAAGTGAAAATTTGAAACTATAACTTTAAAACATAGCTGTATATCTCACATATACCAGTGATGGTAGCAGACAACACAATAACATATAAATAGAACATGTATAGGCTACAAGTAGAAATTATTTGTCTACAGGAAAAATTCTATTTATTTATATAAGCATTTATTACAAAACTGAGTGAAATGAAATTGTGAAAAGTTAATCTAATTTAAATTTATTCAAAATTAAAAATTAAAATTTCCTATTTTTTTGCTTTTAAAAAATTCACTAATTATAACACCAAAAACGACACTGCTAATCATGACTAAGGAAAATACCAGATCTGTTGCTGCTTGTTTTAATACAGCAATGACCCTTGGAGGGCTATAAAAAGTGGCTACAATAAAACATAAATTAAGGCTTTTCATATCACATTTTCTGGTTTCCAACCACAAGGGAAAGTTGTGGGTTACTGTGTATAGTCTACAACATCCACATCACTACATCACTCTCTTTTATTTAATCTGTAACGGGCTTTCAAAAAGTTAACCCAGTATTTACACAGATATTTACGCCAAAAAAACTTATTTTTTTTTAATATAAGATATTCAATGAGCCAGATTACAGGAATTCTTTATGTATAATTCTTTTTATTTTCATGCAAAATAAAGGCACACTTAATAACACCCTTTCAATTTTGACTTACAGGATTTAAATTCAACCCCTTATAACAATGACTTAATATCTAATATTACATTCATGTTCAGAATGCACAAAGTACAGCAACAAATGCAGCAAACCTCAAAACAAGGTGCTACAACGTTGCTTCTACATCAAAAGACAGACAAGTGTCTGATAAAGTAATTTAATTTAACATACTTTTACAGACATACAGCTAACCTAAAGAAAGACAGACAGATTTAGGAAAGCAGCTACATCTGCAGAGGAAGGAAACAGCATGTTACAGACAGTCAATTATACATAGAACATTTGACAAACACCACAGAAAACAAACTTTGGCATCATTTCCCAGGGTACAAAACCTTGCACAAATCTTTTGGCAAGTGAAGTGCATAAGTAATGTTCTGGGGCCCAAGCAGATTGTTAATTCTAAAATTAAGTATCTGAAAATATAAGCATAGTCTAATACAATTACATAAATTAAAAAAACTAAAAATAAGAAACGTGGAATTACATTTCCATTTTAGTAATGTGGATATCCTTGATTCACATTCTGAAATTGAGGCTTTAAAAAGAAAAGGGTGCATTAGACAAACGAATAAATAAATATTTCAGACATTATGATATGAGTTACTCCCAGATCATTTCATGAAAATCTGAGAGACTGATCATTATTTTCAATTGAAAGGAACACCCATTCTATCAATTTTCTGCTCCGGTCAGGTTATTAATCAGAGACTACCTATCATATATAGTATTCTGCCTGTGTCAGCTGCCAAGACAGGAACTAAAAAGCAGAAAGAATTCCCTGCATGCATTATGTGTATTGTTAGCAAAAGAGTGAGGTGTGCCCCAGTCCATCTGAGGCACAGCAAGTTGCATAACATCATTACCACTTTGTAGGGTCTGCCGTCCTCCAGCCAACACTCCACTAGGCAACATCCCTGTGGGAGTCAGGCCCTTGAGTGTCAGCACACTTTCACTCTCCTCCCTGTAGCAGAGAGAAGATAATAAACATCAGAGACTTCCAACAAGTTCCTAGTGTAAAAGAAGAGATGTGGCCCAGGTGTAGGCCATATATATAACTTAGGACATTCATTGCTATTATCCTATTTTCTTCAATTCCAAGATATACATTTTTCTACATTCTAAATGTGTCATATAAGAGGGTATGCCTTACAACTGAAATGTATATTGTTTCTCTTGAAAGTCTTTATTAAATACAGGGTGAGAGTCATCAGCAATGGGTATCATAAAATTGTGAAAATATGGTATTTCATGTGCTTTAAAGTTCAAATGTCTAATATAATCAGTTTTGCAAACAAATTATTGCAAATTTTTGCAAAACACCCATTCCTGTGCCCCCATAAACCTGGTCTTCCTGAATTAACCCCAAGAAGACAAAAGGGACTTCCCATATGGATGAGCAAGTTCATCAGGAACACTCTAAAAAGTGCCCCCTCCCTCTTATCCTGCTCTAATTTTCAAGGTGTAGATCTAACACTTTCATCACAGAAGGACAAGAGATACCAAAGGTGAGTAAATAATCACAAGGGTCAAAAACACTAGTTTCAAAGGGACTTGTGTTCCCTTCCTAAAAATGTAAATATGCAACTAACTTCATAGGAAGAATGCTACTGTACTGCTTTCAGATATTAAACAGGACATTGCTTGTAAAAGAGCACAATAAAACTAATTTCTGTAAAACAAATAATTGGGAAAATATATAATTACCTGAGAACAGAGAAGACTCTTGCCATCTTGCCAATTGCTCGAATTTTGTTTCTTATGATTTCTTTCCGGGCTGCAGCTGAACCTACTTTCAATGGAATAAATAGAAAGAAAGACTCAAGTTTAGGGCATCCACATCTGTACCATTCTATTAGCCTGTTTCACACTCATGTGAACCAACACCAAGCCCCCTGCCACCAGCTAGATGAACTCATGCCAGAAAGCTTCTTACTCCTTCAATGTTTAGCTCAGCACTGGTCTAGTACTGGGATCTGAATCAGATACAAATGAAAAGTAATCCACAAACTTGTATGACTCTCAGACTACTGACTAATCAGTAAAGCAGCAATGGGAAAGAAACTAGAGCCCAACCTGTATCACAAACCAGAGGACAAGAAAAAATGGTAATAATTCTATAGTCTGTTTAATTCTCATGAGAGCCTATGGCATGCAGACTAACAGACAAGAACTGGTAATAGCCTACAGCCTTCTGTTTGATTATCATAAAAGCCTTTGACATGCAGGCTGGAAATATCCCATCAGACTACAACAAAGTAAGTTTCCTTGCTCTAAGTTGGTCTGAAAACAATGATATGAAGCAATTACTGGACAGGTGACTCAGAACTAAGGACCATATCAGCATTTTAACAATGCACATCTCAACCTCATGGACTAGGTGTCCTCTACGGTCATGCAAATATATACAAGTTCTTACATTCCTAGGTGAGTATGACACAAGGAGAGTGAGCAATGGGAAAAACTCTCCCAAAAACTAAAGGATCACTAATGCTTCATCTCCAAAGGGTTAGCTGTGCTGCTTATCACTGATACAAAAGAGAATGTACCAAAATAACAGAATCTTTGGCTGAAGAAAGACTCATAGGTTGTATCTTCCTTCCCTTGGCCTCCAGAAAGAACAACAACCTCTGTCCTGTTATCTCATATATAGCAACTAGAATCATTCTGGACCCAAGAGTGTGGTTCTTTAGAACTGTGCTTCAACATGATGAAAAACACACATATAGAAGCACTGTGGTTGAGGAGAAGGTTAAGGAGAGGCTAAAGACACTACACCAAAAAGGGCCTGAGGTATACAGAGGTCTGAACAACCAAAAGTCTTCTCGGCTAGAGCATCTCATTTAAAATTCAAGCAGCCCACAAATACATATAATTAAAACCTAAGATGATGACTGGATCTTACTGCAAGGAAAAAGAAATCCAATTTCTAAGACGAAACAAAAGACATACTTTAAAGAAAACAGGCTCCACAACCATGTTTATGATACACCTTTAAGGGTAATATTAAGGGTTATCCCTCTAAGGGTAATATGATGAGCACTGAAGCTACAGCTTTTATAAGTCCAGAACTGTGTAGGCACCATGGCACTACACAGGTATTTTCAAGATGCCAAAAACATTACTTAAGAGTCTCAGAATCATTGAACATTAGAATTTGAAGAGACAGTAGAGATATTGCAAAGTTCAACTGCCTCATTTTATAGACAAACAAACTAAGTTTATTAAGTGTCTTGTTCAAGGACATAAGGTAAGTCTGATTCTCTTCAAATAAATTAATATAGATATTTTGTTTTAAAATTGACAGAGTTTTAAAAATAGCAAAGCTGGGGAAGAGGAGTATGGGGATGGGGAGGAGGGCTGTAATGAGATACATTCATATTTTCAGCCTTAATTTATATGTATCTATAAAACCGAATGATATGTAAACGATACTGATTTCAAATTAAAAATTCACTGGAATATAAAAACACTTTATAAATCAGGATTTTTAAATCAGTTTACAAACACATCATGCATAATATTAAAGTAAATGTCCACAGTAAAATTACTTTGGGGAATAAGACAGACAATCAAACACCCCTAGTCATGCAGGGAAAGTACAAAACATTACAAATAAGCAAAAGAATGAAATTTTAAAACAAGAGGAATGAAAAAGAGGGAAAAATATTTCCATGCACAGAAAGACAGATATCTTGGAATATGACTTCTAAAAACATCAAATTCTAACTTAGATAAAACTTAAACTAAATTTGCATAAGGCCCAAGAGGACTCTGCATAAATATACTCAATGAATATGCTAACTTACATGGACATGAGGACAATTTATGAAGTCATATTTCAAAACAATGTTACTCTGTCTGGTCTGTACCTTTTTTATTGCCATATATGAGCCGTTCTTCAGATGGAGAGTCCAGAAAAAAGGAAGTGAATGATGGAGAAAAGGTGGTTGAGACAAATAAAAAGATAGAGATTTAACTTGGCAGTGGTACTGAAGAATGAATGTAGAAAGAAAGGGAGAAAAATGAAGGCCCTCATATTTGAAATTTGAAAAATGTAGTACTGTAGGATCTGGGAAATAAAAGAGGGATGCCACTGGGTAGAGCTCTAAAGGAAAGATTTCTTAAAAGATATGTGTTCAGAAGAAATTATGGATAGAATGACTATAATATTTGATGAAAGTAGACAAATTAGGGACAGAAAAAAACACGTGAAAACACATAAGACTGATAAAAGACTGTGCTAACAACAATCGCACATTTATATTAATACCCCTAAGGAAATGTGTCACTCATGGAAGTATGTTAAGTGAAAGGTAATGACACAAATGAGATACAAACTCATGTGGTTCTTCAAGGACACCAACATCTGCAAAATCTGTAGTATACACAGAGAAATGTAGGTAACTTTATAAACTACCTCAGTGGAAAACCTTACCCACTCCCAATTAAGGAAAGGCTAAGTCTCCCACACTCCATAATAATAACACACAATTTCTTGAATCTGAATTGCAGAACTTTTGCACATACTCAGGATCATCAGTATGTGCTGTCTGTTCCCAATCCAATCTGGGAATTTGAGGAACATCTTTTTGCAGAAATAGCAACAGATTGTTTTAAAGCAAGTAATAGTTCTAAGAGTAGGCAGCAGAGATGTTTCATTTGAGCTTTCCATTCTAATGCTGAGATACATGATTCCACTATAGGAAACGGCAAAGTTTTAGTTTAGTAAAACTATAACAATATGGATTATGTATTTCCTTTACCCAACTCAACACAAAAGATAAATAACTGAAAGAAATAGTATGCATTCTAAATATCACAGAAATTAGTGTTCAAAAACTTTCTTTAATGATTACATAATACCTCTAAAAGGAAGGCTATGTGCATTTATACATGCAATATGTTTATGTAAATTTTTGCCTTTAAAAATAAACCCACATGTACATTACACAATACAGAATACCAAACTCCATCACTTAAAAAAAAAGTTATTTCTTTAACCAATTTCTGCCTTGAATACGCAAAAACTACTCTTTCCTTCCCGCCACTGGGAAATCTCCAATCCTACTCTCTCCCTTCCCCATTGAAAAGCTAAACCCTTATTCTTCCTCCACAGCAATGCCCACCCCAACAAGTTTTCCATCTAAGCCAGATTTCTCCCCAGGCCCAGTCCATAGGATGGTTCTACTGCTGAGCAGGAAAAGGGGAAGGAGAAGACAGAAGGCATGTTATTGTGGTGAAAGGAAAAGGAGAAAAGACAGAGTTAAGGGGAAGAAATAAGGGAATATGAGTAAGAAAGGGAAACAAACCTAGTTCCAGTAGCTCTTTTCTCTATCTCATCCTAGTATCTCTCCTAAACTCCTCCCCTTTCCTCCATTCCTCAATTTTCTTTCTCCCCAAAACCACTCTCATTCCTCGATGCAAACTCCCAGACCCATATTCTTAAAATTTTCTTGGAGTACCTACTGTTAATACTTGATAGTGGAAGGGTGAAGAAATAAGGAGTAACTGCACCTGCCATGTTGGCAGTGAAGGGAGATCTATTTCTAGTATTCAAAGCTGGAACTCAGTGTATTTTCCCAAAGAAACACTGTCATAATGATACTTACCAATTTTTTTAATTACTTAAGAGTGGGGAAGAATTTTCATTCTCTCTATTCCCTCAATCTATACATGAGAAGATTCTGAGAAGTTAGGTGACTTCCTCAAGATTACACAGCTAGATATAATGGTAGCACCAAGACACCTGAACCATTGATCTTTTTCACTAAACTACACTTCCTCTTTAATGATCAAATTTGACTCATCCCTGGAGTGTAAAAATGATAAAACAAGTGGATAAACAGCATTATCTATCATTGATAGGGAAAATGTTGATAAAATACATGAAAGCTAATTAGAATGAATATAATAAAACTTTATATTTATTCCTGGTTGAGTCCCCAGAAATATTTAGTGTCTATCTTCAAATAAATCATCAGTACCTAAACCAAGTACTGTATTAGACTTAAAAAGGAAACTTTTTTCCTTTTCACTATAGAGAAAGGACTAAAGCATCACCTACCACTACTCCTATTTAACACACTATTAGCAATATTGACACAAATTTTTAAAGAAAAAGAAATAAAAATGTAGAAGTAAATAACAATATCAGCCTCATGCAAATGGAATATTTTTTAAAGTTAAGGAAAACAAAATAAAATTACCATTGGAAATAATTCTGCTGACCCAAGTTGCTGAATAAGATAAATACACAAATATATAATTCCTTTATACAGTTAGAAAATACGTTTAGAGAGCTACCAGTTGCAATACCAATAAGAATTTAAAACACTGAAGTACTAATTAAACTTGGTAATAATTTTTTTCAAAAAAAACTATGTAATTTTAAATGGAATAATTTTATATTAAATATACTAAAGGGAATATTTACAGTAAATGAATGAATTATATAGAGCAAGAGATTTTGACTTTAGAAACTTAAATTTTTTTTTACACTTCCTAGATTCAGATATAGATTTAATGTCATATCAATTAAAACTCCAACTAGATAATAGAAAACTCAAAAAAATTGGTGGGATATGTACAAAAAGTATTTCAATCATTATATCAATATCTGTAACATTATGATGTAGGTACTGTTACCTTTATTTTGAAGATAAGAAAACTGAGGCTCAGAAAGGTTAAATAACTTGCCTGAGATCACATAGCCACTATGAGGAACTAGAATCTGAACCTAGACCTAGTCTTACAACAGTAGTAGCAGAATAGGTAAAAGAAATATTTAATTATAATACTTAAAAGTTTTATGGAAAAGACAGATATGATAAAATATGTTACAACTAAAAACTTCTACACAAACATCAAAAGGAGAATTAAAATAAGGAAAAATAAATATTACTCATTAAAGCTTATTATCCAAATCAAAAAAGAACTGATATATATAATTTATTTCAGTTAACAAAACTATAAGCCAGAATAAAAGCACATCTCTGCCTGCCACCAACAGATGGCAATAGCAGACACTAATATACAGTCACTTTGTACTTTCAACAAATGGACTTACAAATGATTAAGAATCAAATCTATTTGTAAGTAGAGAAATTTCTAAATAGTTTTTACTCAGATTTTACTTGGTAAATGGTCACTTGAGAGGGGCAGTTTACAAAGTTGCGAAAGCAGTTATTTTCTTCCTTAACATCATTAAAATTCAAAGAAATGTAAATTAAACCAACTGTAATTTACTACTATATAGCCATCAAGCAAAGTAAGTCAAAATGACCAAAATCCAATTAGGTGGGCCTGTGGAGAAATAGGTCTATGGAATCACTACTGGAAACACTTCATATTGGTCCAGTTCTTCTCAAAGTTGTCTGGCAGTTCTGAGCTAAAATAATGAAACTAAAACTCTTCATATTCTTTAACGCTGTAACTCTCTTCAAGAAATTTATTCCAGGAAGGAAAAAAAAAAAAACTGTTGTACAAATATATTTATTGTATACTATTCATAATAAGAATAATTTAAAGCAACCCAAATGCTACACAATATAAGATTAACTACAAAGATTTTGGTGTATTAATATACTTAGAAATATGTAGCTATCAAATTTCAGCACTATTAGACCATGTTTAATATATGGAAACATTTATATACTGGTTACAACTATGAAAAGTATGCTGCAACAAAGATGTGACGGGAATATGGAAGGAAACAGTTTTTAGCTTACAAATTGTCTACGTTTTTATTTATTCAATTAATTAAATATAAATAAATATTTAAATTTAAAAGTTTTAAATAAAAACTTCAAAACATAAAAATAAAAGGAATTTTGTTCCTATGGTATTAATTTATACTATAAATGCACATTAGGTACATAGGCTGGTTGGCTTACATTAGAACTAACAACCACGTATAACTCTTTCTGTGAAAAAAATGCTTTCTGAATCTCAAACTAAACTAACAAGTGGTCTCTTAGTACACAACCACTCATAAGTTGGGAACAGCCTACTTTAGTTTTTGGAAGAAAGAAGTGACCACAATACTGGATGCAGGTATGTTTCTAATGCACTAATACTGTACCTATGAAATAAAAGCATTTTTATCCTCTCTTCTCTAAATAGTGTCCATATTCATGAAGAACCACATTCTTTTAGTACTTCAATTTCCTTTCCTTCTGTTCTTTCTTCCAAATTTCCCCTTTCCCAAAATTTATTTTCTTCCCCATACCAACAGAAAAAAAAAATCACTAAAATTATTTTAAAATCTTAAAATAAAACCTGAAAAAGTGACTTGTCACTTATCAAATAGCATAGCCATTTGAGAGGAATGACTGTATTTTACAAGAGTATATTGAAGCTGGACAGTTAAAAGATATCATTTCACAACAAAAAAACAGTAAAATGAATAATCATACCATCAAACTGGTCTTCACCTTCAGTCATCAGTTCATCATCAGAGCAAATACTCAGAACATTTACCAACATCTCTGTCACTATTAAAAAAGAAACACAGTTACACATTAGCTGACCATAGTCAACTGTCTATATGTATACAGGGCAACTATTCGTATAATGGCCAAATGATTTTCACCCAAGAACACTAACATATTCTGATAGCAAAAATGATGAAATTAAAACTTATAAAGGTTTTCAAAATGAAAGAAATTCAATGGCTAAGAAGTCTGTGACAGATTCTTTATGGAGTAAGTTTCCAGGCCTCTCAGAAAAAAAAATGCTCCATAGGGATAAGAACAGAGATAGATCACACCTAGATAAACACATTTAAATTCTTCACTTATGGATATAGGAAAAGGAGTAAGGAAAAACCATGGCACAGTTCTACTGTTTCAAGAAGTCCTAGGATTCAGTCTTTTAAAAACTAGCTCCAGTAACTCCCCTGGCACTTAATTCTTAAGATTACTAATGACTATCTAACAATTGGAGCCCATGGTTCTTTCTTAGGCTTAATCCTCCTTCACCATTCTACAGATTTTTGCCTTCTCTTTTCCCCTGGATTCTGGGATTCTACCCGTCTGGGTTTTCTACCTTGTAGACTATTTCACCTCAAAATCTGGATATTCTCTAGGTTCTATCTGCAGTCTTGTTCTTTTCATATGTTCAACCTCTTGGTAATTCCATCCATTACTGCCAGTCTTGACCTCTCCTTCAAACTCTGGACTTCCTGGTTGGTTTTATTGTCAACTGTCTTAGACTGGCTTTGTTGTTGTTGTTGCTTTACTTTTTTGGAGGTGAGGGGGTAATCAGGTTTGTTTGTTTGTTCATTTTAGAGAAAGTCCTGGGGATTGAACCTTGGACCTCATGTGTGCTGAGTGCTCACTCTACCACTTGAGCTATACCCTCCCCTAGACTATCTGTATACTGTCTGTTTCCTCTACTCGAATGAAAGCTTCATAAGGACAGAGTGTTGTTGTGTTTACCATTGTATCACCAGAGCCTACAGTACGATGTCAAGCACAGGACAGGTATTCAATAAGCATCAGACAAATGAGTAAATAACAAAAGGAAGATATAAACAAACTTCAATTAATAAAAATGCCTGTTGAATATTAGCCCCCAGATGCCTGATGGCATCTAAAAATAAACTCATCCAAAACAAAATTCAATACTTCCCCTATTATTTCTCCTATAAATATATTAATAGCACACCACATCAGGCACTGTGCTAAAGCTCTAGGATTCGGGTATAAAAGGTCCAATTTCTACCCTCCAAAAGCTTACTAACTACTGAAGGAGATATATATATAGATATATATATATATCACAAAAAAGTGATGAGCACTATGCTCTAAGTATGCAGAGATATGCAAAAGACCTGCTGAAGAAAGGAAGGCTTTTGGTAGAAGAATCATAAAGTAGAAGTTTGCCAGGTGGAGAGGGCAGATAGAAGTTAGAATAAGTAGTCATACAGATCAGTGGAATAGAATTGAGAGTCCAAAAACAAAACCTCACATTTAATGTCAACTGATTTCGATAAGGGTGTCAAAACAACTCAGTGAGGAAAGAATAGTCTTTTTAACAAATGGTGCTGGGACAACTAGGTAGCCACAAACAAAAGAATGAAGTCGGACCCATCATTTCACACCATGGACTCACCATTTCACACCATACATACACACAAAAATTAAGTCAAAAAGGATCAAAGATCTAAATGTAAGAACTAAAGCTATAAAATTTTTAGGAAAAAAAGGGTAAATCTTCATGAGCTTGGCAATGGTTTCTTAAACATGACACAAAAGCATAAGCAACAAAAGAAAAAATAAATAAGACTTCACCAAAATGAAAAACTCTCATGCTTCAAAGAACACCACCAAGAAAGTGAAAAGAATCCTTAGAACAGGAGAAAATACTTGCAAATCATATATCTGATATGGGTCTTACACCTACACTATATAAAGAGCTAAGAGCTATATAATAGCTAAGAGCTATTACTTACAACTAAGTAATAAAAAGATAACTCATTCAAAAATGAATAAAGGATTTAAATAAACATTTCTTCAAAGAAGATAGGCCAATGGCCCACAAGCACATGAAAACATACTCAATAGCATTATTCATTAGGGAAATGATTTACAATATGACAGCTACAATAAAAAATGATATATAATTTAAAAGATACATAATAACAAGTGTTGGCAAGGATATGGAAAAACTGGAAACATTATACACTTCTGGTGGGACTATAAAATGATATAGCTGCTTTGGAAAACAGTTTGGCAGGTCCTCAAAAGGTTAAACATAAAATTATCAGTATGACCCAGCAATTCTACTCCCAGTTATATACCTAAGAAAAATGAAAATATATTGTACAGGAATGTTCATTGCAGCGTTAGTTACAGTAGTCAAAAAGTAGAAAAAACCAAATGTCCATCAGCTGATGAATGAATAAACAAAACATGGTATATCCATACAATAGAATATTATTTAGTCATAAAAAAGAATGAAGTACTGATTCATGTTACAACATGAATAAACCTTGAAAACATGGAAAGAACCCAGTCACAAAAGACTACATATCGCATGATTCCATTTATATGAAATATCCAGAACAGGTAAATCTGTGGAAACAGTAAGTAGATTGGTGGTTGTGAAAGATTGGAAAGAATATGTGAAGGGATCTAGGGAGTGACTACTAACGAAGACAAGGTTTCTTCGGGAGGATGATAAAAATGTTTCAAAACTGATTGCAGTGACCGATGCACAACCTTGAATATACTAAACACCACTGAATCATACAATCTAATTGTATGGTATTTGAATTGTATCTCAATAAAGCTGTTATGAAAAAATAGAGAAAAAGTATGAAACTTAAAGAGCAGTAGTACATTCAGGAAATTGGCTGTGCTATTTCATAGCTGAAACATAGAGAATGTGAAACAGAAAGACAAGAAATGAGGCTGAAGAAAGTAGGGAGGCTCCAAAGACCTATGTGGCAGGTTAAGGTTTATCCAAGCCATTTATGGATACTAAACAGTAGCTTTAAAGTATATAGTACTTTTCATCTAGAAGCTTAGCTGTGAAGGAAGTCAAGAGAGTCACGGTATAGAAGTAGCCAGTGAAAAGGTATCAGACAGGGGAAATGTTATTTATTTTTTATTTAAAGATCAGATAGTTTTGAACAATTTATAAAAGAGCTTAGTAGAGACAGTTTGAAGATACCAAGGACTTAACAAATGAAATAAGTTTCCTGAAAAAGCAGAAGAAGAATGTAATCTAAGGACAAGTTAGAAAGGCTAGCCTGGATGGAAGGGTCACTTCTTCAATAGGATAAAAATTCAAGATGAGTGCAGTTTATAAAGCAGGGAGGGGAATAGTAAGTAGAGAAAGCTCCCATTGGTGGAATGCGCTTTCTCTGAGAGTAAGGGAAGTGGCTGAAAAAAGAAAATGTTTAAGAAAAAAAGATGAAATTTTAGAATGTATCTTAAGGGAAATAGTGAAGAAGCAGACTAATGACATAAAGGATGTTTGGGTACTATTGAGAGCCAATGCTAGAAGTCAAAGGTGGTACCAAATCATAAGGCTGTATAAATATCTATAGCAGTGATCTACATCTTGACAGTAAAAATGGAGAAAATGAATGGTTAGACTTTACTGGGGCTAAGATTTATAGGACAAAGAAAAACAGAGTTTGGGGTGTGTTAAGAAGAGATGCAAGGAGAAATCTAACTAATAAGAAAATGACATGGTCAAAGGCCTACCAATCCCAATGAAGATAAAGAGCAGCTATAACTGGAGTGAGGGGTTGCTAGAACAACAGGGGTTTTCATCAGAGTGTTAATGACAATCATTACCAGACTCAAAATCTCCACATTATATTTAACCATTCCCTCCTCTTAAGCAATGCAATCTTGTTAAGTCTCATCGATTCTACTTTTACAGTTCTTGTGGTTCTCTCCTGCTCTCCATTTCTAATGCTACTAGGACTTCATTACCTTTCCACTAGATTTGTTTTTTAAAATTATTTATTTATTCATTTATTCATTTATTTATGGGAGGAGAGATCATTGGGTCTACTTATTAATTTATTATTAGTTTGTTTTTTTTAATTGAGGTACTGGGGATTGAACCCAGGACCTCATGCATGCTAAACACGTGCTCTACCACTTGAGCTGTATCTTCCCCTCCTCCACTAGATTCTTGATATAGCTTTATAACAGGTCTTCTAACCTCTAGTCTTCCTTCTAGTTCATTTCACCAGAGTAATTTTTCTAAATGACTATTGTGGTCATATTCTGTTGCAGTTGTTTCCCACTATTTATCATAGTTCCAGATTATCTCTGTATGTCATCAAGAACCTCGTGATCTAACCCTGACTTAACTTTTCATTCTTTTTTTACTACTGTCCTTCAAACTGAACCCCTCAACATTTGTCAGTTTCTTGCTTTCAGACTCTGGCTTGGGAAGCTTTATCATCTAGAATTCTCTTGCCCGTAACAACTCTACCATTACTTATATCCCTCTGACAGATAAATTCCCTCTCTTCTATTAATTTCTATAAAACTATGCTTGTCTTGGCATACTTACCACGTAACATTTTATCATTATTTATGTATGTTAAGTCCCCACTAATCTGCAGAGACCCATATCTTACTTATATTTTTCTATCCTTAACCTTGAATAAAACAGACTTTCAAAACAATCTGTATGACTTTCTATGGAAGGTCACACCATTTTGGACTGCCTGGAACAGAGGTTCTTAAATTGGGGCCAATAAACCTGAGGTGGGTTACCAATCCACTTCAGATCTCTGAGCATCCTCAAAATGTTATGTGTATGTACAGACTTCACATATATCTCACACATGAAATTTTCTGGGGCAAAAGTCCATAACTTTTATCTAATTCTCAAAAGGGTTTTGTTTAAGAAATTAATAAATGTTTTTGTGTACTTTAGTTTTTTTTTAAAAAGAGTCAATCTTTGAGATTGATCCTAAAATATTTATAGATACAAAAAAAAAAAAAACAGCTGAGATTTGATTCAGAATAATTTAGATGTAGGGCAGGGAACAGTGTCTAGGGATATAAATGACACAGTATTGGCCATGATTTGATAACTATCAAAGCTGAGTAACTGATACATAAGAATTCATTGTATTATTCATTCTACTTTTG
The DNA here is from genome assembly GCF_036321535.1 of Camelus dromedarius. Lineage (NCBI taxonomy): Eukaryota > Metazoa > Chordata > Mammalia > Artiodactyla > Camelidae > Camelus > Camelus dromedarius. The sequence continues at coordinate 31,084,624 of NC_087443.1, read as the reverse complement.
TATATGCTGCAAATTCTACGAGTTTTTTTTTATGAAATAAAAAGCCCCCAAAAGGCTAAAAAACACTACTTTCATCTAACTTTAGGGTTAAACCAACCTGTAAGGAAGCTTTTGGCTTAGGTTAGTTTCTTCCCAGGGACTAAATCAGAGTCAAACTAACTTTTTTGATATGGAATCAAATGAAGTATCATTTGCTGCTTTTCACACCAAAAGAAAATTTTCATTAACATGAAGAAGTAATTAGGCTATCTAAAAAGCTAGCCTGTATTAAAATGGAAAAATATGCAAAGAGTTTGAGAAAATTTTCTTACTGTGCTCAACATTGGTTAGGATTCTACTTGTGTATACTGTAGATTGTGTATACTGTATACTGTTAGGATTCTACTTATGTCTAGTTGTGTATACTGTTAAATCTGAGCTTATTTTTAGAAAGATGTGAATAATTTACAGAAGATCCACAGAAAAACAACAAAAATGGTCAAAAGGTTTAAATACTTCCTCACAATAGCTAAGATGACTTACAGTGGCAAAAAAGAACAAAAGCTTAACTTAGTAGCAGACTTCAAATGTAAGATCCGTGATAGAAACCCACAGTTCTTCACTTATGAGAGATCCACAGAAACTAGATTACATTTTCTCATCTCTCAAAAGGAATTAGACTACACAATTTTAAGTTCACTATGAGATCTAAAATTCTATGATGTGCTGGTTTCTGACAGGTGCATTAGTTGCATTAGTTGAGAAAACTTATTATCTTGTACGTATTTCCTTGTTTAAATACTCATAGCATAAACAATTACATTAGATATAATGAAATACTTCCTTTTGGTTGAGGCATCAGAAAATCAAATTAGAAATGTCCATTTTCCTCCTATTTTATTTTCCTTCCTCTGCCCTCCCCCTGCCCCGCCCCTCATATTATATTAAAATAGTGAGTTGTAGTTCAGCCTGGAGGCAGGAGAATGAGCAAGACGAATTCTTAAATTCCCTTTAGCCTGATGATGCTATGATTGAACTATTTCTCATATACCAAAGATAGAAGGTTATAAGCGTAATATATCCCTTGCACCTAAGCCCTTTACTGGCCCCCTTCTCAAATGCTAAAGTGGGTAATTCTATCTCCATACTAACTTAATGCTGACCTAATGAAGACCAAAGGCAATACACAGTTTTAGTATTAACTCTGAATTTTAGGAACAAAAATTGCCTTGGCAGAAGTAACATATCTCAAACAGAAAGGAACATTTTGTAACATATAAGGGGTGAAAAAAAATAGAGAGGGATACAGAACAAAATGTTTTACAATCATGTCTGTACTTTCATACTCTTGTATTCCACATATGGAAACTGAGGCATTGCCTCGTGGGAAAATTAACACTAAAATGGAAAACGAAGAATGTGATAAAGTAAGGAAATCTTAAGTGCTCTATAAAACTAGAATAAAATACAGAAACAAAATTTCTTAAATGGCATTTATGTTTTCTTAAAAAGCCTATTAAGTATATACTAATAGAAATCTCTCTAAATTATCAGAAAAGCATTACCACTAAAGTTGTATACATATTTTTCATGTAGGAGAAGTATTAGGCCAGAACCTGAATTTCTCTTTATCATTTTTCAGAGAGTACAGAACTGTTACAAAATGACTAACAATGCCCAAAATGAGGATTATTAAATTCTCCTATGAATTGCCATGACATCCCCAAAACTGATGTTAGAATATGGAAAAGTGTCCATTCCAAAGCAAAGCTATCCATCCACTGCTTCATAAATGATTTAAGCTAAAGAAAAAAAGAAAGAAAACCCAACAGCTGAAGACAACATTAGGCTATTTATAGGTCTTCTCCCAGTACCCCAGACACCCTCACATGGGGGCTGTAAACAGCTAACTAAAATATCTTTGAGGCTCCCATACACACACCCACTGACACAAGTAAAGCTGTACCCATGGTGAAAGTAGACTTCAGCTTCCTTTAGCAAGTTGTACGTGCCTGAAGTAGTAAACTGGAGTAAATGTAACAGCAATAAAACAATTATTTATTTTTCTTAATAAAAATTATACCTTTTTCTCCAACAAATGGTAAAGACCATGTGAAGACATCCATAAAATTGGGCAACCAGTAAGGATGTGGAGAACAGTTAAACTGTCGAATATTCATCACATTATTTTCATACTTTAATACAGCAGCTGCAAGATAAGTTTGAATGTCAGTGTAACAATTTGTCTTTAGCTCCAAAAGTCTATAAAACACATAAAAGCAGAGAAATATCTTTTTAAAGGGGTGGGGAATCAAGGAGTGACTGGAATAAGGGCTAGTAAAGGGAAGTAGGAACTAATTTTTAGCAGTAATTCTTTTTAAAACATACTTCTATATAGAGCATTGTCAGATCTTCACTTGTTATTACTAATGAAACTTCCAGATTCTTTCCAGAATACTTGTTTTACTTTATAATCCAATGACAAACGTGCAATTTTACTAAATCCAAAATTGTGAAAACTCAATTTTTAGAGGAAACACAGAATGGTAATGAGCAATTTTCTAGGTTTAAAAGTTCATACAAGTTGGAGGAATTTAAGAGGGTCTTTTTAGTTGCAGGCAACCTAAAAAGGACAGCTAAATGGAAATAAAGAGAAAAAAAGGCAAGAAAAAAATCAATTTGGAATATTTTACTTATGAATGTATGAATGTATTTATTTCAGGTATTATGAGAAATCAAGTGAAACTACTAAAAAGAAACATTTTACTTCATTTAGAGAAAAATTCCATTAAAATACCAAAAGAGAAAATATTATAACCAAATGACCCAAAGGTAACGTAGTCATCTCAATTTCAGGTATCTTTCCACTGTTTCGTAAGTTGATATAAATAACATCGTAAATAAACCTGACACAGATTTCAGTAACTGGTTATATTATTTTATAGAACACTGGGTTAGATGGACTAGATTCTAATCTAAGCTACAGCATATGCTAGCTGTGTAACAGTAAATTATTTAATTAATTTGTTTCCCATTTATAAAATAGAACTTCTATGTCCACCTTGCCTACCTCAGAAGTTTAAGGTCAGAGAATGTATTTCACATGAAAGTACATAAAAGTATAAAATGCTTTGTAAATATTATAATAATTATGTGGTTACTTTTTTTTTCCATTTTAATGAAAAGCACTGAAATGCAGATGTTACATTCCAAGATTTGGGATTCACCAGTAATGTTTGCTTCCCTTATAAAATTCCCATGAAATAGAAGTATTAGCCTCAGAAATTAAGGACTGATATTAAGCTTTCAGCTTTAAAAAACAGAGACAGAAAGAGAATCTAGAAAATTGCCTTCTGGATGGAATGAAACATTACAAATATACCCCATATCACGTAAGCACTCAAATCACTAACACTATGTACAAACTCAGAACTACCAAGAGACATTTGATTCTGACAAAACAGATTCAACGGTTTGAGTTTCTTTTCTGAGTACTAAGAAAAGTGATCCCTTAACCTACTGAGTCAAACTGACAAAGGACAACCAGTAAGGCAGTAATAAACTGAGCAAGGAACACCAGCTCCTTTAACACTGACAAGGAGAGGTTACAGTAAGAAAGTTAAATGAAGCAAGTCAATTCTGAGAATGGAGTCCAAACTTGGATATGTTTCTCTTCAAAAATGAAGCACACTTCATTAGGTATCTTTACAGAAGTTTCAAAATTTATAAATCAAAATATAATTTAAAGGAATATTTCAGCACTGGCATAATCCTTGGAGGCTGCACTGATACTAGCTTCTAAAGATTAGCAAGTTGGTTAATGTCAATGGTATGGTTGTTTTGGTAATTTACATAGTATTGAGTTCTTAGTACATTCTGTATCAAAGTTATTATACAGCTTGCTCCTGTTTGATCTCAGACAAATGCTTTAATCTTCTATCACCTCCAATCTTCCAAAAACTCATATTCTGCTCCTCTTTTGAACTCACACTATGACCCATATTTAGCAATGACCTCATTATCTCCCTAAATGTTCTTAGAAAAATCTTTAACTTTCTGTTCTTCCCTCCTGGCACAACCACTCTAGTCTGACCCTGGAAACTATGGCATAGTCAACTGAATTCCAGACATGTCAAGATAGAATAGGAGCTGGCTTCTTAATTTCCTCCTGTGAACATGTGAACTGCATAAACATACCCAAGCTCATCTTCAATGTCCTTGGCAAGATCCTTTGGTATTACCTCTAAATAAACTATGTTCAAAGTTAAAGGAAACCCAGTTACTACAGACCAAATATGGACAGAAGGAGGGAGAATGGAAACCACCAGAACAGAAAGTAAATTAAAAAGACATACGAGAAAAACAGTAAAAAGAAAGGAACGGGAAAAATGAATTCCTGAATGGAGGTCAGATTGATTAATCAAAGGCTCAACTACACATCTTCATGGGGCAATGATAAGACTTTGGAGATAAAAGTAGGGAATAAGAAAAGGAAAGAACCTAGATCAGTGAACTTAAAACAAAAAACATAATAAACTAAACAGCTAGACAGTGCAAATACACAAAATGGTCAAAGCAGTAGCAGTAGCCTTATGCAAACAAGAAAACATTCCTTTGATTATAAGGGGAAAGATTTAAGAAAGGGGAGTTTGAGAAAATCATGTTTATTTTTTGACATACTTAACTCAGAGCATTCTTTTACAAGGCAGTTTTTGTGAATGACAAGTTGTGGAATGGTTACATATGACTTAAGTTTCACATTTTGGATTTTTATTTCTTGTTCTCTCCCCTCCCTTATATCTTATATTTTTTTATAATGAGATTTGGATAGTTACAGTTTTAAACAATACCCCTTTTCTATTATATTTTTTTAAAAATGAGTCATTTAAGATACTAAGTTGCTTAACAATTTTTTATCAACAACATCTTACCTTTATTATTGTAGACATCTAAGTAATTAGGTGCCGAAAAAATTGTTATTAATGAAGGGAACCCTGTAGTTTGACTTTTTCTGTACATTCTATAGCTGCAAAACAAATAGCTTAATATGCATCGTAAAGCATCAATCATGGTTACTAAGTTTGATTTGTACATAGGTGTTAATTTGGGTCAGGGAAACAGAATTCTTACCCTGCATCTTGAGCTTCATGAGCTCTAATAATCGATAACAAATTATTGTTTTGCAAAAATTCACACACTGCTGGATAGCTGTGGGGGGAAAAGAGTAAATTAAATAAAATAATGGTTTTCTATATGAAGCATATGCTATTTTAACAACTAAAATGTTATTAAACTGTGATATTTTTCCTTACTTATAAAAATAAGAACATCCTCGAACTGTATTATGACTAAAATGTTCCTGTGATTTTTCATTTCCAAAATCTTCAGAAGGATCGGACCATAACAAGTCACACATTGGTCCAAATGCAGGTGGCTCTTTGAATCTATCTAACTGTGAAAGAAAGAAAAGAAACAAAAAACAGAAATAACTTGTCAAAAAGTGAGAATAGAATGGACATAGGAAAGTGGTACCAACTTTGAATACTGTCCACACTACATTATTATGAATGGTTAGAAGATATTTCCTTAAAATATCAGCATATTAATTTTTACCATTACCTAATCTTGGCAGTGAAGAGAAGTTTGAAGCTTCTACTCTCTATCCAACAAAGTACTATAAATAGGAATCACCCTTGGAACTAAAATATACACTTACTCTCCTAATATCATCCAGTGTGTGTATTTCTGGCGAAAGTCCACCATGAACACAAAGAAATTGTTGATTTAAAAGTGCAGCAAGAGGCAGGCTATCAAAAGCTTCCATACAAGCTTCATAGACTCTTTCTGAATATTTAATTTTACCTAGAAAAATAAAAAAATTAAATAAGTAAAAATTATATAACTTGTTGATTATTTTAAAAATATAAATATATAATTGACTAATAAAAACCAAGGTAAGAAAACTATAGGCATGGGAAACAGTCAAGTGGTGGCCAGGGCTTGAGAGTGGGTAAATGGCTGAGTATAAAAAGCAGCACAAAAGAATTTATGGAATGATAAAAGTTTTCTGTATCATGACTGTGGTGCATTTGTCAAAACTCAGAACTAAACACCACAAAGAGTAAATTTTAGTGCATATAAATTTTTTTTTAAAGGCAAGCATCTTGCCCCATAAGAATCAATAAAGATAACCAATTATTATTGGTCTCATGAAGACAAAATATTTGCTCTAAATTTGTTTTGGGTATGCAGCAGATAGTCATAAAATACTACTAAAAATAAATAAGTCAAATCTCTAAAATTAGCTCTTATAGGCCAAGTAAGGCAAAATTAGACCCATACTTAAAGGTATAATGGTGTTAATACTTTATTCTAAGAGTCAGTGACTACTTTGTTGTTACACACAAGATCACTACATCATCACAACAAAACTCAAGGTCCATCCAATTGAAAAAAAGAAAAGAAAATATTTTATTCATATGTTGGAGGAACAGAGGGTTTCCTCTAGTCTACAATGAATGTCTAATAAGGGCAGTGAAGCAAGAAGCCAATATGACACAAGACAGACTCTACCAAACCAAACTGTCATCTATTTTTAAGTAGATATCATATACATTCTTTTGCTCCTTTATACCTTTAAATTCCTGTATATTTTGATTTTGGTGGGATTTTGGTGGATGGTTTGTTACTTACCTAAGGGGAAAAAAGAATTTAGTTCTTATTTCCCTTTTTAATATTGTAACATTCAAATATGATGAAGTCTATATCCAGCAACTAAAGGTTATAAACTGGTAGTCTGCTGACAGACCTGTTTTCCAACACTGTGGTTTAATAAAAATTTTAATATGACTGCTTTTAGGTCAAGTATGCACTTTCCAGGTTTCATCTTCTATTCATTTAGGATACCTACCTGATCCTTGAAGTTATATGAGTTTGCCACCTCTGCCAGTACCCATCACTAAACTTTCCTTCTGTTTTTGGAAGTCTCTGATCTTTACTGGATCATATTTTGAGTCTCGATAATTCTGAAATTATTTCTAATTTTAAATCTTAATTCGAAGACATGAATATTAACAAGTACACAGCTATGAGGTGTGAAAAAAGGCCAAACACTGCTCTATACCATATGGTTGCTTATAGATTATCACTGCTATAGTAACTTAAGAGAGAAATGAGGTAAACATTGTTGGTTAAGACCTTCAATTCATTAATAGTGTGTTTATAACAACCTATAACAATGACAGGGTAAATAATTCATTAAGAATTTTCATGGGAATGTCTCAATATTGGGGGACAGAAATCTCCAGTGCAACATTTTTTCTTTTCGTTTTTATTTTACCTATTAAAAAAATAATTCTAACACAAAAACTATATTCAAAACTGTTCCTAAGTACATCTGTAAAAATCAAACCTAGCAGGAAATTATTTAAATAAAAACATCTGAATAAAATTAAACACTAGAAAACTCTAGACAATCTTCCTCAAAGCTTTACATGTTTGGACACAAAATCTGTTCCGAAATGTTGCACTGTAAAGTCTTCAAACTCCTACTACTCACATCACTCCAAAAGAATACAGAGGAAGTGAAAATATTTCTCACGGTAGTACTCACATTCCTGCTTAAAGGTAAAATATTCAGTAAGGTGTCTGCATTCATGGTTGCCTCTCAGAAGAAATAATGTGCTTGGGTATAGAATCTTCAGGACCCATAAATATAAGACACACTACAAAAGAAAATGTCACCAGTGAATTAATCTTATATTTTTGTTTACCTAAGTTGTTTGATCCTTGCTTCTTTTTCTCTAACCCTATTACTCTTACAATCTCTATTACTCTTTATCTTTTTCTCTTTGTCCCTTACTAAAATATAAGCTCCATGAAATTAGGAACTTTGTCATCTTATTCAACTTTTGATTCTCCACTCCTAGAAATTACCTAGTAAATAGTAGAAGAGCAATAAATATTTGTTGAATAAATAATCTATTTAATTACTTTAGATTTACAGACTTTTTGCTGTAAAAAACACTAGCAGATTTGTCTCCTCCTGAGGTATACCAATAAATAAAACAACAATGTCAAAAATAATAGCAGCTAACATTTATTGAGTGCTTACAATGTGCCAAGCACTATATACTTAATGCCCCTCATTTATTCCTCAAACAACCCTAAGAAGTACGTAATATTATCTCTATTTTACAAATGAGGAAACTGAAGCAAAGAGCTTAAGTAACTTGTCTGAAATCACAAAACCTATGAGTAATGGAGATAGGATTCTGATCCTCTCATCTTAAGCATTATGACATGCTGTCTAATGAAGGGAATAGCCATGTTTTATGTTTATTTGGTTGATTATGAATGTTGACTTACATAATGTAGGTGCTTATTATCTAAACTGATTCAAAAAAAGTATAATTTTTTAAATAAAAAAGAGTATTAAAACAGTACAGCAGCTATTTTTCTCTAAATAGACAACATAAGACAGATGCACATTTTACTTATTTGGTTAAAAGCTTATTTCACATAGAAATAAGCTTGGTTTACATAATTATATACAAAAAGAAAAAACAAACTTTATTTTTAACAAGTTAAGGTATATTGAAATGTGTAACAATTCACATTTTCATTTTATTCACAAGAAAAAAAATTAAAGGGAAATACTTATTAAACACTTTGCTTACTTTCTTTGTTATTTTCCTTATATAACAATAAAATATATTTTAAAAATCAGCTACAAAACCTCTAAAACAAAAACATACTCAGTTACCAACTAAGCTTCCTAAAATTGTTTATTTTATTGTTTCTGTCAAGGCCCCTGATCTTTTTGTTTAAGAAGGGTCATTTTCTGGTTTTCTTGAAGCCTGGAGGGAAGATTGAGGGGCTGACGATGAAACTATGAAAGAAAGGAAGAACTGAGATAATAAAATTCCCAAGGTAATTCAGGTGGACAGAGCCCTAGTCTTCCTTCCCCACTAAGGATCCTAGCATACCTCAAAAAGGAGGCTGAAAACACTGGAGAAGGAGATTCACCAGGTAAGGATTCAATATCTAGTGAGGGAGGTGGTTAATAGCCTAGGATTAGAGTCAGACTGCTTAGCTCAACCACTTACTAACAGCGTAACCTTGAGCAAATTAACCTCTCCAAGCTCAGCACCTTCATAAGGCGAATAAAATAACAATACTTACCTCATAATATTGTTGTGAAGATTAACTAGTGTGGGTTAAGTGCTTTAAACATGCTTGAAACAAGTTAAATGCTAACACATATCTGTAAAGCTTTTACCCAGCAATTTTACTTCTAAGAATTTGTCCTACAGAAATAACTGGGCAAGTAGACAAAGCTGTATAAATAACATGGCTCACTAAAAGCATCATTTGTAATGGCAAAAAACTGAGAACACCTTAAATGTCTAACTATAAGGACCTGACTAAATAAATTAACTGATTTGTTTAGCTGATGGCTATAATGCAGCTATTAAAAATGATGCTAGAAATTTATAACTATTGACCTGGAATGACATCACAGCACAGGGATTTATGAAAAAAGTAAGTCACAGAACATTATAGTATGATCCCATTTCCATTTTTAAAAAAGAGAGAAAGATACACATATATTAGAAAATACAAATTGTTCTCTATTTAGCTTATTTTAATTTATATAATGAGAAAAGCAAAAGGAGCAAAAAGAACCATCTACTGTTAAGTGATAATAAACAGGTCATTTTAACGCCTCTTAAGTTTTTATAAAACAAATGAATACTTTCAGAATACATAAAGATTCTATATGATATACTTGGTCTTAATAGTTATAGGAGGGACAGAAGCTCTAGGATTTAAGCAATAAAAGCTTTATAATATATTTCATTTAATCAGAAAAAATCCAATTAATCTTTTTTTCACATGGGTGAATGCCTTTAGGGGCAAGAGAGATAAACAGCACTAGCTCCTTAGGGCCACTAGATAACAGGGCAGTAAAGACCCCTCAGTTTGCTTATAATTTCCACTGGGAAAAATGGCAATTATAATTACATAAAGAGTAATACAAAGAAAATTAAGATAATAATTTGCAAGAAAGAAGAGGAATAAATAGGAGTTTTACCTAAAAACTTCAGAATATGCAGAGGTATTAAAAAGAACCCAATACAGGTAATTTAAGGAACTTATTTTATTAGAAGTTAATGGAAATCATCTATGATAACACTTAAAAGCAAATCAAATGACAGTATATGATTATTACCTCTATACTAAAATAACCTCTGTCCACATAATCACCAAGAAAAAGGTATCGTGTATTAGCAGGTGATCCTCCTACTTCAAAAAGTTTCATCAGATCAAAAAACTGGCCATGGATGTCACCACACACTGAAACAAGAAGATTATTAGATATGAAAAAAAAGCTCTGAAATAACAAGTTTTACTTAAATTCTAATTTATTTTACATAAGAGATAGTGTAAAATTCTATCAAGAAATGTCAGAGAAGGAAGTAATTAAAGAAGAGTCATGATAGGTATAATGTGTACTCAAGTGTTCATGTGCTCAAGATCTGGAACAAGATACAACAATAATGAAATCTGTAGCCAGTGACAAAATTTTCACCTAAGTTTATAAAGCTTCTCTTTAGGAAGCCACGTATGTGTACCATAGGATGACAAAATTATAATGGTGGCAGTAAAATCTCTATTCTAACTCAGTACTTTCTGTTGAATTCTAAATGACCATTTTTGATATCTGATACGGCACTGAGGTATTTGCCCCTAATGACTGGGAGCAAAGTAAGTAAGTATTTGTTGAATCAAATTCAATTATGGCCAACACAACTGATGGAACCTTCACAAAAACATATTAGACTAACTTCTACACTCAAGATTATTTAGGATCATGTTTATTCATTGAAAACAGGCAAAAACTTTAAAAGTTACAGAAAATAATCTGGAAATTCAAGATAATGCCCATGTAATCTTAATTTAGTATACAATATGAATGAAGAGGAAACAGCTTTATATTTAGGCAACTAAATAATGGGGTAGTAAAAAAAATAATATCCAAAACATAAATAAGTGTACCTGTAATTGGAGCCTCTACTTCTATCATGGTTTTCTCTCTCCGAAGAATGGCAGCACCCTCATTGATAATTCTAAGTGCAATTTCTTCATCTACCCGACCTTCTTTTACTAAGTGGTTCTTCAGAACATCAACCCTGGGTATCCCATCCATATCAAATACTTCTTCAGATGTCAAGCGATGTGTTGGGGGGAAAGGGACAGCTGCAATTTTTTTTAATTAATAAAAAATAAATCACTATTAATAAATTAACATACAAACTAATCAATGGATCTAGGTAAATTAGAGTATAAACTGAAAAGCTGTTTCTTCTTCATTTACTTGATACAGATGTTAATTTTTAAAAAGCTTTTAAAAAGAGTAGTCAAATTATACTTTGTAATAATCTATATATAACATGAGAATTATTAGGAAAATGAATTGTCTCACAAAATTAAAAGTTCTTTCAGGATAACTAAAGCTTTTTTTCTTTATACCAAAACACTTTTTGGCAGAACTCTCAAAGGATATTATACACTTTTCATCTTAAATGAAATACAATAAATATAACTTAATACCACATAAGTTTGAATAGAAAGAAATCCCAAATATAATAATCCACCATGTTCCTAATAAGAATATATAAAACAGTGCCTTTTGGCAAACTTGAATAGAAACTTCTAGGGAGGTAGATAAATAGCCAAATGCTTACTTACAAAATTTAATTTAGATGCACATATAGATTTAAAATAACACTGATATTGACACAACATTGTAAACTGACTATAACTCAATAAAAAATGTTTTAAAAAATACAAAATAAATAACACTGATAAATAATAATTTTGAAATACTGTTTTTTCTCCTACCTTCACGTTTCACTTTCATTCAAAATCTTTACAAACATTTTCGACATCAGTATATTCCTTACCTTTGGATTCACTTTTTGAGTCATCTAACACAATTTTCAAAAGCAAATAATCCTCATCTCCACTTTAGTTGAGATACAGCAATTTTTGAACACATGTACAATGAATGCTATCATGGCAAATTTTTCCTAAACCACAGTTTTCATTTGTCTAACTACTGAAATAGTTGGCCTTTTTACTCCTGTAGTATATATTTACAATTTCCACAAGTAATCACCAACTATACTGTTTTAAACTGTTACTTGTTAAATGGAATGGAAAACATGAAGGTCTATATTCAATGGCATCTACCACAGTTTAGAGGTCATGTATCTAGGAAAAATATATTTCTTAAAACTTTTTATTTCTTTTTTACTGAATCTAACAAACACCCTCTTTATACATTCAAAATCTGCTTAGACTGAAGTAGTTTTAGGCTCTTTACCAAATAGTACTTCATTTTTCAAAATAAAGAAAGCAAGAGAGAAATTTATAATAAGAATCTAGTCTACATACAGACTCAAATGTAAGGCAGCTCCCTCTTTTCTGAAATAAAAACTATTTTTAGAAAAAACTCACTTTATACTCAGGCATATAGTATATAGTATTTTCTTAATGTTTCAGGGTTATCACTGTGATTATCAATTATTATATAGATGACCAGAAAAGCACAGGACGAACTGCTTATTCATAGTTCAATTTAAAGTAACTAAAAACAGGGGGCTGGGTTAGAATTATATCAATTACCTAAGAAATAATAATAAATAACCACATTCTCACAGGAGGAAAAAAAAATTTAGGAAGAACTCAATCCTTCAGAAGTGAGACAAGAACTAAGGCAGAGGGATATCAACCATTTCTAAAAGACTTTGAAATCATCAATCCCTCTTGCTTTCTTTTTTTTTTTTTTTTTTGACACTTAGTACAACGAAACTTGAATATGCTTTTCTCTCCCCTTTGTTAGAACACACTTACTACAATAACTTTTTACTGCACTTAGAACAAGGGATTAAAATACATTTTGTTCCCCCAAATATAGTATGTCTAGATTCTAATAAACTAAAAACTTGTGTTAATGTATGTTTTTCTCCAACTAAAGATTAAACAAACCATTATACTATATGCTATAACCAAATTTGCCCCTATCAGTAAACCAATTGTTTAAAAATTACCAAAATTAATAACTGATTACTAAATAAATCAAAAATTACTTTTGAGACATTATAAAAATGAGTTTAAATATCTCTTAAATACAAATTTCTGAGATCAAGACGGGATCATATTTTTCTCATCAGGCCAAGAGAATTTTTTTATCACTCTATTCAGGAAAAGAAATACTGTTTAAGATGCTGCATTCTAGATTATGTGTACTTCCTAATAACCAACAACCTAATTCCACCAATGGCTGAATTTTGTTCAAAATATATAACTTCCTAAAAATCCATCTAGGAGACCATCCCTCTCCTCCTGACTCAGCCAGTCACCCAAGGTACTGCACATTTTCATGCACGTTGTCAAAGCCCCACTGAAGGTCACACTGAAGTATTGCCCCTCTTTAACCAAGAGCCAGAATGTCTTTATTCATCTGGAGAAAAAAAAAGTATCAACTGCCTCCAGACCTATGCTTTTTCACTTCTTTTTCAACTCAAGGCATACTTTTACATTTCAAGACCCGCTGGGGTCTCTTTAAAGGAATGGGCACAGGTTGAGGGGTGAAGAAATGCCACCATAGATAAAAATAGAAGGAAAGTAACGATCACTCTTGTTCTAACCACACAACACTAAAAGTGGAGAAGAGTGAGTTTCAAAAGAATATGATTTAATGTACCAGTAAATAAGAAAGTAAGATGCAAAAGGCATGTACTCTTCGGAAGCTAGAGAAAGGAGACACAGAATGTGATCTGACTAAGCAAAAGAAAACTGACCAAACAGCATTTGTTGCCTAACAGGCAGTTAATTACTGACTTTGTTGGTCAATAGAGGGCTACATTTTTTTCATCAAAAATTAATATTCTCAACTACTACTGTTTTGCAACTCCTAAGGTACTTTAAAAGCATTTCCATCTATTCTCAGGTTATAAAGTTTTCTCTCCTAATCAATCCCCTTCTGGATACCTCTGCTTCCTACAGTTTTGAAGTTACTCCACCACCTACCAACTTTTTAAACAACATCCTGAATTGTTTTGTCCTTTTGTCCTACTCGCAAAACTCCAATTCTTGGATGAGTTACCTTCTAACTTGGATGCTAAGTATAAAATCATCAAAATAGCTCAGTACTACTACAAATTCATGGTCTCAAACTTAGTTGGTCATTGGCACTTGCCAGCAATCCTATTAAACATTCTAGTCTGTGTCTTCTCCCACTCTCCTCAGTGGAGATTTTAAATGGTCACATCTTCCCTGAACCCTTCACTTACTTTATCTCTTACTCAGTAATCAACTTTGCATCCAATTTCAGAGAAGATGGAGGCCCCCAAACCAAATTTCACATTTTTACCCCTTTCTAACCACATCCACGGCAGTATTCATTTTTACATTTTTTCCTATCACAAGAAAGAGGCATTCCTCTCATGCAGTATAAAACATTCTACTGTGCTCTAAATCCCACTCCTCCAACCTTTTATCTTCAATCACCCTCTCACCCCATCCATGCCCCTATTCTGTTTCTCTTGCCTCTGACTCACTATTGGATCCTTCCTTAGAGCAGACAAATAGTCAACCCTCCATAACCACAGGTTCTCATGTATGGATTCAATTAACTACAGATAGAAAATATTTAAAAAATAAAATTCCAGAAAGTCCTAAGAAGCAAAATTTGAATTTGCCTCTCTAGCAACTATTTACATAGCATTTGCACTGTATTAGGTATTATAAGTAATTTAGAGATGATTTAAAGTATATGTTTAAAGGATGTGGGTAGGTTATATGCCAATACTAAACCATCTTACATAAGGGACTTCAGCATCCACGATTTTGGAATGGGGAGGGGTGTTCTGGAACTAATCCCCCAAGGATACAGAGAGGCAACTATACTTAAGTCTCTATGATCTTAAAAACAACTCAAATAAGCAACTCTCCCTCACTCCTCATCTCTGTTTCTGCTGTATATATATATATCCCTTATTTTACAAATAAGCTTCTTGAAATAGTAATCTACAGTGGATATCTTCATTTTATCACCCTTTTGTCAGTTTTCCTCAATCTACATTTATCTGACTTCTGCACTATTTCTCTATCTTGTAACTCTCTCCTCTTTTGGGTTCTTCAAATCACTCCCCTGGCTTTTCTCTTAATTCTCTGGTCATACCTAATCAGCTTACTTCATGAACTTCTAGTCCTTTTCATGATCTTATGACAGTGTGTGTCCTCGGATTCCGTCCTTGGCCCTCATATCACACTCATTTATAACCACAGCTTCAACTAAAATCTATATTTTGTGGACTCCCAAATATATTATTCAGTACAGACCCTGCCACTAAACTCCAGATCCTTATTAAACTGTCAAATATCTCCACTTGGATGTTAGACAGATACCTTAACATGTCCAAAACTTAATGTATGGTCTTTCCCTCTATCACTAACATAGTTACACATCCGGAAATTATCCTAGAAGTCTCTTTCTTCCTCACCCTAAACATGGCCAACAGGTCCTAAATAATTCTCTGATCTATTTTTGTTCCTTTGGTCCAAAGACACTGAATAAGGACCTTTTTTCCCCCTAAAATTACTAAAATTTTTTCAATTTTGCCCATGCTCCACAGTAACTCAGAATATTCTCTTTAAAATTCAAATCTCAACGTTCTCCTGTTTTAAGATTGAATTCATCACATAAAACTCAAATTCTGTATCTTAACATGTCATATGAGATCCCTTGTGATCTGACCCTTGCCTACATTTCCAACCTTCACCTTCTGCCACTCATATTCCAGACACATTCTATACTCCATTTTATTTTCATTTTTGAAATTACATCACTTTAAAAAAATCTCTGTATTGTGCACACTATATTGTTTGGGGGTACACTATTCCCACCTTTTGTCTAACTTCTCCTTGTCCTTAAACCTCATTTCATTTCAGCATTCCAATTCTTGAAAACTCCCATTTCCAGGCTAAGTTAATGGTGCCTCCTCTTTGTGGTCCCATAGCAAAGCATATGATGCATACCCACATCATGTCACTTACAAACTGTATTGTAAGCATCTGTCTCCCCCACAAGCTTATGAGCTCCTGAAGGGAAAGCTATTTTTTATCTCTACATAGCTAATGATTAGAACATAGAACATCAAACTAATGAATGTTTACTGAATTAATGATATATCAGTTATTATTTCTAAAATACTGCTTATCTTTACACTAATTTATGTAGCCATAACAATATTTTATAGTGCTTCATTTACACTTTACAAAGTGCTTTCACATACATAATCCTATATGATTTTCAGAGACATCCTGTGAGTTTGGTATGGCAAGTTTTATCTCAATTTCACAAATGGGATAACAGGTTTAGATAAGTTAAATGGCTCTCATAAGGAGTAGAGCTGTGATTGAAATTGATGTCTTCAGAATGCTACTCCAATACCATTTGTCTTATACCAATATAATGATAATGCTCTTCTGACTAAAAGAGTCAACAAAAGTCTTCTCATCATGAAAAATAGTATAATCCATTAGTTGCCAGGGTAGAAGCAGGCACTGGCCACATGCTCTAAGGAAAGATTCAATAAATTCTACAGCACTGTCTTCAAATGTTCCAGGTATCCCTTGGGTTCCTTTTAATTTGTGGTGGTCTTTTGAATGTAGTATCTTTCCCTCAGAATTGGTTCCCCTTCCTGGCTTATTTTTGTTATGGTATCATCATTCTCTGTCTCTCAAACTTAAAATTTTGGTTATCATTCTCTTTCTGGACTCCAAGTCCTAATGATTCTTCAAATTCTCTGTCTCTTTTTTTTTTTTTTTTACATCTCCATTGCTGCAATGCTAGTTCAAGTTCTTATTATTTGCGTACTAGAAAAATCTAACCACGCCCTATTTTTCCACTCCCTTGATTGTACAAAGCACAGCTAGATTAACCTACTCAAAAATTTGGAGTAGTTTAAGGACTAAAGAAAAAACGAGAAAAGAAGCCTGAATTTATTTTCAAAGTCCTTCTTACCCTAACCATTCCCAGCCTCTTAAGTATCACTCCAATCTTTGACTCCAACTACATTTGCTCAATTTAAACAATCACGAAAGCAAGAAAAACTGTTTTCTTAAAAAGGCTTGCTCTTTCACCTGTTTCATTCTCATACCCAGTCACTGATCCAATATATCTACTTTCTAATATCACTCAGAATTTGTGTCACATCTGGTTTCTGTCTTTCTCTTAATTCATGCCATGGTCATTCTGCACCTGCACTACCTCATTAATATTCTGACACTTTGATTTAAGCCTCTCCCATTCTAGTATTTTGTTCTACACAATGTTACGTTAGCTTTCAAAAACCAAGATCTACTTTAAAACCTTCAATAATAATTATGGTGATGGCTATCATTGATTATTATGTGCCAAGCACTGTGGTACAAATTTTATATGAACTGTCTCTATTAATTCTTCAAAAATCCCATAATAATATTTTATTAACTCTATTTTGCAGATGAGAAAATTGAGGGTTGGTGATATTAAGTATCTTGTCTTCAGAGAAAAGGTTATTAAGGTAGAACTAGGATTCAAATCCAAGCAGTCTGACTCCAGAGCCTTAACCATCTAAAGGCTATACTGCTTATTAGTTTAAGTTTCAGATCCTCAACTTGGTGTACAAAATATCCTTTCCAACTTCATCTCCTGCTACTCCTTGCCAGAACTTTACACAACACTACCACACATTTCATGCTTTTTTCAACCTCTGTGTCTTGCTGCTGCTGTCTTCTCTACCAGAAAATATTTTCTCTGCTGCAGCCCTACCTTCTATCTGGAGAAATTCTACTTATCCTTCAAGGCTCATCTCAAAACATAATCCTTTAAGTGAAGCTTAGAGTCTCTCCAAGTAAGACGGTCAATTCCTTCTTTACAGCTCCAGGAGCACTTTGTACCTAATTCATTATATCAATTTATTTGCAATAATGTCTCCCCCACTAGAGTGCTTCCAAGAGAATCTATCATAATATATCAAATTTAATTCTGTCTCCTTAATGCCTAATATAAGGTCTGGTACTAAGCAGGAACTCCGTAAATGTTGTACAAATAAATGGTCCCAATCTCCTGCCTATTTGAATCCTACCCATCATTCAAGGCCTCTTTTCTCCTAGACCACTCCAGTCCAGAGACATCACTCCCTCTTTTGAACTCAACTCCCCAGATCTGCCATTTATCTGGCAATTATTAATCACACCCAGCCTTATGACATAAATAATTAACCCTTCATGACTACTTATTTCCCCAAGGACCAAGATTGTATTTTAGCTTTTATACTTCTGTTTCCTTACCTTTTAGCTATACAGCAAGCATTAAATATTTGCTATTTGATAACTCTGAACTTCCAAAGTAAATTCTACCTACAAGTATGCCAATGAGCTTTAGCTTATTTAATCTCTGTATATAAACAAACATTTTATGATGAAATCAAGTCATATGATTGGCACTAAAACACACTTCATCTAATAAACCAAGAATCTTTCACCAAACTTTTCCTTACACCAATTCATTCAATAACTCCGGAACCTGAAGCTTTTGCCTCACTACTGAGCAGCTGTATTTCTTCCCTGGCATTTTCGTTCTAAGATGACTTGTTACCACAGTGTTCTCTTTCCCTCTCACGCTCTTTTTCACACACACACACACACACACACACACACACACACACACACAATATTCTCTGTTCCTCTGCTTTCTCTAGGACACATGGTACTGAAGATTTATTTTAGTAAGCATACTAAACAGCTTAATGAGGGTGGAAAGAAAAAGAAATATCATTTTCAGAGTCATCTTTTTTAGATAGGTAAGTCTACAAAATAGATTTTGTAAGCAAAAATTAAAATTCAAGTTGCTTTAAAACATCATGAAATAGAACTAGTAAAAAACACTTAAGTAGCTATGTGACCCCAAGACCAATGCGAGTCATCTACAAATCTGTAATGAAAATAAGCAATCCTAATAAAGCTAAGGTACTGGAAAACACTTTAGCCAAATGACCTCAGAGAGATAAGCAGGGCAGCTGGCAACAGAACCTAAATGAATCATAAGGCTGCCCATCATATATATAACAGCTTAAAAAACTTAACAACACACACACTTCAGCATTTTGGTTCAATCCTGAGAGTCCAGTAACTTAAACGATAAGGTTAATATAACCTGGGAAATAAAGAAAACATGTTGAATGCAAAAGAGAGTGAGTCACACTGTGGGTGCTAAAAAGAACATAAATATTACATAGACAATGCACTGCAAGTTATAAAGGTCAATTTGTGTATCAAGACTAATACATTTAATAATCTCAAGGGATAATCTAGTTTTACAAATCTGGGAGTTTGTCTATAGAGCAAAAAGTACATTTTTAAAGGAGGGTGGGGAATATGTCAGTGGTAAGAGTACATGCTTAGCATGCATGAGGTTCTGGGTTCAACCCCCAGTACCTTTATTTTAAAAAAAAAAAAGTTTTTTATTTTTTTATTTTTAAAGTATCTAGAAGGAAAAGGAAGTAGCTGGACAATTCAGGTCAAGTAAATTTCCGGGGATGCAATATATGTAAGTTTAAGGTTTCAGGTTTTATTAGCCACACCAATTTTGCTGATGTGGCAGTAAAGCACTCAAGCAGATATAATTAGCTGTTTTTCCTCGTTTGTTTCTGTTTTCTTATTTCCAATTTCTTATCTGAGCTAACGATAGAAAAATGCTTGACAGAAAATAGTTAAGAGGGCATGTTATCTCGCCTAAACCACGTGGGCTACATCAACTTTCAAACAGAAGAATCTGACCAGAGCCAGCAGCTGGAGTAGGCTCAGAACTGAACTGCTTTAACTAACCAGGAAAACTAATCAACCATAATCTGTGATATGGAATTACCACCAATGATTTTAGTGAATAGATAATTTATACATGAATCACGTGCAGTATTCCAAGATCTCAAACTTCACATGAAGTGAATTTCATCTGTTACTAAACACAAAAAGATACATTTTCCCTTGAAAACCTGTATGACCATAAAATATAGGCCTCCCTACTAAAAGTGTAAAAGCATAAAATTTACAGACAAGAAAGAAAACTTTCAGGTAGTAAAAGACTTCTTATATTCAATGCCAATGATGGTCTCCGTAACATTACTACTATGAAATGGTACAGAAGCCAAACTAGCACATACTGGACTTAAAAGAAATCTGGATTTTAACACGTTAAACTTAAGCTGAAATAGCACTGTGGTCATATATCTTCAGGAAACTGGTGTTCTTTGTCATCAAGTGCAACACTATAGCACAATTATTGAATGAGGAAGGCAAGAAAAGAAGCTTGAAGGTGAAATCTAAAAGCATGTTTCTGTGTGAAAGGTTAAGTTTCCCAGTAACTTCCAAGGCAGCCAGAGATGAGAATCCATGAGCCACGCAAACTAGTCTGTTAAACACCATCTCTAAGCATGTGGTCCATATCAGTCATTTCATTGCCTAACACATTATATAAAGAAATGAAAGCTGTCTTTAAGAATGTACTACTAAGCACATGAGATCTTATATCCATGAGCTCTACTTAACTATAATTTTTCTATACCAACAAACTCCTGTTTACCTAAATCGAACGACTTTTATTCCATATCAATAAACTGCAAACATGACTGTGTCTTGCATTCACAACTCACCCATAAGGAATATGCCTTATGTTTAGAATCGTATTCTTACTGTATTAAGCAGTACAGGGGGAATATTACCACATATGTGACAAAAAACAAGTAGATTCACAAGCATAAGGATACCATTAAATCACTGTTCAAGGATGTGACTGGTTGTCCCATCTAATTGTAGGGTGGAAAGCGCCCAGGGAAATTAACATATAGCACAGGTATACAGTCAAAAAATGAAGAGGCAGCCTATGTCTCCTACTCCCAACCCCTACAAAACTTCAGGATTTCATGATAGGATGAATACCTGAACTACCATTCTTTTTTCTTTCTCTTTTTAAAAAGATTTCTCAGGACAAGGATTCCATGAACTCTTTATGCAGCTCATTCCAATGCCTGGCCCAAATAGATAACTACTAAGTTTTAAAAATTATCTACATAAGCCTAGATGCAAATCAGTGTTGTTATTAAAGGAGGCTCAAATTGAAAAATTTAAATTAAAAAACCACAAAGGAAGTTTTTCTTGTTTATAAATATTTTAATGGAAACAGGTCTAGTCAGATTTCCAAAACTGGGCTAACAGTTACTTAAACATTGTGCCAGTATATTTGAGAAGCTGAATGAAAAATAAATAAAACAAATAAAGTATCCATCTTTCAAAAATAAACGTGATACGATAAAGAAAACTTTATTCTAAAGTGATTTCAATTTATTGACCAAGCTAAATGGTAAAGAAAAATCCTTTCAAATTATGTTTTTCACCTCCACAGCAGTGTTTGAAGTTGATGGGCTCTCCGAGAGAGCAAGGAAATCTTAAGTAACTCTCAATTAGCCTTCATTTCTCTAATTTAATCTGTTGACCTGTTGTCGTTCAACATCCATAAATTCTGCGCCAGCTGAGAAATATTAACTTTTTCTTCTAGAAGGAGTGTGTAGGTGTCTGCCTGCAGGGGAGGGGTAACCCCTTTTGGCCTCTGACCAGTGTTTTCTAAGTAAATGCTTCTTCCCATCCAGGAGGCTTTGTTCTTTTCTGCTGCCTTTTCTCTATATGTTCTGCACGTAAAGCCGGGGCCCCCAAATTCCGGCTCGTCCTTTCACCCTTGTCCAATCCCATACGGTCCCCCCGATTTCCGCGCGAGGTGACACCGCTCGGCCGAGCGCGAACCCCTGCGGCTGGCGCTAACTAGGCGCGAATGGGCCGTACGGCTGTCACTGGGGAGCACGCGTGGGCCAAAGCCGAGGTGATTTCTGACTGCTCATCGCCTGGCCCCGCGTGGCTGAAGGTCTCCGAGCCCCTCGGTCCGCGCCGGCAAGCCAGGCGTGCAGCTGTCGCGGTGCAGGAAGCTAATCGCGGCCTCTGGGCCGCTTTGACAGGCCGAGTAGGAAAAGAAAGGGGCTCACTGCGGCTAGCAGCCTCACCCCTTCGGCTAGGAGACCTCGAGAGCGAAACCCCCGCCCTGGTCTGAAGGCAAGCGAGAGACCCGGAGCCGCCGCCACCGACTCAGCCCAGCCCAGCTCAGCAGGGGCCCGCCCAGGGGCCACTCCCCAAGGGAGACAGCCAGTCACTCGCCCGCCCTTCCGGGCCCGCTCCGGAGGGGACGGTCTCCCGCCCGCCCTCACACAGCTCCTCAGGCCAGGCCCCCAGGGCTTCGTCCACCTCTCACCTTTGACGACGCGGTCAGCCCCGGGAGGGGGCGGCGGGGGCGGGGGTGGGGGCGGTGCAGCCCGGGCCGGCTCCGGGGCGGCCATGCTGGGCCCGGGGCTCGGCTAGGCGCTGGACCGGGCGGGGTTGGGGGCGGGGGCGGCGGCTACCAGAGCCAAGCGGCGGCGCCGCCGGGGAACATGGCGGATCCTCTTTTCCCTACAGAGAGGCTAAGACCGGCATGCACCGCGCGTGCGGGGGCGGGGGCGGAGCAGGCTCTAGGGACTTGGGCAAAATTACTGAAGCTAGGAGAGAAACAGGACGAGGCCAAGGGATCAGGTTAAAATTCTGGGCAGGCAGAAACTGTGAGGAGAGGTGGCTGGCTGTAGCTAGTTGCTACGGTGAAAGTGCTAGGGAACACGACACCGGCTTTCATGGAGCTCCCAGGAAGCTGGGAAGACTTGATCAAACCTAAGAATCTCCTGCTAATAGAGAAATAAATGTATAACAAATTGGCTACCAGATCGGGGTACTTTAGTTGGTAAGTGGCAGGAGAAATAGAGGTATTCTAGGTTCTAGAGAGAAGCAGCGGTTCAAAATAGAGTTTGAGAGAGAATCTGGAATTGTCAAGAGGCTGAAGGCACAAAGCAAGAATTCAGGTAGAGCGGACTAAACTCCAAGGGTTAAGAATCAAAACAGGTAAGAGGAAAGGAAGGGATGACACCAAGAGATGTTCAGAGTCTACAGAATTTACCTGAAAAAGACACAGCCTCCCTCTTGATTCATTCAGAGAATAGATTTCGAAGGCCGAGGAGTAAATAGGGAATTGGAAATTAGTTCCTCATAAGAAATACCTCATAGTGTATTTCTGTGCCCATACACAATGTGGGCCCAGGAGACTTACAGAAGAGAGATGGGCATTCATATGGAAGGGGTAGTGGGACTAGAACTGACTGTTCAATTAATAATTATTGGAAGAGTGTGTGTGACACCAGGAGATGTACTGAATCATGAACAGAGATCAGCATATAACCTAAGATCTATATATATCTTGATGGCATGGGATCCAAGTAGGATAGGGTGAGAAATTCCTGCCTATCCTTCTGCTCAATACTACATGTGCTTAGAATCTGTTCATAATGGACGGTGATAATTAGGTAAGCAGTGGTCCAAAGGTCTCAAAGAGCTCCTTTCTACCTCTTCATTTTGTCAATCTCAATGATCCTGAAACCTGAGGTAAAAGAGGAGAAAAGTGCCCAATAAATGTTCTTTGCAAAGGGAGCCCACAAAATATCTTTCAGAGGGAGATGAATTTGGGAGTGAGGCAGGGGTGAAAATGGATCTTTCCGGCATGGAAGTGCAGTAATTCCACAGGGGAAGGGGAGGGGCAGCCATGGGAAGAGAGCAAGGAAGGGATTAGAGGCATATCACAAACTTGTAGAGGGAGGGCACCAAGAGTAAATAAAGCACAAGTGAGTTTGTAAGAGGAGTTTGAATCCTCAGAAAATTTCCCTAAGGAGGGAAGGAGAAAGTGTGTAATGTGTTGAGTGCTTCTTGGCAGGAAAGGGATAGAAATTATACCAGCAGCAATAATAAGGAAAGTCACTCCATATTAGGACCCATTGATTCACACCTTGAATATATACCCTTCAATTATCCTTCAAAGTCCTCTTTAGCTCCTCACTTTCACTCAGTCAAAAGCCACATATATATATATATATATATATACATACATATATACACATACATATATATACACATAAATACATATGTGTGTGTATGTATGGATATATAATTTTTTATGCCATGGCTCTCTCTTTGAGAGCCCCAAGCCACTGAGAATTGGTATTTCTTGCTTCTCCAAGCCTCCCCACCCCAATACAAAAAAGCAAGAGCATACAAAAGGAATTAGACAACTGAATGACCAGGAATTAAATAGAACTATCTTATAGATTTATTAATGAAAAATACTTTACAAAAACAGTATGTTTGGCCCTAAAATAGTTTAGCTGACTCTGAGGGTTTACAACGGCGACTGAGCAAGTGGCAGTAATGGCTCTGCTGCTGAGGACAGGAGGGTATGTTAGTGTGCCTGACTCCATCTGTTCAAACGACCAAATGTTATGTTAGCAGCTCTGCATTCTAGGCCTAAGCTTTGGGGCAGAGGGAAGGCTTACCATCTGGGCAGGTGGGCTAGCCTGAATGATGTAGTCAGAACCAACCACAGGGCTACATGTCTCTCCCAGGAAGGGGGATGGGGAAGACAGAAGGTCAGATAATAGGGACAGGGGATAAAACAAAGAACAGAAGCTGGTAATGTAGTAGGGAACAAAGGATAAGGGCTTAGGTGCAGGCAGGGGCATAGAGTATCCAGGAATAAAGTGTTGACCCTAAAATCCTAAGGAATGGCTAGTGTCCAGAGTAATATGGATTTATCTTTAAAGTGGGTCAAATAAAGCCCTACACAGCAGCTGCTTCCTTTTGCTAGGTGAATGGAAATTGGAATTTGAAATATTCTCTCTCAAAGAGCCAGGTCTCTTTAGGGGTTCCTGGCATCACTGGAAGAAACTGCCAGCTCTATGTTGAGATGAGACAAGAACAACCCCACAGGTACGCAGGGTACCAACTCTGCCACAGTACAGTTTAATGGAGAAAACTGTGGCTTCAGGAGAGGAAAGGGGTGACTCTTACCACATGCTGTGCTGCAGGGCTCTAGCTCTGATCTGTTCTCTTCCTGGGGCATCTGCTAGGACAAACAGAAACTCCTCTCTCCCTGTCCTCCTGTGCCTAGAAGGCAGGGCATAACTGCTTTGCCTCCAGTCATTATCTGGGGGCATGTCTACTCTTCGAGGACCAGGGGCGCGAAACCCTGGAACAGGACTGGAATTCCAAGCTGACCTCAGGGGTACAGGAAGACTGCTTGATGGTGGACACACAAGGTGAACAATGGGAGGGTGGGAGGGTGAATGGGAAAGATCCCCCCAGGACTGAGCATGAGGAACCTGAAGGCCCTGGTGTCTTTCTGGTGGTGTGGCAGTGTGGGTTAGCTGAGGCTTGCATCCTGGAGTAGTCAGGAGTCTGGCCCCAATATGCTGGTTGGTCTCTGACCACGGTGCCCATGAAGCATCTGTTCTGGAATGATGGGGGAGACTCCAGTAATTCAAAGTCCTTCCTGTGCACTTGGCCCCTTCGGAAGTTTCACCCCTGTCACACATAGCCAGAAACTGCTGGACACTCCTCGAAGTTCCTGGGAAGAGAAAAGAAACCCAAAGATTGAGCATCTTCAACAAACCATTCTCCTTCCCAGAGGACCATTCCTGGCTATGTCTCCCAACTCCCCACCTCTCCAAGAACATTCACACAAAGGAAAGAAAAACGTAGCTTTGCTTTTAATTTCATTTTTTAAAACTCTTAACATATACCAAAATCACACACACACACACACGCACACACACACACACACACACGAATGGCTCCCTAATATTGCAAATTTCTATTCTCATTGTGACAACTCTATTCCTAAAGCCACCACTCAGCTTTTCTTAACATGGTACCTTCACACCAGATAAGCTGTCTCTGCTTACATTCTTGCTCCTTCTCTGGGATCTCTGCTTTTTTTTAATCCTGTATTTTTTTGTTTTGGTTTGGTTTTTTTGGGAGGAGGTAATTAGGTTCATTTATTTGTTTGTTTAGAGGAGGTACTGGGGATTGAACCCAGGACCTTGTGCATGCTAAGCATAAGTTTTGTTTCTTCCTCATTTACTGGATAGAGGTGTTAATTTTTTTAAAAGCTTAAAAAAAAAAGAGTAATCAAATTATACCTTTTAATAATCTATATATAACAACATGAGAATTATACTAAAATGAATTGGCTCACAAAATAAAAATTTCTTTCAGGATAACTAAAGCTTTTTTCTTTATACCAAAACATTTTTGGCAGAACTGTCAAAGGATATACCCTCTCCCAAGATCTCTGCTTTTGTTCAGTCTACTCCCACACACATAATGTGGAATGCCTTTTCTATACATTGATTCCCCTTTACTTAAAAGAATCAAAATAATTAATTTTTCAAAAATCATTCTTAAAAATGCTTCTCATTCTTTATCTTAAAAGTTCCATCAACATCTATACTATACTTCTATATGTATGTATAGTCTAATTATTGAAACTTGGAGCTCTTTGAGAGCAGAAAGCTGCCTTCTTTCTCCCCTGTATTCACTGTAGCATTTGGTGCAGAGTGGGTTACAATAAATGCTGCCTGACTGATCAGATGCCCCAAACAACTGTCAAAGGAGGCTGGCTACCTGGATGCTCCACTGAGAAAGAGGAAGTCCATTTATCCAGAAGGATTGCTTATCCTAAAATTTGAACACAAATATCAATAATACTATTCTATCTTCTGTTCCTAGAACAACCATCCCTTGCTCCAGGAATTTATATTCGTAGCCAAGGTTTCTCAACCTCGGCACTACTGATATCTTGGGCTAATAATTCTTTGTTGCGGGGGGTGATGGGGTGGGGAGTATGCAGGGAAACTGCTTTGTGCATTGCAGGATGTTTAGCAGCACCCCTGGCCACTCTACCAACGAGATGCCATAGCACCTTCCCTTTCCCATTGAGAATCACTGCCTTAAACTGTAGATTCATCCCATGAGGAGGAAAAGGAACAAATCCTGCTGTGGAAGGTCAAGGAAAGCCAGATGATGTTGCCTACCTGCCCTAGGATTGTCCGGGTCTATATACATGGTATGGGTATACTGTGTACAGGGTCTCTCCAAGTCTCTCATTCAGTCCTTGTCTTCCTAAACTATCCCTTAACTGAGACTCAGGGGACAGAAGGAAAGAAAACCAGCTGATAGAGATGACACTTTCTGTTTGAGGGGATCCTAAAGACTCTGTATTAACTCCCTTTGGTCATTTAAAAGCATATCCTATTATGACTGAAGCAGTTCGTTTTCATGGGTAGTTAGATTCTGGGATCTCTGGTCTATATCATGTTGCCCAAGAAATAATTCAATCACAATTCATCTAGGTCAATACTTGAACTTCAAAGCAGTATAATTCATATCCCTTTATAATCCCACCTTGGGACCCCTCTCCCCCAACCCTCAAAAGATGTACTGATTTGATCCTTCAAGATCCCTGGACGTGTACCACATTCTGGCCCATAATATCAGATTTGGGGAGAGTTACCTGGGGGTCTATGGGGCTCCCCTGCTACGCTGGGCATCAAGACATCTGGGGACAGGAACTGTGGTTGGGGTGGGTAGAGTTGGGAACCAAGGAGAAACACAGGAGGGTCATGGATGACAGGGAGGGAAGAGGAGCTGGAACAACGGTGCCCGGTTTCCAAAGGCTCTTTCCTCGCGTTTGATGAATCCTTATAATGAGACAAGACAAAAAAACATAGAGATGAGGATTAACACACAGCAGGATATGGTAGGGTAAACACAGTGAGGCAAGCAGGGGCAGATGGAGGAAACTAGAGCACAAACATGCCTTAATCTAGAGAGAGACCCAATTTACTCATCACTCTCCCCATCAGCCCCTCTAGGAAACATCCTGACCACTATGAACTGGAGACACCAAACTGCAGATGCTTTCCCCCTAACCCGTCTTCCTCATAACCCTCATAACCTTCCCAATCCTACCAACAAGGTCTTTAGCAAACTCCTTAATGCTAACAGGAGAGTTAGAGAGATTGAGATAGAAATTTGAAATGAGAGAAATTCAGAAAGCCTGAGAGGTTGAAAAAGAAAATTCTATACTCTCTCTTAATATTGGAAACTAAAATATATTTCCCAAAATAAAAAATCAAAAACTCTACTACTCCATCTCCTATCACTGCTACAGTCCACAGCTTCCTCTTTTGCCTGTCAAGTTTGTACCCATTGATGCTTATGACCTGCTCTGTACTCCATTAGTCATTCACTTTTATGCAAAGTCTCAGAAATATCCCCTTTAACATTTAAAACAATATGTCCAAAATCGAATCAACATTCTTCCAAACTCCTCCTCCTGGTACCATATTTTCTTAAGTCGCCTAGACTCAAATGTTGACATTGCCCTTGATTTTGCACTTTTCACCCACAATTCCATTAGTTGCCTTTGCCGAGTATTGTCATTTCTAACTATAGGTCTTATGTTGAAACTCAGCTGGACCACTTCAGCAGCCTCCAGTCTAATCTTCTTATCTCCAGCCCACTACCTCATTACTGTGGCCTGCAAGTTTGTTCCTGTGCGATATGGCAGTGCTCATCTTTCTCATTTTATCTCCTACCACTCCTGCGCCCTCTTTACAATCTAACCTTCTTAGTGTTCCTCAGACACACCAAGCTCGTTTAGGGAGGGCCTTTACATTTTGTGTTTCTTTTACTGGGAATGTTCTTCCCACGGCTTACACCTTCACATCACAGAGGTCTCTGATCATACGTTACTTTCTTAAAGCTGATTTCCCTCACTACTCTAACAAAAATAGCCCTGAGAATAACCACTATTACCTCTTCTTATCCTTTTGCTTTGTTTAATTCTTCTTTATCACACATTATCTGGGGTTTCCTTGTTTATTGTCTTTCTCTCCTAGTAGGATACATTTCTTTTCACTCCAGTATCCCCAGCACCTTGAACAGCACCTGGAATATTACAGGCACTTAATAAATGATATGTTAAATAAAATAATATTTACGCCAGTGTATCTTATTTCCTTTACGAGACTGTAAGATACTCAAAGGCAGAATTTGTGTTCTTTCATCCGTGTGTGCTCATAGCACCCACACCACGTGGCACATGGCATGCATTTACCGTACAGCCTAAGGACCAGGTGGCAGTCCTCTCAGCATGTGACAGAGCCACAGAAGAAAGAGACACTTCTATCTCTCTGGTCTCTTTTACCAAGTCTCTTTTTGAGGTTCTTCAGAAAAACCACCTTAAATCTGATACTTTCAGGGATATGTCCTGTTTCCTCTCCTCTTTTTGCCAATACTCTTTTCTTCTTTCCATTGGCTGTGATTCTCAAATCTCACTTTCAAGTTTATATGTCTTACCACCAAAGACCTATCAGATATCTCCACTCAAGCTTAATATATCCAAAATTACACATATCTCTCCCCTCAAATACATTCCTGCTTTTCTACTCTCAAATATGTCATTTTCAACCCATAATTCCTGGATAGCATCCTTGATTCTCCACTCCCCATATCCAGGCAAGCAGGCACCAAATACATTAACTTTTACTTCCTAATTGGCTCTCTAATATGTCCACTTCTCTCTATCCTCCCAAACTCCTTACTATGGTTCATAACATGACATGTTTATATTCTTTCCTGTCTCACTTGTCAACACTCTCCATCCTTCCCTCGCCAGACTCTAATCCTGCCATACCACTGAGTTTCCTTTAACTCAGTTAATATCTGCTTCAGGTCCCTTTATTTGCTATATTCTTCTTAACTTCCTCCCGGAAGCCTTCCCTGATGCCTCAAGCCTGGTTTAGATGTCCCTTCTATTATGCTTCCATAGCATTAAATCCTATCATATTATAATTGTTTATTTATCTGTCTCCCTCAGTAGACTGTAAAGTCATGAGAGCAGGGGCTGTAGCTCACTCACCACTGTATCCCCAGCACCTGGCACAATTATCTAGCACATAAGCTCAAAATGCATTTGCTTAAAAAAATGTATCAATGAATAAATGAATGATACAGAAGTCAGGACAAAGGAAACCAGCTCTCCTAAGAAAATAACAATTTGCCATTAAAGGTTTATGAGAACAAATGCTGGGCAGAAAAGACCACATTTTCCAAAAAGAATAGCCTACTGTTCAGAGTTGTTTAGGAACTCATGAACAATAAATTGGAAAAACTGACTACCTCTTGGGAAGGAAACTGGATCTGAAGGACTGGTGGAACAGACTTAGTTTTCCTTTTGTATCTTTTTATTTTTTTACCACATATTTAAAGCCTGCTTTAAATTTTTATCACACTGACCTGGTGAACAAGCCTCAATGCACTGGTGCTTTGCATCCTGACCTCTCAAAAGGCACGATTTAGAAACCCAACTACTGAAACTATTTGAGTTTGCTGATCTCTGCTGACTTGGGTGTCCCTGTCCCTTTCACCTACAGATTACTGCATTAATTCTACATGAAAAGCCCCCAGGATGAGGATTTTAACTCATTTTCATTTTTTTTTTCTTTTGCTAATGCATATGCTTCATTTCAGCTTGAAAGCACACTGGACCTCACTCAGTTATGTACTAGGGTGGGGATGAAAAGATAAAACAATACTCCATCCCATGTCTTCTCTTCTTCCTTTGATTAGTGCAATGGGCTTTGACCCAGTCAGCAGCCATGGCTTCTCAGACTCCTCTCAAGGCCACTAGGATTCTTCTTACCCTGGGGAACTCTCTATACACCTTCCAGACTGCTACAGGGAAGGGACATTCCTCCAGGCTCCAAGTAAACGTATGTCAATAAAATAATGACTATGTCCTCATTTTTGCTGAGTGCACATGGCTTTCCCCCAAATTACAACCTTCAGTTTCTCCTGCCCCTTCACCTGCACTATATTTTTAGAGAAAGAGGATACTCTGAATAGGCAGACCCTGATTCTACTTACAAAACTGTGGGAAGAGACTGGGACCTCTTCCCTCTCTGAGACAACGGTGCCACTGAGACTGCGTGAGATGCGGCGAAAGTTCTCTGCACTGTACTGATCATCCTCCCCACACTGCCTGCTGGGGCCTCGGCAAGGTGCAGCCTTCAAACACACAGACACACACAGGCAGACACATAACACCAGACCTGTGAGTTTCCCACAGTGTACCCAGGGATATCGGAGAGAACTGGGTAAGAGACCCAGCAAATCATTAGTAGAGATCTAAATTAGATGTATTTGGAAGGTAGTGGCCATGTGGCAATCTCCTCTCATTCAAAATAAGCCCAATCATTGACCTTTTTAATAGCCCCACATTACCATGCCCCTGCCCTACCACCAACCCTACTATTCATCTCTCTCTCCACAATTCTTTCCCAACACACCACCCCATGCCCAGCGCTTTAGCACCTGAGGCTGCTACCTGAGAAGCAGACACTGTGCTGGCTTCATGGAGACTGTGCTCCATTTCTGCTGTTGGGGTCTTTGAGAGACCAAGCCCAGGGGCTGAGTGCAACCTCCTCCCCACACCATCTGTAGAGCCTGAGGAGGAAAACACATAAACACAAATTGAAGTCATCTCTTCTCCTGGAGCCTAAACTCAGCCTGGCAGCACAAAACTCAGAAGTTCTTGTTTCATTAAATAACAAATATGCATCCCTGAACCTAGTGGAGGATGGGCTCCTGATAGCTCCCTGTAGGTCACAAGGATCTCAGACCACAGGCCTTGAAGAAGCTTGTAGAGAAGAAGGGGCTCTGTGGACAGACAGCTGAATTGTAAGTACCATCAGCTTTGCTTGTGGCAGACTTGGGCCCAAGACACATAAAATATACAGAGAAAGTTATCTGACATAGTGATGCTCCAAGAGCATCTGCGATGACAAAGGAACTATTACCTCCAGTCTAGTTAGGAACTGAAAATTATCATAGCAATCATCTATGAAACCCCCTCATTTTACACAACAGGAAAATGAGTTCCAGAGTCTGACAGGTAGTAAGTAGCTTAAGCAGGATTAAAACTCAAGTCTCTCAATATTCACTTCCAATTAAGTACTATGGGCAGGAGCTCTTCAGCAGCATTTTCTATGTGTAATGCTCTTTTATTTCCCCCATTGGCTTCTCTCAATCACTTAAATTCTAAACAGTCACTGAATGTTTATTTCTTCCTCAAAATCTCGCTAGACTGTTAAGAGATGACCTGCTCCAAACTGGATATGTGACTCCCAAGGGACTCGCCCCAATACAACTAATTAAGCCTTCCATTCTGAAAGTGCACACACCCTTGACCTACATTTGATATATGTCTATCGCCAATTCATGTCTTGATTTGATATTTTGATTCTAATATGTTTATCTGGCTAAAGCATAATATTTTTGATACTGAGCTAGAAGATCAGTTATTTTTAATATTTTCCTGAGCTTAAAAGCAGTGCTTCTACTTCAGATTCATCTAGAACCTTTTAAAAATATAGCTTTATGTACCTCTCCACAGACCTACTGAATCAGAACCTTTGGGGTTGGAGCCTGGAAATGTTTGTTTTTAAAAAGTTTCCACAAAAAGTATGAAAGAATATCCTGAAACATTATTGAGGAAATGAGAAATGTTCTAGTCTTCCTAAAAAGCAATCTAGAGATAATCATTAAGATTGAAAATATATTTACTCTCTTACCCAATAATTCCATTCCTGGGAATAAGAAGCAAAAATATCAGTTTATCGTGGAATTGTTTATAATGACCAAGAATTAGAAATAAAGTATAGTACTCATCTATAGCAGAATGGCTAAATACATTACAACATCCTCAATATCAAATATTGTCCAGCCACTAAAAAGAATGAACTGAAAAGAAAAAAAAGAACAAATTGAGTTAAACTAGATGACTTGGAGGAATTTTCATCAAGTATGGTTGAGTCAAAAGAAAAAAATCTGTAATATTATCCCCAAACAAACAAACAAAAAAACCCACACCATATATGTAGGTCTACATAGTATTATATGAACAGAAAAATATAGAAATATTTATATTAGGTTATTGCCTGGGAAGGTAGGGAGATAAAAGGTAGGGACTGACATGAGGGGAGGAGAGCAAAACAAAAATTGTGTATAACAAAGATATCATGTGTCCTATGATCCCATTTTTGAAAATTATTTCTCTCTCTCTCTCTCTTTTTTTTAAGCCATTCCTCAGGTGACTATGATGGGTAGCCAGATTTAAGAATTATAGCTGTGATGGTTAGAACCTGGGGCTCCTCTTAGCAAGTCAAGTATGATTCTCACTTAGACAAGGAGGTGGCCATTGGAACCTCCTAAAGACAGGAGACTCTAATTCCTTTAAAGATATTTAAGCAGAAGTGGAGGTGGCCATCTGTAAGGAGTACTGTTGAGGGAACTTCTCAATTTGATAGAAAATTGAATTAGGTGACATCTATTCACTGATCAATGGTTAACAAGGACTACCAGACATTATGTATTTCTTGATATGATATAAGAAGTCAAAGTACTGCCTCTGAAATATTATCTTTTAAAAATTAGACCTGATTTTAATCAAGCCTTCTAGCCCTAAGTACCAAGTTATAAGAAAAAAGAGGGTCTAAAAGAACATGTTAAAAAAAAAAAAAACAACAAAACTCTACTAAATATAATCAGCAAAATCTAGAATGTGGAAGATAAATAACCAAATTTCTTCAACAAATAAATGGCAAGGGGTAAAAAGAGACAGGAATCTTACAGGCTAAAAAGAGAGTATTGAGATATTATGAACAAAATGCAATGTATAGATCTTGTTTTGATCCTGATTTGAAATAAACCAACTGTGAAAAGACATCTGTGGGACAACTGAGAAAAGTTGAATACTAGGTAGTCACTGTATTAAGAAATTATTGTTAATTTTTTAGATATAATAATCTCATAGTTCTGCCTTTTAAGAAAGAGTCTATTTCTAGAGATACATTACAAACTATTTATGGAGGAAATGATATAATGCCTGGGATTTGCTTTAAAATAATCCAGTGGGGAAGGGGAGTGGGTGGGTTGCTAATTCAAAATTGGCCATATGTTGATAACTGGCCAAGATAAATAACCACCGTGGAAGTCAATGATAAGTACACGGGGTGGGGGTAGGGCATGGCTATATAACATTTACTCTTTACTTTTGAATATATTTGAAACTTTCTATAAAAAAAATTACTTTTTATTTTTAAGATGATGTCTGACCAGCTTCAAAATACTATGAAATAGTATTTAGAATATAGGTCATGGGCAGTGTTCATATAAATCTTCAGGAACTGTAATCATGTCAAAACTAATCCGATCACAAAATACCATACATCATAGATTTTATTTATATGAAATGTCCAAAATAAGCACTCTATAGACAGAAAATAGATTAGAGGTTGACTGGAGGAGTGGTTACTAATGGGTACAGGGTTTCTTTTGGGGGTGATGAAAAAACACTTTAAAACTGATTGTGGTAATGGATGGACAACTCTGTGAATATACTAAAAAAAACATTGACTTGTACACTTTAAATAGGTGACTTGTACACTATGTAAGTTATATATCAATAATGCTTTTTTTAAGTAGTAAGACAGAGAAAGACAAAAAACTATATGATTACACTCATATGTGGAATCTAAAAACAGCCAAACTCATATCAACAGAATAGAATGGTAGTTGCCAGGGACTGGGAGCGGAGGAAATGGAGAGATGCCGGTCAAGGGGTACAAATTTCCAGTTATAAGATGGGTAAGTTCTGAGTATCTAATGTACAGTATCATGACTATTGTTAAAAGTATTGTATTACGATATACCTGAAAGTTGCTAAGGTAGTAGATGTTAAATGTTTTTACCACAAAAATAATTGTAAGGAAGTGTGGTGATGGTTGTGTTAACTAACTGTATTGTGGTAATCATTTTGCAATGTATACCTGTATCAAACCATCATATTGTACACCTTTAACTTATACAATGCTGTTTGTCAACTATATCAGTAAAGTTGGGAGAAAAATTTACTTGGTGCTTAATAAATGCTTCATAATAAGATAAAGAAAGACTCCCCTAAAGATATCTTCTGACAGATATGGTATTTTCCTTCATCATCCACTTCTTGATTTATTACACCTGATCTCTTCTTTATCCTGTGTCTTGACAGTTCTTAAAGACAATTTAAAAAAGACTCAAAACAAAATAAAGCCTTGTTTGGTTTGACAAGTTACCTTGAGAACTGATTAATTAAACGGATTTTAAAAATTAGTTTTTGCTCACTATTAAGTTAAAAACTAACAGTTGATAGGTAGTCTTTTATATTGCTTTAAGAAGTATAATCTTCCTGAATTTGCTAGTATGTATCAAGAGATTTTTAAAAGTTTATAACCTTCAACTAGTTATTGCCCTTCTAAGAGTTTATTTTAAGGAGTTTATCAGAAATGTGGCCAAACACTTAGGTATAAAGATATTCATCACAGTGCTATCCTAACAAAAAATTGGAGTTAACTTAAATATTCAAAGACAGTAGAATGGTTGAATATATTTGGTACATTCATATGCAACATATCATAGTTATTAAAAGTAGTGTTTTTTTCCAAAAGGAAAATGCTCATGGATATAAAAAAGTTATGTGACTAAACTGTATATATATACATATTATAATGATCCTGCTTTTTATAAAAATAAAACAAATAATATGTAATACATACACATAAGAAACCAAGCTAGAAGTAAATCCATGAATTACTGAAGGGTTATCAATGATTTCTGTTACTTTATGTATTTTCTAATGAAATGAAAATGTTACTATTTAGGGTAGTACAGGGTGTTTTTGTTTTGCTTTGTTTGTAACATAATGTTTTACATTCAATTGGTTAGTTCAATTTTAATTGCAATGTATTCTTTTATATGTGTTTATTATTCTTAGAAAACTTGACATTTGTATATTCCTTCTCCCTTAGATTAAACAGGAAGCTAACTGAGGCAAACTCCAATTTTTCCTCATTCTTTAGAATCTTCAAATACTGCCCTATCCTGTTTAACTAAGGAGCATTTAATAAATGTTACAGCAGAGTCTACTCTAGGTTGCAGATCCTAAAAAACATATGTTAATATCAAATCTTATATTTATGTGATAATCCTCCCTGCCCTCAACTGCTCCTGGGAACACAGTAGACACTCATAAACACTTGTCTGACTGTAATTAAACACTGGTTGGCAGCATACAAAGAACCTGTAACGCTGGAGCTGAAGATAAAGTTCTCTGAGTTCAATTTCACAGAATCACACATATCATTTTAAGAGTTGGAAGATATCTTTAAAAAATCATGGAATCAATTTTCTCATCTTACAGGTAAAAACTTGGCCGTTGGATGTTAAATGACTTGTCCAAATTAACTGACAGTTAATGATGGAGCCAGGATAATAGCTCAGGCTTTGGAGTTCTTAAGTACAACAATCTAAGTTATAAATACCCTTCACGTCTTCAGTTTACAGAACTAAGCCTATAATATGCATTTAAGGCATAGACTTCACTATTCACACAATATAATCTCACAAAGACTCAGTGAACAGGTACCCTACCAGCATACCACCTTAAAAATTCTAAAACTGGTAGTTCCTGAACAGATCAGGGAAGGTCTTGATATTCCTGGCTCAGTATGATTCAGAAATGGATTGGAAGCTTGGCTCAGTGTGGATATCCTCGTGGCAAGTTGGATCTGGAAGCTGGATCTTTTGATCAGTTTAACCTCTAAGCCACAGAAGGATGACTTTTCCTCTCAGCCTCTCCTACCTCATGTTAAATCCCTCTCAAAGGCCTATGCACCACCCTTCAGCATGCATAATGCAGAGACACTGGGCATATACTCACTGGTCTCTTGCTTTAGAAGGAGGGAACTAGCCTGTGAGTGATCGTTCTGCCCTCATTCCCCATTCTAGCCAGAAAAATGTCTAGCCCTTGTACTGAAGTCTTTATGAATAAATCAGAAGCTCTACTGCTACCTCCTAAGCTAAGGATATTATTTAGACAAAACACCACCCCATTTCTGATCTTATCTTTCTGCTTTCAGCTTTTCTATGTCCCCCACTCCCCCTGCCCCTGTTTGCATTCTTACCTGTTTGACTCAGTGGGTGCCAGGCCACATCCTGCTGCCCCCATTCAGAACAGCCAGAATGAGAAACCTGAAGACTGGCCTGGTAGAGAGACTTTAATTCTGAGGTCTCCTGCTCTGTGTCTTGATTCCAATGTGGATGCAAAAGGATGTGGTCTCTTTCTGGATAGGTTACACAGGTATAGGAACCATGAGGGGAAGATTTCATTCCTGGCCCAGGGACCCCATGTGTAAGTTGAGAATCACAGAGCCTTGTGACATTCACCCAGGAATCCAAAGGCAAGGAAGTCCCCAAGTTGACTTTGCTGCCCAGCTCCTTAGGCCTAGCATCTCTCACTTGAGATGGTTTCCCATGGTAAATAGCTGGCTCTGCCAACCTGGGCTGTCCTCCTCTAGAAGTGTCACCATTAGGCAGCCCAGAGTTCATGGCAAGAGAAGAATGATCAGCAGGCTTTTCCCAGGAAAGCAGTCTACTCCTACTATCCACAGAGGGCTGCTGTTTTGCCCACACCCAGTGGCCTTTCCCTTGACCCTGTGGGAAAGAAAGCTTAGAGTCAGATGGGGAAGAGTCCTTCCTTAGGCTATTTGGCAAACTTCTATCCTGGGAACCTGTACCATCACTTGTGGAGGCACCTTGCATCCTCTGGAACTGCTCTGCCAGAGAGCGGACAAGCCCCTTTGTGGTGGGAAACTCTGGCCTATAGGGCTCCTCACTGCCTCCGTCCACTTTTGAAGTCAATGAAGTTTTGAGGTTTTGGGTTTGGAGGCATTGCTTAGTTTTCTGTATAGTATTAGGAGAGTGAAGCACAGATGAGGAAGCAGCAGGCATTATGGGGTGGCAGGCCCTGTACGGAGGAAGGCTGGGCTGAGCTGATGAACTTGAAGGACTATAGCCTAGGCTGTGTGCATCTCCTCTCTCAGAGGCGGTTGTTCCAGTTGGGTGTGACCGAGGCACCACCTGGGAGGAGTCAGCAGGATCCCTCTTTTTTTGGAATAGTTGTTCTTGATCAATGCCTTTTCCTTCTTGTTGGTGGAACCTGGTACAGGGGTTATTGTCACCCCTGTAGCTTTGCAGCTCACCCTCTGGTTCCCAGCCATGATGAGAATCCTTCTCAGTTCTCCCTGCTGTTGTAGGTAAGCCTTGCCTGTGGAACACAGAGGGGTCAATGCTGTCCACCTCAACTGAAGTAAGAAGGCTTGAGGCCGACCCACTAGGGGAATTGTGCTGTGGAGCACACAGGGCAGATGACTCTGGGAACAGTGATGAGAGTGACTCATGGCAGGAAGCAGGTGAGTAGACAAAAGAACTGGCCCCAAACTCTGTATTCGTGTAGGGTTCCAGTTGGGCCTCCTGGCTTAACAATACTTGGAGCGGGATAGGCTGTTCACTGAAAGAAATGGAGAAAGCCAGTCATAAGCTGTCTTAATTGACAAGATCACTTACAAAAAGAATTGTTCATGTGGTTCCCATTTCTAGATATTCACAGAGGGAATGGTGAGACTACATGGAAAGACAAGCACAAGTAGAGTCAAAAGAGGTTCACAAGAGAAGGCGTGTGGTCAGCTCACACCCAAGTAATATTATCTCTCTCTATTAAATGACCTCACCAAAGTTACACACAGTAATTTAGTAAGTAAAGCCTTTGCCAGTATTCTTTACTACCCATAACGTCCCATTCCGATTATATTCTACTTACAAATTAAAAGACAAAAATCACTAGTCCCACATGCAGATGACAATGGAAGGTAAGTAAAGCCTAGAAATCACTCATACCTGGGGTCCTGAGAGGCAGACACGCCAAAAGAACCAAAAGGCCATATTTACATAGCACAGGGTGATTTGGGCTCCTGGGATTAATACAGAAATCAACCATTTCAAGTACATATTTATAGTCTGGATTTGACTGTATTATTCAGAGAGTTGTTTTCCCAAAGTAATGCACTATGACTCTCTTGAGATTTGGGAGTAGGGGTAAGGATTAACTGTATTTAGTTGGTTTCTCACGAATTGTTTCATATTTCTGACCTAACAAAACTCAATGATAGAAGCACTTAGATATAATCTTGGTCACTCACATACATCAAGTGGCTTAAGTTTTCTGGAGGTTTAGCTGCCTAAATTAATCGCTTATATTCAAAACATATCTCTGATCAGATTCTCAAATCAGCCCTCAACTGGTGGAGTGAACAACAGGAGAAAAGAAGGAAAAGGAAGATCCTAGCAATGAGCATTACATTCAATTTGAATGATAATATACTACAAACTTTGTGGGTATAGTCATTCAATCACCCTTACAACATTGTGAAGAATATGATATTATACTCATATGGGAAAACTAATGGAGTGAAACAGAGCTGGATTTGAATTTCATGCTTCTACCACTTACTAGCTGAGTAATCCTGGGTACCTTACTTATTTTTATCCTCTCTGAGTCTGAGTTTCCTTATTTATAAAACATGGCTAAATAGTAGTCCCCATCTCCTAAAGTTATTGTGAGAATTTAATAAAATAAAACATAAAAGTGTTTAGCTTAGTGCCTGGGCAAATGTTCAAAAAATGTTAGCTGCTTTTATAATATTTATATTCTGAAAACTACTCAAGGTTATTAACAGCCAAA
The DNA here is from genome assembly GCF_036321535.1 of Camelus dromedarius. Taxonomy (NCBI): domain Eukaryota; kingdom Metazoa; phylum Chordata; class Mammalia; order Artiodactyla; family Camelidae; genus Camelus; species Camelus dromedarius. The sequence goes on along the minus strand of NC_087443.1, from coordinate 31,044,891 downwards.
ATGAATTCTTACTTAAGTCTCTCCATTCGAAATAACAGCCAAATTCAAGGGATAAAATGTGGGAACTACATCAATGGCCACGGGGATTTGTTTCCTAGTTTCCACCATAAGGAAGTAAAACAAAGGGAATCTTTTGTGTCACTTCTCAGTGGTTCAATCAGAGCAAGGAAGGCTGCTTTTTCTGCTTCCATGAGGGACAGGAAGCACTGAAATCCCAAAATAAATCAGACAGTTTCTACTGCAAAGTGAAATGTAACTCAGATTGCCATGTCTAAGAACACAATATGTACAAATTTAATAATCATGTTATTACACAAGTCCAGGGACAAACTTACCCACAGGAAATGTGGTCAAGTGGTCTATTTATTATGCAATACTTTCTGCATCTTTCTAGGAACTATTAAGAAAAGGACCAGCAGTGGGATGAGCTTTTCATTGTATGTCTGACCTGGGAGAAGAAATCTTTTCAGGGGACTCTTCTGTCTCCCCTGTAGTCGCCAAGACAATGAGAGCTGGCTACGGCGCACCCATGGCTTCCTCCCCTGGCGTCCATAAACTACAGTGGTTCCCAGGCACTACCTTGTTGGCTGAGGGAGGGCCCCGCCCTGTGAGGGGAGGCAGGCTGAGGGCTGCGACGGCTGCGATGATTGCTGCTGCTGCATGCGATCCTGCAGACTCCGTGCTTTTCGAATACTGATTTGCAACTTCTTATCGACTAGGGCTCTGCTGTGCGTGCTAGAGCTGGCACCATGCAGGGCAAGTCTTAGTTTAGCTAAAATGCAAAAGAAAATATAGCAGAAACAGAACACAAAATACAAACAAAAATAAAAGGAATAAAATTGAACCAAAAATGAGCAAAGATATGCAGTAAAACTCAAAATATGCAGCAGGAATGCAAGGCGTGGACCATGCATATGCTGTCCAGGGCACAGAGCTGCCTCTGGCTCTGAGGAACATTCATGGAAGCCATGGAGGCCAAACAGGTTAATTCAAATTTAAAAAACAAACAAAAAGCTAAACTAAAATGAGTCAGGAAGATAAACTGGTGCTTCCATCTTAGAGGTTGCCACTCTCATTGTCCTTTGCAACTGACCTGTCCAACTCTGGTCTCCACACTCTGGCCCCAACTCCCCCTTCCCAACGGCCAACAGCAGAAATAAGATCCGAACTGCATCTGTGTGTTTATAGAACACAGCTTCTCGTGGGTCACATTAAGAACCAGACAGGAATTCTAAGCCTTAGTCTCTTGCTGTAACCTTATGCTGAAGCATACCAGGAAGGCAGGGGGGCCATAAAGAATCCCATATGCAATGCAAAGTCACAGGCCTGGAAAGTCACAGCCAATTTATTCATTTCTTTCTGCCCTAAGCTCCACCTCACTAGTTAATGAGAACTAGAGAAAGAGCAGACTAGCCTCACATCTGAGGTCTAACTTTATCATGGGTTAGAGGGTAGGCACTGCGGGATAGTTCACCTGTGGACTCCTGTTGAGGTTGTTCCAGTAAATATCCATAGGCCACAGTGACAGCGCCTCGCACGCTTAGAAATCTGAAGGGCAGAAGATAACTAAAGGGCCTCAGTCTAGGGAAGTGACAGTGAGAAGACTTAAAAGCTGTTTTTATCCTATCTGAGTGAAGAGACTAATAATACCTACTGTGAAGTTAGTCAAAAATGCCACAGCCATAGCGGTTAGTTACTTACAGATAGCTTCGTTACAGAGAGCCAAAGCTGCAGCACAGTCTCCCTTCTGTTCCAGACGCAGCGACTCTTCAAACACTGAATCTGCCTCTTGCAAGGACCTCTCAAAGCCGTCACTCCTCCCTGAAAGGGCCAGCACTTTTCATTTGCATTACAATCCATTCCAACTTCTCCTAGTGCCACTGTTTTCCCATCACGTCATAGATCCTTGCTGCCGAACTTCGAGTCTACCCTTATTCCCACTGCTCGTTACTATCAAGAATTTCCTGAAACAGGTAGGACATCCATTTTTGCCTTAACTGAGACCTTACCAAAGCCATGAAAGAGGGGCATGTCATTGCCTACCACATATTCCAACTCCAAGACCTCTTAGGGTGTCTCTCAAGGAAAGAACAAAGTACTGTCAATGGCAGAAGGGTGGGTTTTTATGCCTGAAACTGAGCTTTTCCATAGTGCAACAAGATACATCTTGGCAACCAGTGTCAATCACCCCAGACCTTCACCCAGACCTCCACTGCTGTGTTAAGTGGTGTCGCTACTCTGTGGAAAGCCATCTATAACACTTCTTGTGTTAATTCATAATCCTCTCTGCACCACCTTTACCTGGAAAACCAGCACCCTTCCTGGGCACAGCTGTTCTACAGTTCCCAACTTCCACCTTTGTTCTTGGCCCGCACACATATACCTTTCATCAGCACTGCTAAGTATTTACTTTTATCGTGCTCTTGCTCACCAAACCTATTATGAAAAAAAGTCACCTTCCCATACAGTAAGCATGAGATGTTGCTTCCTCCCCTGAAAGTGAATGCCAAAGCCAGGTGCAGGAGAGTCTAAGTACAGTGCCAGATGAAAAAGCGGGGAAGTACAGTAAAGGCAACTTCTGTAAGAGAATCCTCAAGTTTATGTACCCTCTTTCCTTTTACTCACTCAACCATAAATTGATAGTAAGCTGTAATGTAAGTTCAGCTACACTGGGATTAATGGTGAGTTTTCACAAGCTCACAGAAAAAAAAAAGATCACATCACTTCTTCCATAATGTCACCAACCTCCATTAACCTCCATACCCCAACATCCACTCTCTAATTCACCACAGCTGCTGGACAGCAAAGGCAAGGCAGCGGAAGTAGCAGGTTGGTTCTGAAGCACTTGACATTCAGGTTCTACGCCACCGCCAGAGGTATGGGCCCCCTGACCTCCAAGCCTGAAGATTTCCCATTATAACTGAACTCAACTAAATCTATTCAGCCTTTATAATCAGTGACGGTGGTGGCTAGAGCACTTAAAACAAGAAAGTTCTCTACAGAGATACAGGCAAATTATAGTTAACCAATCACTGTACTAGATTTTAATTCTTATTCTCCAGAATCTGAGCACTCCATTCCTTGCTCTTCCAGGAGATGCTAAACCAAAGTGTATGGAGAATTGACAATGAAATATAGCCAGAGGGATCCCCTCTCAACTCTAATATACTACCCAACTGACAGAATCGGGGTGAAGATGCCTCTTTCAGAAGCAATATAAACTTGAGTCACCAATGTGATATAGCTTATGGACAAAAAAGAAGGGAAAACTATCCAAATGCAGGGACAGCTAAGAAATTAGGAACTGTAAACTAATCTGGAAAAAAATATACTGCCTTGGGGAGTATAAAATAACAACTGCCTTGACTCAAAAGACTAGGATTAGAGGAGAAAGGCAGCCTCCAAGTAAGTCCAGGAAGCGTCTCTAAGTGTTGATAAGAAGAGAGAAGTGATCAACAGACAGGGGCCGCCCAAAACAGCATTTGCTCCTATTCTTTATCCTGCTTTAGCACACACACAAAAAAAGAAAAACAAAGATATAGGTTTCAGGGCCTATTTAAAATAGATACCTCAGCCTTTCTGAACTCCTATTTTGAAGGCTAGTCTCTACTGGTACAAAGTGACATCCTAGAGCAATGGAAGAAAAAAAAGTAACTCATGTGGAACAGCTGGGGAAGCTTAAATAAAGTCCATGAAAATCATGTGAGATTGGGAAATGAATCATCAGAGGATCAAAAGGCGATCAGGCTGTGCGTCCTTAGAACCTGCAGGGTAGATCCACTTTCCTGAAGCTCCTGGTGGGGAATCTCAAGGGCATGTTTCTGCTGAGCAAGAATTCCTCACTCACTGCCTTCTTCCGCACTGTGAGTTTCTGAATTGTGAGTAGTTTAAGTTACACCTCTTACAGGTGTTTATCGGAAATATTTTTCATGAACAATATATTATCTCCAATCTATAAGCTTTTCATAGACGGGCCCCAAATCAGTGCCTGTCTCTAATCAATAGGCTCGTCACCTCCTCCTTTAACTAGCTCTCTACTGAATTAAGACAAATATAACTTTGCTAAAGAGAAGACAGAACTTATGAGCTTGAATATTCTTATTCTTCTCGATCTCTCTGTCTCCATCACCCACAACCTAATGCTCACAACAATTACCCTGATTCTGCAGTTCATCTAAGTCCATGAAGCGGCTGGGATGAGGGTTAAATCCTTTAGCTGCCTCTAATTCCTTCTCCCGTTTCCTTCGAAGTTCCTGTTCCTGGGCCCTCCTGGCCACTTCTTCCTGCAATTCATCCAGTTCACTTTTGGAAGATGTTTCCCCACCTGGAATACAAGCAAAGGAGAAGAGAAATTGCCACATTTCCAAACCAAGACTAAGCACCTGCTGTATTTATGGCCACTGGACTGCTTTTCCTCTGGAACTCTCGGCTTCAATTTGGAGTTCATGTTTGGACAGTGCTTTCTACATCAGATTCAGGATGAGTCTTGAGCCATGAATAATAATAAAAATATTTATTGAGTGCTTTATAACAACTGAAAACTAACATTTGTTAAGTATTGGCAGGCATAGTTGTAAGCACCTGTACATATATTATTTCATTTAATTCTCACAACAATATATAAGGTAGACACTATTATTGCCCACGTTTTAGGGATGAAGAAACTGAATCACAAAGAGGATAAATAACTTGCCCAAGGTAACAAAGATGGTAAATGGTAGAGAAGAATTAAAGTCAAATAGGTTAAATTTAGAATCCACACTCTTAACCATTAGGGAGCATTCTCTACCATGTGCTACCAAATGACTCACCAGGAAGCTTCAAGTAATTTCCACTACCTCTTTAATGAGTTAGTAAAGTATCCATAGTAGTAAAAATTTAATTTTTACTGGTGTTCACAGATGAAATCAAAAAGATGTAAAAGGATGCCCATGATACATTAAGTGAAAAATCAACTGACAGAATAGTATGTACAGAGTGAATTCATTTTACTTTTTTTTAATGGTAGTAATAAATTTACCTATATACTTGTATAAGCACAGAAAGAGATGTAGAAAGACATATACCATAATGGTAAAATTAGTTCCTTCAGTTTGAAGAGGCAAAGGGCAAGTAACTGAATTGTTGGACTTATTTTTACTTCTGTAAGTTCTTAAAAGGGTTATCAAAGTCACCAGATTAAAAATAGGGCTTACTATACGGAGAGGATGGTGGGGTGGTATGGTGTGTGAGGAATTCATTGTAACTCCTTGCCAAATATCTTTTACCAGTGGAGGAATCCTGTAGGTGAATTCTATCTAGCTAGTCCAGAATTAGGGCTATGAGAGAAGTCATGAGCCTGTCTTCAGTGTGCTGATAAGGTACTGGCTATCCAAGACAAGGGAATTGGGAATAGGCTCATACAAGATCACAGGTTTTTTCAAACAAATATTAATCAATATGAGACAAGTTAAAATGTAGGAAATAAACCAAACTTACAAATTTCATTAGGAAGCATGACTCTCTTCCATGGGTTTCTAACTATTACCTACTCCAGCCCATCATCTCAGAGATACCTGCCTCTCAAGGCATTGTTCTGCTCTGCCAGATGTCAGGAACCTATGGCACCCATACCTAAAAGAGTTCCTGCCTTTTTTATTACTGCTGCATACCTCCCCTCCAGTCACCACCAAGAACTTTCAGTGGCTGTCAAGAGAATTTGTGGTCAGACCAATAATGTTCCTGGTCTCATCTCTACAGGCTGGCATGTGGTACTCTGTCCTCCTCACCTTAGTGAGCTGGCCACAGATCTATATTCAGAAGTTCATTAAATCAGACCATAGTTACCCTACTCCCAGTTGATCTAACAGACTGGAAAAAAGGGTGATGAAACATATCTTTCAGAGAAGGTGAATCTCTAAGATAGACAAGTAGATCCCAGCACTCCTCAACCAATGAAACAATACTGAATACTCACTCCCTTACCTCAGGCATCACAAAAACTCTCCATGTTGGGAAGACTACATAGTTAACACCTCAATTTTCAGCTCTGAGTAAATAAAGGATTTACTTATTTTATTTATTTGAATATGCACTGTAAGTATATATATGTGTTGTGAGAAGAATGTAAAAATGATATAAAACCTATGATTACCTCAAATCTCTATATTTGGTGTGTCATACCTGAAATTCCAATATTCCTTTATCTTCAGGCTTTCATTTGTTAAAATGCTGGTTTCTCTTAGAGGAAGCATACTTTAAACTATTTTCAGTCACTTACATCTAGTGTGAAACAGTAAGATCATTGCTTGAGAGCTTGCTTTGAGGAGGGACACACATACATTCAAGAAAGAAAAACAAAACAGCAATACTGGACAGGACATAGAGGCAGGGTAAGGGTAGTTTTGACCTGCTTATTTCCCAGTTTTGCCCAAAGCCTACATGTCCTCCTTGTAATCTCAATCCAGAATATTAAACAATAAAAATTCCATTGCCAAGAGGATGCCTCTATACCAAGGAAAGCCCTAGACTTATTCTTTTCAGGAAAGCAGGTGCTACTAATACTGTTCACCATATTTCTGTTCCTTCTTGCTCCCACCAGGCTCTCTCCAAGATAGAAAGGAAAAATTAGGCAAGCCATGATAGAGAACAAAAACAAACAAACAAACAAACAAAACAGATAAATCTGGAGATAGAGCAGATCAAATGCCTTCACATTTACATTCTGATGGAACACTCAAAGTGTAACTGTCCTGTAATTTCAAATGTGCTCAGGTTAGGCTATTCCTCAAAGGAAACTGGCAGTCCTCCTCCAAATCCAGCATCCTTTTGCTTACCTGAGAGGGGATGATTCTTTGTCCAGCCACTCCTGCATGCTGTGGAGTCTGCCTCCAGGATGCTACTACTGTGAGACTTTGGGATGTGACGCCAGGAAGGTGCCAACACAGCTGATCTCTTAGCACTTGGATCCCTTCAAAAGAGAAATCAGAGTCTAGTGAAAGAATTAGAAGGCTAATAATTAGCACATTCCTAGGACTAAATTCCCTCCAAAAAACAAACAAACAAACAAAGAACATCAAATTAATACAATTAAAATATCTGCTAAACTACTGCTGAAAAATTAAAATACCCACTCATTCCACCATTTTGTCTCCCCTTATTCACATTTTGTGCATCTACCACAGTGTCTGGTACAAAACTTATTTAATAAATTAATAAACAGATGCTCTCATATGGATCGCCTTCCTTTCTTACACTTCAGTAGCATTCTCTTATGTGTAAAATTGAACAGGGCCCTGCAGCCAGGGAAGAGCAGTGGGAAAGTATGGGATCTGGTTATCACTCCTGTAGATGACATCACTCCTTTCAAAAGTAGCTATGATGTTAGGAAACCTGTCTCTGTGGCAACTCAGTAAAACCAATGTATGGAGATTTGAAATTTATCAAGCAAATGGGCCCTATGGACAGGGTGCAGTGACCACTATTAAACTGTCATCATTATCTTACAGAATTATGAATATCATTAGCTTCATAAGACACAGGATCCCTGGTGACCTCAAAAAAAAATCCTAAGATAAAAAGCAAGAATAAAAAACTGGGCTTTCTCTCTGATCATAGGGCTATAAGTTTTGATTCGCTAACTCAATGTTTCATTAAAAGTTATTTACTAGGTAATTATTTTATAAATAATACTTTAAAAGTTGTCTCTTCTTTCTCAAATGCCTTTGTTCATTCTCCCAGCAGAGGGTGCTGTTGCCATAAAAAGTTGATAGAGCACAACACTTTGCTTGCCCACAAGATGGTAATAAAGTCCATCTCTCTTCTTGTCTTAGTTGAAAAGCCTCTTAGTAGCTGACATTTCTGCAAGGGACAATGCAGCCACTTAAAGGCAAAACAATACCTGCAGACGCTCGAGCTCTCAGGCAGGGCTGCATCCAGGCTGACGGGACTGCTACTGTTCCTCTCGCTGCTCTCATAGCCAGATTCCATTCGCTGGATTAGGCGAGGGTGCTGCTCTAAAAGGTGACAGCTTGGCCGTGCTGGGCCCCAAACCTTGTACTGGGGGCTTGGTCCGCCAGTTTTAATGTCGTAAGCAGGCGGCTTGCTTAGTTCATCTGGTGTAAATTCTTTAGCTATGTCGATCAAAGGACAAGTATGGAAAAGGAGGTAGATTTAGCATCTACCTCAAATCAAGAAATAACTAACCCCTCCTTCTAGCTACTCATTCACTGAAATCATATCCCCAAAAGGCTACCCATCAGGGAAAATTTTTCCCTTTCAGGGTAAAAATGCACCTTGCCAAGTCTACCAGAAAATCCAGGTTTTAAAAAAATACGTATATCAATCTTACTTAAAAACTCAATTCTTCCCTAATTATCTCCTTACCTGAATCTTCAGAAAAGGGACTAAGCTGGGTATAGCCACAGTGCTTCCTTTTGTCCTTACTAAAGATGCTGTCAATATTGAGAGACTCCCGTTTGGGTCTCCATGTGGGACGATACTTGCTAGAAGAACTGGATTTGGACTCACTGCTGGTACTCTCTACTTCCCAGTCATGAGAGTGTAAAGGCAGGTTCCGAGGAGGAAGTTTTTTGTCGGTCTGGTCTCCTCCCCTCACCCCACAGGGAGATCCCAGGTTGGTCTGAGAAGCCAGGGATGGTCTGCTATGGATCATATTGCTGACTGTCTCTTTAAAATCCCTTAGCCTGTTGGTGCTGCTGGATGATTTAGAGGCATTCCTAGGAGCCTGCTTCTCTTTCAGTGTTTCTCCTAAAAACACAAAGAATGAAACAAATATAAATGCTTAAAGTGATCACGAATACCCAGACCCCAAAATCAAAAGACAAAGAAAGCCCTCTGAGCAGACAGTAGCAGCCACAGTCTGGATATGACTAAAGTGTGACAGAGTGAATGAAGAAAGAGAAGCAGGATGGGCTGGCTTGCCTTCACTGTGGTATCCCGAGGCCTGTGGCTCATCGCCTTTCCTCCTGGCCCGGCCAGAGCTCCGCTTGCGCTCTATCAGTGACCCTTTCTTGGATGGGAGTTTCTGATTACATTCACTATCAGTCAGGTGCCCTGAAAAAACAAGGAAATGGGGGTAAGCTGGTATCTGACACTGACTTCCATCCTCCTGAGAACCTACTCTCCCCTTTGGGGTTCATGTCAGTGCCACAAATTTAGTGGGCTAGAAGCTGTAGGGGCCAAGACTATCCGATTTAAGTGTAGCAGAAATCTCTCAACATATAAATGCAGAGAAACTCAAATATTCAATGGGAACTTCCAAATTTACAATGTCTCCTGAGCAATTACTAGTCTCAATCCCACTCATAATCCTTCCCAGTGACCCAGGACGCATTACTTGCTAGTTTTTAAAAGGCCAAAGTTTTAAAGATTGTATAATAATATCATGTACCAATATATTTTCACTCTCATAAACAGAAGACAGAGCTTTCCTTCTATTTATTTAGCAACACATACCAAGTAAAGTCTAATTTTTATTACCTCTGGTATTATCCCAAGTGGTCCAGACTTTGCCTAAGAGATTGTGTATACTTTAAGACCCAGCTCTAAACATTCCTTAAATGTGAATCGTTTCAAATTTGAACTCTGAATAATTCTCATTCCCAGCCCCAAACCATGCTTTACCAAACCCGACTTCACCCAGAGATCACCCCTCATAGTTCCTCAATACGAATCACTGGGAAATCCAGGCAGGAGATTTGGGCTCCTTTATTGTAACGTGCCATACTTCATGTGCACAGTTTGTGAATGTATGAGTCTGATTTGACAACAGCAAAGGTCAGATTCTAAAGGATATAATGATCTAAGCCACTAGAAGCCAGAGGTGAACTAAGCAAATGAATTGTTAGAATACAGGCTTAGAGAAAATCCCCTAGGATTCTCAAATGCAGTAAAAGCTAACAGAAATGCGTTTTCACATGTTAGTTATGAAAACCCCTGTACATATTCAGGTATCAGCAGTGTAATGAGATGGCAACATATTTTCAATCAATTACCAGTGTAATCTTTTATTGCTTTTATCTGATCATGTGCTATCTCTGGGCCCATAAGAAAGATTTAAGAAAGGAGGAAATTAGTTGGAACAACTAAATCTACAAATGTTAAATTAATGGGGGTATGCTTCCCTGACCCCAGCCATTCACAAACCCTTAACATAAACCTGACTCTCTTGGAAAATATGCCTTAGTTATCCTGTGACTTGGTTTCTTTCTGTTTCACAGTTTCAGAAACAAAATCTAAAAAAAAAAAACCACACACACACACTTTGCAGTAGTCATCTATGTAATAATCATCAAAACAAACATAAATCTGAGCAGACCTCTAGATCCCACTACCAATTTATAAGAAATAGAGGACAGAGAAATATGCTAAAGTTTATCATAGGGACGCAATAAGCAAAATTTAGAATGTGGAGAAACTACGGGACAAAATACCTAGTTCTTCAACAGTAAGTTGAAAAAACAGAGGAGAAACTAGCAAGTTAAAAGAAATGTAGAAGACTTATTAACCCATTGCAATGTGTAGACCTCATTTTTATTCTGAGTCAAACAAACCAACCATTAAATAATTACGACATTTATAACAGAATTGGATATTTGAACACTCATTGGTTATTTAATAGTCTTAAGGAATTATTAATATTCTTAAATGTGGTAATGGTATGCTTAAAAATTATTCTTTTAGAGGTATATACTAAAATATTTATGGAAAAGGTGATGTAATGTCTGGGATTTGCTTCAGAATAATGCAGGAATAGGGAAAGTGGAAAAAGGTACAGAAAAAACCAGATTAGCCATGAGTTATAATTATTAAAACTAGGTGATGGGTACATGAAGGGGCAGTATACTATTCTGTATTTCTGTATCTTTCTCTATTTAAAAAAAAAAAAGGGGGGAGGGGGGCCATGCCCAGGATGTAAACTCCCAATCTGAAGCCATGAGCTCACTAATTCCCAAGTCTCCAAGAGTGTGGGCACCGTGCTGTTCCTTAGGTGACGAACTCTTCATCTCAGCAGTCAGTCACTGTTCTTCCTTTGATGCCCTGTATTGATTTCCGCCACTGACACAGGCACACTCTTCCACAGGTTAATAGAACAATTCAAGAATGTTCTCTGCATGGAACTCCCAATAACAAAAGGCTGGCTTTTCATTCTTCTGTTTCTCTGCCCTTTAGGAACCCTACCAAGGTGATGAGCAGGTTTTCTGGCCCATAAATATGCCCCTTCTCTCAAAGCCCTACACTTGAAACAAAGCCTGGCATGTGAACATGGCAAGGTGCAAGACCACAAGGGCACTTTAATGGGGCACTGTGAGAATGACCAGGATCAACAGCATAGCAGGAGAAAAGCAGATTTCAGAATAAATAATCACATCAATAATCATATTACAGTGGTTCTTACTGATATGCTGCTATGGACAGGAACATGTCCCCTGGAACATCATCGTTCATTCAGAATTGCATTGCTTCTTTTCATCCCACTCATTATCCAAGTTCTGTACATTTCCCCCCTTGCATGACAAACATTTCTGACTTGGCCTAGTTTCTTTTTCTTGGGAGACCCTCTATGCAGAACTGAATCAGGCCAGCAGGGTCCACTGTATAAGTCCCTACCTGTGTCCCGACTGCTCTGAGACGTGGAATCATTCTCCACATTATAGATGACTGTCCCCTGAGAATCAGAAGAGAAGTGACTGACCACGGACTCATGGTGGGAGTGTTTGGGATAGCTCTCCGTTGAGGAATCTGTTCGAGTATCACTTGAGATGGAGGGCTCCCTCCCTGAGGGAAGGAGGAGACACACGCAAAGGTGAGGAAAGACAGGAGAGTAACAGAGAGGGAGCAAAGAGCTGCTTGGCAACAAAGGTCCATATGGTTAAGAACTTCCTAGATGGAAGGGTGAGGAGAATATACCAGAGCCACTCTTCCCAACACCCAACTTCAGATAAACCAGACACACAAACAATTCCTCCCACTCCTGCCCCTACCTTGCTGAAGCCCTCACTTTGCCTGCCACTGTGAAAAACTGTGGGGTTTTTAGAAAACCTACGAGGGGAAAGTAGAAGAAAGGAAAAAGTTGTGAAAAGTAAGATGTACTTAGATGAAGAGTCCCAGGCCCGACTTGGCACAATAACCAATTGTTTCCCTGTCCCATGATTTTTTTCCTATCCTGCCAGAAAAGTCACTTTAAAAAATTTAATGATATTATAAGCATCTTTAATATCTCTGAGACATTCTGGGACAGTTATTGATACTTAAGTGTGAATTAGTTCAGTAAGACTAGTTTCCTCTGAACACCTAGCCAAGATAAACACAGCAGTGGAATGGGTGTCGAGCACAGGGAGAAGCAGCAGAGCCGGTCTGGGTGGGGTACAGGGGCGGGAAGAACATACCAAGCAGGAGGGAAGCACAAAAGGGAGGGAAAAGGATTCCAAAGACAGCATCTTCTCTTTCAAAATCATACTCAGGGCCAGCCCTAGATCCAGAAGAGGAAAAGAACATTTCCTTTTCCTCCTTTTAGGAATCAAGCCAAAACCATTAGGGTTCTATTTCTATTACAGGATGAGCTTCCAAGGGATAGCCTGAGATTTTAGCAATCAAGCTGCAAGCTGTTTCTACAGGAAAACATGATTTAAGTTCCAAACAATTGAATTAGAAGTGAACAACTGATTCATAAGCTGAGGAATATTGCTTCTGTACTTGGCATTTTACAACAAAAATCTCTCATCCCAAACAAAATGACTAGCTTTGTAGTAACTCATACCATTTTCTTGGTCTTAACAACTCACTAGAGTCAGTTAAATTGCTAGTAAGTATCTGTCATCTTTACTCATGTTAGAAGGTTAAATAGTGAGGTTTCCCTCACAAACAATATTTCAGTCTAAATCAACATAATTTGCTTCTCACTTTTGAATCGGGGCCAGGTGATCTGGGCAACACATTCTAAAAAGGAAGGAAACAAAGCCTGGCACAAGTTGGGCTTCAGTACGACTTGGCACTTCTTTCTCATCTCTGGTGGATCCTCCTTCTCCAAGCTAGGTTATGTGCTAGGCTCACCACCGTGAGACCCAGTTGTCCAGCAATCACAGGTGGGGGAGAAGTAAAGAGCCAGGCTGCTCACCTGAATCTTCACTATCATAGCACGTCCTGCTGTATGACTGGAAGTCAACTTGCGGGGGCAGGTCCTGGGTAGACACTGGGGTACCCTGGGGGTCTGCATAGAGCAGCAGCAAAGGCTGATAATGCCCCTTGATGCATTTGGTCACCACATCCTTCCATTTAGGCCCAATCTAAATCAGAAAAACATGACAATTATACTTCATATCTACATTTCAACACATATCTTTCTGTTCTATTTTTCCAAGGAAAATAAGAGAGATGAAAAGATAAGAACTGGGTAAAGAAACAACAAAAGAGACCTCAAACCTAAACTTAATACAGTTTTTGTTAAGTCTTTTCTGTTAAATACTTCTAGAAAGCATTAAAACCCTGTAAGAGGTAGGAATGATGAGTAAAATTACTTTGACTCCTGTGATACATTCAGCTCAGTTATGAAATGTGAATAAATATTCTCAAAAGTGAATATGCTGTGTAAGGGGACTTCACTTGCCTTGGTGATCAATATCTTTTCACAGCCATCAAATTATAGCCCTTGCTTGAAATCTGCGTTTCTATAATTTTCTCCTAAATATTAAAATCACTTTTATGAAGTTAAAGGACAGAAATTCTCTCACAGACTGCCTTAGGATAAATGACATTCCATTTCAGAGTTCACATGTGGCAGGACATACAATGTCAAAGTGCTGAGAATAGACAGCTGAACCTAGACAGTCTGAGCTTTGTGCTAGATTCAGCGCTGCCATTCGGTGGAAAAGAGTGACAGAATAGCCACGGACATAACAAGCCAATCAAATCCCCAAACTAACCCTCTCTTGAGACTGAACCAGTCATATTCTTAGATGGTGTGCTCTTGGAGTCAGACAACTGGCACAATGCTTGTATCATAATAAATGTTCAGAAATTTATAACTGAGTTGTCATTTTAACTGAAACACATTTATGTGCTTTTTACATATAAATCTTATTTAATATTTTATAAGACAGGTATTACTTTTTGAATTAAAAAATCTAGAGCTTGAAGGATTTATATAAATTGCCCAAAATTACAACAGTAAAAAAAGAGATGAAGAAGACAATCAGGGAATTTGACAAAGATTTTACTATTTGTGGAAGACACTACGTAAGGTCCATGGATTGGTGCAGATTATAGTAAGCAGTCTCCTAGCTGCTAGCCTTATCACAAGAGGCTTCCTAACTCACGCAGGTCATCTAAGTGCATTTGGCCACAGACTCTGTGGTTTAGCTAGTACCAAGTTTCCAACTTTAAATATCATAGCCCTAACTTTCTCTACACCATCCCCAAACATGTTAATCCGTGACAGAATACTTCAGGGAGATAACAATCAGAAAATAATTTATAGCAGCCCTGAGACAAAGTACTACCCACTGATAATGCCAAGATTTGGAATTCTGAACTAACCTTATAGCCTAATTTGAGGCATTAGATTGTTCTCACTCAAATCAACCAATTAACACATTTTTTTTAAAAAGCCTTTTCAACTATAAATACAGAACTGTGCTGAATGCTTGGTAAGAGGAGTCAGAGAAAATAATAGATATGTTGATCCTATCCTCAAGGAGCTTGCCAGCTGTTGGGGAAGACAAGACTGATACTTTCATAAATTCAATAGATAGACAGACATCAAAATTATGAAAATGAAACACTGAAGACAAATAACTGTCTGCAGTTTCTTGTCAGTCACCAAGCACGTCAGGAAGGACTTGAATATTCCTACCTCCTTGACATGAGCATCATCAAAATACATCCATTTACGGATCTTTGTTTGGAAAAAGAATGTAGAATAATGTTTGCCGTAATAACAGATCATTCCTACTAAGTACAGTTCAGACTGCTTGGCCCGGTCATCTGTCACTCTGAAGAACAGCTGTGGGGACAGAAGGGAAAGGCAAGAACAGTCACATACTCAACACTCTCACATCATCACTCAGCAGACTCCATCGTTTCTTAATTAAGGTACTGACTCGCTTCTCTACCCTTCAGTCAAAGATTTTTTTTGGCTAGTCCTTATTGATCATCAGAAATGAACTGAAAAAGGCAAAATTTAGGGAAAAGTAAGACAGATAATGGCCAAACAGGTAAGGTGGTGATGTTTCTTCATACCTTTTAATAATATTTTCTTGTAGGGCCTATTATAAGAGGAGCCAGGAAAGTTGAAAAAAACAAAACAAAACAAGGGGTGGACAGTGTAGCTCAGTGGCCGAGCACATGCCTAGTGTGTACAAGGTCCTTGGTTCAATCTCCAGTACCTCCATTAAAATAAACAGTAAATTAAAATCTAACTACCTCCCCACTACAAAAAAAAGAAAAGAAAAAAAACTTCCCCTCTAAAAAAATAAAATAATATTCAATATCTTGTAATAACCTTTAATGAAAAAGAATATGAAAACAAATATATGTATATATGTGCAAGACAGGGATATTATACTGTACACCAGAAATTGATACACTATAACTGATTATACGTCAATAAAAATAAATAAAAACTCAAAACACTCTCAAGTTTCAAAAGTTATTAATCAGCTGGTGCCACAAACATAAATTTCCTGCTGGGACCCTAAGTAGAGGCTAAGAAAGCCCTTAGTAGGAGCAATAACACTATGCCGGTCATCAGCATTTCAATTCCTAGATGTCCAGCACTGTCCTAAGCTAAGACACATACAGAAAATTTGAAGAAAAGGACTTGTGCCTTGAAGAACTTATTTGGTTGAGAAAATGATCATAAAAATAAAACAAAACTAGAACAGAACAGAATGTGTGGGCTACAGAAATTTAGAAAAATGAGATTTTATTGTGCAGAGCCTATTCATGTCAGCCATTCCTGGCAAGGAGACCTAAAATAAGATCCCAGATAGTTCACTTATTGTCAATCACAGCTTAACGACATTAAAAAACAACAACAAGGGATCTCCGTAGTCACAGGACCATCCCAGAGAGAAACCAGTAGAAAGGAAACCATCGTCTCTTAACTACGGTACTGGTTCTTCTCTTGAACAGAGGGAAAACCCTGGCTATACCTACACCAGGGTATGTAGCTGACAAGGTAAAGACCCTGGTCTGAAGTCTGTTTCCCTGTCTACTTCCCTGAACAAATGCACGGAAAACCACTAAAATTCTCTTCTAAGCCCCCTATTACCTTCTCAGCAGACTCTGGTTCCCCTCTGTGAATTTAATATTCTAGGACTTAAGGCAGCAACTTCCACCCCCTTCAACTCCCACAGCAGCTCCAGGCAGGACTGCTCACTTCTTTGACCTTACTACCTCCCATGGCTGAATACACTTCCCTCCTCCTCACTGGTGTAAACTAACAATGAGGAGAACACATAATAACTCTATTAATTACTTGGTTTTTATCAGTTGCTAAGGTCTGCCCTTTCTGTTTTTCAAGGCCAGCACCATCCCATTTCTTCTAAAAAGCCTTGCACATACACGTGCACATATATACATAGTATATTTGTTCAATATACTATGTTTAATAGTTCACCTAGGATATACCTTGAGCAACACTAAGATATAGGAACTCCAAGTGAGACATAAAGGTAACTAACACTCACATCACCCAGCTTAAGGCAGGTGCCCAGGCTGTGAATGACATCTTCAGCCAAATCTGAATGGTCCGAGTCCCATACAAGCCCAATTGTGATAATTTGTGGAGCGTTCATCAACACACGGCGAATACGAATCCTCTCTCCACAGTTGCTCTGAAATACATATACAACGCTAGCTTAACATGTTTCCCACGGGCTCTGCCTCAATTCCCACTAACCCCAGGTTCCCCTGCCCACTTTGAACCCACCCCTGACTTAACTCACCGGACAGTTCCGCAGATCCCCCATGGTGCTGGCATTCTGCAGCAGCTCACCAAACATGCTTGGTGAGGGTTTTTCTCGTCTTTCCAACATACAAATAGCCTGATTGCTTCAAGATGGGGAATTGAAGGGTGATGATGTTGGGAGTTGTACAGTTATAGCTAAATCAGATAAATCATTCATGCAAATTTCTAACTCACACGTTTGACTTTCTTCCTCTGCCCACTATGCCAAAGCCCCTCGTCCTGATCAGTCTAGTGTCCCATAAACATAGTGAGTGAGTGCCTCTGCCAGTCCCCAAATCCAAAGCTCATAGAATCCCCACCCCTCCTCCCACTTTGCTGGCCAGAAATGAGGCAAAGAAAAGGGCAGGGATGAGAGAGGAAAGAAGGATAAAAAAAGGTTATTTTTAAATTATTGTTCTCAGTTCCTACAATACAGTAGCAAAGACAGAGCAATAAAGATACAAGCTATTTGGGTGCCTTGGGCTAAAACCCAGTCAATTGAAGGAGTGCCCAAGGTTGCAAACAGAGAACCCTGTAAGACTCACCAAAGGGAAGTGGTGGAGATATAATGCACCATCTGGATGAAAGGCAGCGGATCAGAAGTGGCGCCACAGCTAGTACATACACACTGGGCCCAGGGAGAAAAAAGCAAAACCAAGCAGCCACAGTCATTAACTGTCACAGTCATTGACGCCCTACATCCCAGGATAAAGTGTTCTTGAAGAAGAGATCTAAGAAGTGATAAGGACAGAGAGAAGTTTTACCTGCTCAAACAGTGTCATTGCAAATTTCTGATGCGAGATGCAGTGTTGGGCAGTACAGATATCCTCTTTGGTTTCATCAGCAATGTGGAAGTGAATTCTCATCAGGAGGTTTTCCTAATAGGGAAAGAACAAAAGCAGTATATCAACAATACTTAACAGACAAAAGTACAAATTAGCTGGCAGTTTACTCAGAGAAACTGCAATCCTCCTGGAATGTAGGACTATCTTTTTTTTTTAACTTTTTAATTCAAAATAATTATAAATTCACAGGAAGTTTCCAAAAAATTGCATAGGAGGTCCAGGTATCTTTCACTCAGTCTCCTCTACAGGTGACATCTTACATAACTATAGTACAATATCCAAACCAGGAAATGGACATCAATACAATCCACAGAGTTTACACAACTTTCACCAGTTTTACATACATTCGTGTGTCTGTGTAGTTCTGTGCAATTTTATCACATGTATAGTCATGTAACCACCCCCACAATCAAGATATAAAACTGTTCCATCACCCCAAGGTTCCTTCATGATATCCCTTTATAACTTTACCCACTCAATTCCAACCCTAACCCCTAGCAACCGCTAATGTGTTCTCCCATCTCTATAATTTTATTATTTCAAAAATGTTATATAAATGGGATCATATAGACATATCTTTTGATATTGTGTTTTTCACTCAGCATAACTCCGTTTAGATCATTCAAGTTGCTGCATAAATCAATAGTTCATTCCTGGAATGAACTGCGTGGTATTCCATGGTACTGAAGCACCACAGTCTGTTCCATCATCTATGCATTACAAGCACCTGGGGCTTTTTAGTTTGGGGCTATTACAAATAAAGCTTCTATGAACATTTATGTACAGGTTTTTGTATGAACATAAGTTTTCATCTCTCTGGGATACATGTCCAGGAACGCAACTGCTGGCTCATATGGTAGTTTGCAAGTTTAGTTTCTTAAGAAACTGCCCAAGTGTTTTCCAGAGTGTGTATACCATTGTACATTCCCACCAGCGATATATCAGTGATCCAGTTTTTCGGGAGTACCTCTGATTCTGGCCTACATTTTACCCTGTGTAACGGGTGTATATCACTCTTAGATTGTTTAATGATTGCAGAGAGAGAGTCTTTGGAAGGTTGATGGATAGGACACAGATTTCAGAAGAGTTAGGGCCTTCTACTGAAAGTCACTGGCAGCAAAGGAGCTATCTAAATAGTACATCACACTTGTGCTGGGGACTCAGTTATTCTGCTGAATTATCTTCAGTAATGCAGAAGTTTTCAAAGTGTGGTCCCCAGACCAGCAGCATCAGTATTAGCATCACCTAGGAACTTGTCAGAGCTATTCTTGGGCCCCACTCCAGACCTACTGAATCAGAAACTCAAAAGAGTGGGGCTCAGAAGTTTGTATTTTAATGAACGTTGTCTCCTCTGAAGGTGAGAACTACTGTTTTGTGCAACGGCAAGCACAAAACTACCCTAAGTCTGAAGAAAAAAGAAAAAACCCACTAGGTAATCCATACTGCATTAGCAGAGACAACTTAGAGCTCTGAGAAACGAGGGGAACTCCTAGTTCTAACTGCAGAGACCAGGGGCACAATAAATACCGCAGTAAAGTAGCCAGTTCCTGATGGAGACCATCAACAGTCTCACCCCATATCAGAGAGAGCCAGAGGCCAGCACTTACAAAGCACTCTGCAGCATCATCCATAATTCCCAGCTGGAAACGCTGTTCATCCTGAAAAGTCTTTGCCAGAGCACTGCGCAGAGTGTCAGATGGAAGCACTTTTTCACTACTACATTGAAACTGGTTGAAGATTCCCTGTAGGGAAGAGATTAGACAAGGGGAAAAGCACAATTTTGTTATTAACCTGCTACACGACCCAGTCTGTCAGGCTAGCATCTTCATGCTTAAAACTATGGAGCCAAATGTACTTCCCACAAGTTGATATGATTGTAGTTAGTTATAAAAAAAGTAAAAACTCAAGAGTCAGAATAAAGGGCATGATATATGCTAACAAGGATCTCTGCTCTTCCATCTGAGTGTTCTGAGATACCAACAAGGACACATCAGAAAAGATCACTGTCGTTAGTTAATGTAATTTAGTTACCCCATTTCCTCTGATACAGATAGAGGCAGATGGTCTACAGTAAATAAGGATAAATTAATGTAAATGGATTGGTAAATTATTCTCTAGGGACACATCCTATGAAACTTGGCCCCCTTCTTTTAAATTGTTTAGCTACTAAAAAATTACTCGAAAGCATAAAGAATAATATACCAAACATCTACATATTTAACCCCATAGAAATAAACATTCCATCATGCTTACTTTCAATCTACCAATAAAGCTAAAGTCCCATTTAAGACCAGTCACTCTCCACCAACCATTCACTATTATGAGTTTGTTGCACAATCTTCTGTTTTTAGTACTTTTATATATATGTGTATGTATATGTATAGACCCCTCAATAATATATAGTATACTTGTTGTGTGTATTCTTTGTTTACAGAAAAAGTACCACATTGAATTTTACTTTTAAAAAAACATTCAGCATTATTTTTGAGATTACCCATGTATTTCATCCCTTTCCCTGCTGCATAGTATTATATCAGGTTACTATGTAACATCTATTTATCCATTTCTTTATTGACAGACATTTTGGTAGTCGCCAATTTTTTGCAATATAAAGAGGTTATGCCCACTTAAGCTTTCACCAGCACATGAATATAAATAAATTTCCCAATATCCTTGTCAGCAATTAATACAGTCAGATTGGTTCATTTTAGTCTTTCTAACTACATTTAGTTTTTCCGAGTCTTCTGTGAGTACCACTAGCAGCAAATTCTGTCTTCTAGTTTTCTGGTGTCTTTAAAGTGCAACAGCTTTTATTTTGGTGTAATTAAATGTATCCATCTTCTCCATCTTTACCTACATTTGAAACAATGATGAATGTGTATCCAGAGAATGGAAACAAAGAGTGGCAACAAGTGGCACCTGGCTTGATGAGTCCTTCTCAAGTGGTACTGGACCTTCCCCACAGAGATTAGAATAAGCTCCCAGATCCTCACTAAACCACCCAGATAAACAACTCACTCAACAATGAGTTATGTATCAATATGCCAAAGAATGTCACTCACTTGAAATCCTCGTTAGTAATTTCTTCATTAAAAAAAAAAAAAATTCCAGGGTTATTTTTCAGACTTACTAATGAACCAGAAATAAGACCACTTTATAAAACCTACCTATGTGAACTAAGAATAGGAGGTCCCATCAGCCTAGAATGGGTAATTCTTCATCCTCATTTGACTTGACTATTCACTCATTTCCTTCAGGTTTTTATCCAAATATTCCCTTCTCGATATAGTATTTCTTGATCACCCTAATTAAAATTCAAGCTCCACCCACTCTTTCCCAAACCTACCACCCTTACTTCTTCTATCTTTCCCTGTGGCACTTGTTACCAGCAGTCATACCATGCATTTTACTTATTTATTGTTTGACTACACTGTCTGGAATATGAAAGCAGAAATTTTTGTCCTTTAATGTTCTGCTATACTCCCAGTACCTAAAATGGTACCAGCATATTAATGGCAATCAATAAAATGAATGAATGATGTTATATGGGTTGATCTTATTAAGGGAAAATGTTAAGTCCCTTGTCTCTCTTTTTTGGGGGGAGGGCAGGTAACTATGTTTGTTTGTTTGTTTATTTTACAGAAGTACTAGAAATTGAACCCAGGACCTCGTGCATGCTAAACACACACTTTTTACCACTGAGCTATCCTCTCCTCACCCCTCTCTTTTTAAGTAGATAAAGAATCACCTAGAAAAGGTACAATTTTTCTTAAGGTAATATAACTGGTTTGAGCAAAATGGAACTAAACCTCATTCTGCTAATTTCAAGTCAGAACTGTTTTCTTCACTCCATTCTCTTACTAGCATCATTCTTCCTCAATCACATTGAACATCTATCCCTACAGAAGCCTGAGAACAATTTATTGTGCAACCTATTATTTCCCTACAAATGATTCCCTATGATGTGAAGGAGGCATTACCAGCAAAACATATTTAGTATTATTTAATAAGTTAGGAGCTGGCAGTGGAGGGGAGAGGAATCTATTATAATTACTTGGATTGATCTAGAAAGTTTTTACAAGTCAGCTATAAGTTTGGGTAAAGGCAGGGCAGGATCTTCAAAAATTTGTTGCTGGAAGTGGAAGAATGCCTATCAGTGACCCTTTAACCTAGACCAAAAGAAAACATCTAGGTCCACAGTTAAATACTCCCAGAGGGCAAGTGGATATCTGCCAAGTGATCTATGGGATTGTGAAACTTCAGGAAACAGGAAGAAACAAAGGGAAAAGAAGGTGGAAAAAGAAGCAGTGACAGCTTCCACATATGGTGGTCTGACTACTTGAGGATATGCTGAAAGTCACCTCAGCTCAGCAGAACTTGGTAACCACCATCACATCCCAATCTGCTGCTCCTCTCAATTGTTAGTGGTATGACATTACTGCTAACAAAGGCTCTATCTCTAGAGCTAGGGATGGATGAGGTCCAGTCCTTTGTTCAGAGTCCAAAACAAACCAATTGAAAATGAGTTCCAGGGCAGTTCTGTACAAACAGAATACAAGCAAAGTACATCCCCTTTAGTCTTTCTCAACTCGGTTTCCTCAAGAACTAAGCTCTGATATTCTAAGGCATCAACAGTTCCTAAGGAATTAACTTCTCTCCTATGCACAGCACTAGTTCTGTTACCATCCTAGAGAGAATTAAGAAAATAGTCCCTCAAAATACTTTCTGTGTTCTGTGGTTCAGAGGACCCTATCTAAGAAAAGGCAGAGCTCCACTGAGAAATGGCACAGAGTAACAGCTAATCTAGAATCATCCTATCTGGATTCAAAATCCCAGCCCTGTTACTTACCGTCTATATGACCTTGGACAAGTTCCTTAACTTCTTGGGGCTTCAGTTTCCCCTTATCAAAGAGAATTAATAATAGTATTTACCTCCTAGTGTTATTTAAGGATTAAATAAGTTATCTATATCTTTATCTATCTGTCTATTTATATTTTAGACTAATGTTTGCAATATAAATGCTTGCTAAGTGTTAACAACCATTATTATTCTATTTGGGAGTTGTTTTCGGTTACTGTCTGCCACTGTCCTAGGAAGAAAGGCTTTGAGTCAGAAATGCTTCTACCTTGAGCTACCTCCCCAGTCTCTGAGATCTGGATACAAAGGACCAAACTCTTCTCTATTCTGCTGCTTGTATTCAAGAGAGGCAGATTTTCCCTGACCTAGATAACAAGGGTTTCTGCACAGAAAAGGAGAGACTGAAAGTCAGAGCTCTGCCTGCACCCATATGCACTGAGTTCTGAATGTATTCAGAATAGCCTCTGCCTGCATCTTCTTTACTTTCTTATTTTGATCATTATCTGCAGTCTTGCTCTGCTATTGTGAGGGAGAAGCAAGGGTATCAGGGATGAAGCAGCCTGAGCCTGCCCAGCATGCATCTGCGGAGCCGCAGCTCTGGAAGAAGCTGTAGCACAAAGCCCCTCTGTTAGGGCAGCACACTAACCCCTGTGTGTCCCTCTCACATGAGCTCAAGGCTGGGACGGGCCTCTTCCTGTTCCCCTTTTCACCCTCCTCCCACCTTTCCCAGAGGGAGATCCTGTTCACACCAAAGAAAGCCAAGAACATTTAGTTCAGCAATAAGAACAGGTGGTAGCACCAATAAGGAACAAAAACTGGTATTCTTCCAACTGCTGAGTTCTGTGGCAGAGAGGGAGAAAGGACGGGAAGAACCAAAACCCAGGAATCATCTTCCCCTCTGGGGTCCCTGGTGGTTTCATTTCAGTAAACAGAGAAAACCCACCTTTGAGGCTTCTCTCGGCTCTTCTTCACAGAGTGAAACCAAAGAGGTCTTCCTTTTCATTCTCAGGAAAAGGCAAATTACTCTTTGTTTGTTAACTATTTTCTTGGATGCAGTGCAAAAGCAACAAGACTTTAATGACTAAAAGCAGGTGCTTCCCCACCCATCCCTCTTGGATCAAGTGGCAAACAATTCTACCCACATGAGCGTATAATTATCTGGATTAGTAAAAACCATGTAAATAAGATAAAAGTGCCATAAAGACAGAAAATCTTTGTGCTTTGGCACCTACAAATGCAGCTGTTGTTTAAGTTTTTTTCCGCCTAAAACACAGAATTTGTCTTTAAGCAGGGAACAGCTGTTTATTTCTCTCAAGATTTCCTAGCCTTGCATCTAATAGAAATCATGAGTAGAGAAGATACAGGTCAAGGAAAAGGGCTGTCACTAAATTTGATGCTTTATGGGCCCAAGGTCTTTGGAAAATGCCCTTGTCAGCCGTCCAACTCATCCCTGAGGTATCCAGCAATATCTTCTGCAAAGGCGTGATGCACGTTATACACTGCTACTAACTAAATTCTTATATCTCTTCTTCATCTGAGCTTCTCAAATCTCTCATCATTTTAGCTATCATAATTATTCCTTTTTTCTACACCTCCTGGAAATCACAGACCCAAATAAATCACACACCTAAATGTGGCTAATCAAGCCTGTTTATGAATATAACGCTTTGAAAGGAAGATAAAGGAGCTATTCCTATGGGTCACTGACTACTGGAAAAGAGAACTTCCACACTAGCTTTGTGTGTTCAAAAGAATGCTGAATGTTCTCTTTCAAGAGGGGAAAGAATATTTAAATGTTTACCATTTTGGCACCCAAAACAGTGATACTAGATTTTTAACATTTTCTTATAAAAATTTTCAAACATACAAAAGTAAACAAACTAACACAATAAACTCCCCTGTACCTATCATCTGTCCTCAACAGTTATCAGCCTGCAGCCAATCTCATTTCATATATACCACATCCATCCACTTACCCCAACCCCAGATCATTTTAAAGCAAATGCTAGACATTATTCATCTGTAAATATTTCAAGATATGCCCCGAAAAAATAAGAACGCTTTTTGTTTAAAATGTACCCATAATATCATTACCAGATTCAGAAAAAAGTAATAGTAACTCCTCAGTATCATCAAATATCCAGTCAATTTAATAGAAACTCTTGCTCCAACTTTGGGGAAGGCAGAGAACAGCTGGCCAGCTTCTCTCTTGGGATTCTTTAACCTTATGTCTTAAAATAGCTACATTTTGGACTTCCTAATTAGGAAATTACCCACATATCCTGTATCAGTCCCTTTAAATTAAGGTTAGCTATCAAAGCCATACCTCCCCCCATGAGTTTAGGGCTTTATTCACAGTCAATTCATAACTCAATACCTTGGACTTGCAGTGGTAAAGTTAAAGACCTTCATAAACCTATCACACTCATTCCTGCTACCTATGCAAAACAGACACCCACATACACAAACAGACAGAAACAAAGAAACACCAAGACCTCAAGACACTGGACAGATAGACACAGAGGCAGAGACAGGCCAAATTCACCAGAGAATGGTGCTGCTTTTAGTGGGAAATCATAAACTAATGTTAAGATTTATAAACTATAACAGTCAATTTGCTAATTCTTACCAAGATCAGAAATGTAGGACCTTATAGATTACTAATGGTATTTAAATCAGATTTTGAGAATTGATACCATAACCACTTACCCCACAGAGAAAATGAAAAGGGGGACCCTTCTGGACATGTACAAAGATTTTTGAGATTGTGTAAGTTTCAGGTTCTGTCATAAACTCTGGAAAGGAAAGAATTATGATGATCTACTATGATCTATTATACTTTTTCTTATAGTCATACCCCTCTATTTGAATATCATGTAAAATTCTCAACTCCAGAATTTTAAAAGTATAAAAGCTTGCATTTTATACTATCCAAGTTACATCAGTGGTTAAATTAGTTGAGAATATTTAGGTACAGCCTAATAGGACTTCAAGACTAAGAAAGGTTAACCAAAAACCAGACAAATATGCTCATATCCCACAGACAAGCAAAACAAGGAAGTTCAGCTCAAGCAGATGATATGTGCGTTAGACCTAAGGACACAGCTTCCTTATTTGAGAGCTGTTTATTACTGGCTAACATTTCTAGGGAACATACCAGAAATCTAATTTCCTGGTTTAAATAGTCAGTGGAGGATAATGGGCCTACACCTCTCTGATAGTGGCCATGAATACAAGACAATGAGGAACACTCCATTCCTATAATCTACAAAAAAAAAAAAGAAGAAGAAGAAGAACCAGACTGTAATTCCTTAAACCACTTTACTCCCTATGTTTATGCTTCAGTCCCCACTAGGGAAACAGCTACACGGTACACAATAAAAAAATATTGAGAGATTTATTCCCTGAAGTGTCAAACTTCCCCCCAATAAACAAACGAGCTATCAGCAGAACACAGACTTCCCTGCCCCTTCAGAACAGTCTTACAGCTCTATACATACAGATTTACATTCCAGGACACCATATATATAGAAACCTATTTCCTCCCTACCTATCTCCATCACCACCACCATTCCCTCGCTTTTATGCCTTATACTAACAGTCTTAAAAGAAAAAACACTAATTGAGATTTGTTGGATTTAATCAATCAATGCAGCATTCTTTTTTGCCTATAACAAAAAACACTCTGTCCTACATCCTGGCACTGCAAAGCCTCTAGTACAATCCCTGGAAGGAGAACAAAATCTTTGTGGCATACTAAGTACAGAGGACGGATTTCCTCTCCTGGACAGAGATAAATAAATAAACCAACACTAAAGTAAAGTCATACCCTAGGGATTGGGGTGTAAGAGCAGATTCAATATGAATAATAAATAAGAGCTCTGGGCTATAGCATGACAAGAGTTAAGGTCAGGAAAAATCTTTTAGCAATACTAGAAGGGAATAAATTTGGGGCTTTAGAAGGGACAAGGTAATTAGCACACAAATCCCTTCTATTTGCCAAGTCACAGTGAGAGGCGTTGTCGTTCAAAGTAAGCAGAAAGACAACTTGACACAATTCTTCTTAATGAAAGCCATCATTAATAATTCGAATGCAATACTTTGAAGCTGAAATTACTTTAGGGACTTGGTGTCAAGTAACACATACACACACACACACACAAAAACAGCACATTTTGCAGGACCAAAAGAAATGGATTATCATAAATATTGTATACAAACCACCAAAAAGTACTGGATGTAACATACACTGTGGTACCTGGTGAAGATCACAAGGCACAGGAATACTGACAGACATTCATAAGCAGAAGAAAAAAACAAAAATATGCAACAAAGACATTATCCAAAAAGTGTTAATATAAGGCCAATAGTAAGAGCATTTTAAGGTGCAAGGTAAAGTAAACAAATGGAGAAAGAGCAGGGATAAATATCTTTCACCCAGACTTGGAAGAGCAAATCCATCATCCAAACATCAGATTAAGGGAAAGCTGGCTAGCTTCTGATTCATCTAGGAACATGTTTGTGTTTTTGTTCTTAATAGTGGATTCTAGAAACAAGCAATTATGCTCTAACATAAAGAATTGACTTTACAGAATTGGCAAGTTTTATAGAGTACTTCTAATTTCAGGAATTTTGGAGTCTCCTGTTTAAAAAAAAATCTAAGAAATAAGAATTTTACATATCAAACTTAGCATTAAAGAATGCAAACAAGGTCCTGAAGTACCAGCAAAAAGGAATTCTTATTAGCCTCACCAAATGGTCCTCTAATTTTTAAACAGGAGGCAGAGAAAAAAAAAAAGAGAGAGAAAAATATATAGAATTATACACACAGAGAAAAGTATACACAGAATTAAACCCACACTGAGACAGCACAAAGTTAACACGTAACTTAACCACAAGATACTAGATAACTGCTCTGTGGCCAGAACTCCAGGCTTTCACTCTTCCTCCAGAAGATCAACTCACCTCTGTGTCCCCACAACCCCTGGCCACATCTTACTCTTTCCCTAAGAAATGAGGACTGAAGGTCAAAATTAGTAGACCTACTAAAAAAAGTATGAGACCAAAAGTCACAATATGAAAATCCCTTACATAGGACAAGAGTGAGAGAGAACATGAAAGACAAAAAGAAAAAGAGAAGAAAAAAGCAATACCCTAAACTCCATAACTAAAATCCAAGAATTACTTATAGACTGTATGAACCCTGAAGAGTTGTGTTTATATTACAGTCCAGGCACTGCGACAAGCACCAAGAGAGAAGAAAAGCTGAGCCACCTTCCCCAAAACCCATTCAACCATGCTAAAAAACACTGTTAAGTCAATCGTGATCTGGATAGAGTATTTTTAAAACTTCATGAAGAAGATAAATTTTTGAAATGGAGTTCTGAAATGTGGTTTCTTTAAAAGGGATGTGTTTGCTATTGTTTTCTTTATTGTTCGTTATTATTCTGGGTGCCAAAGGATCCAGGCAAAGTGAATGGCACACGCAGGGCAATGTCTAAGAGGCAGGCGTAGTAAGTGTACCATCTGCTGTCACAGCTGAAATGGAGAGTGCTGGGGGAAAGAAAGGAAGGGAAAAGAAAGTGTGAAATTAGTTTTTAGAATGTCCATAGTCATGCATTTTTAAGTGATTTAAGAAATAATTGGGAGCCACTTTAAGGTTATAAGAAGGGAGTAACTTGAAAATAGTACTCCAGGGTAGTCTTAGGTTAGAACAAATGAAACAGAAAGATAATAGAGATAGAAAAGCAATTTAGGGGTCTGAAAAAGTACTCTTTTTACTAAAACAGTGGGCAAAAAGATCTATTATTAGAAATATCATAGACCAGAGAGGAGGCATAAAGAGAAATGATAGTCTCTGTGGTGAAATTCAGGCTATTTTCAATTTTCCTCTTTATACTTTAGTGTGATTTCCAGAATGATTACAGTATTTTTTATGTTTATAATAAAAATCATCATTCAAATAAAGAACAAATGTGATGTGTATACACAGCTAAAGAATAATAAATAAATGCCCATGTGCCTACCACACCATTTAAGAAATGGAAAAATTGAGTTTGAGACTCCCCAATTGATTACATCCTTCCCATTCCACCTTCCAGAGGTAATAATCACTACCCTGAATTTCGTGAAAATCATTCCTTTTTTCTCTACAGTTTTATCACATGTATGTATCCCTGAACAATATGTTTAGTTTTGCCCATTCTTGATTTGTATATAAGTGGAATCATAGTTTAGTAGTCTTCTGTGACTTGCTTTTTTCACTCACTGTACAGATCTTCCTTGATTTACAAAGGAGTTACATCCTGATAAACCCATCATAATATACCTAACTTGAATATACCTGTAACTTACCTAACAAACATCATAGACTAGCCAGGCCTACCTTAAACAAGTTCAAAACATTTACATTAGCCTACAGTTGGGCAAAACCATCTAATACAAAGCCTACTTCCTTACAAATTGTTGAATATCTGGTGTAATTTATTTAATGCTATACTGAAAGTGAAAAACAGAATGACCGTATGGATACTGAATGGTTATAAGTGTACCTATCGGTTGTTTAATTTCTGACTGTGTGGCTGACTGGGAGCTGAGGCTCCCTACAGCTGCCCCACATCACAAGAAAGTATCACACCAAGCATTGCTGGCCAGAGAAAAGATCAAAATTCAAAATTCAGAGTAAGGTATCAACTGAACGCATATTGCTTTTGCACCATCACAAAGTCAAGAAATCATAAGTCAAATCATCATAAGTCAAGGACTGTCTGTAATGTTTTATAATTAATTCAAGTTGATATACGTAGCTGCAGGCTATTCATTTTCATTTCTATACAGAAGCTTACTCTGGGAATAAACCATAAGTGTTTAATCCATTCTCCTATAGCTGGAATGGGTTGTTTCCATTTTTCTGTAATTACAAAAACTACTACCTTAAACATTCTCTACTATATCATCTCATACGTATGTACAAGGAAGTTTTCTATGGTAAATATTCAGGAGTAGAATTACTGAGTGGTAAGGTATCTTCTACTTCCATTTTACTTGACAAATGGCATAACAAACTGGTTTCCTCCACAGCAGTATCAGTTTATATTCTGACCAGCAATGTATGTAAATTCTTATTACTACGTCTTTCAGGTAAAAATTTTATCCAATTTTTAAATTTCTACTAATTTGAAGGGCATGGTTTAACTTACATTTCTAAGATTGCTGAAGGTCTTTCATATGCTTACAGATCAATTGGGTTTCCTGTTCTGAGAAATGCCTGTTTATGTCTTTTGTTCATTTTCCTGTTGACTCATTTTATCTTTTACTTATTCTTTATGAGAGTTCTTCTCTGGAATTCTATACTGGACACCAATACTTCGTTGGTTACATATATATACTGCAGATATTTTCTCCCAGCTTGTAGCCTGTGTCTTTACTGTCTTTACGGAATCTTCTGATGAACAGGGGTTCTTGAATTTTCTATACTAAAATGTATCAGGTTTTTAACTTAGTCTTTTTCATGATTTATTAAATAATAATAAATCCCCTCTATCACTTAGGTCATGATATTCGCTCATATTTTCTTTTAAGACTCAAAAACCTTTGTCTTTCACAAAAATTTCAGTCCTTAATTTCAGTCCTTAATTCATCTGAAATTCTTTTGGTTTAATATGAGGTAGGGAATCTAATTTCTTTTTTTTTTTTCCTATATGGGTAACCAATTATCAAAGTATATTTACTGGAAAGTCTACTTTCTTTTTTGATTCACAGGGCAAGTAGCAAGTTCCCATAGGTCTGTTTCTGAACTCCTGATCGTGTTTCGTTTATTTATTATAGTGTTGATACCACATTGTCTTAATTACTACAGTTTATAATAAGTCTCAATATCTGATAAAGTATGGTAGCCATCAGTACTGTTAGCCAAATATTTCTGGCAAGAAATATTTCCTCTCCCAAGGATTATGATAGGATCATGCTTCCTGGCCCCACTGTCATTCACTAGCGCTGTATGATCAGTTCTTGTCTATAAGCTATAAGCAAAAGTGACCTGCTGAGCTTTTAACTACCTGTGCAAAATCCTCCAGAATTTTTTCCCCTCTGGCTTAGCAACAAGCAATATTCAAGTTGGTTGTAGCTTTGGCACCTGAGTTCCTAAAGGACTATAATCGGTGGGTGGAGGGTATAGCTCAAGTGGACCTTAGCATGCACAAGGTCCTGGGTTCAATTCCCAGTACCTCCACTGGAAAAAAAATTAAATAAATAACCTAAGTGACTATAATCAGTAGTTTTCCAACTAACCTGAAGTGGACAAATAATGTGATCACTATATAGATCTTTTGTATATTTATCATTGAGATTTTAGTTTGTCATCACATAACTTAGCTTACTCGGATATACAAGGCAAGTAGCTCACTTTGTTATTCTTCAAGAGTGTCCTGTCTATTCTTCACTGTTTGTTATATGAATTTCAGAACTGAATTTTCTCAACTTCCAGGAAAAACCTACTAGTCAGAGTATACATTAGTACCATGAAATTGGAAAACACATAGACATACCGGAAAAGAGTTGGCATTATCTAAAAAAGTTGAAGATATACATATCCTGTTGATCCAGATAATCCCATTCCTGGGCAGGTACACAAAAGAAATATGTACACATATGTAGATACATACAAATATGTAGATATGTACAAGAATGTTCCTGGTAATATTGTTCATAAAAAATCAAAAACTGAGAAATAATCCAAATGACTACCAGCAGAATGGATAAACACTGGTTTATTTATACATTATATTACTATAAAATAATGAAAACAAACAAACTCAACCTGCACACAACATGATGATCTTATAAACATTGCTGAGCTAAAGAAGACACACACACACACACACACACACACAGAATGGATACATAGGCAGTGAAACTGTCAGATAAAACAAGAAAGTGATTACTACAAACATTATGAAAATGGCTACCCCTGAGAGAAAGGAGATGTGACTGAGAAAGAAGGGAAGGCAGATGTCTACAAAACTGGCAGTATTCTATTTTGACCTAAAGAGTTGTGACAAACATTTTTCACTTTATGGTTATTGTTATACTGGATCCCTGTGGGGATTTTACATAAATGTCTTACATCTTTTTTGTTAGATTTATTCATGTCTACTTTATATACGTTGTTGCTATTATAAAAGCCCTTCGAGGGGAGAGGGTAATAGCTCAGTGGTAGAGTGCATGCTTAGCATGCATGAGGTCCTGGGTTCAATCCCCAGTACTTCTATTAAATAAATAATTAATTAAATAAAAATTTTAAAGCCCCTTGAATTTT
This sequence comes from Camelus dromedarius, assembly GCF_036321535.1. Classification (NCBI taxonomy): domain Eukaryota; kingdom Metazoa; phylum Chordata; class Mammalia; order Artiodactyla; family Camelidae; genus Camelus; species Camelus dromedarius. Next base: position 31,012,924 of record NC_087443.1, on the reverse strand, counting down.
CTGTTAGTTAGAAATTTCTAGTATATAGAAATGCAATTGAATGTACAGGTAACAATCTGATAAATTCTCTTACTGATTCTACCGACTTTATTAGATTCTTTGGGGGTTTTTTTTAAATAGCCAATCACATCATTTGCAAATGATATCAACTTTGTTTCTTTCTTTCTAATCTTTATTTTTCCTTTGTTTTTCTTATCTTATTATACTGACTAGAACCTCGTTCAATGATGAATTATATTATTGTCATACTCTATAAAACTATTTTTAAAGTAGGGAACAAAAGAGACATTCTAAAGGAGAGCCCAGATGCTGACAGTCCAGCCCAGGTTTACTCCTCCCTTCTCTTCTCTCAGAAAACGAAGTCCTCCAGTATAGTGGAAGGAATGTCTCTTAGAAACTATGGCTACTCTAACAATTTACATTTCTCAACTATTAGAACCAAGTTCAGCTCATCCTTTCTGTCAAATTAGTCCATTCACACTGTAAGACTATAATTTTCAAACTAAGTGCACAATTAAAATAACGCAAACAATGCCACCTAAAACAAAGTATGTGTAAACTAGAGCCTAGTTATTTAACATTTATTTAGCACTGAGGGACTTAAAAGCACTTCAGAGGGGAAAGAAAGCAAAATTTTAATATATTTCCAATATAGCAAAAGTGACAGTGAAGGAAAAGAAATCTAATGGATAGATCAGGCAGTGGTGTGGTGTGGAAAGTACCAGAAATCCAACACATTCTCAGAGTTATGAAGACCCAGAATACAGCCATTAATCCCCGAAGCCCATTGACTTATCTATCATAAGCCACTGCTTCTCTGAAAGAGTCCCAAGATACATCCTCAGCCCCTTTAGCTTGAAAAACAACTTCCTTTCTGTACTTGGGTATTTCAGAAGGTGTCCCATAAAGTCTGGTGGTTGGTTTTCTTTCTCTCTCTGGCTTATATAATGATATTGATTTACTTTTATATTAAAGTAACAATTTATCCCTCTGGAAAATGAAATATAACAATCCTGTGACAGCCAACTCTCCAGAGTCCCATTTTGGCCAGTGAAGAATATAGCACAGTCCTGACTAATCGCATGCATGTCAGGGGGTCATGTAAGTTCTGTCATCCCTTCGTGGTACACATAGGAGTTTCCAGTTTCAGGAGATTGTTCTTCCAGGGGTTTCTCCAGGATTCAAATCTTCCTTGCCTTCCTTTTTTTGGTTTTAATGCCATAAACCAGACTTTCTTTGGACTTAACAACCACAGGACCACTATGTTTCCTATTTATCTAAAATTAGATACTTAATGTCAATGTACCTTTCAGAAAATCAAGTCAAATGCTCTTGGATGGACTTCTGCCCAAATGAGCATAGTCGGAAATATTACAACTTGTAAAAAGTCTAGTCTTATTAAAATTTCATATTCAAACTCCCCAATTAGTCAATAATTTATATTCTATAATTTGCTAAAAGTTACAATGGTTCTAAAGAAAGGGTGAAAAAAAAGATGTTTGCTACCCCAGTGGCAAGAAGTTCAGAAGACTCAGTTAACTCTTTCCAAAGATATCTGCCTACCATGGACTAAAACTTCAAAGTAATGTTTGTCAAAAAATTGTTTTGAGTCAGTTGTTGCAGATTTAACTGGGAAATGCTCCCAGGTTTTCTGGTCACAATTCTTACTCTCAGATGTAAAAGCAACTAAATTAATAATGATCACATCCAAGCACCCCTGTGACAAATCAAGAATTCAGATTTCATGAGACTGAAAGATGACCCTGAAAGCTTACTCGGAGCTCAAGCATACTCATCCAACCACAAACAATCCGTTGTACATCTGGACCAAGAAAACAGAGAGAAGCTACATGTTGGAAAAACAGGTAAAATAATGGAGAATGGGCTCTTTATACATTCTAGGTCTTTCTCTTTAGCAGTTTACCTAAAATCTCTTGAGTCAGAACTCTCTCACATTAGGCCATTTTATTTATCTCTAAATGAATTCTCAGTTTCATTTTATTCAGAAATGAAAAACTTGGAGTCAGATGATGGGACAGAAAACTAACATAAAGAATCTGTCAAATGTGATAATGGGAAACATTAGGGAATGGGAAAATGGGGAAATTTTAGTATTGGCTTTTCTTAATAGAAAGAGTTTGTTGCTAAATTTAGCTTTAACAGACAATAGTTAATTCCATGAAAAACAATTGGTTTATTCTTTCAAAATGAATTTTAGTACTAGCTTTTCAGATACTCAGAGTCTAAGCACATTTGGTTAGTATCCTATCATAATAAATAGAGTTGTACAGACAAAAAAGTTAAGAAAAATAGACTATCCAAACCAAGTAGCAATTCTTTGAAGCAAGCAAAACTAATCATATCCATCCTTTGCACTAAACCACAGGAAGATAATTCAGTAACAAATTCTTTAGCATCACCCCAAATAACCAAACCACTTCAATATTGACCATTTGGCAACTTAACGGTAGTGAGAAAAAAAAAATTTGAAGTACTTACCTTGAGAGCACAAAAGATGCAGGAATCTCCCATGCATTTGTGAGTTGTAAGCTGTCTAAAGCTACGTCGGAAGATGTCCAAGTGCCATAAAACCTGATGAAAAAGGGAAGATACTTCATTACTCTATAAAAGCCCCCATTTAATTTTAAATTCAAGAGGTCAAGTAAACACAGGTAATGACTGCAGAAGATATTGTTATTCCCAAGAGAAAATCTCATTCTAGTATATTAAAACAAGTATCAAAAAAGATACCTGACAAGAGGGCTAGATGATCATATTCTGGAAAAGATACTAATTTGAATGTGAAGTAGGTCACACAGGAAAAAAAAATGGTATGACATACGACAAATGTGATCCTAAAGAGAAAATTTATGGGTTAAAAACTGCAGAATAAGGGTTTATATTAATGATCCACACAAGAAAAGCAAGAGTATTTTAAAACTTATTTAGAAGCTTGAATTTTAGTGTAGAATTTTGTCTCTGTTAGATATCTGAATTTTTGGACCTTTCTGAGAAAGGTGTGACCTCCTTAAGTTAACAGAATAAAAAAATAATGGTGATATCAACAATGATAAATCTGCTCATAGTATGTAACCTTGACATGAGGTGATAAGAATGTCACTTCACTTTTATGGTCTTCCTGTCAGAAACCCTTAACCCCAGTCCAATCATGAGAAGAACATCAGACAAATTCTAACAGTGGGACATCCTACAAAATACTCAACTAGGGCTCTTCAGAATTGTCAAGATCATCAAAAACAAAGAAATCTTGAGAAACCATTACGGCTAAGAGGAGCCTAAGGAGACATGACAAGTAAATGTAAATGTGGTATCCTGGATGGGATCCTAGAATACAAAAAGATACTAGGTAAAAAGCTCAGGAAATCTGAATAAACTACAGACTTTAGTTAAAAAAGAAATGCTATAAGAAACAGCACAAATGATTTAGGAAGCTCCTCTTAATTGGAAAACATTTAAATGGCATCATATATGAAAAGAAACTACATTTCTGGAGCCCCAGATCATAGCAACCTTTGGAACTTCTTACTTAGGTTTCTATAGGTATATACATGCCAAGCTCCCAAATAAGTAACAAATGTAATGGATTCAACATATCTGTGGTGAACACACCTTTCATATCAAAAGTTAGAATATTAGCTCATAGAAACAATTATTTTCAACTTGTAACATGATTATAACAGGCAGTCCAAAACTGTCAATGACTCAGTCTTCAAGTATAGATAAAGAAATCTGTGTGTGTGTGTGTGTGTGTGTGTATGTGGGTGGGTGTATATTATATATTCTATATGGCACTGGAAATTAGAACAGAAAGTCGTAAATACTATTGCTTCGATTGACAATAAAGATAGAAAATATAGAAAGAAACAGAATTATAAAACCAGGACTATGACTAGGAAGGAGGTAAACACATATACATCTATATCAACACCCCTTTTTTTGCCTGCTTCTAAATTACAAAAGTATTTTTAGTTTATTCAAAGTTAACTCAAAAAGCTAACAGGCATCATCCAGGGAAAAATTTGTGGTGGTAACTAACGAAGGTACTTACACTCTTTCTATAGACTTCACAGCACAGATTTATTTTAATGTTTTCAAATAAAACATAAAAGTTTATTACATAAATAAGCTTGACAATGAAATTTTGCCATTTGAAACAACATGGATGGACTTGGAGGGTATTATATTAAGTGAAATAGAGACAGAGAAAGACAAATACTGTATGGTATCACTTATATGTGGAATCTAAAAAATAAAATAAACTAGTGAATATAACAAAAAAGAAACAGACTCACAGATATAGAGAACAAACTAGTGGTTACCAGTGGAGAGAAGGAAGGTAGGTGGCAAGATATGGGTAGGGGATTAAGAGTTACAGAATAAATATATACATGTATACATATGTGTAAAATATATATATATATAATAAATAAGCTACAAGGATATATTGTACAATGTAGGGAATATAGCTTATATTTGATAGTAACTATAAATGAAGTATAAACTTTAAAAATTGTGAATCATTATATTATACACTTGTAGCCTATATAATATTGTACACCAACTATAACTCAATTTTCAAAAAAAGACATTTTTACACTGCTGAGAAAACTGAACGTGGACTGCATATTATTAGATAACACTTATAGTTTTAGTTAAATTTTTTAGGTGTGATAAAGTTACTGAGATTATGTTTTTTTAAATGTCCTTATGTACTAGAGATATACACTGAAGTATTTTAAGATCATATGATGCTTGGGAGTGGCTTCAAATAATTCAGCAAAAAAAGAGGGGAGATGAATGAAATACAAATGGTAAATGTTAATCATTGTTCAGCCTGGTTGATGTCTGCAGCAGATTCATAATACAAAATAAATAAATAAGCTTGACAAGATTGTTGTATGACAAATGAGAAAACTAAAATACTATTACCTGTACAAGGTCACAAGGGTAGCATATAAAAAGGCTAAAACTAGTACTCCAATCTCCTCATCCCTAAGCCCAGTGCTTTTTATACCTAATACACTGTCTTTATTTCTCTCATAAAAGCTTATTTTCTCATACATATGAGGTGTAAAGCTATTATTTTTCCCAAGCATAATTATCTTGAGTGGTGAATTTCATTTACTTTTACTCCGAAAAAGCAGAAAAAAGGGGAAAGTAATTACTTGAAAGTTAGGCCAAGGGGGATGAACCTAACACACTATGGCCCCGAATAGGCAGGGCAGGCAGGCAGACAGGAAGCTTCGGGGTTCTGAGACCACTAAGGTGACAGGCAAGGCCAAATGGGTAAATCTAGAGTAGATAATCACCTTAGGGGAATTTACTTTCTTCCAGCTCTGTTCAAGCGCATCTGACCAGACACCAATCAGGAGCCACTACAGGAGAGCTCAGAGGAAGGAGATGAAGAAGTGGACAAAGACTGGACTCCATTCAGTGTGTAGACTAAGAGCCTGGGTATCATGAGACAAGAATAACATACCTGAAAAATCTTTGACTTGTGGAAAGAATTTTGCTTTCTATACTAGAGGAAAGCAACTAGGGGATAAGACACCTTGGTCTCAAATGGGAAAAAAAGGAAGCAGTGGAGACTGTTGAGGAAAAAAGTCATTAACAAGTAGTAAAATCATCTAGTCCATGTACCTTCCTTCAGGCAAGTAAGTAGTAGTAGTTACAGCAATTATTTCTATTATTATTATTAACCTCTTTTACAAATGAGGTAATTGGGAGTCAAAGAGATAAAGTGACTTGCCTATTATGATCACACAAATAAACTTAAAAAAATGATCTTAGGCTGCTGACCGAAAAACAGAGACTATCAAGGTATTATATTTAAAAGAGTAATCAGAAAAACAGCACCAGTAACTGAAAGTCAAAGTTCACCAAATAGAAAGAAATCCCCTTACCTGCAAAGCACTGTTGAGGAAGCAGCTATTTTGTCCTGGCTCATTGCTGAGGCCTTTGCTGGCAGCTATGGAGGTTGAGCTTCGAGGAGCAAACATCCCTTGGACACTGCCACGGCTCCCTGAAAAATAATTTCTCTTCCAAGACATTATTGTTCACATTTAGCCTGGAAACACAGAGAAGGTTTTGTATCTTTTGGAGAGGGAGGCTCTGTCTGATGAAATCCTCAATGTAAAGAGAATCCAGGATGTAATGAATTTACGTTGAAAGATTTTTTGAGTTTACAACCTTTCAAACATCATATATGTAAGTTCAAGGAACTCAGGTATCCTTCAATCCATGTGACGGAGCTGTCCTCTACTTGCTCCAAACAGTGCTCCAAATTTAACATGGCACAGGGCTAATGCAAACAGAGAAATCCTTAAGTATTTCTTCCTTCTATTTTTCTTGAACTGCCTCCATAAAATCCTGGTGAAGTGGCTGTAAATCCTCAACTCCAACAGAAGCCAGGATCAGAGTAGGATGTGTTCTTTAGGCTTGTTTATAATGCTTCTTGGGGCTTGAAGATTTTTCCAACTGGAAGGAGAGGCAGACAGATAAGCAAGAATCCAGCGCAACCCTCCTTGCCTTTTATTGTCTCGTCCCATCATCCTCTGAAGTAAAAACTCAAGTTCTGAGAAATTCACATAAATTCCACAAAGCTAAGAAGCTTGTTTGAAATATATGGGATTTCTGTTGTTGTTGCTGCTGCTGCTGTTCTTTAACATGCCCCAAACATCTTCTATTATTCCATCCAGAACTTCAGAAAGTCTCTTCTCTTTTCCTCTCTGACTAGACTAGCCAGTTGTGCCAGAGAGCTTTAACAGAAAGGAAAAAAAAAAAAAATCAAAAGCTTGCGTCACTTAATGACTCTACTAGCTTTGTGCTGTTCTGCCAAGATCAACGTTGCCTCACCTCTCTCTATAAACTTGAAACCTTGGCAAACAATGCCAAAAAATAAAACAAAACAAAAAAAAACCTCTAACAAAAAGGAGAAACACTTAAAAGATACAGGGGGAAAAAGGTGTGCGCAGCTTTACTTTCACAGGAGACATCTATGAAATTTTCTAAGAGGAGAAGAAATTGATCTGGACAAAAATAAAAATCAAATGCAAACCTTCCAAAATCTGGTTAATTAAAAAAAAGAAAAGAAAAGAAAAGAAAAGAAAAAAGAAAAAAAAACAACCAAGTAAACACATACCAAACTAGGAACTGAAACTGTTTCTTTTGGATGTTGTAAATGAAGACATTTTTTAAGGTGTTTTAAATGTTCATGTCTATGAAAGCCCATTTAAAGGTGGGAGAACCAAGTTATCAGTCTGGACTCTGTTCTGAGTAAAAAGCTGTCCCATCCCAGAGAAACACTCAGAGTGAGTAAACCATATGTCCTTAACATCCAGTCCAAAAGAACTAAATCTTCTGCCCTGTTTGTTTGTTTGTATGTTCCTTTTTTTTTCGCCAAAGGGTCAGAGAGATAATTTGGGTTACAAATCACTTAATCCTCAGATTATATCCAAGGCACTCACAATCAGAGGCCACCCATTGACCAACATTAGTTTTCAACTAATTAAAATGCCAGTGAGTCAACAGGGAAAAATACAAAAGCAAACTCCTTCCTTGGAAGGAAATGATTCTAATATTCAACTTTAAGTTCTCCCATAAGGCTGCCATAAGGTTCACATAAGGAAAAAATTAAGAATGTTAAATATTACATTTGGTTTCTAACAGTTTCCCAAGCTTCCCCCTTCCTTCCCACCATCATATGGACAACATGAAAAAGCAAAAATGCTGTAACATCTTAATCATCCTCTGGCAGATCACCCAGCATTATCCATAGTGTGTTCAGTGGAAAAATTGAGGCACAGGAACATGAAATGGTTGCACAAGACTGTTCTTTCCCTTCTTTAAATTCCTAGACTATTTATAATCTACAGGTCACAATTAAAGTATTTGATTATACATTATAGTGTCATATTATTCTCTATTTGTTTTTATTACTCTCTATTTGTTTTATATGGTATCAGTCATAATATCCTAACTATGACTCTATGAAATGACATACTACTAGGATCAGACATGTGCTAAACACAATACTTCCATTCTTTATTTAATCTTCACAACAACCCTGTCATGTGGGTATTAATAGTTCCATTTTACAGAAGAGTAAAGGAAGGCTTAGGGATACTAACTTGCCCAAAATCAAAGTGGCAGAGCTAGAATTGTTTGACTGTTTACTTGGACTTAATCAAGTATTTTATCATACTATTCCAAAAGCTATTACAGTGCTTGTCTATTCATAAGGAGGCACTCAATAAATACTGCCTGATAATTAGCATAGCACCACGAAGGATCCCATGTCTCCCACGCAGACTACAAGACCCTCAACTCTCTACACACCCTCATACACACCCTACTCTAGCCCACTAAGCAACTTCCAACAAGCCATGCAGCATTCTTTCAGCTCAGCTGCTGCAAAGGAATGACAAGTACCAACCCTCCACTTTGCTAAAAACCAAAAGGACTTGGCAGGCAGGTGGGGTTTCCAGTACCCACATTAGGAACTCACTGAAACTTAGCCTGCCCTATGATAAAAATGCCTGAGTTCAGGGAGCAAAGGCAAAAAATACAGTGGCAGAAAAAAAGGTTCTCAGGCTCTGAATGGCAGCATTATGTAGCGTAAGGCAAAAGCTCTCACACTTGCACTAGGTGTGTCAGAAACCAGAGGCAAGAGCCAAAATGAAGAAAACCAAAAGTGGCAGTAATAAATGGTCCAAAGAAATACTGATGACAAAATATTTCACTTAAATTGCAAGTCTAGCACCAAACAATATAATCCTTCTCCAATGCCATCTACTAAAGATATGTGAGAGTGTAAATTAAGAGTTCTACCCACTACCTGGCTCTAATAATCTATTTTAAAAAAGGAAAAGAACTTACAAGGAAATACTGAAGTAGTTTAGGGGTAAAAGACCATAATGTCTGCAACTTACTCTGAAATAGTTCAGGAAAAAAAAATGTGTGTGCGTGCGTGTATACATAATATGGAGAGAGAAGGAGAAAGAAAACAGTAAAGCAAATATAGCAAAATGTTAACAATAAATAAATCTAGCTGAAGGGTATGTTCAAATTCTTTGTTTCATTTCTTGCAGCTTGTTTGTAAGTTTTGAATCATTTTTTATCTTGAACAGAAATTGATATCTGCAAATAATTAAAAAAATTTAAAATTGCATAAGATTTACCTTGTACTGTATGCAGTATTAATGATTCAAAGCAAAGCCATGACTAAAATCATTAAGCTGGTAGATAATAACATTACCAGATGATATTGGCAATCCCAAACTAAAAAAATGTAAAAGAAAAATACAAAAATGCATAGATATGAGGACAAACTAAAAGGAAATAAAGTTTGAATACTATTTCTATGAAAAGGGAAGCCTGAAATAGTGTATAGTGTCAAGCTGTTGTAAGGAGCAAGTGATAGAGAATAACTGTGATATTATATAAGAGGATTGAGACTAGACTTGGAAGACATGAATTCAATTTCCATGTTTTTACTACTTTGTGTAATCCCACCTGAACTTTGTTTTCTGTATCTATAAAATAGTGACACGAGATACCTATTTCACACAGTGACTGAGATTTAATGCAATAGGTGTATGAAAATATCAGCAAGTTTCCAAAACAAAGAATGAATAATGAGTTCACTGAATGAATGAATTGCTGTGCCTACAAATAACAAAATAAATTTTCATTGGGGATCTCAAGATACCAGAAAGTTGGAAGTCACCCAGAATACGTCTTCTGATTGTATAAAGAGAACAATAGGCTTCACAGAGGACAAGGCACATGTCGGCATAATTTAGCTATGTGTTTAGAGAAACATTTGAATTTTACAATTATTTTAAAAATACAAAGATTTAACTTAAAAAGCAAACAACTGAGTCTATTACAAGGAATAGGGAACATTTTAGTAGGTCTACAAAGAATGACCACGTTCAACTGATCAATGATTCAAATGGAAAACCATGAAGAGTATCTCAGTTTCTAATGAAGAAACAGTAGCCTGTTACTAGTGATTAAAGCCAGAATTAACCCAAACATTAGGAAGTCAAACTGCACTCCACTGAGATATTCAAACAGTTTAACCAGGAAATTTGCTCAAATTTTTGGTTTCTGTTATTCTGTACAGCAGTTTACTTATAATTTACTTAAGGATCTATATTTGCACTGATAAATCAACAGGCAATGACCTCAATTCCTTGGCATGCCCCACATGTCGATAATTTCAATCCATATCTAATCGTATATTGTTGCTTATTATGAGGATTTCAATGTCTGGCATATAGTAATTGCTATATAAATTACTGTTATTGCTATTATTGTTGTTCAAATATTCCCTTCTCATGAGCTCTTTTCCCTTTAAAGATAATTACATACAGATAGCCCATATTCTTTAAAAAAAAAAAAAAACAGTAACAAAAAGACCACCTTGAACTTACTCACTCCTATGACTACTGCCCTAAATTTTTTTCAGCCTTTCACTATTAAATGTCTCTATAATTTACAGCTACTGCTTCTCCTTGTTCACCATCAGTCTTTTGAGCACATGGTACTGCTCCTTCACTCCACCACCACAATTTCACTTCATGGAACATTCACTTTCTAAGGAAATCTCCTAATTTCAAAACCTACTGGCTTTTTCCAAAGGCCTCATTCTTCCTAATTTTTCTGTAGCACCTAACACTGGCTGCCTTGGCGCTACACGATCCTATATTCATAGGATGAATTAATAAGACAATGAGAGAATGAATAAAATGAAAGAATGACAAATGAACACTGGTTCTCTTGCTCTGACAGTTCATTTTCCCTCTCCTTTGCTGCTTTCTTAAAAGTGATCATTCCTTTATGTTAAATCAGACGTTCTTGCTCTTCTCTAGAGTACCTCCCGTGGTGTTCTCATTTCCTATCCATCAGAACTTCAACCATCACTTCTAGTTTGATAAATCACAAATCTCATGAACTCTAAAACCAAATTACCAACTACTTGCACACTGTCCCACTTTCATAACAGTTTAACATGTTCAAATTTGAAGTCACCTCTTTCCCCCCCAAAATAGTCCCTCCTCTTATTCCTGTATCTTTTTTTAACTAATGGCATCTCCAATTACCCAGGTTCAAAATCTCAGTAGTCTTTGACCTTCTCCTATCCCTCTGCCCATTCTCTAACCACATCATAAAGGCCTGTCAGTTCTCCCTTCAAAATCTCTTACATCGATCCTTCTTTTTCACTTCCACTGTCATCACCTAGTTTATACCACAATTATCTCCCATTTAGACTATTACATTACATAAGTCTTTCTGGCCTCCTATGTCTTGCTAATCCAATTAATTTATATAATTAGTTTTTTAACCAATATTTCTCTTTAACATACTTCATTACTTATTTGTGTACATGTCAAACAAAAAGGCTGAAAGCGTGAATTACTCCTTAACAGTAGAACAATGTCTGTTGCTCAGCAGAAAAAAGTTTTTGATAGGACCACTCTCACCTTTTCAGGTCCCAAGAAAGACAAAGATGTCTACTCTTACTACCCCTATTGAATATCATACTGGAGGTTCTAATCTGTGCAATAAGGCAAGAAAAAGAAATTTTAAAAACATATAGATTGGAATGGAAGAAATAAAACTGTCTTTATTCATAGACAACATAGTATGCTACATTTTAAAATCCCAAGAAATCTATCCCTAAAAACCTCTAAGAACCAATCAGTAAAGCCACTAAGGCCACAGAATACAAAGTCAATATTTTTTAAAAAACCATTTGTGTTTCCATATACTAGCAATGGACACTGGAAATTGAAATTCTTTTAAAGTATTACTTACAATAATACTACAAAATATAAAATACTTAGATATAAATGTAACAAAATATATATAGGACCTGTATCCTGAAAACTACAAAACAGTGGTGAAAAAAAAATCAAAGATCACCTAAGTAAGTCAATAGGCATGCCAGGTTGTAAATTGGAAGTCTCAGTCTTAAGATATTAATCCACTCCAAACTAGTCCACAGATTCAATGCAATTTCAAATCAAAATCCCAACAGGATTTCTTTTTGCAGAAATTGATTCCAAATTTTAGCTGATTCTAAAAGTTATATGGAAAGACAAAGGAATTATAACAGCCAAAATAATTTGAAACAGAAGAAAAATATTAGAAGACTCAGTAGCCAACACCATATGGTATTGGTAAAAAGACAGATTAATGGAACAAAACAGAGAGCCCAGAAACAGGCCTACACATATACTGTCAACTGACTTTTAATAAAAGTACAAAGGCAACTCAATGGAGAAAGGACAGTCTTTTCAACAAATGACGTTCGATCAACTGGATACACATATTCAAAAAAAACTGAACATTGACCCATACCTTACATGTTACACACACACACAAAAACACCTCAAAACGGATCATATTTCTAAGTGGAAAATCTAAAACTATAATAACTCTAGAAGACAGAAGAAAATTTCGTGACTTTTGGTTAAGCAGAAATTCCTTAGATACAACAACAAAATACAATCCATAAAAAAGAATTATAGAATTGGACTTCATCATAATTAAGAACTTCTATGCTTCAAAAGACATTGTTAAGAGAATGAAAAGACAATCCAAAGATCGAAGAAAATATTTTCAAATCACATAATGGATAAATGACTTGTATCTAAAATATATATATAGAATCTTCTAAACTTAAGAAAAATTATCCAATTTTCTTAAATGGGCAAAAAATTTGAACAGACACTTCATTAAAGAAGATACACAGATGACAAATAACTATATAAAAAAGTATTCAATATTATTAGTCTTTAGGGAAATGGAATTAAAACCATACTACACATCTATTAAAATAGCTACAAACAAAAACAAAAATTATTTAAAACCTGACAATAACAAATGCTAATGAGGAAGAATCAGAGCCACTGGAACTCTCCTAAATTGCTGACAGAAATGCAAAATGACACAATTGGCAATTTCATATAATTGTAAATATACTTTAACCACATGACCTAGCAATCCCATTCCTAGGTATTTTACCCAAAAGAAATGAAAGTTTATGCCATATAAAAATTGGTACACAAGTGTTTACAGCAGCTTTACACATAATCACCAAAAACTGGAAATAACCCAGATATTCTTCAACTAGTAAATTGTATATCCATACAATAAACTCAACAATAAAAAGGAATGAACGTTGATAAATACAAAAATATGGATGAATCTCAAATGTATTATGCAAAATTGAAGAAGTCAGATCCAAAAGGGTATATACTATATGATTTCACTTTCATGACATTTTGGAAAAGTCAAAATAGACCAGTGGTTGCCAGGAATTGTGGGTGAGGGTACAGATTGATTACAAAGGGGCAGTAGCAGGGTGATGAAACTGTTACATATCTTGATTATGGTGGTAGTTACACTAGTTCTATGCATTTAGCAAAACTCAGAACTCTATACCACAAAGATTTCAGTATTTTAATGTAAATCTTGATAATTTTATGTAGATTACCAAAGATTCCAAAAACTGTTTTTAAAAGCATATTCTAAACTGATTAATTAAAAAAACAAAAAAAACTTTCCCAGGTTCCTCCTGCAGAATATGTTCAAACTTCTTGCCTGATTCTTAATAATACAATCTGACCTTAATTTATATTTTACATTTATCTTTTTATTTTACTACATAAAACTTCTTCCCAAACAAAAAGTTTTCCCATTAATGTGATCTTACTAACTCTGTTTTAACTACTTAGGATACTCAATATTCTTCTTTCCCTCTTATTAAACTAGCCTCTTTGTAAAAAACTTTGTAAAACGTTCTTTGACCACCCCAAGCCTAAAGGGATTTCCCCTATTTCTGAATTCCTATATAAATTTTCTATAATTTTAAGGGAAATTAACGTTTCTATCAGACCAGTGTTTCTAGGGTCCTTCCCCCTTCCATGTTCCCCTCCCTCCCTAGAAGATAAGGGTTTTATCCTACCCCATTTGAGAATGGAGAATGGATGGAGGTCAGAAGCCAGTTGTGTTATATCCAACCATCTGTCATTGCAGGAAACATTATCATAGGATTTTACTATAGTTTATTTTATTTGTCATATAATATACCTTTCTATGTACAGCAAATTTCATGACATTTATGCAAATGATATAGTATCAAAGTATCTCCACCAAGATATTTATTAAGCACATAGGGAAAGACAATAACTTTACTGTAGAGAAACTGGGCAGAAAGCACCTTAACCAAGTGATCAGGTCAAAAACATCACTAGCAATAATACATACACATATTCACAACATCATGAATCCCATGGTAATAATGCACTGAGAAGGATACTGCATTATTTCTGTGATATTCTTGCCTAAATCACATAATCACAGTCCAATCACGAGAAAAAAAAATCAGACAAATCCAAATTGAGAGACATTTGACAAAATAACTAACGTCCTCTGAAAACATCAAAGTTACAAAAGACAAACAAAGACTGAGGAACTTTTACAGAATGCAGGAGACTAAGGAAGAAAAAAAACCTAAAATGCAATGTGAGATCCTAGATAGGATCTTCAGTAAGGAACAATGGTTCATAGACATAGAGAACAAACTATGGCTACCAGTGGGTAAAAGGTGGTGGGAAGGCATAAACTGGGAATTCGAAAATTGCACCTCTTGGGGAGCAATGGAAATGTTAGCTATCTTGATTGAGGCAATGGTTTCATTGATGTATACATCTATCAAAATTCATCAAGTTGTACATTTGAAATATGTGTAGTTTACTGTATAAGAATCATACCACAATAAAGGTGTTTTTTTAAAAAAAAGTATTCCCTTTAGGAATCAGAGTCTGGTGACAGACAGCAGACATCTGTAACTTTGATTAAATTATGATATTGGCTTTTCCTTAAAAAAAAAAAAAAGGTGAACAAACTGGTGAAGTCAGAACTTAAAGCATTGAACCAAAGTTAGTTTCCTGGTTCTGATCACTGTACTATGGTTATATAAGGTGATAATGTTAGAGGAAGCTGAATGAGGGATATACAAAAACTCTACTATTTTTGCAACTTTTCTGTAAGTCCAAAATTTGTTCAAAATAAAAAAAAAAACTTTTTAATTTTACAAATAATTCATTGAAGGAGATGGAAGCTTGGGCCCAATAAGGAATAGAGACATTTGTAGGAGTAACATCTATCCTTATAAAAGGTAGGTGAACTAATAGTTTGTGATCCTGGGAACCTTCGAGTTCAATGAAGGTTTCATGTGAAATCTGAGTTTACCATGTTGAACGTTTCACAGTTAATGGGTTAAGTCTTATTAGTTCAGAAGGCTGTTTCTCAGAGCTTCATTTATCTAGAATTAACTACTAGAAAAGTTTTAAATCTATAAGGTTAAGGATAAGTAAATGTAAAAGAACAGGGGTTTTGTTAGGGTAATGAATTGTTTTTTTCCTCCTTTCCCTATTTTCTAAATTATCTATAATTTATAGATAAATTATAATTTATAATTCCCTTAAAGTAAAACTAAAATTGGGATTTAAACTCATTTTCCCTAAAAATAAAATGAAAAGACTCTGGACCAGAAGTAACCCACAATATCCTAACAATATAAAAGCCATTTAATAATTGGTAATTATTTCCTATTTAGAAACAAGAGACTAGATGTGGATTTCTCTTTCCTTTCATTCTATTCTCATTGTTGCTGCTGCTAAGGTTTAGATCCTCCCATTCTGGACTATTACACCACATTATTGACTCACCACCAGGCCTCCATTCCCATATATATGACTACCTGAGGACTCCTGAAATACCATGCCACTGCCTTTTTTCAAAAATCTTCAAAGGCTTCCAGAAAAGGGTATTCTTCGGGCTAGAGAAAAATGGTATTTTTCTAATTCACAAAAGGGAAACTAATGGATGGATTTTTCACAAGTTTTTCTCCCGTAATTTTTTCTTGTCCACTTATTCTAGTGCTAACAAGGCAAAAACATGAACAAAGAGTAAACCTAAAAAAAGCCAAAGCAGTCAATAGGACCTATTTTGACAGGTTTTTTTCTATTACTGACTCACATTCATGACTGTCATTTTTATATTCCCATATTCTGCTACTGAAATTAATTACTAATTTATAAGATTGAATTAAATATGTTCTGGCTCCCATACAAAGTCTGAGAATCATTAGACCTTACCACCATTTTCCAACTACATCTTCTGCTCACTCATTCATTAAACAGACATTTCACTGAGCACCTATTAAGTGCCCCTCACTTATCCTCCACTCCAAGTAAACTGGACTCTTTTCTGTATAATGAATACTCTCTGTACTCTCCTTCCTCAGTGCCTTGGCTTTAACATTGCCTCCACTTGGAATGTCTTTCCTCTCCACACTTATTAAAAATCATAACTACTCTCCGAGGAACGGCTGCATCAAAAGCCTTCTCAGATCCTCTCCCTCTTATGTTTCCATTCTCTTCATTTCCTTCATCTTCCTCTGTGACATCAGTGCACATGGGACTTTAATTACAGCATTCCCATCCTCTCCCATATTAAGGTTATTTGTATACATGGACTACATTATCTGTTTCTTAAGGGTATCTTTTTATTCCACACGAAGGTTGAGTATAATAGACATTGAATTGTTGAAACTTAATTTAAAGAGAAAACTTTACGTTCGAAGGAATAAGTACCTAGAACAACTAATTCCAACATTGTAATAAACTTCTCCTTAAATAAGAGTCCCCAAAATCTCCATATCTAGCTTGAGACATTACAGACAGCTTTTTCGAATGAACACTGTATCTATTGAATCAATATTTGCTTCTGATTCAAGCTTAAAAACAGGGAGATAAGCATCCACAACCATAAAAAATGCTAAGTTATTTGTTGCTTTATGGGCTGATTATCTCAGACTCCCTGGTGAATACAGTTACTCAACTCAAACATTTCCTGAGAACTGGACTTTAGCAGCTTCAAATTATTATGTCATGTACAAGAAAAACTATATGCTGACAAAGTAAGAAAGCTGTATTTTTCTCTTTTGTAAGAACTTAAAATTGTCATTTACAACAAATTTGTCTAAAATCAGTAGGAAAAAATAATTTAAACAAGAAGACATGTTTCACTTTGTTATAACTGACAAACGTTAAGAACTAAGAAATGACAGTTGCAAGCTACTTAGCCAATTCTTATAAAGATGCAGAGCTATACAGATAATTACTGACTTCTAGGGGAGGCAGCATGATAGTAGAAAGAACATAGTGGTTGTAAGTGCAGCCTCTACAGGGCCCACCACATTACATAACCTCAGGAAACATCAAGCTCATAGTCGAGATCCAGGAGGTACCACTCCCAGAGAACACAATGTGAACTATATAACATAGGGACCTAGAGTTCCCATGGTAGAACAGGTCTGGACTCCACCACCTAGCAACTCTGTCATCTCCACCAACTTAATCAGTTATTTAAGTCTCAGGTAAAATGGGATCAGTCATCAGTAAAATGGGATTAATAAATAACATCTCCCTCACAGGATTGTTATGAGGATTAAATGAAATAACGTATATATGTATCATTAACCCAGTATCTGGTATTTAGTGAGGCATAAATGTTTTGATGATGATTATGATGAATAAAAATAAGATGAATCTGCATTCCAATCCTGCCCTATCACTTTCAGGTTATTTACTGTCTGTAATAAATGTGATTTATTGAGAGTATTCCAACAAAATTACAATACTTAGCGCCAGGTACAAAATAGGAGCTCCATAAATAGTAGGTACGATTATGATGACTGCATCCCCTGTACCCATCCTCTCTCCTTCTCCCTTTCTCTCCTATACACAGAAACACATACACTTACCATAAAAATCCTATGAGATTAAATTATAACTGACAGCACAAACCAAAAGCTTATCAAAATGAGGGAAAATGTATTCTAAAAATAATGCTTTCTTGATTATTATAGACTATACACTAGACTATTATAATAACTTCCAAACTATTCTTCCTCTTCTAATACGATCTATAAAATACTGCCAAAAGCAATCTCTGATCAATCTCTACCTTAGGAAACTTCGGTGACAAAACACTTATAGTCAACACTCTTTGGCCTTAAAAGGCTTTCCACAATCTTAACACACGCACATTTTCAACTTCATCTATCATTGCTCCCCTTAAAACACAAAAAGATTTGTTCTGTGTTTATGCCCAGAATTTTACTCAATAAGGAGTATGTATATTTTTTGAAGAAACTCTGCATGTATGTGGACCCACGCAGTTCAAACCCATGTTGCTCAAGGGTCTGTATCACCCATCCCCCCGCATCCCGATCTTCCCAGTCCTACCTAATACTAGGAATCCACTCCACTCAGCAAACCTGCTTTTAGAAACCATTCTGCTGGGAACTTACAGTAATAAAGATATATATATAGATAGATATAGTCACAGCCTATTAGGAAGGAGTAGTCATTTATATTTAATTCATTTCCCAAAAGATTTTCTAAATACTGCTTCCCACCAATTGGGACTTAATCTCTTCCTCCCAGGAATTTAGTTAATCAGTAGTTAACCAATACATGAGTACTTTATTAGAATACAATGTAGAAAGTTACATTGCCTGACACACAGCAGATGCTCAATACTTGTTAAATGAAAGAGTAAATGAAGAAATAAGTTTTGTGAAGCATGTTTTTCAACTTACAGATAACTCAGTTATAAGCATGAACGTTCATCTCCTTATTTCTTCCCTAAACCTACAGCCTAAATCATATCATACCTAAATCATACCTTCTGTTTCCCAGAGGTCTACAGAAGAAAGACACTCTACTTTATGGCCAGCACCAAACAGCAGGAGTTAAAGGAAAGAGAATCAATAGCAATTACAGTGGGCCCCAGGAAAGCAAAATGATAACTAGGAGTTCCATGAAGTTGCCTTTCAATTACCTAGAATCGGAGAATTTTTTTCCTGATTTTTTAAAACACTAAGACTTTTTACATTTAAATGCTTGATTGCAACGATGCACTATTTATGAATCATTATAAACATACCACTACCCAAATTATTTCAGCACAAACAATAATGAAAGCATGATAGCTCTATCAACAAGAGGAAAATAGGAAGGGAAGCCACTGACTGCACTGGCTTGACTCATTTCTGCTGGAAGAACACTGGCACTGAATGGCACAAGCAACTCCACTGTGAGAAACCAAGCACATGACTGGGAAGGTGGCAGCAGATACCAAGAAAGAAGGGCATCTATAAAGAACCCCTCCCCCATAGGGGCAGGAGTGGAGGGATGGGCAGGGATCCACTGAAATCTACTCTAAAAGCCTTCGCAATACTCAGACAAAAACATGCTACCAGACTATGAGTTTTGAGCCAGTTCAAACTCTAGCTCTCCCACTGACAACTGAGAGACCTTCAGCAACTTACTTAGCCCTCCAGCTCTTTCACAGCTGTGAAATTATATTATAATAATAGTAGCCACCACTTAGTGAACACCACCTCTGCCCTAGGCACCAGAAACATGGTATGCCCTTTAATTCTTACAACAAATCTACCAAGTAGAGATTATTTTCCTCATTTTGCAGAAAAGAAAACCCCATGTTCTTTCTACATGTGCATGACTGTTTCCCAGAGGGATAATACTACCTACCTGACAAGGTTGCACTGGGAATCAGAAGTAAATGCAAAGCACTTACCGTAGGAACTAACACTTGCCAGATAGTATGAGCTCAGGAATTCATTATTAGACAAGTACACCTATCACTTGAATAAGTGATTCAATTGAGAAATGAAATCCCATGGACAAGTCTTCCCTCACATCATCTACCATAAAAATGATTTTTAATTTGCAGTACTTCTAGAGAACCCAAGGCTCGCAACTTTATAACTGCTTGAAATACCAGAGTATTATCCACTCAGTGTCAACACACACATACAGTCACGTACTGATTCTTGGTTAAGAATCAAAATGTATAATCCAAGGAAATAGAAAGGCCATAATTAAAATGATATTTGACTTAATCTGAACACCAAATATTAAATATTTTACTTTGAAAAAGATAAATCTCACACCTCAAGGGAGAAGGTAATGATGAACAAATCTATCTAATTTACCAAAAATAATTCCCAGAAGCATCTGTTATCCTCAAGTACTCAGCAAACCATTTCCCAGAATTGACAATACATTGCCAAAATCTTACTAAATTTTGCCAACATTCTGTTGAGAGGAAAAAAGAATCATTCTGACTCTGAAAGTAAATGCTATTTTCCAGCTTAGCCACAAAACAAGAGTTTGTTTTCATTATTACTTTTGTCAGTATGTTAATACTGAAAATAAGTATAAAGAAATTACAAATAACCATCTATTTGAAGAAAACTTAAAATACTAAGCCTACAACTCTTGCCTTTAATTCTATGAACTCAAGAAAATTTATGAGAATTTTTTTAAACCAATAATAAAAATTACATTCCCAAAGCCTTAATAATTAAATCAGAGGGGAAGAACAGAAACAACAGTCAGCATTAAAGAAGTCTCCTGAAAGTTAAGAGAGTCCTATAACTTAAATTTCGAACTTTAAACTTTCGCTGTTAAAAATAACACTTCACAAAGACTGACCAGTTCCCAATATCCCTACATCCACCCAGTTTTACCATAAGCACGGTACTTACCAGACAGCACACTCAACTGCCAGCAAAAGGCCTCCAGCAATCACAAGGGCATTTGTGGGACAAATGATACAGGAATGGGGAGGGGCAAGGGAAGAGCTAGAGTTCTGGGGAGGGAAGGGTACGGAGGGAGGAGACGACTGCAGCTAGCAACAATGGGAAACTGTGAATCTAAACCACAAAGGCTTCCCGCAGAACAGGCTAACAGGGAAAGGGCAATTCTTTTTACCACCTACCAGGAACTCAGCACTGACGAAGATTTATGATAAAACTAAAAAGATGGAGCCTCCAAGTAAATACAAACAAAGTAAACTTAAGGCACTAACCAAAAGTATCTTGAAAGGATATGTCACAAGCTTCACAGAGGCTTAAGAAAAACATTCAGGAGTCTGTTTCCTCCAGGGGCATTCCTGATGACAAAGGTCAGCAGGACAACAATAAGGCTTACAGGGTGGCAGCTGCTTCCAATGGAGGGCCAGCACTAAAAAGCAGTCCTTTGCACTACAGTCAAAAGGAGCACTAGAAGAAGACACTTTAGAGAATAACCAAAACAACGTCATTGTCTGAATCTTAATTCACAATTCCAAGACTGTCTAGACTTAAATTAAACTAAATCATTTTAATAGGCAAAACTTCAAACTGTCCTAAACAAGATAAACTTTTAAAGAAAATTACTGTATAAACTGAGCTGTTGAATTCAAAAATCAATTTTTAAAAGCTTGGGATCTCAAAGGTTCCCAGCCTGAAAGGCGAGGACAGTGAAAGATCTCCACCCCTCTCTTAGGGAAGAGGCCAAGTTATGTCAGTAAGAACAAACAGCAGGCAGATCCTGCCCCCAAACATGTGATCAGTCCACCCAGAACCTACATTTGCAGGCAGGGCACAAAGGCCTCAGAGGACCAACACACACCCTTCTATGTATTACTTCCAGTTATAAAACAGATTTATTGAAAGGAGTTGTTTTCTAAGCATCCTAGTGAAAAAATTCATCAGTAGAATCCCTGCCAAATAGGAAGATCTGTTGTATTTCTATAGGTTGAGAGAAAATATGTTGATTTTTTAAAAAGATTTAATTAAGATTTATTGGTAAAATTAAAGAAATGCAGACACTGCCCAAAACTAATTAAGCTCTTAAATTTTAACAATGTACTAGTCTAAATTAGTCCTTTTGCAACAAGGGAAGTGCCCAAATTGAAAAAAAAAAAAAAAAGATACTATTGCTTTTCTTTTGTTAACGATTAGCATTCTAACTGCGGTCTCCTAGTGCTTGATGGGGGATCGAGGTGTTAGTGCCATTTCAAAATGTGAAATATAGGATTTCTACAATTAGTGCTAAATACAAAAAAAGAATGTACAAAAATTAAGGTCAAGCTCTCCAACAAGTTCCTCAGGAGATGGTTATATAGTCATTGTGGAACTAATCAAATAAAACTAGAGTAATGGGGCAGAGTTACAGAGCTTCAACCCTGGTTACAATGCAACTACATAACTTGACTTTTCATACTTGCCATACCTATTCTCTGGCGACACGTGTATATCACTCCCCCTCTTGACCTAGAAATCATGCCTGTGAAAACACTCCTACAAGGAATTTTGGCACTCATGTAGCACACACCTGTAGGTACTCAATTTATTTTTAGTTGAGAAGCCCAGTGGTTGAACACAGGGTTCTCTCTTTATATGAGACAGAATCTTCCATGCAGTCTTGAAAAGGAAATAAGAAATGTCCAAAAATAACTTAAACAAGGTAGAATGTGAATATGTAGGAGAGTTTTGCATGAAGTGTTTTCTGAGGGGCTTCAAAAGAGATTATAGTCCATGAAGGTGAGTTTTCCCCATAGATCACCTCCCACTTGAACTATTTCCTGAGCAAAGCCAAGGACCTACACTTGGCGGGGCACATCCCAGGGGCTCAACCAAGACCTGAGACTCGGCCCTCCTCACGTCCCACATCTGTTTTCCTGCATCATGAGGACAGTTAGTTTATATGGGGCAAGGTAATTTTACATGCTAACAAGTGGGAGGATTATTCAACCTATTTTGGGGAAGCGGTGGGGATTTCCAGAAATTGGTCCCCCCAGCCACTTTTTGGCCTTTTATGGTCAGTCTGTCATGGTGCCTGAGGGTTTGTCACTTAACGATGCTAACATATTACAATAAGCCTGTAACGAGGCTCAAGGTCTCCTGGAAGTCAAATTTTCAGCCATCTTGGTCTGAGATGGTTCTAATCAGTTTATGTCCCATCCTCAATTGCTGTGTCATTCTTTTAATGGTTGTGTCCTGCCCTCTTCCCTCCTGTCTTACATGGTTTTGATTCTGAGTAGGATCCTGCATGCCCCCACCCCCAAGTCCCTGCCTCTTGCTCAGAGAAAAGCTGAAGTCTCCCAGGCCTTCCTGAGTCATAAAAGAGTACGCTTAAGCATTTGATGATTAGGACAAGCTTGTATAATAGGTCTGCATGCAATGAGGGATGGTGGCAACTCTGATCATCTATCTCAATCATTAACTGAGATTACTTTCCCATTTCCCTTTAAAATTTTCATGGTTGAGCAGAACCTTTGGAGATGGTTTTTGGGGGACACATTCCAGCAGATTGCCACCATTCTGATTAAAAGCAACTTTCCTTCTTGTTACCAAGTGTCACCCCCAGAATCATACCGCTGCCCCTCCCTTGAACAGAAACAAGTTACTCTTACCTAAGTCTCAGGAGGAGGCCACAAAGAGAAGAAACAGGAATAGGCTAGAACCAATTAGGCCCAAGACAGCAGAGGATTTGACTTCCAGTGGACCTTGAGCCTCATTATACCTTCATTGTAATGTATTTGCCCATTAAATGAAACACCCATCAGCATCATGAGATGAAAATTGCCATGACAACAACCAGAAAAGCCCATACAGGGACAATAAAAAGATGATTGGCTCCAGCACACCCGGAAGGAGGACATGATGGCAGAAGCTTCCAATAAAAAAGTCCACATGGCCCAACCCAGAGCTGGAGCTGTCTGTACATGCCATCTTGGCTGATGGCTCCCCACTCAAGCACTTTCTTTCCTTCTTCCTCTTTGAGCAATAAAGCAGCTTTTCACTGTGTCCCTCTGCCTCTGCTTTGAATTCTTTCACAGCCAGTGGCAAGAACCCACACCTCTGGTGGGCTTGCCAATTTGGGATCTCTCAATCTGCTAACAGTTTTAAATGTCATTTTTAAATGTCCAGGAATCCTAAAGTTGGATGACACTGGTTACAACAGTGAAACTGAGCAGGACACTACAGGCCCTTCCTTGGTCTAAAATTCCCTCTGTGTCCTCTGTCAAAAAAAAAAAAAAAAAGAAAAGAAAAAAAGGCTTTAGTCTCCTAGGCCTTCTCAAGCGTTCCAAAGAGCAGACTCAAGCACTTAATAATTAGGACAGTCACAGGACTCCTGGTTCCTCTTAAAGGGATTCAGATAACAATCTGATACATATCTTTGAGCTGTTCTGCAGAAACTGACTCCCCACAACCCAGGTAGAGGATAGTGACTACATTCTGATCACAAGCACTAGACCCCAGGCTGGCTGGAACAAGGTTGATGACTGACATTCCCAAAACATCACTCTGTTACCTCACCATCAACCAATCAGAATAATGTCCACAAACTGATCAGGCACCCTGAACGCTCATTCATAATGTTGCCTTTAAAAACTCCTTCCCTGAAAGCTATTGGGGAGTTCAGGTCTTTTGAGCATGAGCTGTCTGTTCTCCTTACTTACCACCCTGAAATAACCACTGTACTTTCCTTCAACACAGCCCACTGTCAGTAGGTAGGCTTTGCTGTGCTTCAGGCAAGAGGACCCAAGTTCAGTTCAATAACAACAGTACTTTGTAAAATTGTGTTTCAACAAAACCTGTCACATTTTTTCAAGTACTTTGCAAGGACTATTACACCATAGTAGCTCACCTTTGACAATAATAGACAAAGACCTCTGAAAAAACATAAAAATTATTAGCAAGGAGAAATTACTTCTAAGACTTAAATAAACAAAAGAAATCCTTGTGGGGTTGGGAGGTGAGAGTAGAGAGTGATATGGAAGAACACTGGCTTAAAAGTTACACTGGGTCAGATTCCACAACCTTTCATTATTGGTCTCTACCAGCAAGAGGGGTAGGATACAGCAGAATGTTCAATTTAATTTAAAAAAAAATTGCTCCTCTTAAAGCCGTAAAAGAGAAACAGAATTTCTGTAAGAAAAGCCAAGCTGACTTCTTCCTGGAGTAACCCCAAAGCAAAATCATTGTTTGGTTTTAATTTCTGAGATGCTAATGATAACACTGATGTTGGTGATAAAGGCAGTATTTGAGAGGCTCCAAAGTAGAAGCCAAATTAGAAAATAAAAGCCTCTTGATTTTAGCAGTCTAGAGGATAGTGAGGAAATGTGAGATCTTTTAAATAAACTATGGACGACTGAGGTGGGGAGGTGCAGGGTAGAGACTGCTTTATATCAAGTGGAAGCCCATAGAACAGCAGCATTTGATCTCTGGGCTATATGCCCACATAGGGGGAAAACAAAAATACTTAATTCAGAGCTGTTAACCTGGAATTTTGGAAAATGAAACTAGAATATGGTCTTGATCTTAGTTAACAAGGAACCTGAGAGAAAATATTCTAGCCTTTGACCCTAGATTATAAAGAATATACTGGAAAGTCTATGGAAAACAATAAAAACTATGTAGCTAATTTGCACCTACTTTTTATTCTGAGATTTATTCATTGTTGGTTAACAGTGTATGTACCTTAAATAGCTGATTATTTTACTCAGGTACACATTACTGAGAAGAAATATATTGCAGAAAAGGAAGAGAGAAGGAAAAAACAAAAATAAAAAAACTGTAATCCTAAGGACATACTTTGGAGAAACTCTGGCTGTTAACCGCAAAGCTTAGCAACAAAACCATCCAAAAACACTTCTGTGTATTTCTCACACAAATGGACTCTGAAGAAAGGAGAAAGGCAATCAGGGGCTACTTATTTAGGTTTCTAATGTTATAATTATCATTTAAAGTCATATATTCAAATATATCTTGAATCATCCTAAAAATTATTTTAAATAGCACTATGTCATTATGAACATAGCCAACATATCTCTAGAACAAAGGTCTAAAATTTCTTCTAATAGACTGAAAGCTCCTAAACAGGAGAAAGGATATGAAATACCTCTCAAGTGTACCAGAGAACCCCCTAAATGCTAGTCTCACAGAAAGTGGTTAAAAATTAATCTCTCCACATCTCATGGCCACCTCTCTCTCTCCCTCATCTTTGGAGATGGCCTGTACTCTGTCTATGGAATGTGTACCTACTTTTACTTTAACCTGAGCACCCAACCACCACACCTCACGGCCTTTCTCTTGTCTTTTGAAACAGCCTACACTCTATACAGTATTTATCTCTCTAAACAAATCTACCTTTACTCAAAAAAAAAAACAAACTCTCATTCTCTCTTACACCTTAAACCTACAATTTTAAGGCACAATCAAGGAAGAAGAGAAATATGCCTAAGGGGGGAAAAAAAAGAAGAAAATGATGAAGGGGAAAATCTGACCAAATAGAGTGCCAGTAAAAATTATATTGCTAGCCTATTCCTAGCCTATAGACTTCAGAACACATTAAGTTCAGACAGAGCCTGTCCAAGAGATTTCATCAGACTTCTCAGAGTTTAAATAGCGAAAAGGAGCAAGTTTTAAGCTAAGAGTACATGCATATTCATGAAAGGGCTTAGGCCATCTACAGAGTCTAAGTTTTAATTGATTAAAGTCATGAGGATCAGGAAAGGTCAACATCATCATCATCCCTTGGGTTCCAATTGATCTGGTCGTTGAGTGCTTCAGGCTAATCTTTGAAACAGAATTGGGAGCTTCATAACTGATACATTATCTTTGCTCTTGTTACTTCTCCTGTCTGATAACAGACATTTACTTCTGCATTATTCTGTCCTCTTAAGATCATGAATTACTAAGACCTGTTCAAGGACAAGCATCATGGCCAGGCTTAGATCACAAAATGATTTAGCCATGCCTGGTTCTCTTTCTCTGGGTAGGGGATCCCTATCCTATCTGCTTATAAGGCAACTAGATATCCATGTGCAAGAGAAATGAAGGTGGACTCTTATCTCACACCATGTGCAAAATTTCACTCACAATGGATCAAATATCTAAATAAATAAGCTAAAACTATAAAACTTTTAGAAGAATGTATAAGCATACAACTTCATGACCTTGACCTAGGAAAAATCCTCTTAGACATGACACAAGCAGCAAAAGCAAAAACAGATAAATTTGAATTTATAAAAATTAAAACTTTTATGCTTCAGTGGACACCATCAAGAAAGTAATAAGATAATCCAAAGAATGGGAGAAAATATTTGCAAATTACATTATCTGATGAGACTTGGATCTAGAATATATAAAGAACACTTATAACTGCATAATAAAAACAATACAATTTAAAATGGGTATTTTTTTGTTAAACCCCAATTAAAAAAGGATCTAGATATTTCTCCAAAGAAGATACACAAATGGATAATATGCACATGAAAAGCTGCTAAACAATGTATAGTAGGGAAAGAGGCAGGAGGAGTGACTTTACAATGAAGAAACCTGACAACCAGGGCCTCAGGCAGGTGATCAAGGTCAATATCAACAATGATAAGTCATGTTGATAACATTTACCTTTAATAAGATGTGATGAGAATGACACTGTATATCTGGATCTTCCACCCAAAAAATCCATAACACCAGCCTAATCATGAGAAAATATCAGACAAATCCCAATAGAGGGGCATCCTACAAAACACTCCTCCAGACTGTCAAAGTCATCAAAAATAAACTTGTTACAACCAAGGGAAGCCTAAGGTGATGTGACAAGGAATTAAGTGGAATTTTAGATGAGAATTTGGAATAGAAAAAAGACATTAGGTAAAAACTTAAGAAATCTGAATAAACTATGGACCTTAGTTTATAATAATGTTTCAATATTGGTCCATTAATTGCAACAAATATACCATACTACTGCAAAATGTTAATAATAGGGGAAACTGTGGGGGGGAAGGGAGACACCATATAAGAACTCTACTATCGGCTCAATTTTTCTATAAACCTGAAACTATTCTAAAAAATAAAGTTTGTCAATAATAATAATAGTAATTTAAAAAACAAACACAGGTTAAACAATGAAAAGAAAATCAAAACCACAAGGAGATACCTCTTGACACCCATTGAGACGGGTATAATAAAAAATAGATAATTATAAGTGTTGACAAGAATGTAAAGAGTCTCTTTTTGTACCTAGTGCAACAATAGGTTGAGGTCCTAAGGAGCACCTGAAGCATGTAGCAGCTCCAAAGCACCGATGCTGGATAAACTGACCAGTGTGTTTGCTCCTCATCCATCTACTGGTCCCAAAAAGCTGTGGGAATGTCTCCCCTTCATCGTTTCTTCATCAAGGAACAGACTGTATGCCCTAACAGGTGATGAAGTAAAAAAGATCCGCATACAGGGTATCATTAAGATTGATGGCAAGGTCCACATTTATAAACCTACCTTGGTTTAATGGATGTCATCAGCATTCACAAGAATAGAGAGAATTTCCATCTGATCTGTGATACCAAGGGTCACTTAGCTGTACATCATATTACACCTGAGGAGGCCAAGCACAAGTGAGAAAGATATTTGTGAGCACAAAAGGAATCGCTCATCTGGTGAGCCATGATGCTCGCACCATCCACTACCCTCATCAAGGTTAATAACACCATTCAGATTGATCTGGAGACTAGCAAGATTACTGCTTTCATCCAGTTTGATACTGGTAACCTGCACATGGTGACTGGAGGTGCTAAACTGGGGAGGATTGATGGGATCCCCAATAGAGAGGGACGTCTCAGTTCTTTTGATGTAGTTCATGTGAAAGATGACAATGGCAAAAGCTTTGCCACCCAGCTCTCCAACATTTTCCTTACTAGCAAAGGCAACAAACCATGGATCTCTCCTCCCTGTGGAAAGGATATCCAACTTACCATTGCTGAGGAGAGAGACAAGAGACTGGCAGCCAAACATAGCTGCAGATAAAATGACCCCTAGGTGACATGATTGGAAAAGTCTTTGTACTTAAAGATCATATTGAATTAAAAAAAAAAAAAAGAATGTAGAGAAATCTGAATCTTCCTACACTGCTGGGTAGAAATGTAAAATGGTGCAGCACTTTAGAAAACAGTCTGGCAGATACTCAAAAGATTAAACATAGAGTTACCATAAGATGCAGCAATTCTATTCCTAGAGATAGATAGATCTCCAAGAGAAGTTAAAATATATATACACTCAAAAACCTGTAAATGAATGTTCATAGCAGCATTGTTCATAATAGCCAAAAAGCAGAAACAACCCAAATATACATCAACTGATGAATGTATAAATAAAATGTGATATATTCATACTATAGAATAGTATTCAGCCATCATAAGAACGAAGTACTAATACATGCTACATGTATAAACCTTGAAAACATTATGGTAAGTGAAAAGGCCAGTCACACAGACCAACTATTGTAGGATTCCAATTACATGAAATATCCAGAATAGGTATATTACAGAGATAAGAAAGCGGATTAGGGCAGAGAGGAGGTGTGAAGGAAATGGAAAGTGACTACTAACAGGTATGCCATTTCTTTTGGAGGTGATAGAATGTTCTAAAATTAATTGTGGTGGTTGTTTAATTTTGTAAAGATATTAAAAATCACCAAATTGTATACTTTAAACAGGTCAGTTGTGGTATGTGAATTATATCTCAATAAAGCTGTTATTTTAAAAAAAACAGTTTTCCTCTTTGCAAAACAAGGACATTCTTTGTTTCATGTCTGTGATTTAAATTAGGTCCCCATAAAAACAGCAGCTTATACATAAGTGTATATGTATACATGCATATATTTATTTGCCCCTCTATCAGCTGAAAATGCCTAGAATCAATGACACCCCAGTTACGATAAGCACACCTAGACCTGATATTTTAGTTTTGAATACCTTTCTCCATAAAAGAATTCAAGGTTCCTTGGAGAAATGGCTGATTCTAGGTCTGGAATAGGAAATATATGAGATGATCCTGGAGCATATTATAATGTCATAAAGTAAAGAAATGCTAAAAACAAAACAAAACAAAAGTCCTAAATTGATAGAGGTATATCAAAGGGACACAGGAGACAACAAAAGGAGTTCCCAATGGCCAAGTCTGAAATAATTCGGAAAAAAAAAAAGTAACATTGGGTTATAACCTAAGTATAAAATAAATATCTATGAGTCCATACTGATATAAAGAAATGTACTCCAAGGAGTACAATATGGAGGTGTGACCAAGATTTTGAAGCAGGAAGACCCTGAGCTCACCTCCTCCCATGGGCACATCAAAATTACAACTATTCAGAGCAACTTTCTATGAGAATGACTTGAAGACTAGCAGAAAAGATTTTCCACAACCAAAAGTATAAATGAGGAATAACAACAGATGGGTAGAAGGGGCAGAGGACAGCAGAGTGAAGACCCACACCCCCCAGGTGGGTGACACACAAACGGGAGGATGCTCACAATTGCAGAGGTTCTCCCCAAGGAGTGAGGGGTCTGAGCCCCGTATTGGGCTCCTCAGTCTGGGAGTCCTGCGCTAGGAAGATGAGTCCCCAGAACATCTGGCTTTGAAGGCTAGAGGAGTTTGCAAAGGAAAAAGCCAGAGGGCTGTAGAAAACAAAGTCTCTGCTCTTAAAGAGCATGGGAAAAATCTCAGCTAAGCAATGATGGCTCAATAACTGCAAATCAATCAGTGTGATAAAACATTAGCAACTTACAGAATAAAAATCATATGATCACCTCAATAGATATAGAAAGAGCTTCTGACAAAATTCAGCATCACTTAGTGGGGGAGGGTATAGCTCCGTGGTAGATGCGCATGCACAAGGCCCTGGGTTAAATTCCCAGTGCCTCAATTAAAAATAAATAAATAAACCTAATTACCTCCTCCATTAAAAAAAACAGCAAAAAAAAAAAAAAAAGCAAAATTCAACAACAATTAATGATTAAAAACTCTTTAAAAAATGGGTACAGAGACAACACAGCTCGACACAAGAAAGGCCATATATGACAAACATACAGTCAACAACATACTCAAAGATGAAAAGCTGAAAACATTTCCTCTAAGATCAGGAACAAGACAAGTATGCCCATTCTCACCACTTTTATTCAATACATATTAGAAGTCATAACCACAGCAATAGACAAG
Organism: Camelus dromedarius; assembly: GCF_036321535.1. Lineage (NCBI taxonomy): Eukaryota > Metazoa > Chordata > Mammalia > Artiodactyla > Camelidae > Camelus > Camelus dromedarius. The sequence continues at coordinate 30,981,963 of NC_087443.1, read as the reverse complement.
AAAAAGAAATAAAAAGGCATTCAAATTAGAAAGAAGTAAAAATGTCATTGTTTGCAGATGATATGATACTATATATAGAAAATCCTAAAGACTCTGCCAAAAAAAAAATTAGAATAAATCAGTAAAGTTGAAGGATACAAAATTAATATACAGAAATCTGTTGCATTTCTATATATTAACAATGAACTATCAGAAAGAAATAAGAAAACAATCCCATTTACAAGTGCATCAAAAAGAATAAAAAACCTAGGAATAAATTTAACAAAGGAGGTAAAAGATTTGTAGTCTGAAAACTATAAGACATTGATGAAAGAAATTAAAGATGACACAAACAAATGGAAAGGTATACTTTGCTCAGAGATTAGAAGAATTAACATTGTTAAAATGACCATACTACCCAAGACCATCTATAGAGTCAATGCAATCTCTATCAAAGTACCAATGGAATTTTTCACAGAACTAGAACAAATAATTTTAAAATTTATATGGAAACATAAAAGGCCACAAATAAGGCAATAAATTAACTGCAAAAAATGTACTCTAACTTAAGATGTTAATAATAAGGAAAACTGGGTGAGAAAGTATATGGGCTCTTCCTGTACTATCATCTTAACTTTGCTGTAAATCTAAAACTGTTCTAAAAAATAAAGTATGTTTTAAAGTTTATGAAAAAGATGAAAACAACAAAAATCAGTAGTTCATTTAAAAAATCACACACAAATGTAAAAATTATACATAAGAAAGGGAAACTAAAACATATGCAAATAACTTCTAGTGTATTCACAACTCCAAAAAGGATATATCCCAGTGAAATACTGTTTCATGGGAACTAGCCCAGATCATGGCAAAGATATTCAGAATCTTTTTTTAATCTTAACAGAAAGAGAATGGTTACATTTTTATTAAGCATTCATTATTTTTGTATGCATGGCATGACAAACAAGAGGGCATTAGAAACTTATTCACCTTTAAAATCAGAGGAAACCATAGAGATCCTCTGAGGTGAAGTATGATAATGCTAATGTGATTATGTGAGAATATAGTCCCTATAAACTTTGTGTAAGTGGAAACCTGGTATCTTTCAAATGCGTTAGAAAAAGTTGCTATCTAAAGAACTGTTGATGAATTTGTTTTTAAAAGCCAAATCACCTTCTTTCTTTTGCAAATTTGACACCCACATAAAAGTATAAAAATATTTAAATAAGAGAAAAGAATGATGGATGAAGCAAGAAATGAAATGAGACTATCAATTCTATTTGATCTCCAGGTAACTTTAATAAGGGAATTCTGAACTTCCCATCTACTCATGAGTTATTAAGTATTTTAATTCACTAAATACTTATTGAGAATCTATTACAAGTCAGATATAGTGCTAAGATTACAGATGCAAAGACAACTAAAATTAGGGGACCTTCACAGTGTTCACTGTCTAATGAGGGAAAAAGAAAAACTATAACAAAATCCCTTGGAAAGTAATAACTGAACTGGGTTTTAATATTATCATGTAACAAAGAATTTGACTGGACTTTGTCCCTGGTTCTTGAGAGGGAAGCCTCTAAACCTTTGGAATTTCTCAAATGATATGAGTGTCTCTATTACTCTTACTGGGCTCTTCTAACCACAATGAGTTTATACTAACCAGGTGACTCACAGTGGACCGCTAGATAGTTTCAGGATGGGGACTGGCCATACTAGAAAGTCCAACCATGTGATTAGAGGGTTGGGGCTTTGAGTCACATGATCTCAGACTGACCTCTGGGGAGTAGAGGTAGGCTGGGGACTGAATTCAATCACACAGGCCAATGATTCAAACAACCATATCTACATAATGAATCCCCAATAAAAACTCTGAATACTGAGAGCTGGTGAACTTCTCTGGTTGGTAAAACACATGGAAGTGCTAGAAGGGTGACACATCCTGAGGACACCAAAGCTTTGCTTTGGGTAAACTCCTGGACCTTACCTTATGTATCTCTCCCTTTTGCTGGTTCAGATTTGTACCCTTTTATTACTATAAAAACTAATCATAAATATAGGACTTTCCTGAGTTCTGTGAGTTGTTCTAGCAAATTATCAAACCTGAGAGGGTCAAGGAACTCCTGAATTTGTAGCTGACTGATCAGAAATGCAAGTGTACTGGAGAGTCCCAAACTTACAGTTGGAGTATGAACTACAGAGTCTTGTGTACTTAACTTGAGAAAATTGAGCTAATTCTGTAGTTAATGTGACAACTACATTGCAAATACCCTAGAGGAATTCATTTAAAATAAGAATTTACAAAGTTATTCATCACAAAGTACAGCACATATCAATACAATGGAATATGAATCAACCATGAAAAAATTATAGGTTAATATTTATTGAAATGGAGATATAATCATCACACTGTTTAATCTCCAGCTCCAATCTCTTCCCCTGAGATTCAGACTTGTATGTTCAAATTCCTACTGAACATTACCACTTGGACGTCTACTAGGTATCTCAAACCCAACAGGCCCAAAAGAAAAAATCTTGATTCTCACCATATACACCCCAATCAGCTCCTCCACACTCTTCCTTATCATAGTAAAAAGCACTACTCACTTGTTCAGGCCAAAACTGGAGTCATTCTTGACTCCTTTCTTTCCCTAACACCTCACCAATCCACCAGCAAATCTTATTGGTGCTACTCTCAAAACATATCCCTTCTCACCACCTACACTGCTACCATCCTAGACAAAGTCGCTTATATCTATTGCACAGAATACTGCAATAGCCTTCTATTTGCTTTCTTGCTTCCATTACAAACACTTCTTCACACGACAACCAGAATAATCTTTAAAATAATAAATCAGTGTCATTACTCCACATAAAACACTCCAATGTTTTCCCACTACATTCTGAATGAAATCTAGACTCCTAGTCTTAAATCCTTCATGATCTAGCCCCTACAATCTCAACAATTTCATCTTTACTGCACTCTGCCCATCATTTTTCAAACATGACAAGCTAGTTCCCATCTCCAGGCTTTTTAATTGCAAACCTCTCTCTACTGAATGCCCATTCCCTAGCTCTTTGCATAGCCTGCTCCTTTACTTCATTCAAGTCTCTACTTAAATGGTAACTTTCTCAAAGGGACTTCCCTGAACATCTCATCTAAAATTACCAACTACCAATAAAATCAATATTTGTTTACTTCAAAAACCTTATATTAAATTAAAATAATAAAATAAAATAGAATTACCAATTGCCACCCTATCTCCTTCCCCTGCTTTTTTTCTTAATTGTACTTAACACTACCAGACATTACTTACCTGTCTTCCCCATTAGAAAGTACGTTCACTAAGGCAGAGACTTTTTTATTTTGCCTGCTACTGTATCTCCAGAGTCTAGTACACTATGTGGACATATAGCAGGCATGCCATAAATAACTTAATGAATGAATGATGATTAGGATGCTAGGTGAAAAGAGCTGATTAGAACAGTATTTTCAAAATTATTTCATTTGTATAAAATTAAGCAAGATGGAAAACAAAGGCTACTACTACTACACATACATAGTAAATCATTACGTGGATTACATACACACAAATTTTCCTACTCGCTAAAATTCATTTAGAACCTCAAAAATCAGTACTTACAGCAGTTTTGTGCTCTTTCATGGACATGCACAGAATGGTGAAAAATTCGAGTTGCCTGATGTGCACATTCCCAACTGAGGTCAAAGTAGGCAATGTTCAGTCTTTTTGTTTCAGCTCTCATACTATAAACAAGTGTCTTTTTTGTGGTTTATTTACTGCAACATTTTTCATACTTTTGTGCTTTTGGTTGATGATTTCACTGTTTAAAATGACAGTGTAGTGCTGAAGTGCTGTAGTGTTTCTAAGGGCAAGAAGGCTGTGATATGCCTTCTGGAGAAAATACACGTGTTAGCTAAGGTTCACTCAGGTATACGTTACAGTGCTACTTGCCATGAGTTCAGTGTTAAAGAATCAATAATATATATTAAATAATGTGCCTTTAAACAAACCCACACATAAAATAAGGTTACATGTTGATTAGTTAATAAAAATGTGACCAGAGGCTCATAGGAACCTTATCCTATACTTCCCCTAGGAGCAATGATTCAGTATACGTTAATTCAGTGTTTGCAGTGATGCTATATAACATATTACCACAAATAAAGAATCTGTGTGTGTATGTTTGTATCAAATTAAAAGGTCAGAGAGATTATATGTCATTATACCACAGTGTTGATATTTCTAATGCTAATATAATCTTTGGGGGTAGGATTATAAGATATTTACTCCTCATTTCCTTATTTGCATTTCTATTTTACAATGAAAATATTTTTTGTTAGAAGAAAAAACTGAAAGACAAACGAACTTACTTACAAAACAGAAACAGAATCACAGACATTAGAGAACAAACTTATGGTTACAGGTGAGGGGGGTGGGAAGGGATAAATTGGAAGTTCGAGATTTGCAGATACTAACTAATATATATATAATAGATAAACAACAAGTTTATACTGTATAGCACAGTGAACCATATTCAATATCTTATAGTAACCTATGGTGAAGAAGAATATGAGAATAAATGTGTGTATGTTCCTGTGTGACTGAAGTATTGTGTTGTACACCAGAAATTGACACAACATTGTAAACGGACTATATTTCAATAAAAATGAAAAAAATAAATAAATAGAAAAGAAAAAATTGAGTTGCTGCTAATATTTTAAAATAAGAATTATATTAGTAAGCATTCTATGGTAGCCAAAGGAATATAAAAACAGGATATGAACAGTGATTTTCGATAATTAAAAGTATAAATTTATAGCTCTGTTCTGAACTTCTTAACCTGGATCTTTTAAATGAAACCTTATATGTACAAATATAAATGTATGCCTATACACCTCTCCCCAGATAGTGGTTAACAGGCTTTTCAAATACTAACAGTTTGAAATTCACTCATTTATAATTATAGAATCTTAGAGTAGAAATAATCTTTAAAGAGCTTATAGTTAAGTTTCTAACTTAATGCAAGAAACTTTTTTACAAGTAGTCAACCAGCATCTGCTAGAATATGTTCAGGAATAGAAAGCACATTATTCTATAAGGCAGTACATTTTAACTTCCACCCACTGTTCTCAGTTCAATCTCTGATCCAAAACAGAGCAGACCTACTGTTTCCTCTTTATGTAAGCCTTTCAAATATGTCAGACAAAACTCATGTGTTCTTTTAATCACCTCTTTTTTGGCTAAATACTCTAGTACAGCTATGACTGAGTGCAGTACACAACTTTATTAATTCCTCACACAACCCCTACTCTTTGAGGACGGGCTGGACTGGATGCCTTGCTCCTAATGAAGAGAATACAGCAGAGGTGATAGGATATAATTTCTAAGATTAGGTTACAGACTCTGGCTTCCATCTTCTTCACTGTCATGGAAGCCAGTTGCCATGTTGTACAAAGTCCTACAAGGCAAGGAACTGAAGGATGCCCGAGTCAACAAGCTAGCAAGGAACTAAGGTCCTCAGTCAATCAACCCATGAGGAACTGAATTACATCACAAGAGAGGCAGAACTTGGAAGCTGATCCTCTGCTCAGTGAGTCTTCTGATGAAACCAAAGCTCCAGTCAACAAGTAGATTACAGGCTGTGAAATACATACCATGATTCCTGATTCACAGAAACTGTGAGATAACAAATATTCATTGCTTTAAGTTGCAAAATTGAGAGATGAGTTGTTATGCAGCAATAGATAACTAGTACACTAGCAATTTCACTTTCTCATCATAGCCTAGAAAAGTTTTGAAACATATATCTTCACTAGAGAAAAAGTGAAAATAACTTAAATGTCATCAAAGGGAATGGATAAACACAATGTGATATAGTCTTAAGATTTAATGTTATATATCATTTAAAAATGAACTAGATCTATTTCAACATTAGATTTCAACATAATACTGAGAAAAAAGTTGTAGAATTACAACTACAATATTCCATTTATGTAAATATTTTAAAACACATAAAGCACTACTATGTATCAATTGTGGATACATTTCATATACACATAAAATTTTAAGAAATGAATTGCATTTCTGTTTAAATATGCAGATTAAGCACACACATTTATCTCTACTCTCTCCTAAATTAAATCTTCATTAAAAATAAGACTAATGAAATACGAAAGGTAAAAATCCACAAGAACAAAGAAACTGGGAAGGTAAATGACTGCAGAGGTAGAATTTACATAAAAATTTGGAAGCCAGAAAACAGATAAATGTGGGGTAATTGATCAACATACCAGAGAAAGGACTGGAGGGTAAATGTTGGCAACCAGAAGTGTAAGTACTGCTGCAGAACCCAGGAAAAGCTCAGGAATTAGAACTTTTTGCAGATGAGAATATGGGAGGGCCTTAAAAATGGAAGAGCAATTGAAAAATGTGTTTAAGAAGCAGTTAGATGCTTCAGATTCTCTCTTTGAACCCAATACAGCCAGGCAAACCCCCTCCTCTACAGCTGAAGACTATAGGCTTATTTTCTGAAGAGTATGAACCAGAGAGGGTGTGATTCTGGGGCAGCAGGCACAGCTAAAATGGGTGAAATGCCTTATTGAAATAAGAAACTTTTACTTTAACAAAAAGTTAAAACTTAAAAAAAAGTATAGGGAATAATAGCCAAGACATGGAAGCAACCTAAATGTCCATCAACAGATGACTAGATAAAGAAGATGTGGTATATATATATATATATATATATACACACACACACATATATATACACATATATATATACACACATACACACACATGTATACATACATACAATAAAATATCACTCAGACATAAAAAAAGAATGAAATAATGCCATTTGCAGCAACATGGAGGGATCTAGAAAAGTGAAGTAACTCAGAAAAAGACAAATATCATATCACTCATGTGTGGAATCTAAAAAAATGATACAAATGAACTTATTTACAAAACAGAAACAGACTCACAGACATAAAAAAATAAACTTATGGTTACCAAAGAGGAAATGAGGGGGGAGGATAAATTAAGAGTTTGGGGTTAGTATATACACACTACTGTATATAAAACAGATAAACAACAAGGATCTACTATACAGCACAGGGAACTATATTCAATATCTGGTAATAATCTATAATGGAAAAGAATCTGAAACATATATATATATACTGAATCACTTTGCTATATACCCGAAACTAACACATTGTAAATCAACTAAACGTCAATAAAAATTAAAAAAATAAAATAAAGCACAGGGAGATTAAGTGAAAGTCTACATACTAAATGGGAAGATCCCAGTCCCCTTTCTCCCTCTCAGCACAAAACCACTGGTACTCGACTCTATTCCACAGGCAGGAAACTGGAGCATTTCCATCTAAGGAAACTGACCAGCCTGAAAGAATACCTATAGATACAGACGACTGATGGTCCTGCAAACAGGAGGGGAAAAAAGCTTGAAGGAAACAGACATTGTAGAGAATACAAGAAAACTTAAAAATCTAAAACATATTTTTTACGATTTTACACCTATAAAACAAGAAATACAAATTTCATCAAAAGGTTTGAAAGACATATTTAAGGAAACCCCAAAAACTAAAATAAAAAGACAGAGAAATAGTAAAGATAATAGATTTAAAAATCAGAGAATCAATCCAGGCTTTCTAGAAAAAGAGAAGAGAAAAGTGTCTAAGAAAAAATACAGAAACCAGCCCAGATTTTAAGATTATAAGTTTTCAGTTTTAAAGGAACCACAAAGCCCCCAGCATAATATGAATTAAAAAATCCACACCGAGGCATAAATAATACTAAACTGCATAACACTATACATAAAGAGAAAATTCTGTAAGTTTCTAGAGAGAGGGTGAAAAAAAATAGGAAGAAATAACACACAAAGAAATAGATATCAGAATGGCATCTGGCTGTACAACAATGTAAATGTACTTAAGGCTATAGAACTTTGCACTTAAAAATGGTTAAAACAGTAAATTTTATGTTATGCATATTTAACAACAACAACAAAAAAGAATGATAGAACACTTCAGTGGTCAGAGTCCAACTCCTTTTTTTTCTTTTTTAGATTCCAACTCCTTAATTAGAGTCAGTCCATAGAAAAACAATCTACATTTTATGTAGAATGCTGAAGTAAATGCATACACTGTAAATGCCACTCAATCTTTGTCTTACTAGAAATTACATATTTTTGTCTATTTGTTAATAAAGTACCATTTGTTCTTATAAAAATAAAATAAAACAAAAAGAATTACATCAGACTATTCATCGGCAACACAGGAAGCAAGAGAAATATCTTCAAAATTATAAGAGAAAATGATTTCCAACATAAAATTCTAGTTCCAAATACAGTATTATTTAATTTTGAAGGTAGAATAAAAATGTTCTCATATACTGAAGATTTCAAAAACTTTAACTTCTATAAATGTCAATTCTCAGAAAGCTCCTAGAGGATATGTTTCATCAAAATGAGGGAGGAAATCAAGAAAGAAGATGACTTTGGCGGGGGAGGGTATAGCTCAGTGGTAGAGTGCATGTCTAGCATGCATGAGATCCTGAGTTCAATCCGCAGTACCTCCATTAAATAAACAAACAAACAAATAAACAAACCTGATTACCTGTCCTTCCCCCCAAAAATAAATAATAAATAATTTTTTTTAAAGAGAAGAAAGAAGATGACTTCCTGATCCAAGTAATTCAGGAAACAGAATTCCAAGGATGACAGTAAAAGGAATAGCATGGTGACAGCTGTACAGCGGGCCTAGATAACAACCAATCCATATTAAAGCATAATGTAGAATAGTACTGTATATAGAAATAGAAATATAATGTTGTACACATGAAACTGATACAAACCAGTGTTACCTCAATAAACCAACCAACCAACAAACAAGTAAATAAATAAAAGAATGTAGAAGAATATACAAGGTAGGTCCCTAAGGGGGAAAATAAAAAGATTGATAACTTATCTACTGGATTTGAATGAATGGAGCAGAGTTTTATGGTTCTGGCTAAGAGTCTGGGAGTGATTTAATAGTGATGAGAACTTTAAAAACTGAGCAAATGTAAAAAGTAAGGCAATTATTATGCTTAAGGAAAATAAAAAGTTGCATAAGAATTATAATAATTATACATCATGAAGCTCAGGTTCAATACATAATATAAATAATAAGTAATGATTCAACTTCCAAAATTAGATAATTATGGTAAGAATATAAGGGAGAAGACATACATACATGCATTTAATTGATATAATTATACCATTAGAAATATTTAAGACAATTGATTATGGTTGCCTCTGGGGGTGGGATATCAGCTATTTTTCCTTCAAGCATAAACTATTCAAATCTTTAAAACTATGCACATGTATTACTTTGATAAAAATAAGGTGGAGTTCCTTGTAGGAAGAGACCTGCATCCTTTTATTTCTAAGAGAAAAAGGAAGAAAAATAGATATAAACAGTAGTTAATTCTGGGTGGTGGGAATATGGGTATTTGTTATACAATTTTTCCATTTTAAATTGCATACAATTTAAATAAATTATTTTAAATTATTTTAAAATTTCTCAATACTCCCCTCCCCAAATCTCAATGGTTTCCTTCATAAATGGTTTTCAGACCATATATGGTCTGGTCTGCCTTCCTTAGAACACTCTCCACTTTGTCAGTATCCATTTAAACCAATAGACAAGATGTATTTCCAACCTAGTACAAAAATATATTGGAAAAAAAAATATTGGAACCAATACTTTAGTGACCTGGATAAACTGGTAATAAAGCTGAAGGTGTTTTCAGCAGGAACATTGCATAGGCAGTTGCTGCAACTTTTATGATTAACCAAAATTCCCAGATATTTTTCACATGAACTGCTACTCAACCATTTCTTCCTCATCCTGTTCCTGTACATTTGAGGTTTTGAAGTTAAACCTAAGGCTTATTTCTGTTAAATTTAATTTCAGTTTGAGCACATGATTTCACCCTATGACATAATTTTTAAGGCTTTATTCATCATCAGTCAAATTAACTACTCCTGAAGCTTTGCAATACTTACATATCTGATAATCATATATATATTTTAAATTTTTACTCTATCCAAGGTCCAAAGAAAATCCACCAGAGACTTTTCTGGTGAAATCAAGAATCTAAGTAGGTACAGTGTTCTACACAATCACTTAATCAATCAACCAAACCATATTTTACTATATAACAGCTATAAATGTATCATGAAAGACTGGGAAACTGCGGGATTATGATTATAACCAGAACAAAACCTTGATCTACTAACCTCGTAAGTCTGAATAGAAATAGAAGTAATAAAATTTAAGAATAGAAGTAGAAGTAATTTGTTATGATAAATCAATCCATACTAAACATTTATGGTTAAAAGTCCACATCATCTGTTTGATCACTTACAATTGAATTTTTCCAGGATTTAACATCAATTTTACATGTCTGTAGTTTTCCGACTACTTTCCTCTTTTTAGATATTGGGACATTTGTCTCTCTCTGGTTTTTATGATTTCTCAAAGATTAACAACACTGACTCTGAAATTATCAGCCTCTTAATTCAGGACACTGAAACTCAGTTGAGTCTTAAAACTTAAATTCACTTTAAAATGTTCATTCTTACCGTCCTGAGCTAGTTTCTAGTTTATAATTTTGCTATTCACTATATTCTTTCTAGTTGAAAAACTATTGTCCTTGCTGTTAATAATAATCTATGCAGTACTTATTTCTAAAGAACTTTATAATTTCTCAAAAATCCTATAAATAGGTTAGATAGAAATTAATATAACACTATCCTACTTTATACACAGGGGAACTGAAGCACAAAGAAATTTAAATTATTAACCCAAGGTCAAAGAGCTTATAATGATAATGAACCCAAATCTACTGCAGTCTAGAGCTCTTTTCATAAGGCCATGTAGATCTCTGATACAAAACTACACAAGGTGGCACAAAAAACTTCCTGCTTAAAAATTGATTTTTTCAATTAGTTGGTCAACAGGGGTTAAGGAGTGGGTGAGGTGTAAAGGAAGTGGGTATAGCTGTAAAAAGGCAATATGATGGATCCTGTGTTGATGAAAATATTCTGTACCTTCACTGCATCACTGTCAATATCCTGGTGGTAGTATTACACTACAGCTTTGCAAGATGTTACCATTGGGGGAAACTGGGTAGCAAGTATATCAGATGTCTCCAGCTCTGTGTCAGTTGTGAGAAGTATCTCAGAATAAAAAAGATTAATAAAAAAAAAATTGAGAAGATGATGGAGTAGTAGGACCACGAGCTCACCTCTCCTCATGCTACAATAAAACCACAACTGAATGCTAAACAACCATTGAAAAAAGACTGGCACCTAGTAAAAAAGATCTTCTGCAACTGGAAACATAAAGAGGGAACCACAGCAGGACAGTAGGAGGGGCATGCTCACAATATAATTGGGCCCTATAGCCCTCAAGATGCGTGACCCACAAGCTGAAGAACAGTGAAGTGGCAGAGGCCCTCCCACAGAAGTGAGAGCTCTAAGCCCCACATCAGGCTCCCTAGCTCGGGTTCCAGCATTGGGAAGAGGAGACCCCAGGACATCTGGTTTTGAAGGCCAGCAGGGCTTGGTGCCAGGAGCCCCACGGGACTGGGGGAAACGGAGACTCCAATTGCTTGTGAAGCATACAAGGAAACTGGTGTGCACTAGGTCCAAGGGCAGAGGCAGTGATTTCATAGAAACCTGGGACAGGCCTGCCTGCTGGATTTGGAGGGTCTTCTGGGGACATGGGGGTTGTGGGTGATGGCTGCAGTTCACCCAGGGGACATAAAAGCCATTGGCAAACATCCTCAGAGTGTTCATCACATGAGCTTTCATCTTGATTGGCTCATTAGCACCAAGACAAGCCCCACCCAACAGCCTGTAGGGAAGCCTCAGGCCAAATAACATACAGGGTAGGAACACAGCCCCACCCATTAGTAGACTTCCTAAGCCACAAAGACCTCTAGACACGGCCCTATCCACACCAGAGGTCCAGGAACAAGCTTCACCCAGCAGTGGGCAGGCACCGGCTCCTCTTGCCAGGAGCCCTGCATAAGCCTCTAGTCCAGCCTCATCCACCAGGGGCCGATACTAGAAATAAGAAAACAACAATCCCAAAGCCTGGGGAAGGAATCCACAAACACATAGAAATATAGATGATACGAGGTGGCAAAGGAATAATTCCCAGGCCAAGGCACAAGATAAAATCCTAGAAGAAGAAATAAGTGATGAGGAGATAAGCAATTTATCTGAGAAAGAGTTTAAAGTAATAGTGGCCAAGATGTTCAGAGAACTCAAGAGGAGTATAGATGCACAGAGTGAAGTCTTTAGCAAAGAGTTGGAAAATATAAATAATACCCAAACAGAGTTGAAGAATAAAATCACTGAAATGAATAACACACTAGAAGGAACCAAGGATAGACTAAAGAAGGCAGAAGAACGGATCAGTGAGCTAAAAGACATATTAGTGGAAATCACTAAGTCAGAATAGAAAACAGAAAAAAGAACAGTAAGAAATGATGATAGTTTAAGAGAACTCTAGGACAACATGAAGCGCTCCAATATTCGCATTATAGGGGTCCCAGAAAGAGAAGAGAGGGAGAAAGGACCTGAGAAAATTTTTGGAGAGATAACCACTGAAAACTTCCCCAGCTTGGGAAAAGAAATAGTCACCAAGTCCAGGAAGCGCAGAGTACCACACAGGATCAACCCAAAGAGGAACACACCAAGGCACATAGTCATCAAATTGTCAAAATGAAGGATAAGGAGAAAATATTAAAATTAGCAAAAGAAAAGCAACAAATAATATACAAGGGAACTCACATAAGGTTATTAGCTGATTTTTCAGCAGAAACTTTATAGGCCAGAAAAGAGTGGCACAACATATTTAAAGTGATGAAAAGGGAAAACTTACAACCAAGAATACTGTATCCAGCAAGGCTCTCTTTCAGACTTGATGGAGAAATCAAAAGCTTCACAGAAAGCTTTCAGCACCACCAAACCAGCTTTACAACAAATGTTAAAGGACCTTCTCTAGTCATCAAACCATAAGAAAAGAGAACAAAAAGAAGAAAGAGAAAAAAAAAAGACCTACAAAAGATTGCTTTGGCTGTTTGGGGTCTTTTGTGGTTCCTTATACATTTTGGAATTGTTTGTTCTAGTTCTGTGAGGAATGTCATGAGTATTTTGACAGGTCTGTGGATTGCTTTGGGTAGTGTGGCCATTTTGATAGTGTTGATTCTTCCAATCCAAGAACACAAGAAATCTTTCCATTTCTTTGTGTCATTTTGGTTTTCGGAGTATAGGTAATCTCCTTGGTTAAGTTTATTTCTAGGTCTTTTGTCGTGTTTGATGTAATGGAAATGTCTCTGCCAGTTGTAAAATTCTGATTTTTGAAGTGAAAAAAAAGAAGTGAATGAAGGGCTGCAAATGACAAAGTATCCTTCTTTCTTATGGGTGAGTTGTATTCCATTACATATATGTATGCTGCTTCTTCATTACCTGCTTAACTGTTGATGTGCACTTAGGATGCTTCCATATCTTGGCAATTATAAATAATGTTGCTATTAATAGCAAGGTGTATGCATATTTTTGAATTAATTTTTATTTTGTGGTTGGATTCATTCCTTTGATAACTATGTAAGTTTAAAAAGCTAAAGCTCTAAACATTCTTAGAAACAATGAACAGTACATATATGTAAATTTAAAAATATGTATGCAGTAAGAAAATTAAAAAATGAGCTATCAAGCCATGAAATACACGGAAGAAACTTAAAAGACATATTACTAAATGAAAGAAGCTAGTCTGAAAAGGTTGTAAACTGTACAATTCCAACCAAATGACATTTTGGAAAACGCACAGCTACAGAAACAATAAAAAGATCATGGTTTCCAGGGGTTTGGGGAGAGGGAGGGAGGGAGGGATGAGTAGATGGAGCACAAGGGATTTTTAGGGCAATGAAATTATTCTGTATGATACTATAGTGGTGGCTACATGTCATTATGCATTTGTCAAAGCCCATAGAATGTACATCAAGGGTGAACCCTAATGTAAACTATGGACTTTGGTTAATAATAATGTGTCCATGTTGGTTCACTGATTGTATCAAATATGCCACAATGATGAGGGATGTTGAGGGTAGGGGAGTATATATGTGTGGGTGGGGAGGGCTATGTAAGAACCCTGTATTTTCCGCTCAATTCTGCTGTAAACCTGAAACTGCACTAAAAAAATAAAGTCTATTATTTAAAAAAAATTGGTATTTCTTTTTTTTAAACCAACTTAATTTTAAAGATAAAGTTTACATAAAGGGAATAGTTCAGGTAAATTAAAACAAAAAACAAAATAGAATCATGCATATGGCTCTGAAAGTCAGCACAGTGGACTTCACAAGTGGGGAAAGTCCCATTAACTAAAGCTCAAAAAAAAAAAAAAAAAAAAAACAAAACCATAGAGATCCTCAGAAATTAAAGAGAGGCCCTCAGGATTCTTATTTCCCAAAGCAGCAAAATTAAACACAGTATAGGAAACAAATTATTAAGTCACCTCAAAAAGGATCACTAGAATAAAGTTAGATATACCAAAGCTTTCCTCAACCCACCATACACTTTACCACAATCCTCAACTTTGAGAAAAACTGAGTATGCGTGTGTGTCACCTTCAACTTGATATTCACAGCCACATGTTTCAAAAGAGTTCCCAAATTGCTTCTTTTTGTTGTAGTTGTTGTTACTCACAAAGTGCCTGAAGCTTCACCCATTTCCTGCTTCTCCCAGCTGCACGACTTGCAGTTAGGAAAACATTTACTCAGCATCTAGAGCAAGTCTGGTTAGAAGGATGAGCTCATCCTTTCAGATGTGCACCTGATCCTCAGGAAGCTGCTCCTCCTCCAGCCAGCAGGTCTTTGTGTGTTTAAAGTGACACCCACAACCTCTGTAAGCACTTGGCCAGAACCAGAACAAATCCTTCCCTACACACGCCTAGTGCCACAGAATCATTTCCTGCTCTGGCCACCTCATACAGCCACCAAGTTCAGGCGGCAGTGTCAGTAGCAGCACCTGCTGCTGCTCCCATTATGGCCTCACTAGAGGAGGATTTCATTTTCAGCTTATAATGAAGGTCAGGTCCTTCACCACTACCTATTAATTTCAACAGGTCCTTGCCCACAGTCACACCCAACCAAAAGCACCCCTCTTTTCAGAATTTACAAGTCATCTTCCTAAACCAGGAATGGTATGCTCCTACACCTCTCCTACTCTGTTTGTCCTGTCTACAAGTCTCAATTAACCAAGGCAGCTAAATGCACTATAAGCAGTTAGAGCTAAATGCTCCAAACTCAAGTCTGCCCCTTAGTTTCACTACTTCTAAGAGAACAATTAGTCTGCTGTAGCTGTCTACTTATTGGTAAAGTACATAATAATCTTAACTCAAAAGATATGTAGACTTCATTTCAAAATGATGTGACTGATTCTGGTACTAATTATCTTCAATCAGAAGTACCTGGGCACCAAATAGTCATTCAACACATATTTCTGTGCATCTATTATATAAAACTATCAGACAGAGTGGTGAACTGGGTTTTGAGCTTAAATATATATATATAAGAAATAACCCTTCCCACCTTAGCTTTCCATAGGACCTCTGCAGTATTTTTACTTTTGTCATGATAAGCTTTTAATATACTAACAGGCTGACTTAGGAATATAAACTAGTCAGAGAAACATCAAATTCATTAGTGGTTACATTTGAGAGATGGTAAGGGACTTGTGATCAAGAAGGGCAAACCCAGGGGCCTTCAACTTATTTAGTAATGTTTAATTTGCTGAATGGTAGACACAAGGATGCTTATTATATTATTATTTTAAAATGTCTTGAATAATAAATAACAAAAATTTTTAAACAGAGAACTTCTGAGAATCAAAAGATACAATCAACAGTAAAAAGGCACCCCACAGAATGCGAGAAAATTTTTGTAAATCACTTATCTGATAAGGAGTTAATAATCCAAAATATATAAAGAATTCCTACAACTTAAAAACAAGCAATTTGAAAGTGCACAAAGGACCTGAACAGACATTTCTTCAAAGAAGATATACAAATGGCCAATAAACACATGGAAAGATGTTCAACATCACAAGTCATTAGGGAATTTACAATAGCCAAGACATGGAAAAAACCTTTATGTCCATTGACAGATGACTGGATAAAAAAGTTGTGGTATATTTATACAATGGAATACTATTCAGCCATAAAAATGACAACATAATGCCATTTGCAGCAACATGGATGTCTCTGGAGAATGTCATTCTAAGTGAAGTAAGCCAGAAAGAGAAAGAAAAATACCATACAATATTGCTCACATGTAGAATCTAAAAAAAAAGAAGAAGAAAGAATAAGAAGGAGAAGGAGGAGGAGGAGGAGGAGGAGGAGGAGGAGAGGGAGAAGAAGAAGAAGAAGAAGAAGAAGAAGAAGAAGAAGAAGAAGAAGAAGAAGAAGAAGAAGAAGAAGAAGAAGAAGAAGAAGAAGAAGAAGAAGAAGAAGAAGAAGAAGAAGAAGAAGAGGAAGAGGAAGAGGAAGAGGAAGAGGAAGAGGAAGAAGAAGAAGAAGAAGAAGAAGAAGAAGAAGAAGAAGAAGAAGAAGAAGAAGAAGAAGAAGAAGAAGAAGAAGAAGAAGAAGAAGAAGGCAAATGAACTTAAATATAAAACAGAAACAGACTCATAGACAAAGAATACAAACTCGTTGTTGCCAGCGGGTAGGGAGGTGGGAAGGGACAGACTGGGAGTTCGAAATTTGTAGATACTGACAGGTATATATAGAATAGATAAACAAGTTTATACTGTATACAACAGGGAAATATATACAAGATCTTGTGGTAGCTCACGGTGAAAAAGAACGTGACAATGAATATATGTATGTTCATGCATGACTGAAAAATTGTGCTCTACACTGGAAATTGACACAACATTGTAAACTGACCATAACTCAATAAAATAAAATTAAATTAAAATAAACAATTAGTACACCTAAAAAAAAAGTTGTGGAATATTTACACAATGGAATACTACTCAGCCATAAAAGAAGAATAAAATAATGCCATTTGCAGCAACATGGATGGTTCTGGAGATCATCATTCTAAGTGAAGTAAGCCAGAAAGAGAAAGGAAAATACCATATGATATCACTTACATGTGGAATCTTGAAGAAAAAAAAAAAAGAACTTATTTATAAAATAGAGACTCACAGACAAAAAACAAACTTACGGTTACCAAGGCGAAAGGGGATGGGAAGGGATAAATTGCGAGTTAGAGATTTGCAGATACTAACTAATATATAAAAAATAGATAAACAGCAAGTTTATACTGTATAGCATATGGAACTATATTCAATATCTTGTAGTAACTTATGGTGAAAGAGAATATGAAAACAAATATCTGTGTGTTCCTATATGACTGAAATATTATGCTGTACACCAGAAATTGACACATTGTAAAATAACTATATTTCAATAAAAATATATTTTAAAAATTAAAGAAGCAAGTCATTGGGGAAATGCAAATCAAAAGCATAATAAGATACTATCTCATACTGTTTAGAATGGCTACTAGCAAAAACACATTTGTTGATGATTATTGGAACCACTGGTGGGAATATAAAATAGTGAAGCCACTACAGAAAATGGTATGGCAATGCCTCAAAAAATTAAATATGGAATTATCATATGATCCAGTAATTCCACTTTTGGGTATACATCCAAAAGAACTGAGAGGAGTGGCCAAGATGGTGGAGCAGGAAGACTCTGAATGCACCTCCCACGGGCACATCAAAATTCCAACTACTTACAGAGGAACTACTGATGAGAAAAACCAGAAGACCAGCAGAAAAGATCTCCTACAACTAACGATATTAAGAAGAAACCACAAGATAGGTGGGAGGGGTGGTGAAGCAATATAGTCAAGAATCATACCCCCAGGTGGGCAACCCACAAATGGGAGGATAATTACAATTGCAGAGGCTCTCCCCAAGGAGCTAGGAGTCTGAGTCCCACATGGGTTCCCCAGGCCAGGGTCCTGCACCAGGAAGATAAGCCCCACAATGTTTGGCTTTGAAGGCCAGTGGGGCTTACTTTCGTGAGAGGCAGAAGGCTGTGAGAAATAGACACTCCACTCTTAAAGGGCACACACAAAATCTCACACACTATGGGACCCAGGGCAGAAGCAGTAATTTGAGAAGAGCCTGGGTCAGAAACACCTGTTGTTCTTGGAGAGCCTCCTTAGAGGCAGGGGGCAAATGGAGCTGATTCTAGGGACACAGACACTGGCAGCAGCCATTTGGAGGAGCTCATTCTACCACATGGACACTAGTGCTGGTAAATGCCAATTTGGAATCCTCCCTTTAGTTTATTAATGCTGACACCCAGCCCCGCCTACCAGCCTATCAGCACCAGAATTGGATGTCACAGGCCAAGCAGCTAGCCAAGAGCCCCACCCACCAGCAGGCTGACGGCCTTAAGACTCCTTGAGCCCATTAGCCGCACAGGGACTCAGTCCTGCCCACCAGAGGGCCTAGAACCTGGCCCCACCAACCAGTGCACCTGAACTAGCCCAGGACCCCGGGGTTCCCATAGCCAGAGACCCTAGGACACAGCATTGCCCACCAGTGGGCCAGCACTAGCCTGAGGACCAGCCTTACCCACCAGTGGGTAGGCACCAGCCCCAGGATCCACTAGGTCCCTACCGTGCCCACCAGCAGGCCAATACCAGCTCTAGGACACCTTGAGCACCTCAGCCAGCCAACTCCACCAACCACCAGTAGACTAAAGTCAGCTTTAAGACACCCCAGAACCCATAGCAGCCGTATCAGGAACCTGCCTCACCCACCAGTGAGCCGGCACTAGCCCCAGGACCCCCTGAGCCCTGGCCCCACTTACCAGAAGTCCAACACCAGCTCTGAGGCACCTTAGACCCTTCAACTGGCTGCCCCAGGATACAGCCTCACTCACCGGCGGCCCAACACCAGCTTTGGGATACCCCAGCCCCCACAGCCAGCCTTGGCAGGAACCAACTCTACCCACAAGCAGGCCAACACTAGATCCAGGACTCTCAGCCCTGCAACCACCCACCCCAGAACATGGCTCCACCTACCAGTGTGCCAACACTAACTCCATGATCCCACAGTCAGTCACCTCGTGACCCAGTCTCACCCACCAGCAGCCAAGTAGCCTCTGCACAAATCAGAGCCTGGCAAACAACCAGCAACAGGGTCAGTCATACCTACCAGACTGCCCACAGTAGTCAGCCTGCCTAGAGGGGCAACCCTAGAGCACAAGTTTTACAGGCCAGCAGAAGCTAAAAGTGTTCAGCAACCCCAAACCAGCTTTACAGAAATGTTAAGCAGACTTCTCTAAGTGAAAAAAGTCCACAACTAGAAATATGAAAACTACAAAAAAAAAAATCTCATTGGTAAAGGTAGTAAATCAACCACGTGTAAAGCTAGTAGGAAGGTTAAAAGACAAAAGTAGTAAAACCATCTATAAGCACAAAAAGTAGTTAAGGGATACGCACAACAAAAACATGTAAAATATGTTAAAAACAGTAAACATGGGTGAGGGGTATTAAAATGCAGGATTGTTAAAATGCATTTGAACTTAAGAGATCAGTAACTTTAAATAATCATTCATATATATATATATAGAGAGAGAGAGAGCTATAAATAAACCTCATGGTAACCACAGCCAAAAATCTATAATAGATACACAAAAAAGAGAAAGGAATCCAAACAGAACACTAAAGATAATCATCAAATTACCAGAGAAGAGATCAAAAGATGAATGATTTCACTTATACGTGGAATCTGAAAAAACAAAACTAACAAACATAACAAAACAGAAACAGAATTATAGATACAGAGAACAATTAAGTGGTTTCCAGAGGGAAGGCGGCTGGGAAGAGAAAATAAATAGATAAGGGATATTAAGACGTACAAACTTCCAGTTGCAAAATAAATGAGTTGCGGGTATGAAATGTACAATGTGGAGAATATAGTCAACTGTGTAATATCTTCCTATGATGACACATCATAACTAGACTTAAGTGTGGTGATCATTTTGAAATACATAGAAGTATTGAATCACTATGTTGTGCAACAGAAACTAACAGTGTTATAGATCAATTATACTTCAAACAAACTTACAGAAAAAGAGATGAGATTTGCAGTTACTAGAGGTGGGGGTGGGGAGGAGAGAGAATTGAATGAAGGCAGTCAAAAGGTAAAAACTTCTAGTCATAAGATAAATAAGCACTAGGGAATGTAATATACAACATGATAAATATAATTAACTGTTGTACTGTTGTATGTTATATACGAAATTTGTTAAGGAAGTAAATCCTAAGCATTCTTATCACAATGAAAATTCTTTTTTTCTATTTATTTTGTATCTACATGAGATGATAGATGTTTACTAAACTTATTGTGATAATCATTTCATGATATATGTGAATCAGATCATTATGCTGTACAACTTGTAGAAGTTTAGAAATGTAGAGTGTTGTATGTCAATTATATCTCAGTAAAATTGGAGGAAAAAAAGAAAAAAAAGAATTGAAAGCAGGTTCACAAAGAGATCATTGCACACCATTGTTCATAGCAGATTATTTACAATAGCCAAAATATGGAAGCAATCCAAGTCAATGGATAAGCAAAACGTGATATACACACACTGGAATATTATTCAGCCTTAAAAAGGAAGGAAATTCTGACAGATGCTACAAACATAGATGAACCTTGAAAACATTGTGCTAAGCGAAATAAGGAATGCACAAAGGACAAATACTCTGATTCTATTTATATTATGTACCTCGATGTATCAGATTCAGAAACAGAAAGTAGAATGGTGGTTACTAAGCACTGTTGGGAGGGAGGAATGGGGAGTTGTTAAATGGGTACTGAATTTCAGTTTTATAAAATGAGAAGAGTTCAGGAGACTGGTTGCACAACAATGTGAATATGTTTAACACTACTGAAATGTATACTTATAAAAGGTTAGGTGGCAATTTCCATGTTGTGTTTTACCACAATTTTCTAAAAAAAAAAATTTTTGTTTGTTTTAAATAGAGAACTAATCAAAATAGATCTTAACCTGATCATCAAGTATTGGGTGAGAAACATTTAAATCCTAATTCAAACGGTCTGTTGCTTTTCTCCTCTTTCAAAAATCAATTCAAACTTTATAGGTGATAATTGTTGAAAAAAACTGATCAGTTTCTCTGATCAGTTTCATACACCTGAAGATCCTAATATATTATGGGTAGCTAGTGTACTCCTAGAGAAGGAAGTAGAAAGTACAGAACCACTTCATTTTATTGTGTTTTGCTTTAATGCACTTTTGCAGACACTGAGTTTTTTACAATTGAAGCTTTGTGGCAGGCTACCTGGTATTAAGCACATCTACTGGCACTATTTTTCCAACAGCATTTGCTCACTTCATGTCTCTGTGTCACATTTTGGTAACTCTCACAATATTTCAAACTTTTTCATTATTATAATATTTGTTATGGTGATCTGTGATCAGTGACCTTTGATGTCACTATTGTTTTTATTTGGGGACGCCACAAACTATGCCCACATAACGCAGCAAATTTGATAAATGTTGCTTTGCTCTGACTGTTCCACCGACCAGCCATTCTCTCATCTGTCTCCCTCTCCTCAAGATTCTCTATGCCATGAGAGACAACAATATTGAAATCAGGCCGATTAATAACCCCATACTGGCCTTTAAGCGTTCAAGTAAAAGACAGAGTCACACGTCTCTGACTTTAAATCAAAAGGTAGAAATGATTTAGCTTAGTGAGGAAGGCATGTCACGAGTCGAGATAACCTGAAAGCCACTCCTTTTGTACCAGTTAGCCAAATTATGAGTGCAAAGGAAAAGTTCTTAAAAGAAACTAAAAGTGCTACTCCAATGAACACATGAATGATAAGAAAGTGAAACAGCCTTATTGCTGATATGGAGAAAAATGTATTGGTCTGGATACAAGATCAAACCAGCCACAACATTCCCTTAATCCAAAGCCTAATCCAGAGCCAGGCCCAACCTCTCTTCAATTCTATGAAGGCTGAGAGAGGTAAGGAAGCTGCAGAAGAAACGTCTGAAGCTAAGCAGAGGTTGGTTCATGATGTTTAAGGGAAGAAGTCACCCCCACAACACAAAAATTCAAGATGAAGTAGGAGTAGAAGCAGCAGCAAGTTACCCAGGAGGTGTAGCTACCACAATGAATGCAGCTACACTAAACAACAGATTATCAAGGTAGACAAAACAACTTTCTATTAGAAGAAAATTCCATCCACAGCTTTCATAGCTATAGAGAAGTTACTTCTAACTTCTAACAGCCAAAGCTTCAAAGGATAGGCTGATTCTCTTGTTGTGGGCTAATGCTGTTACCAAACCAAACTCGGGTCCACTTGCCCAACACACAGCAAAGCCAATCTACTGACACCAAGTTGTGGTAAAGAAAAATACAGCATTTATTGCAAGGTGCTAAGAAAGAAGATCAGACAGCTTCTGATCAAAAGACACGAACTCCCCAATGGCTTTCATGCAAGGGTTTTTAAAAGAAACATTAGAGGTAAAGGTTGCAATGTGCACAATCAGCCAGTGGACCTTCTTCTGATTGGTTGGTGGTGAGGTAACAAGCTGATGTTTCAGGAATTTAACCATCAGCCTTCTGGTTCCAACCAGTCTAAGGTCTAGTGCTTGTGGTTAGAATGTAGTCATCATCCACCACCTGGCTGGGGGTGGTCTTAGTTTCTGGAGAATAACTCAAAGATATGCATCAGACTATTATCTATATCCCTTGAAGAGGAACCAGGAATCCAGTGATTCTGTTTTATTGCTGAACTATTATTTAAATTATCATTACTTTTCTTGCTTGACTGCTTTTCCTTTGTTTCTGCATTCCCTCACTTCTCTAATTAGTAACTGCTTGAGTCCAGGGAGGCCTAGGAGACTAAAGCCTTTTTCTACAAACAAGAAACAGGAGGTGGAGGGGCTTTTGTACCCAGGAAGGCCCCACAGGGTCCTGCTTGGTTTCAATACAGCTAGTAACTTTAAGTTGAAGCCAGTACTCATTTACCATTCCAAAAATCCTTAAGACTTATGGTCCTTAAGAATTACATCCTTAAGAATTATTCTAAGTCTACTCTGCCCATGCTCTTTAAGGAAAAACAAAGCCTGGGTGACAGCACATCTGTTTACAGCATGGTTTACTGAATATTTTAAGTCCACTATTGAGATCTACGGCTCAGAAAAAAAGATCCTTTTCAAAATACTGCTCACTGACAACGCACCTGGTCACCAAAGAGCTCTGAGATGTACAAAGAGATTAATGTTGTTCTCCTGCTTGCTAACACAACATCCATTCTGCAGCTCATGGATCAAGGAGTAAATTTGACTTTCAAGTCTTATTATTTAATAAATACATTTTGAGGGTGGGAGTGGGAGGTATAAACTACTGGGTATAAGACAGGCTCAAGGATGTATTGTACAATATGCAGAACATAGCCAATATTTTATAATAACTGTAAATGGAAAGTAACCTTTAAAGATTATATAAAAATAAAATAAAATTAATATTTTTTAAAAAGAAAAAGAAATATATTTTGTAAGCCTATTGCTGCCATAGATAGTGATTCCTCTAATGGATCTGGGCAAAATCAATTGAAAACCTTCTGGAAAGGATTCATCATTCTAGATGCCATAAAGAATACTCTAGACTCATGGGAAGAGGTCAAATATCAACATTAACAGGAGTTTGGAAGAGACTGATTCCAACCCTCATGGATGACTTTAAGGTGTTCACGATAAAACTTGAAGTAGAATAAGGAGTTACTTCTCATGGATGAGCAAAGAAAGTGGTTTCTTGAGATGGAATCTACTCCTGGTGAAGATGCTGTGAAGACTTTTGGAATAACAACCAAGGATTTAGAAGACTGCATAAACTTAGTTGATAAAGCAGCAGCAGGGCTTAAGAAGATTGATTCCATTCTGAAAGAAGTTCTACTGTGAGTAAAATGCAATCACAGGGTATTGCACACCACAGAGAAGTTGTCTGTAGAAGGTAGAGTCAAGCAATGTGGTAAACTTCCTTGTTGTCTTAAGAAATCGTCACCACCCCTCTAACCTTCAGCAATCATCACCCTAATCAGGCAGCAGCTGTCAACATCAATGCAAGACCTTCCACCAGCAAAAGGATTACAATTCGCTGAAGTCTCAGATCATGGTTAGCATTTTTTAGCAATTAAGTATTTTTTAATTAAGGTATGTACATTTTTTAAACATAACGCTATAGCACACTCAATAGACTGCAATATATTGCAAATATAACTTTAATATGCGAACCAAAAAAATTCACATAACTCACTTTATTGCAGTATTCACTTTATTGTGGTGGTCTGGAACTGAACCTCCAATATCTCCAATGTATGCTATAAATATCATCACTAAGGTTTGCCGAAAAAAAGAACGTAGTCCCCAAATACTAAGATGATTTCTTAGAAATAAAATAATTATTATTTGTCATATTCTATACAAAGTTTAAAATCTGCATTAAATTGCATTAGCCCCAATCCTGAGGTTTATTCAAAAAGGATGGAAATAAGAAAACTATAAGTTAAAAACTCAGAAATAATCCTTCAGAGGAAATATATGCTTTATTGGGTTATTATAAAGATTAAATGGGTTACTGCTTATAAAGTGTTGAGCATAGTGTTTGGCACATGGTATTGCTCAACAAAAGTTATTCAAACTTTCTCCATTTTCTCATGTGTCTATTTTTCCCCTTAAACCAACATAACCAAAATTAGTTTGACTGTTTTTAACACAAACATGAACATTTGAAATAACTTTATACAGTTCACACTGACTTTAATATCACTATCATTTAATACATAAAACAGTTCAGCGAAGAAAAAAAAGAAAGAAACTAAAATTCAAGTACCTACTACAAGATAGCTACTGTGCTAGGAATTAACATGTATTATTTCACTTAATTTGTTCAGGTAAGTTATTATTTTCTTAATTTCACAGATAAGAGAACTAACGTTCAGAAATATTTAGTAATTTGACCAGCTACGCACAATAGTATTAAATTGAAGGGCTGGGATTTGAATTCTGTCTGGCTCCAAAGTTCATGCTCTTTTTTTTTTTATATTTGAGATTTGCAGATACTAACTACTATACATAAAATAGATAAACAACCAAGTTCATGCTCTTATCACTAAAACTATCTTAGGCCTTGTGACAGAGAGTTTCTCATTCTCTTGCTCAATTATTCATTCATTCACTTCTTCATTCAATCAAACAATTCAGTGGTGCCAGGCACACTGTTCTAAGCTAGTGATATAAATAAAACAGACTCTAGCGGGGAGGGTATAGCTCAAGCGGTAGAGTGCATGCACGAGGTCCTGGGTTCAATCCCCAGTACCTCCTCCAAATATAAATAAATAAACCTAATTACCTCCCCCTCATTAAAAAAAAAAAAAAAGAGGGAAAAAGAAAAAAACAGACTCTGTCTTCATAGCCTAGAGGCTATATGTGTCTGAGAAGGATAGGGACGGGTGGATAAATACAAATCAACCACAATACAATTAAGTAAGAATTCAGTAATGGTAATTTATGCAGAATGCTATTGAAACATGGAGAGTAAATACTACCTTGGGGGAATCTGGAAAAGTATTGCAGAAGAAATACGATTTCAGCTGAAATGTGTTAAATATGTGGTTACAACTTGATTAAAAAAAAGCATCTACCCAAAAACCTACAGCTAACATGACACTTAATGATGAAATGTTAAATACTTTCCCCCTAAGGCTGGGAACAAAGTAAGGATGTCTGCTCTCACTATTCTTATTCAACACAATATTAGAAGGTCTAAGCACTGTAATAGGCAAGAAGGAGAACTAAAAGGCATACAGATTGCAAAGGAAGAAATAAAACTATTTGCAAATGACATGACTGTCTAAATAATAAATCCCAAGGAATCTATAAAAACACTCCTAGAAGTAATAACAAGATTGCAGGATATAAGATCAACACACAAAAATCAATCACATTTCTATATACAGGAGACCTTTGAAGAACGCAGGGGTTAGGGATTTGGACCCCCACCTCCCACTCCCCATCCGCCTCTCCCTGAGCAGTGAAAAATCCATATGTAGCTCTATTTTTATATAACTTTCCAGTTGCCCTCCGGTAGTTGCGGTTCCATATCCTCGGATTCAACCAACGGAGGACTGCATAATATTGTAGTACATATTATTGAAAAACATCTATGTATAAGTGAAACTGCATAGCTTCAAACCTCTGTTGTTCAAGGGTCAACTAACTAACAATAGATGTGTAGAAACCAAAATTAAAAACACATTACCATTTACAATCACTCTAAAGAAAAGTAAATATTTAAGTATGCATTTATCAAAAACATGTGCAGGGTCTGTAAGCTGAAAATTATAAAAAGCCAAGGAAAGAAATCAAAGAAGACATAAACAGGCTTGTTCAGTGATTGAAAGACTCAACATGATAAAAATGTTAATTCTCCTTAAATTAATCTATAAGTTTAATGTGATTCTTATCAAAATCCCAGCAAGACTTTTTTAGACATAAACAAGCTTATTCTAAAATTTATATGAAAAGGTGCAGACTCCAGAACTGTTAAATCAAATTTTTTTCACATTATATAGCTTTATTTTCCTTAATGATTGATGCCAACAAATAGAATACGGAGTCAAGGGGTATGAACTTTTAATATTTTGATAAAAATTAAAAATTTGTTAGAACTGGTAAGACAATTTTAAAGAAGAATAAGTGGAAGGAATGACTCTACCCAATATTAAGCTTACAACATAGATACAGTAATCAAAACAGTGTGATACTGGCACATAGAATAATGAAACAGAATAGAGAACCCAAAATTAGCTCCACATAAATATTCTTAACTGATTTTTTCCAAAAGTGCAAGAACAATTTAATGGAGAAAGGAAAACCCTTTCAACAAATAGTGCTGGAGCAACTGACTATTCATAGGGAAAGAAATGAATTCAACTTGAGCTTAACACCTTATATAAAAATTAAATTCAAATGATCATGGCCTTAAATATAAAATATAAAACTATAAAACTTTTAGGAAAAAATAAATAAAAGAAAATCTTTGTGATCTAGAGTTAGGCAAAGAGTTCTTAGACTTGACACCAAAAGCTTGATTTATGAAAGAAAAACTGATAAATTGGACTTTATCAAAATTTAAAACTTTGGATCTATAAAAGCCCAGAGGAAGAATGAAAGACGAGCTACTGACTGGGAGAAAATATCTGCAAAACACAGATTCAGCAAAGGACTAGTACTTAGAATATACAAAGATCTCTCAAAATTTAATAGTAAAAAAATCAAACTATCTAATTAGAAAATGGGCACAAGACATGAAAAGGCCTTCACCAAAAAGGACGTACAATTGGCAAATAAGCACATGAAAAGATGTCTAACATTATTAGCCACCAGGGAAATGCAAATCAAAACCATAATACAATATCACTACCCATCTATCAGAATGGCTAAAACAGAAAGTAGTAACAATACCAAATGTCCATGAGGGTGCAAAGAAACTGGATCACTGATGCACTGCTGATGGGAATGTAAAATTTATTTTACTGACATTTTAGGAAATAGTTTTCAACAGTTTCTTTAAAAAAACCTAACATGCAACTACCATACAATGAAGCAATTACACTCCTAAACATGTATTCCAAAGAAATGAAAACTTATATTCATATAAAACTTGTACACAAATGTTCATAGCAGCTTTCTTTGTACCAGCCAAAAACTGGAATCAGCCCAGATGTCCTTCAACAGGTGAATGTTTAAACAAATGATTGCATATCCATATCATAGAATAGTACTCAGCAATAAAAAGGGACAAAAGTATTGATTCTGGCAACAATCTAAGCAAATCTCCAGGAAATAATGTTGAATGGGAAAAAAGGCAACACCAAAATATTACATATTGTATGATTCCATTTACATAACACTTTTGAAATGATAAAATTTTAGAGAGGGAGGACAGATTGGTAGTTGCCAGGGATGGGTACGGGGTGCCTATGGAACAGTACTAGGGAGACTTGTAGTTTTACAGCTGTTTAGTATCTTGGCTGTGGTGGTGGATATATTAATCTATACATGTAAAAAAAATTATACAGAAAGCACACAAACACCCAGCCCACTATAAGTAAAACTGGGGAAATCTGAGTTAGACCAGTAGTATGTATCAATGTCAATAACCTGGTTGTAATATTATGCTGTAGTTATGTAAAAAGGTACCATTTTGGGAAACTGGACAAAGCATACATGGGATCTCTCTGTATTATTTCTTACAGCTGCATGTGAATCTACAATTATCTCAATAAAAATTTCCCCTAAAATGTACATTTAAAATATGTGTAGCTTACTGTACAGAAACCATACCACAATAAAGGTGCTAAAAATAAAGAAAGAAAAGAAAATTCCAAAAAAGATGTGGGCATAAATAACTTGCCTAAGATCACACAAAGACTGAGCTGACATTCAAACCTAGTCTTGACACTTAGCTCTGTGCTTTCACCCAGAAAAACAGTAATAAATAACTTTAAGAATTATTTCCAAAAAATGAAACAAAACAAAACAAAACAAAAAGAAGTTACACTAGGAAAAATAAACTTTGTGTAATAAAAGAAATGTATTACTACATGGCTTAACTGTGAACATGTTTACAAAATTATAATAATGTAAACAATGAGATACTGACGTAGTACTGTGGTAACAAACTACCACAAATTCAGTGGCTTAAAACAACAGAAATTCGTTATCTTACACTTAAGTCCAACACATTCTCACTGGGCTAAAACCATGGTGGTGGCAAGCAAGGCTACTGTTCCCTTCTGGTTCTGGGGCAGAATGTTTCCTTTCCTCTTCCAAATTATAAAGGACACCTGCATGCCTCTGCTTATGGTATTCTTTCCTCCACATTCAAAACCAGCAACAGAGATTGAGTCCTACTCACATAACATCTCTTCTGCCTCCCTCTGCCAATTTTAACAATCCCTTTAATTACATGGAACCCATCTGGATAATCTCCCTATTTAAAAATCAGCTGATTAGCAACCTTAATTCCTTTTTGCCACATAAGGGAACACATAGGTCCAGAAGATTAGGCCATGGATATATTTGAGAGGGCCATTATTCTGCTTACCATAACTGATTTAACCAAAAATTATATTATACTTACATTGGGAGAGAAAGTGTGTGTATGTGTACTGGGGGAGGGAAGGTAGGAAATAGCAGTTGAAGCATATAATTTAGAAATAAATACGAAGGTAAAATAGAAAAAAAAGTCAACATTTAAAAATTCTCTGAAGAACAGAATCACAAGTAGGTAAGGAAGGGTAGGGCAAAAGAATGATGTTTTTCCTTCTAAGCCTTAAAGTATTATTTCACTTTTAAACAATGTTCATGCATTACTATGACATGATTTTATTTATTTTTTAATGGCTTCAAATTTGCATGGCTTTATCTCTGAGGTTGGCACAAACAAATCAGTTGCATAATGTTAGTAATCCCCTTGGGCACTCAGTGAGAGGAGCAAAGCACTTTGAGGAAGTTGTAGGAAATGCAGGAAAAAGAACAATTTGAACCAATAGCTATGGAATTTGTCCTGACTACGGACACGTATCTTCCTACATTCTGAGTAAGAAACCTAACTAGAAAGTTTCTAACTGGTTTCCTGAAAAATATCTGTGCTCCAGAGAGGAAGGAGACTACTTCTAATACTTGGGAACTGGAATCTGAACAAGATTAGTGCCATAGGCTCAAACAGTTGGTTCATCCTCATCAATGCCACCACAAATAGTTTTTGTTCAGTGTATCAGTTCTAGGTGAAAAATGGCATGGGCAAATTCAGGAT
The DNA here is from genome assembly GCF_036321535.1 of Camelus dromedarius. NCBI lineage: Eukaryota > Metazoa > Chordata > Mammalia > Artiodactyla > Camelidae > Camelus > Camelus dromedarius. The sequence continues at coordinate 30,951,937 of NC_087443.1, read as the reverse complement.
AACAGAAAAGCTTTTGACTTGTTAGGGAATACAAAGTAGCTTAGGCTGAAATGATAAAACAGTGGGGATCTAACGAGAAATAAAACTAGAATCACAAATCACAAGTCAGTCTTTGATAGTCAAAGGAAGATCACTGAACACTGTTGAAGAGGAAAGTGCCAAGAGCAAAGTACCTTTTACTCAGTTTTTTAAAGTGGCTAGTATTCAGTGAAGCTCCAGGAGAACCAATCCACTGCCAAGACTATGGTGGGACACTTGAAGCTCCGAGTGCAAAATTTAAGAAAGCACTTACTCTCAGAGTCAATCAAGTGATCCTGCACTTGCACAACCCTGAGAGTGAGTGAGTGCCTCCTTAAATTTTGCACTTGCATAACCCTTAGTATCCTTATTTTGTAGGCCAAGCAGCTCATCTGTCTCATTCGTAAGAGCCAAAAGGTAGAAACAAGCCAATGTCTATCAACTGATGAATGGATAAATAGAATGTGCTATATTCATACAATGGAATATGGACTATTTTCCAGCCATAAAAAGGAATGAAATACTGATACATGCCACAACAAGAGTCAACCTTGATAATATTATGCTGAATGAAAGAAGCCAGTCACAAAAGATCACATACTGATATTTTATGATTCCATTTATATGGCATGTCCAGAATAGGTAAATCTATAGAGACAGAAATAAATTAGTTGTTGCTAAGGAACAGAGGGGAGGGATGAAGAGTGACTGCTTATGGATATACAGTTTCTTTTGGGGGTGATAAAATGTAATAAAATTAATTGAAGTGTCAGTTGTACAACTCTGAACATTTAGTAAAAAACTTTTGAATTATGTACATTAAATAGGTGAATTGTATGGTATATGAATTATACCTTAATAAAACTGTTATTTTAAAAGCAGATGCTTAGATCTACTGGTAGAAGACATAAAAAGGATGAAAGTCATGGTGAAGTAAGAACTCCAAATTGAATTTAAAAAGGGAGTTATTGTTTCTTTTCATGAGTTTTTAGAGGAGGTATAGGAAAGACAATTCTAAATCAGACTTCTATACTTTGCCTAATTAAAATCACTACCAGAGTTTAGTTCAAACAGATTTCCTACAAAAAATAACTTCCTATGTGGCAATCTGTAAATTAAACACTGGTCTTGATAGATAAAGCATAAATAATTTAAACGTGTATTCTCAAGATCAATAAATACCCTGAAACTGTGAAGTGTCTAAAACTTACCTCTGTAATTACAAAATTTTTTATTTCAATTCTATGAAATAACTAGAAGCTTCCTTAGACCTAGTGGGTCCCACGAAGGGAAAATATTTAAGATTAAAATGATATTGCTTCTCTCTAGTGTTCCCCAACACTGAAGGAACACCATGATAAAATTCTCAACTGTTCACAAATACCTTCTGGTCTTCAGTGACCGTGAGTAAAGATAAATAAGAGGCTGAAAGAAACAACAAAAAAGGATCAAGGAATTTGTTTCCTTTTGGCACCAGACAGCTTTGACTGGTGTCAATATCCAGGGCAGGATACACCACCAAAGGAAATAGGTCTGTACAGGAAAACAAGCTGAGCCCAGGTCAGACACACCAATAGAGAAAGTTTTCTTTCTATAGGGAATGAATATTTCTACAAATCTACTATGAAACTACTGTATTATCTAAAAGATATTTACTCAAAATTTTCTTCTCAGGGGAAAATGAACAATTTTTCTTCTGGGAATTACAAATAAGCCATTGACTTCCTTCCAGCTTTATATTTAAAAACTTACTTTTTATATCTTAGGAAAAAAATGAACTTATGCACAGGTCAAAATAAGACTGACAAAAATATATTTTCTGCTCATACAACTCAATAACAAAACAACAAACAACCCAATCAAAAAAATGGGCAGAAGACCTAAATAGACATTTCTTCATACAGATGGCCAATGGGCACATGAAAAGATGCTCAATATCACTAATTATGAAAGGAATGCAAATCAAAACTACAATGAGATATCACCTCACACTGGTCAGAATGGCCATCATTAAAAAGTCCACAAATGATAAATGCTGGAGAGGGTGTGGAGAAAAGGGAACCCTCCTACACTGTAATTTGGTACAGCCATTATGGAAAACAGTATGGAGATTCCTTAAAAAACTAAAGATTAAGTTACCATATAATCTAGCAATCCTACTCCTGAGCATATATCCAGAGAAAACTCTAATTCTAAAAGATACACGCACCCCAATGTTCACAGCAGCACTATTTACAATAGCCAAGACATGAAAGCAACCTAAATGTCCATCAACAGATGATTGGATAAAGATGTGGGGGGTATACACACACACACACATACATATACATACACACACACACACAAACTAGAATACTACTCAGCCATAAAAAAAGAATGAAATAATGCCACTTGCAGCAACATGGATGGACCCAGAGATTATCATACTGAGTGAACTAAGTCAGACAGAGAAAGACAAATATCATATGATATCACTTATACGTGGAATCTAAAAAAAATAGAAGTGAACTTATTTACAAAATAGAAACAGACGCACAGACATAGAAAACAAATTTATGGTTACCAAAGGGGAAGGAAGGGGAGGGATAAATTTGAAGTTTGGGATTAGCAGATACACACTACTATATATAAAACAGATACACAGGTCTTACTGTACAGCACAGGGAAATATACTCAACAGCTTATAACTTACAATAAAAAATAAATATACATATATGTATAACTGAATCAATGCTTTACACTAGAAACTAACATAACATTGTAAATAAATTATACTTCAATTTTAAAATATATGTAATTTTTTTTTTCAGAGAGTCCAGTATAGGCTTATCCTCAGCTTCTGTTTTCATCTAAAACTCAAATGCTATTTGGAAAACATTCTTTTTGGAATATGTTTCTTGCTTTCAACATGGTACAAGAAGGTATTGTTAACAAAGTGCTAAAACACTGAAACATGAATTTCAGAAAAGTTTATTACTTCCACACCAACAATGACAGGGCTATATTTTCTCTATGTAAAAATCTAAGTAACAAATGTAATGGCTTTTTCTTAAATGCTACTTGTCTATAGAGAACATTTACACAGCCAAACTGAAGAAATAAGGAAAACTCTGAAAGAGTAACAGAAGATTAAAAACATTTTTGTCCATACTACAATCATATAAATATTCATATGTGCCTGATATAAACCATCAATAAAAAAGAGAAAAATAATCTACAAATTTATTAGATGTCACTGTCCCCGAAACAAAAATAAATAGAATTTGGGTAATTCTTTCTATATATATTCTCTGGGGAGGAAAGACTAAAAAGTGAAACTCAAAGTGAATTCTACTTTCCCACTAATTCTCATTCAACATAAAAAAGTGTCCATATTTTTAATATTGATAGAACAATTTAAAAAGTTTAGTGAAGATGTGATTAAGTTGCTGACTAGCTTAGCATTAACATGGACATAGAATTTATTTTCTGGATTATTTCTTCTAAGAGCAATATTGTTTTTCTAGCAGCTAAATATTCCTTTTAGTACTTCATATGATTTCCCCAACTCCATACCCAACCATTCCTACTCTTCCCCATGCTCAGCAATTTCTTTTATATCTGGAAAATCCCTTTACTTAACACTCACAGCTCCCAGAACATTTTCCTTGTCAGCCCCTGCCCTCTTACTTCACTTGCAGGCACACTCAAACCTAAACAGCTGATGCCTTCACTTGCAGGCACACTCAAACCTAAACAGAACAGGGAATTTATCAGCAGCTATCAGGAACACAAACGATCTGGAATGGGATGCGGAGTTCCGTGTGTGACCAGCAATCCATCGATTTTCTCTACCCACTATACTTGGACACTTTGAGAAAACTTTAGGCTGACATCCTATCTTGGTATCTCTGCTATTCCTCTCAAGTGATGTCCAACAGAAATTCTGCACTGATGGAAATGTTCTATATTTGCATTGTCCAATAGAGTAAAACACATGTGACTACTGTGCACTTGAAATGTGGCTAGCATGACTTAGGAATCAAATTTTTACCTTTATTTAATTTTAATAGCTACATGTGGCCTCCATAATGAACAGCCCAGCTAGCCTAGATTCCTGGAGAGGCTAAAGCTATTGCTCTAATGCCAAACCCCTTGGCTGGTGACCAGATACCCAACCAGGATCGTACTAGCCCTTTCTCCTGAAAGATGCTCCTTGTATTCCCCAGCTTTTTGAGAGGGTCCTACAGGGAATACATGAATCATCTGGAAACACAATGCGACCACCTGCCTAATTTTCTATAGCTCCTCTCATCTCAACTCCTGCTGCTTTGAGCTTGAAGTTACCACATTCCTTTAGATACTGCATACTAGATCACCGCTTCTCAGACTTTCAGATGCATATGAATCACCTGGGAATCTAGTTAAAATGCAGACTCTAACTCTGCATATCTAACATGCTTCTAGGTACTTCTAGGTGGTCCTAACCCTAGGTTCTTGGTTCTCCTAACCCCTGATCTGACTGGTGTTACTGATGGTTCAGCAGCAAACATATGAATTCAGACCCCCTAAGTTATAGCACGCTTTCTCATTCATCAAATGTTTGTACCATATAATGGAGCTGTACAGCAATAGCAATTCTGAGCAGTAGATGATGTTATTTAATGGGATATATCACTTTTGAGCACGCTATTTTACAAAGGAGGATATAACAGTGAGCTAAAGATCACCATTCTAATAACTGGACAACTGAAATGGGAACCAGCATTTGTTTGATTCCAGTGCCCATGCTATACCAGCCTCCTCAGTGGTAAACTCAGGAATGTCCACATGTCAGGATTTCCCTTCAGAAGAGAGCTGTGAGGGGACATTGTTTCTAAAGACTTATTTTCTCCCCTTAGGTATAACAATAACCAGAAAAACCAGGTTCTTCCATATGTATGATTAAATATCAGACATCATGATTATTTATATACTCTATTGTGGATTTTCAACCTGATCAACTTTATTCATCTATCATCTCCTCAACTTTAAATTCAACTCCTTTAACTCAGATGGCATATCATTATAAATAAGACTGAAAGAGTTTCTGAATTTTCTAATCAAATCACATTTGAACTTAGATGTGGGCTTATTTCCTCTCATTTTAATTCATAGTTTTATCCACCAGACTTGGTCTAAAGCTTTCTAATCCTCTTAGAATTTTCCTAGTGTCAAGATAACTTCAAAACATTGCAATAGTCCATTCTAGTGTTTTACCCATTGATTGTCAAGAGGTTTCCCATAAAAACAAACAGCAAACTAAAAAAAATTGCTACCTGTATGATAAAGGGGTAATAGTTTTACTATAAAGAGCTGTAAGACGTGTCAAAATAAGAAAAAATTGCATTCACCAAGATGAAATTTGGCAAAGACGTGAACAGCTGGAAAATATGACTATCTTTAACATCTAAAAGAATTAACTGAAAAATCATTTAGATCATTTTTAAAAAAGATTTAGTAAAATAATCCAACTCAAGACCAACACAGAACAATCAATAGCTTTCCATATGCCAGCAATAACCAATTTTTAAAGTGTCTTAAGGTAAAAGATCCCAATTGCCATAACAACTTCAAATAGCCATAAAACACCTAGAAACTGGACATGTACAAGACCAATATGAAGAGAACTACAAACTTTTTTTTGAAAGGGGTTTTTTGAAGACTAAATAAAGAGAATATCCTATTTCTAAATGGCAAGTCTCAACATTGTAAAGATACAAATTCACCTATAAAGTAATTAATTTGTTGCAATTGATCCTAATTACAATCTCAACAGATCTTTTTTGTTTGTAATGAAATCTGAAAGGCTGTTTCTGAAAGAACAAAAAAATCTGTTATTATATATATTCTAAGACTGAGAGGGGACTTGACCTTCAAACATACTGTAAGTCAGCAATAATTAAAACTGGGTGGTACTGGCCCAGAAATAAACAGACAGATCAACTGAAAAGAATACAGAAAGTCAGGAACAAACACACATACCTACGTATATATGGTAGGTTAGAGCTTGATGGAGATAAGATTTCACATCAGTGAAGAAAGGACAGGAAATATCAATGAATTACATATTTCTGGATTTTAAAAGTACGTCATAAAACACACAAAAATAAATTCCAGATTGATTAAGGAGCTAAATATTTTTAGCTAATAAAGTATTACAATAAAATACAGTAGAATATTTTTATAATTTGGGGATGGAGAGAGCATCCTTAACCAAGCCCCAAAGTCCAGAAACCATTATGAAAAAGATATACCTATAAGAAATAGATACATTTTAGTATATCAACAGACACTACAGTTAATGTAACATACTGGAAAAAATATGTGCAATATATATTAAAAATACAGATTTGTATCTACATACACATAAAGAGTTCTTGTTTATCAATAGGCTAAAAAAAAAGTAGGGAATGAACAGAATAAGCAATTTCACAGAAAGTAACATGAACAGCCAATAAAGAAATTAAAAGACACTCAAATTCACAAGTCATCTGGAAACTGCAAATTAAAACAAAAAATTTTGCCTATTATATTAGCAAACATGTACAGGATTAATAATATCAAGTCTTGGAGGCACTTTCATAAACTGCTGATGGAATGGAGAATGGTACACAGACTATTGATGGGCAGACTGGCAGTATCTTTCAAAACTACAAACATGTATACCTTTTAAACAGGAAGTCTAAGCATCACTCTAGAGATATTCTAGAACATTTGCAAAAGAGACAAGAATGAGGAATGTCCATTTCAGCATTGCTGATAATTGCAAAAGTCTGGCACAATTTAAATGTCCATAGATAAAGAAACAGTTAAATAAATTACAGAAATTCAAACTGAAATACAATCAGCTGTTAAAAAGTGTGTACTGACAGGATGAGATCACAAAAGCATATCGCTAAGTTAAAAAAAACTGCAGGAAAATTATATTATCACCCGAGTGATTTTTAAAAGCTAAAAATAGACATATAAATTATAAATAGAAATTGCATATATTGCATAGAAAAAGAACTGGAAGAAAATCCACCAAACAGAATAGTTCTGGAAGGAGAAGCTTTGCTTTTTAGCCTCTATCTGAAATATTTTTTTAAAGACTGTATTCTTTTTTCTCTTTCTTTAAATTAAATATACAATTTAAACATCTGTAAATTTTGTTTAATGTTTTAAAAAAGACATAAACAGGGAAGCCAACAAAAAATTTTGTTTCAATTTGCAGTTTCCAGATTACTTGTGAGTTTAAGTATCTTTTTATTTTTTTTATGGGCTGTTCATATTTCTGTGAAATTTCTTATTCTATTATATGCCTCATAAAAATAATAAATATGGGAAAATGTTCAATTTCACAAGTAATCAAAGAAATGGAAATTTAAATTTAAAATTCTACCTATCATGTAGAATAAACTGTTTTTGGTTTGTTCAATGTCTATTTACATAGCTAAAATAAAATACTTTTATTTTACAAAAAGTAATACTTTTTCCCAGTGGATAGATAGAAACTTTCCAGAGGCCATGTGTATCAAAGTAGAAGAAAAGATCTCCAGGCTCTCCTATGGAGGGTGAGAGTTAAATGCTTTTATACTATTATCTTACACCATCAACTGCTTTCAGTTTTCAACCCTTCTGGAGAAGTTCCCTTTCTCACCCCTCAAGGCTCTTCCTCTCAATTCATTCTCTTGCTCTAAACCTTTCTTGGAAAAATGTCTCAATGCCTCAAAAATAACTCACATAAAAAACATGAGCACCCAGCCCACTTAGTTAAAAGGTGTTAGAAAACAGGAGAATCTCATTCACACCAACATGCTATTCTAGCTAAAATCTATGCAGATGAGGCAGTGATGCAAAAAGTCAACTCAATGGAAAAATTCACTGACTAACCTTCTAATTTGCATGTATTTAAGAATATTATGTATTACAACACAGCTGTACCCCTCTACTTTTTTCTAAAGCATATAAACATTTATTAAAATGGGCCAGCAATGCAGCTGGACACAGAAAAATAAAACAGTAATACAACAAACCAAATGTAGGAAGTATTTGAATAGATCATCTGAATGCATTCATCCAAAGTATAGTAGGAAGTATAAGTAAAGTATAAGGGAAACAAGTAATCAGTTTGTACTGTCATCTATTGCAGCCTCCTGACAACATCAGTTTCCTAAAAGCAGCTAAGAGCATCTATAACTCTCTATACAGCAATTATTAAATATAATTTGGCAATGTGGTACAGTAAAAGGAACACTTAACTGGAAATTAGGACACCTGGGACACTGCAGCTGGATGACTTTGGGTAAGTCATTTAAAGTTCTCTAGGCTTTAGTTTCCTCAATATAAAAGGAATGGATTGAACCGGTTGATCTCTAAGCATTCAGCTAAGTCCAGAATCAAATATCAACACTTCATTCATGATATTTCCTATTCTCACCTAGATATTTAAAGAAACCATGTACTAAGATATAAAATTTGAATTTCAGCCAGAAAATCAGATTTTGGACTTTGGAATATAGAGTTTTAAAAGTGTGAAAGCAGGGGGAAAGGTATAGCTCAAGTGATAAAATGCATGCTTAGCATGCCTGAGGTCCTGGGTTCAATCCTCTAAAAAAAATAAATAAGTAAACCTAATTACCTCCCCCTCCCCCAAATAAACAGATAAATAAAATTTTTTTAAAAAGTGGGAAAGCAAATATATAAATGCATGTGATATGTATACACATTTTTCTCAATACAAAAGAAAAAAAAACCAAAAAACAAAAAACAAACTGCAGTATACAAAAATGTTCGATTAAATCCCTTAGTCTGTTGTAATAACATTTGTCCCATATATGAATATAGATAACCACTTCCACTGTTATGATCACTTTCTGGAAGCTTACACATATTAACAATTGCTTGTTACAACCATTTTCCCAAGCATAGCTCCCTCTATAATTATATACAACATGAATAGGGTAATTTACTCAATTCTCTGTCCAACAATACAAACCTCATATTTACCATAATGCTAATATTCAAATTAGTTTCCTGTATGTACTGTAAATATTTGAGGGAGAAAAGTCTATGAATAAAGACACAGAGATTGAATTCTGGTCTTTTGACCAATTATACTTTTACTATCTGGCCCTCTACGGGTTCCAAGGCTCCCTTCCTGTAAAAGAAAGGAATCTTGCCTAGGTTTCTAATCACATATATTTTCAACTCCAGTCCCTAATATGCCACTTACTAGCTCTGTGATCTTTGGCAACTTCTTTAATTTTTTAAGTTTCAGTCTTCTTATCTTTAAAATTGAAGTATTAGCACCAGCTGATGAGTATTAAGTGCTGTGAAGATAAAATGAGATAATGCGCCTAGCACATTAATACTCACTCAATGAATGTTAGCTATTATGCTTATTATTAATACTGGCTTAAGAATGTTCAGTGATATTTTAAAACAGTACTTTAAAAAGACTATTTAATTATGAACTGACCCATGAATTTTCTCTTCAAGCTTCCATTTTATCTCTTCTGAGAAGCATAAAATGTGTTTTATTGATGCAGAATAGTTTAGAATTTGTCCAATAATTTGTAATTTTTAAAAAAATTTCTTCCTTTTTAACTACTTTCTTGTCAACTACTGTGTAAATTCCTCAGGGCCAGAACCTGGTTTCATAAGCCTGTGTTCATATATGTATTATGTTTACTACATTGTAATGATTTGTTACTCTTATTACTCTCCCTTTCCTAGACTCTAATTCCAAGGCAGAGAGCAAGGCTTACTTGTATTTGTATCCTGAAGACTTAGTAATCAGACACAAAATAGGTCTCAATAAATGTTTGTTGAATAGATAAATGAATGAATTCATCTCCCCCCTCTCCCTTACAATGCCTTACACAGTACCCTATACAGAATAAGAATTCAGTAAAGCTCCTTAATGGATTCATGGAGAAATCTTTTGGACCCAACCATATAAAGCTTTATCTTGCCTCAAAAAAGCACTTCTACTTTAAAGTTTAGCTACCAACATTACAAATTAAAAGTTTCAATCTAACACGTATCAAATAAATAGGTTCAATGATAACCACATCAAGACTAGCTCTAGAAGGATTAAAATCCATTATTCTAATAAATTTGTGAACCTCAACATGGAAAAAATCCAGTTACATAATCAAGAGAAGTTTATCCATTGCAAATTTATACCTACAAAAGCTAGTGAGAAAAAATTATCAGAAAGTCTGTATCTGTAGACTGAAATGGACAAATATTTTTATGCCTGAATCGAAGCCACTATTATCACTAGAAATGAATTAACAGCAAAGTGATCCAAACCTGTCTCTAGAAAACAGATCTTGAGACTCAAAGAGTAAATGTTTTGTCCTCTCAGTGATTTTCAGTCCTGAAAGACTTCTTTTATTTCCAGATTGACCGATATTAAAAACTCATTCTGTCTCCTAAAATAAAACCTCATCCATTTCTTAAAAGCCAAACAACCTGAATAGGCACTTTTCAGAATACTAGGTTTTACAGTCAAGTATCTAAAACTATCCCTAGCGTTCAGCCTGCCGCTGCTGCAACAAACACTTTTCCTAGTTTTTAAATTACATTCGTGAAAGGTTTAAGTGTCGTACTGCACATTCTTTCACTGCATCATCTAAACTGATTTTACACTGCATATATAATTTCATAAGTACACCGTAAAGGAATCCTACACTTGAATGAATCTGGTAAGAAACGTGAGCATAGCACACACCCCCTTCTTCCAACTCAATACGCTCCAGAGGAAGCGCGTCTTAGTCTTTTTTTTCCCAAGAATTTCTCTTTCCCGCCCCCACCCCACACTTTATTTCAGAGCAGCAATCATTCACTATCCCACTCACAGTCTCTCCAGCGAAAGAACCTTTCCAACTAATACTATTTAACCAGGACCCTCCTTTCAGGCTCAGAGTCCGTGGGGAATTTCTTTGCAGGGAGCAAAGGGGAGGAGGGTGCGGTGAAGGTCCCGGACGCCACCATTCCCGCCATGCCATTTAGGACCTAGGTCCTAGCGCGCAGTCCCTGACCAGCCTCAGCCGGACCTCAGGAAGCTGCGAAGGTCTGACACCGCACCCTCATCTCCGCCAGGGCAAAGCAAACCGGGCCCAACCTCTGGGCTCCCATTCAATATACCCTCCTTCTCGCTATACCCCATTTCTTCCCACTTATTCTTCGGTGTAGCCCTGTCTCTTTATCCAATTCTGAGTCCCCATAAACCTCTTGCTCCCAACACACACACCCTTCCACACTCCCGCCCTTGCCCCTTGAACCCTACTACACCCCGGTCCCTCCCCCTGGACCTCCCGGCAGCTCCAGCCCTCCCCGCGTGCCCTAGTGCAGACTGGCGCCCTGTGCCTATACCCACTGGACCCGGGTCCTACCCCACACGTCACACTCAGGCCCATTCCCCCCGCGACCCGGCCCTCCCCACCCCCTCCCTGGGCGCTACCCCCCAGCACCCCTTTACCTCCGGCCCCGCCCCCCTGAGGGTGTCGCACTCACCGCTTCTGCCGCCGCATCCTTAACCGCCGCGGCTGCTATAGCTACAGGGAGCCAAGGCAACCAGCTCTCGCGACACTTTCCTCAGCTACGGCGAGAACAGCCAGGAAGAGCCTCTTGCAAGAAAGTAAAATGAGTCAGACTCGAGAAGGCTAAGTATATCTCGCGATAGTATTGTGTAAAATGGCGGCTGCAAGGCGCTTCTTCGGTTGCCCGGGAAGGTCTGAAGGTGGGCGAGGGCGATGAAGGAGCTTGAGCTGACGGGAGAGTCGGAAAACTATTGCAGGCAGGAAGCAGAATGGTTTGGGCTCAGGAAGTTAGTATGGCGAACTCTACACTGGAATAGCTTTAGGAATGTGGCCTTCATTTCCCAGTGCCTCAAACTTAGAGCAGTGTCGCTTTTAGCTGAAGTTCCGTCTTCCTAGCATTTTCCTTCTGCGTGTGTAGTAGAGATGGAGCGAACATACCAGAAACTGACATTTCCATCTCCTCATTAACCTTCCTTCAGGAAATTTTCATCCGTTCTTACCCAACCCTGGTTTGTAACTGCTATTTGACTTAACAGAAATGTTTATGTTCATCCATGAGTTTGACGGCTCCCACCCACCAATAATTCGCCCGACCAAAATGGGTGTGTGTGTGTGTGTGTGTGTGTGTGTGTGTGTGTGGAAGTTTTGTTTTTTAAATCGAATGTAAGCCAGATGTTTGGCCTTAGATGTGGAAGGGGGCTGCATTGATGTGTTATGTGAAGTTTGCACTTGTTGCTTGCAGCTCTGTGGACACATCCTCACTTGGTGACTCAACACTTAGTTGTAGGGCTTTCTCTCTGCTCTCAGAGAGCTGTAAATGCAGACTGATTGAGTAGGAACTGGAACAGAGGTAAATGTAAAGAAAGTTGTTATAAGAGAGTAAAACAGGGAAGAACAAATAGAGAATAAAAATAGTAAATGGAGAATTCATTTTCTTCTCTCCAAGCCCCTGAATAGTTCTCATAGTCTAGACAAGTGCTATCCAATAGAAATACATTGTGAGCTGCATTGTGCAACTTAAAATTTGTAGTAACCAGTTTTTTAAAGTATGACAAATTTAGTAATTTCCTTAACTCACCATGTTCAAAATATTCCAACATGTAATCAATACTTTGAAATTATTAATGAGATATTATACTTTTTTTTTTCTTTCTTTTTCATACTGAGTCTTCAAAATCCAGTGTTTATGGAGCATCTCAATTCAGGTTGGAATGGAGCAGAACCTTGCGGATGGAGCTCCCCCAAGTATAAAGACCCTCTATGTCCCTGCCTCTTGTTTGTAGAAAAACTGAAATCTCCCAGGCCTGCCTGAGTCACAAAAGAGCAGTTTCAAGCAGTTAATGATTAGGACAAGAGAGTCACAGACTCAGTGTCTGATGCACACTCCTGAGTTGTTTTACAGATACTGTAACTGCCACCAGAGGGGAAAAGCTAACTGCATTATGACCAGACTAGCCCTAACACAAGCTGCTCCTTCTTGAGCTGTAATGAATCTATGGCTAGCAGAATTCCAAGAACTGGACTTAAGAGAATGGGATTAATGCTGTTGCTCAAAATAATCTATATCTTTGTGGACATCAAAATAATTACAGCTTGTAGCTTGTTCTGCCCATATATGTAAGCAGGCAACTAAAACTGTCAGCAAAGAGATGCTTCAAACCCGTGTAGATATCTTTTCACCGTAAGACCGCAATGCCCTTTCTTAGCATGAAGCAGTTACAGAAGATGGACTATTGCCATAATCCCATAGAAATGGAATGATATCTGACAGGGTGATTTGTAAGCAGCTCTTTGCAAGAAACTTCTCTTGTCACTTTAGCAAAGCTATATTGTAATGACTTTTAAACCAGGCACCATCATGCTCTACTCATCTCTGGGCCAAGCACACCTTTTGAAGCTTTTGATCACATGATACCTTGCCAGACCTGTTGGTTCTTTCCTTAGATCAAAGAAGTAAAAATGAAGAATGAGTAATTCACAGGGATCTCTTCCCTAGCTTCCCCTTCAGTAATCTCAAGAAAAAACTGTAAACAAACTGTGTGAACAAGTTAGCATCTAAAGAAAGATCACAAGAGGTCCACAAATCTGCATGAAGTAGGGGATGGCAACAATGACTCTGACCCCCATCTCAATGATTAGCTGAGATTATATCTCTTTTTCTTTTTAAAAACTTTCATGGCTGAGCAGAACCTTCAGAGTTCGTTTTGGGGGGACATGAGTCCACCTTTTCCCTAGACTGTCAGCATTCTGATCGAAAGCAGCTTTCCTTTCCACCAACAATTGCCTCTCAGTATTGATTTTCAAGTGGTGAGCAGCCAGACCTGAGGTCGGTAACAAGGCTAGGCATATTTTAAGAGCTCAGGAGCCACATGTGGCTGGTGACTACAGTATTGAACACGGAAGCTCTAGGCCCTATACTAGGGAATGCCTTATCTAGTGACTTTAGGGGAATAGTATTATGGGCTTGTGGTTTATGTAAAAGAAACCTTTGAAGTTGCTAACTCAAATGGCTACAGAGTCTAGGTGAGTAACAAGAGATGACCTGGTGTAAAACAATAGATGATAGTAGGGACTAGGACCCACTGGAGGGTGCAAGCTTCTATCTAAAAGGGAGCTTTACTGCAACCACTATGGAAAACAGTATGGAAATTCCTCAAAAATTTAAAAATAGATGGGGGGAGGGTATAGCTCAAGTGGCAGAGTGCATGCTTAGCATGCGTGAGGTCCTGGGTTCAATCCTCAGTACTTCCTCTAATAAATAAGCCTAATTACCTCCCCAACCAAAAAAATTAAAAATAGAACTACCATATGGTCCAGCAATTCTATTCCTGAGTATTTATCTGAAGAAAACAAAACACTGGTTAGAAAAGATGTATGCACCCCTGTGTTCATTGCAGCATTATTTACAATAGGCAAGACATGGAAGCAACCTAATTGTCTATCAACTGATGAATGGAAAAAGAAGATGTGGTATATACATACAATGGAATACTACCCAGCCATAAAAAAGAATTAAATATTGCCATTTGCAGCAACATGGATGGACCTAGAGATTATCATACTAAGTGAGGTAAGTCAGAGAAAAACGAATGTTATATGATATCACTTACATGTGTAATCTAAAAAAAATACAAATGAACTTATTTACAAAACAGAAACAAACACACAGACGTAGAAAACAAACTTATGGTTATCAAAGGGGAAAGGGTGGACTAAATTAGAAGTATGGGATTAACGATACACACCACTATATAAAATAAATAAACAAGGATTTATTGTATAGCACAGGGAATGATATTCAATATCTTATAATAAGCTATAATGGAAAAGAATCTGAAAAAGAATATATAACTGAATCACTTTGCTGTATACTTGAAATTAACACAATATTGTAAATCAACCATAGTTCAATAAAAAAAGAATATGTGGTATATAAATACAATGGAATATTACTCAGCCATAGAAAAGAATGAAATCTGGCCATTTATCACAACATGGATAGGCCTAGAGGGCTTCACACTAAGTGAAATAAGTCAGACAGAGAAAGACAAATATTGTATAATTTCAGTTACATGTGAAATCTAAAAAACAAATATGAACAAACATAAAGTAGAAATAGTTATAGATAACAGAGAACAAACAGGTGGTTGCCAGAGGGGAGGCTATTAGGGAGAGAAAAATGGGTGAGGTACAAACTTCCAGCTGCAAAATAAGTAAGTCACTGATATGAAATGTAAAGTATAGGGAATATAATCAATAACTATGTAATATCTTTTTATGGTGACATCATAACTAAACTCATTATGGTGATAATATTGAAATGTATAGAAATATGAAATCACTGTTTTGTGTAATAAGAACAACATTGCAGATTAATTACACTTCAAAAACAAACAAATAAACTCATAGGAAAATAGATCAGATCTGTGGTTACCAGAGGTGGTGGGGGAGTGAGGGGAGGGTGAATTTGATAATGGCAGTCAAAAGATAACAAACTCCCAGTTATAAGATAAATACGTGCAATCTGATAAATATGATTAACACTGCTGTATATTACATATGAAAGTTGTTAAGAGCAAATCTTTTGAGTTCTCATCACAAGGAAAAAAATTTTTAATAAAAATAAAAGGGAGCTTTCCTGAGCTCTTAGTTTAAAACTCTCCTGAATTTTAAAACACAATGATGGCAAACAGAAGATGTTTGTAAGCAATATAGACAGCTAGTTCTTCTGCCAATATGTGGCTTCTGTAAACTGTGCTATTCAAATATCTGAAACATTTTTGAAGAAAAGATGTTTTAACAGAAGAATAGTGTCCAGCCAAAGGGATAGCAAAGCTTGAGGATTTGATTGGATTTCTGGCTAGATCATACACAAGTGTGCACTCTAATACATTAAACCATCATTGCAACTTCTGATAATAATTTGACTTCTAAGTTATTTAGAAGGAGATAATTTTGCAACTGCCCTGGCTCCCTGTAAATTAATAAGCTTATATCATGATTTTTTTGTTATTATACTTAAGATTTCAGGGGGTAGGGTGTAGCTTAGTGGTAGAATGCATGTTTAGCATGCAAGAGGTCCTGGGTTCGATCCCCAGTACCTCCATTAAAAATAAATAAACAAACAAACAAGTACCCCATCCCCCCAAAAAATAAACAAAAAAATTTCAGACATCCTGAGCTTGGAAAAATTAAGTTTCTAGGTTTTCAGAGCTATTTACTAACAGATCCTGGCTTCTTTTTTTTTTAATCCCAACTTTAAAGGTCGGCATTTAATAATTATTTTATAGTTAATAGGAAAATCTTTGTCACATGAAAGTTATTTGCCTTTGTACCTCTCATGCCTGATTTAGTACCTGGTATACAGTAGGCACTCAGTAAATATTTGTTAAAAGAATATAGTCCTTGGGGTGGGGACAGAAAAAAAAAGAATATAGTCCTTAACTTTGGGGGAGGGCTCAGACTTTTAAACTTGAGTGATAAAAATCTATGGACCCTTATCCAGATCCTGTCTGTGCCCTACCCATATTCCCTCAGCCCACTCTAGAGTTTGCTACAGCTTTCGTGGACAGATCCTGTACAAGCCCACAGCTTCCTACATCAAACACCTGAGTGTATCTCCTTGCCTGAAAGTGACAGCAGAGTTAACATTTACAGTAGCAATCTGCAACCAGTGACAGATGGGATCTGGTGGCTAAATACTCCAGTTTCTACCCTGCTCAGTGAAGCAATTCTGAGGTATGTTTTACTATGGTGTTTCTTAAAATTTAATAATACATAAGAATCACGTGGAGAGGTTAATAAGACACAGATTCTTGAGTTTACACTTTTAACTAAGCTCCCAGGAGAAAAGGATGCTGCTAGTCCAGGGACCACATTTTGAATAGCATTTTTCTCAGAGTGTCTGAGTAAGATTCAGCCCCAAAGGCCCATTTGGCCTTCTTCTCACTCCCTTACACTGCTTGGATTCTGGGATCACCTCCCAAATTTTCTCCTTGCATCCAAATCTTTATTTCAGGGTCTATCGGGGGGTGGGGGGGAATCCAAACTATGACAACACTCTCCTTAGAAAAATGCACATAGATTAGAACTTTGTGTACAAGTTTAGAGGAAGTATGAATCCCCTGAAATTTATTGTAAAGGAAAGTGACCAAGGGAAATGCCATGTGACCCAAGGTCCATGAAAATTGCATCAGTTTATGCAGATGTAATCATTAACAGCTCATGGAGCTGGCTGAAGTTATTTTCTCAGATCCTATTAAGGTCATCTCTTAACTCTTCCTGGTCTGTATGAAATTCCTACTTTGTGGAAGACAGAATTAAGTCAGAGACTCTAAAGAAACCGTATGCTTGAAATCAATAAAAAGAGTATTGTTACTCATTCCTTTTGGGCTCTCAAGATTTCTTCCCAATCAAAATGCTTTCTGGACTCAACGGCAGGGCCCCCGTGACCCTTAGATCTTTTCTTGCTGTGTTCACAGAGCCAAGCATACTATAACTCAACTGGTTTCTCCCACTTCTTTCTGGATTCCGCATGGCTTCCTATTCTATTTCATCTTTTGGGGAATCTGTAACCTTTGACACATGTATTCCTAAGCCCACTCAGTGTAATCTGGCAAATTTATGGTTTCTAGTTCTGTGATAATTGGGTAATCCTGATTATCCCAATTTCTAATCAGCTACATAAAGAGAGTTAATGCCAGGGTCACCAACACTTATTTCCTAACATAGCACACAGTAGCACCTGAGCTTCGCCCACATATGGGCCCGCACATGTGTTTGTGCATGGTTATTCGTCTTATGTACTATTGAATAAGTATGTCTTTGTATGCACCTATGAATGTGGTTTGGTGGGTGTGGACGTGGTGTGGGTGTGTAAGTAATCAGAGCTCACGTCTAGTCTTGACGTCTGAATAATGGATGTATGGTTTTTGACTTTAATTAGTCTCTGTGTATTGTTAGCCTCAGTTTGCGCCTGCCCTCAAATATCAGAGGAAGAATGAGTTCATTTCCTTGAAGTTTATTAACTGTTACCGGTGGCAGAGCAAATTCCATAAAAGAGCAGGTTCCATACAGAGCAAGTGGAAAGGGAGCTCTGAGTTGGTGAGAAAGGACGCTTGAAGTGGGAACTTGGAGTGAAGGATGGAAAGGTAGATCTCTCCCTCCTTTTCCTCTCCATTCCCACAAAGATACTGGATTTTCACTGGGGGCATCCTGCTCAGCATTCATTCCCTCTCCAAATTGGAACCAGAGAGGGGAAACTTGATGCAAAGTAGAGGAGGAAACACCTCACAACTCCTCTGTTTCTCCATCCAAGGGGATGCCAATATCCACGTTGTAGTCTACAGGCTCCCCAGAGCTCAGCCAGGGAATAGGGGTTCGATTGAAAGAAGGCCTGTTGGAGAGATTCTGGTTGTAGAGGACCAGGGGTTCACTCAGCAGGGGCCCCAGGTCAAACTTGGGCATCTGGAAGGTCATGCGTTTGGAGGCCTTCTCATATCCACCATAAGGCATTGCCGTCCTGAAAAGGGGACACATTATTTAATTGAAAACCAAAACAAAAGGCATAGAGCTTTATCAGTGAGATGTTACCCTGTTCTGAGGATGGGGAAGTCTATGAATTCTAGTTTAAGATTTGCACTCCTTATCCTTCTTCTCCCTTAGCACTCCATGCCCCCTTCTGGTTTGCTCATTTCCCCAACATTAATAATGAGAAAAGTAATCTACTACTAGAGTACTAGATAGAGAGTCTCATGGATAGTTGTGACCCCAACCAGTCACATTTCAGAGAAAGTGACCTCAAACACTATTGACCCAAGGGTCTGAAGCCACCTTAAATTATAGTTTAGAGATCCCCTCAAAACCCCTACCCCACCTCCAGTGGCTAGTGCATGCCCTGGATGAAAGGAATTAACATTTCCTGGAAAGTCCAGGCTCCTTAAGACCTAATGCAAAAGCAATTCTCTAGCTCTTCCCTGTCTTGCTTTCACACAGATCTGCTATCTGTGGTCTAGAGAAGCCAGGGTTCCAAAAGGATAGATACTTAAGCCTTATTAAAGTAGGATATAAAGAAACAGAATCTTCAATAATATTATAATAACTTTGTGTGGAACGTAATTGTAAAAATATTGGATCATTATATTGTACACCTCCAACTAACATAATGTAAGGTAACTGTACTTCAATTAAAAAAAAAAAGAAAAATAGAATTATACTATGAGGGCAGTAATGGAATTGTAACCCTGAATGAAAGGAGCCCCAGGAGGCCTTAAATGTGTAATATATTATTCCCATTTTACAGTCAAGGCAACCAAGGCTCAGAAGCAGGGTGACTTTCTCATGCCCACACAGTTAATAACTATGCATTTAAATTCAAATCCTGTCTCCTAGGAAGTTATTCCTTCATCGTAACTGTGCTGTTTCTCTGGACAGAGTGAAAAGAGCAAAAGCCTTCAGTTAGGGCCCCCATATTCCTCTCATGCTTCCTCAGCCTCCTTCTGAAACATTTGAACCAAAGTCTTCCTTCCCACTAAGGACATGTTGCAGTATACCAGAATGCATCTGGTTCCTTCCCCATCCCCCTTACCTGTTGAAGGACTTATACTGAGGGAGTTCAGCTTTGGCCCCAAAGGCCAGAAGGTCAATTCCAAGTTCCACTTTTTGCTGTGGGTCAACCCCCATGGCTCTCTCCCATGGGGAAATATAGGTCTTGAACACAGTGATATGTTTTCCTTCTCCACCTGCCTGGTCTCCTGGCAGCCATGGAAGAGAAATAATACTAAGTCAAATAACAGCAGTTAGTAGCCAATGGAAGTTAGTCTCATAGCACTGCACTAGGGAAGTTGCTGGGGCCAGAGACCAAAGGTAAAATATCCTGGTAATTGTATAACATTTGTGAAATAATGACAGCCTGGGGTCAAATCTGTGACTAAAACCGAAAAGCCAGAAAGGTGACTGAGAGACAGGCTTCTAGGTGGAATAGACACGTCTCTGTATCTTCCTGGACCCAGAGAGTCCATTGAGATACCTTATCTGGCCTCCCCTGCTCCTACCCCCGGTCAAGGCCTCATTCCTGCTATCAGGACCAGACACATTACTCTTGAGTGAAGATACTTGCCTGTTCCTGTCTCACCAACCCCTGCTGTGCCAGCAGCTCCTCCTCTGCCAGTCTGGCCCCCAGGACCACCTGTCCCCCCAGATCCAGATCCAGATCCAGGGCCCTGATGATGGTGCTGCTGGTCAGAGCCATACTGTCCGGCAGAGCCACTTGCCCCTGCCTGGCCTCTGCTGCTGGCCTTGCTGTAGGAGTAACCCTGACCAGCCGAACCTAGCTGTCCCCCCACTGTGGGAAGGAACTTCTGGAAGTGATCCTGAAAGGAAAGGACAAAGTGAGGGGAAGGTTAGCAAATATATGGAAAATATACAAAGACATAGGTGTGTGTAGCAGGTGATCAGAGACAATGGCCAACCTGAAGACACTGAATCTTCTGAGACTTTCCCCCTCTAACAGATGGTTAGTGGATAGCCTGACTCAGAGAAATTAATCTCTCCTTAAGGGGTACAACCCCTTTGGCTCAGTTCCTCCAATTATATCTAGGATGGGGCCAACTCAGGCTCTATACTCCCCTTTCCCCTCCTTACCAAGACAAAGAGGACCAAGACTTCTGCTCAACTAAAATTTGAGAGATTGGACTTGGCATGGAGAACACATGCTTAATTTGAGGAATGAGACAGATCTCTGGCCCTAGTCATCCTCCTCTTGTCTAACAGATAAAATTCTCTTCTCTTCCTCTTCCTCTCCCTTTCTCCTCTTGGTGCCTGTTGGACCAGGACTTCCTGACAGTGAAACTGTAGTGGGTAGGGGGAAGGGTGGCCCAAAGGACAACACTGGATCCATCTCCAAAGCCTAAAAATAACCCTGCCAACTCCTTCAGGAGGCTCTTCTAGCCACCCCACCATGCACACCCCTATGCTCCACCCAGCGTAACCAGACACAGGCAGGGAGGAGGGCTTTTGGCCTCCTAAAGTTAGATATGACCGGCTCAGCATTTTTATTCTGCTCCTATATACTGGCCAATGACAGATACTCCTGTCCCTGGCCCCATGTAGGCATCTATTTCCACTCTCCCCTGGCTGCCCAGGGAAGGTGGAGGGGGGAAGAAAGGAAATGGAGAAGATCCCCTCCTTCTCAGCTATAACATCTTGTGCCTGGCCCCTTTCCACTCTACTTCTCTTTGGAGAATAATCCTGACTAGGGAACGTAGGACCTTAAAGGATGATTTCAGTCCCACATCTATGGTCCTTAGGCGGATTCTTTAGATAAAAGAATGGCTCAAGAAGAGATGGCCATAAAAGTTCAATCACCTCTTTCTAGCATTGCCAGATTTTACAAATAAAATCACAGAATACCAGTTAAATTTGATTCTCAGATACACAACAATACTTTTTTTAGTGTAAATATGGAACTATTGCAGGGACATATTTATGTATAAGAGAGTATTCATCATGTATCTGAAATTCAAATTTAACTGGGTGTCCTGTATTTCTTAATTTAATTTTTTGTTCTAGATATTTCATGGGACACACATATACTAAAAAATTATCGTGTATCTGAAATCCAAATTTAATTTAGTGTCTTTAATTTAAAAAAATTTTTACATCCCAAATATTCCATGGGACATAATTTACTAAAAAATTGTGTGTATCTCAACTTTATTTTAAATTGAAATATAGCTGATTTACAGTATTTTATTAGTTTCAGATGTATACCATAGTGATTCAATATTTTTATAGATTATACTCCATTTACAGTTATTATAAAATATTGGCTATATTTCCTGTGCTGTACAGTATATCCTTGCAGCTTATTTATTTTGTGTGTATCTCAATTTTAAAATACAGGACTGGGCATCCTGTGTTTTATCTGTCAATCCTATCTTTAACACTTAACCATACTAGGAAGGAATTTTTCTCCCTGAAGGTGTGGTACTCTCCACCCAGCTTCACTAGCCCTAGGATACAGACTTAGTTTCAGAGGTGGGCTATAATTCACCCTGGAGTTATTGGGAGCTCGATATATCAAGGGAGGGGGCAAGTTAATGAGCTTATAAATTTGCAGAGAGGGGTGTTGATAATATTTTGGAGATTTGGGGCCTACCAAGAAGCTGTCAGAAGAGGCACTAGGCTTTGAGAGTAGCCAAGTTTTGAACTCACCATTGAGCTGTCAGAGAAGACATCAGGATGGTTTTCATAAATAAATTTCTCCACTCGCAACTGCCGCAGTTTGAACATCTTGGAGCCCCGGTTAGTGAGCAGGGACAGCTCCTCCAACATCACATCCCTTGGGACACTGATCTTCTTGCCCAGGTTCAAGCCTGAGCTCTCCTGTCCACCTTTCAGGGAGGTGGGGAAGCAGAGGCAAGGGAAAGAGGAAAGTAGGGTTTTCTAGGCTCAAAATGCAAACTCCATCCACAACTAAGTATGCGGCCCAGCAGAGATCACTAGGGAAGCAGATGCTATAATATCCGATTAATCCAGTTTATGAGGGATTTTGATTTCCTGGGTTTGAAATTGGAGAGAATGCATTGGAACTGGGGTGCAGAGTGGAGACAGTGGGCATACTAGAGAGGAGCAGAGAGAGTGAATGAGGTAAAAGGGGTGTGGGGTACAGGGCAAAAGTGTAAAGAAACATCATAGAAGGAGGTCATTGGGGAACTATAGCATAGGGGAAAGCCCAAAGGTCACCTCTAAATATAGACTCCTGTCTTAACTCCTCTCCCTTCTCTTCCCCTCAGTGAACCCTGGCTGCAAACCTCTAGGTATTGGGAGAGCTCTTCACAGCCCAGTACTCCTACCACCCTCAGGAAAAATGCCTGAGCAATTTTCCACTTTAAGGGCTTATACAAGGCTCCTTAGCTCTGGGGAAAGAAGGAAATTAACCACTTATTGAGACCTTTCTCTGTGCCAGTCTCTATCATATATATTTTCTTCTCAAACATACCTCACTGACCTGTGGGTCCTGTTGTCCTGGACCTGTGTTGGGTAACATGGCATGGCTATTGTCTCAGATTACAAGGTGAAAAGGGTGGAAGGGTGAGTAGTCAGTGTTGAATTTTTTCTCCCTCCCCCCACATCCCCTCCCCCTTTCCTCTTGTCTCTTCATATCTCTTCACCCCAAGACATATATAACCTTATAATATTTCTGGGACTTTTGGGCCAGAGACACTTTTAATTAATAAGAAGTCCCACACTAGGTAGGTGCAAACACGCCATACCTCTGGTGAGTTCCACGATCAGCTTGCTGGATTTTCTCTTCTTGTTGGGGGCTGGGGTTCCTGAGAGTGGCATTGTGGAGGTGGATGGAGCCTGGATAGAGTGGGAAGGGGGAGTTGGAGGATGGACAGGGACTGGGAAGTGTTGAGTGTCTATAGTAAGGCAGTGCTTAAGACTTCAGGAAGCAAAATTTCATTAGATTTTCAAAGAAAAATGTATTCCCCTAAAATAAGAAGCTTTAGGGCTTCTCTCCTTGGGAAACAGGGCAAAGTATAGATGTAACCCCTGCCCCTACCTTCTATTAACCTCTTTTTAGCTGTTTTACATAGAGCTGGTACGGGGCTTAGGAACACAAGTATGTTTTGGGGGCTAGGGGTAAAACAAATTACATACAGGCAGGGCAATGCAACCGGGTTTCATTGGTTTGGCAGGATTTGAAGTTTTTATTTACATAGAGATCTCAGATTGGAGGTGTCATTCCAAGCTCTGGTCTCTCAGTCTTCCCCAATCCCCAGGGCGGGGGTGGGGGTGGAGCAGAAAAAATGTTCTGCCAGGGTTGAGGAGATCCAGCCAAAAACCTTCTTAGGAAGGAGAGGTTATTGCCCCTCCATTGGGCCAGCTGGATCATGGCCTGGGATTTCACAGCAGTGCTCCCCGCTCCCTTTTAGTCACTTCCCTACCCCAGACCCCAGAACTGAAGTGGAGAGGGAGGTTAGGGGACATTTGAACCTTGATGCATGTCAATTCAGCAATATCATAGCAGTGGGGAACTGAGGGAGGACACGAACATAATAATAAGATCTGGCAGTGGAGGGGGACATGCTGGGAAAACATACAGACTTCAGTCCGTCCTTAACAGAAGCTGGCACCCAGCAAAACGCTGTGTTCTGCTTAGTCCTGTCTCACAATGCATCTGCAGTACTACCAGCTTAGTGGGGTCTGCTGGGGCCAGAGTCCAGGAATTGCTACATGGACTCTCCCTGTACCTCGCTCAGCCCCAACCAGGTTCTTTTTTTCCATCCAGCCTCTCAGATCCCCTTCTCATTCCTCCAGTACCTCCCCCAACATCTCCATTCCCCTCATCCTCTTGGACCCTTCTCCTTCCAATACTCTGTGGCTCCCCTGAACTGGACAACTGGGAGCTGAGCATAGATGGGGAGGGGGAGACAACTCCCCCAGGATCAAGGGTCACTACTCCAGACACAGACACGGCAGTCAACAGAGTGGGCTCCAGCCCCTCTGGCCATAAAGCTGAAGACTTACCGGCTGCTCAGGTAGTTGTCAGCTCTCCCTGGGGTCCAGCAGCTTTGGAGGACTGAGCTGCTGTGACCAGAGAACCTGAGCTGGGCAGGCGTGGGGGCAGCACTGGCAGTGGGGGAGGGAGGGTAGTTATTAATAGAGATGATGAACGCAAGCAGCTCAAATGGCACAGGGGGTACTGAGACCCTGGAACCAAGATCCCGCCCTCCTTGTCTAGAGGCTCAGGATGGGGAGGAAAGACCTTTGGGATTCTCTCACTAAGCTGTCTGAGCCAGGGTTCAGTCTGCCCAGGGACTCCCCCTCCTTGGCACCTATAGGCTGAGATCCAAAGAAGCATTTAGGGAGAAACTGAAAGCTGAGAGGGAGGGAGGAAGCAGGCAGCAAGTGGTAGATAGGAATTTGCAGTAGGAGACTGAGAACCTAGAGAACGTGTCCCCAGAGTCGTTCAGAGACAATCCTGGCCGGAGCTGGAAAGACATGTGGATGCATTTTGGGGGTGGGAGGGCTTAAGGTGCTATGTTTGGGTAAGGCAAGTCTGTTCACAGTGGAAATGCCCTTTGAAAGTTCCTGGATGGGTTGGTCTTTCCTCTGGGAGGGCCAAATCTTGGCAGGCCAAGAGACCAAATTAACCAAATCCAGTTCTTTTTAGGTGGCTGGGGATGATGTGGGGGAAGAGAATTGACCAATTTCTGCTTTTCACCCCCATTGTCAGTTGGGCTGCTTAGTTCTGCCTGCTCTCCTGGGTAGATGTCCATGTCTCCTTGAGAAGTAAATGCAGGCTTCTGACCTTACTCTCTGAGTTTCCTACTTGGGATTTTCTTCAAAGGGAGCATGCACCCCACCCCATAGGATCTGGACTGGTCCCATTCACTCTGGTCCAGAGAAGTCTCTGGGCAGGGGCCCAAGCTTGAGAGCCCCCAGGAGGGAAGCCTGACATCTGCTCAGCCCCTTCCTTAGTAGCTGCATGAACATCCTGGATCCTCTTCCATCTTCTGCTCAGGTTCTAGAACTAGCTGTTGCACCTCTGCTGTAAAGAAAGTGGCTTTTGTAGCTCCCAGAATACCTTTCTGTCCCACTGTAAGCTCTCTACTCTTCTCCACTCCACCCCTTTCCCTTCCTGAACTTTACAAGTTCAGGTTAGGGGCTGAAAAGTCACCCTGCTCCCCTCTGCCCAGACCAGTTTAGCCTCCAGATCCCTCATCTTTTGTCCTCTTTCTCCACTCCCCCTAACTCAGAAAAACAATTCAATGAAAAACCGTAAGTAGCAAAGGTGATTTCATCATTACTACCATCTTTCCCTCAAAAACAACAAAAACAAACAAAAATTTTGGTCTCCTATGATTGAGTACTGGGTAGATAAGAGACAGAATATTTAGCCTAGGCTGTCTGACCCTTTCTTTGGAGCTCTGAGAGGCTGTGTATTTGGGAGAATCAGGGACATGGGCCTGGTTATTGGCACAAATATGCCCCCTGCTGGTAAAATTGGAGCAATGGCACTTTCCTTCACTGAAGTCTAATTCTAGCCTGTCTTCCCAGTGCTTTCTCTTTTTTATTAGTCTCAGTTCACACTGATCCACCCTCTCTCTCCTTCTCTCTCTCACACCACCTTCACCTTCAGTCATTGCTTTCCCTTCATCTTCTCCAGGGACTTGGGGAAGTGTTGATGGCAAAAGGCTCAGAGGGCCTTTCTGACTTCTCTTGGTTCTGTAAGCTGAAGCCTTGTCTGAGAAGTATGGCACAGAAGATGGAGAAGGGGAGAATCCAAATCGAGAATGTGGAGAGAGGAAACCAGGGGAGGGGCTGCACTGCAGCAGGAGAAGAGCAAAATACCAGGGGGTGAAGGGCAAAAGGGTGAAACGTAAAAGGCAGGAATGGAGAGAGAGATCAGGAATCAGGATATCAGGGGAGTGAAGGAGAGATGAAGGGGAGACCAGGATTTAGGTATAAAGCTTGAAGAGATGACAACAGAAGGTAGGGAGCATAAGTTTATTCTTGTGCACAAACCAAAGTACTATGACTCACACCCGGTATGCAAAGGAAATGATCAATTTCCAGATCAAGCAACAAACGTGACTGGTGGTGGCCATGGTGAGAGGGGAGTCCGGATCCCTCTAGGGGAGTCCGGACCCCTCTAGGGTCAGTGATCAGGACCTGAAGCTGGAAAGGAACACGAGCTAGGGTTTGAGGGATGGGGTAGAACTTAAAAAGAGGTTTTTGGCTCTGGCTGCTTCCTTGCCCTTTCCCAGGTAGTTATGACAAGCTGCAGAAGACAGAGGGACAGACTCAAGGGAGGCAGCACAGATACCACCCGTTCTCTCAACACTCGGCACACACACATCCCTCCACCATCATCCCCCTTCACTCTAACAAATACATTCTTCTCCCTCAAAATTTCCCCCAACTCTCCTTGTGTACACAGTTGGTTTCTTATTCCCCAATTTTACTCTGCCAACACTGCACTCTCCCTCACCATGTTCCTCTCTGTGGCCCAATCAATGTCATTCACTTCTGGTCTGCTCCTGGTTTCTACCTCACTTTCCACATCATGGCTCTAGTCACCTTCCTTTCTAGCTTAGAGTCATGGGACAATAAAGCCAATGATTTGTTTATTCTCAGAGGAAATTTTTTTTTTTTCACTTCCTGGATGCTTTGTTGCTCAGCATGGGCCTCTTGAGTTGCTAACTTTCTGAAATCCTGAGGAACAGCATTCTTAGTTCTGTTCCTGGTCTAGCTGGTGTAACTCAACCCATACAAACTGCCCTGGCCCTTCAAGTCTCCTCATCCTCCATGAGTTTCACAAAATGCTCTACATCTGCTACAGATGATGGTCTTTAACTCTAGTGAATCTTTCTCCCCACCAGGCAATCCATGTGGGGACAGCTGACCCTTCTTCCATCAGTACAAGGGCAAAACCCAGATTGGGTCTCTACCTCTCCTCTTGTTCTTGCCCAGAAGAGCACATCTGTGCACATGCACACACTTGTACACACACACACACACGTACACACACGCACCTAGGTATAGCCAACCAAGCTTGGGAAAAAGAACGAGGAGCAGCGAGCAACTTAACGCAAACAGGGGTCAGTTCAGTCCCTTTGCTGCCTGTCTGATGGTGAGCTTCTTGTCTGAGGTCTCAGTGATAACATCTGTGTGTTTCTCACTGAATGTTAAAATGAGACCCACAGAGAAAAAAACACAAATATAGAGAAATAAAGACCAGTGGAGGAGTGTAGGTGGAGAGACCTAGAGATAAAGACAGAGATCCAGGCAAGGAACTATAGAGAAAAAGAGAAGCACAGACACCAAAGCAGAGATCATAGGTTGGAAAACAGCAGGGAGACTGGGAGCCAGGAGGAAGCTGGGGGATGGGACACCAACTCCAAAACTATCTCTGGCAGGAGGCAATTTAGCCTCCAGATGCCTGAGAGTGGGGGTGGGATAGGTAGGAGAAGCAACTTTAGGAACTGGATGTTCCACCACCCCTTGGTCCTGGGAGCTGTGTCCTGCTCAGTGGTGACCTGCCCCAGGCCTCCATACATGAGCCTGCAATCCTGTTCTGGTAGCTGAGAACCGGGGCCTGGCTACCTGGAAGCCACAGGAGCTGGGAGAGGTACCAAGACCCCTGGGAGACTCCAGAGGAGGGGCTGGGCTAAGGACAGGGGCTGATGCCAGCTCTGCCCTCCAGATAGGCTCATCCAATGTAGTGGCTGCTCGGGGGGCAAGCACAGTGGGGGCCAGGGGTTCTGCAGTGGGCTGGGGTGCTGGAGTGGAAAATCGGCGGATCTCCTGGACTCGGGCAGTTTTGGGAGGCCCTGAGGAGGTGGGTCCAGGAGTCTGGGGAACCTCATCAAAACAGAACATGGCAGTTTTAAGTTGGTAGGGCTGGTGCCGCATGAAATCCAGAGCCTTGATGCCCTGCTTGGGGGTTGCCCTAGGCCCTTGGGATTGGGCTTTATTAGGGAGAGTTCGGGCAGCTTGGGGGAAAAAGGGTGAGAGCAGTGGGTTGTAAGCAATAGGAGGTGGGGCACGGATGTTGGGTGAATATTTCCAGGAAGAGGGCAATGAGGGGGTAGGAGAAGGGCTTCTGGGCCCAAGGCCAAGGCCAGGACCAGGTGTAGCTTCCACCACATACCTGTCTGCTCGGCTCTGCCGCTTGGCAAACAGCTCCCCACCCCTGCCCTGAAGCCTTGGTGGTTCAGGGATTCCAGCTGAAGGGGCAGCCCCATTCACTAGCCCATCGAGGAACCCTCGAGATGGGGGCTTAGGAGCCACTGGGGGTGGAGTCTTAGGAGTCATAGGGGGTGGGGTCTTGGGTGCAATTGGAGGCGGGGTTTTAGGTGTCACGTGAGGCAACGTCTTGTAACTCCTGCCCCCTGGTGGCTGCATGAAGTTGCAGGCTTCAGCCCCGAGGCTCAGAGCATCCTCCTCTGGACCAGATTCAGCGCCCGCAGCCCGGGGTTTTTCATCCAGGTTCTGCACCAACGATAGCAGCTCTGGGTTGGGCGAGTTCTTCGTCTCCTCATTTCCAGGCCGAAACATCTGCTTCCGGGTCCCCCGACGCCGGGCCTCCTGGAGGATGCCGGTGCGAGCAGCTGGCACAGAGATGCGCTGCTCCCGAGCGCTGGGGGGCTCAGGGGCCGCGGGGCCAGGGGCGGGCGCCTCAGGGCGCGCAGCGGGTCGCAGAGGCGCGGACAGGAAGATAGAAGCGGTGGAGGTCTTGGCAGCTCCGCTAGAGAGGGCGGGGGGCTCTGGGGCTCCGCCTGGCGTCACGGGACGATTGGGGGCTGGGATGTATAGGGAGCTGGTGGCCGTCACGGAGCCCGAGGAGCGTGAAGTGCTGCGGGAACCCGAGGCTGGCACGTGGCTGGGAACCCCTGACGTGAAGCTGGGCAGAGGAGTGGTCCCCTGCTGAGAGAACTGGAAAGGCGGTGGGGCGGGGCTCAGGCCTCCCAGGCTTTCATTTGCCCTCTTGGGAGCTAGGGGTCGGAAAATAACCGAGGTGGTACCTGGCCGCTGCTGGCCTTGTAAGCCCGGGGTAAAGGGCCTGGCTGACCGGTTAAAGATGCTTGGGGCTGGGGTAGAGGCTCCACCGCCAGGAAGGAAAGGTCTGGGGCTGGCTACAGGGGCCGGCGAAGGGCTGGGGGGGAGCATAGCCGCCTCCGGGGGAGCACTTTGTGCCCTAGGTGGTGACTGCAGGCCCTGCCCGTTGAGCATGGCTGCTGGACCATCCCGGGCCAGCTCCAGGGTGCTGGAGGCTGCGCGCTGGCGCTGCTGTTCAAAGAGTTGGGCCCCTCGCCCAGAGGCCTCAGTCAGCTGCCCTCCCAGCCCCGGGCCCTGGCCCTCTGCCGCTTTTGAGCCTGGCCTTGCCAGCTCCATGTCCAGGTAGGGGCTGTCCCAGTCGGGCTGGTTGGTGAGGCTGCGAGCGTCTGAGAAGGCCTCCTCGTCCAGCTCAGACTCACTAGTCGGAGGGACACCGTCCTCTTCCTCTTCAGCGCCTGTCCCAGCCGCAGCCCCAAAGCTCACTAGGGTGTACTTCTTGGCTCTCTGCCGACGTTTCTTAAACATCAGCACCCCCTTGGAGTGGGGGTTGGGGGCTGCGGTTAGCAGGGATGCAATTGTCCGACATTTCGTCTTGGCCTCCTTCACGCTCCTCTCTTGGAGGCTCTCTGCCCGTTGCAGTTCTGCAGAGAGGAGGGAGAATGGTTAGGGAGCATCTTCTAGCCCTATTCCCCAAGGCTTTCACCCACCCCCTCCCCCAGACAGCTCCCTCAGGCCTCCCACCTCTGATTTTTTTCACTGGCCTGACCCACAAGGTCCCCTGCCTGTGGCAAAGTCCTCTAACTTGGGGGCAGAGTGGACGTGAAAGGTGAAACCAAGGACAGTTGAAGGGAAGGCAGAGTCTATTAGCTGCCCTGACACGACTCTGACCACAGCTTTCCTCCTGTCCTCTCTTCCCTCCACTCGACTCCTTTCCTTCTGGAGATGTGCTCTTACCCACACCACACACATGCCTCCCCTGCTTCCCTCCATTCCTGGCTGGCAATGTGGTGGTGTGGTGGAGGGGGGTTCACTTCCCATGGCAGGCACGGACATGAAGCAGGTCCCCAGGTAAGAAGGGACTCCTTTCTCCCACCACAGAGACTATGGGTGCTTCTCAGAAAGTTTGGGACTTATCTTGTCTTCCAACCCCTTACCCTATGATAAGGACACAAAGGATCCTTAGCAATGAGCATCTTCATTCATAATTCTGCCACCATCATGTAATATATACATCATATACATTCATAGACACAACTCCCACTACACATCATTTCAACAAGAATATGTTTCTAGTGAAGGCCAACTGTGGACATATTTTCTCATATGTATTTTTCTCTCATTCCCATATACTTTATATATACCTCAGTTCACATACATGTGTGTAAATACTCATAAGCCTACACAAAAACACACATGCACACTCTAGGAGACTTTTCTTCCCAGAATTACCCTAGCAGAGTCCTCATTACTAACAGTTTGGACAAAATTTTAGAGGTGATATTGGCTTTCTAAATTCCAAGGCACGCCTATGTGCCTCACACCCCTGCTACTCACAGCCAGGGACAGCCTCAGATCCGAGATGCAGGAAAAGCCAGAGTGTCTCCAAGGTAACCTTCCAAATCTTTAGGATATCCCAAGGTCACCAGCTAGATGTAGTCTCCTTTCCCACAAGCTGGGAGTGGGAGTGGAGTGGGCTGCTTTGACAATAAGGGCTGCCCCCTATTTTCCAAGCCTTCCAGGTGGAAAGCTCAGGCAGTCACTACCAGGCTGGCATGCAAGAACTGTGTGCTCAGGGGAGCCAGGACAGGGCTTCCTATGCCATGTGGGGCCAGGGAGGTGGGGCCAGGAAATGGGAGAGGCTGCCCTGCTGCTAGGACCCTGACTTGGACACACATACTCTCTGATCCATGATCCCCAGTTCCTCCTGAAAAATTCTTGAAATTCCATCTACTTTCCACTCGAGATACCAAGCTCCTTTCTAATTAGGGCTCTCATTCCACCCATTCCAGTATTGATACCACACAGTAGTGCTGTGGATGAGAGACACTGGAGTCATAGTTCAGTTCAGATTTTTGGTTCTTGGGAGAGTTACTTCATCTCACTGAAGTTCAGTTTCCTCATCTGTAAAGGAGGATGATAATGGCTACCTCATAGGGTTGCTATGAGGATTGAGTGAGATAATGTAGGTAATTTTAGCATTTAACGGCAGCCCTAAGGCCCACTGTGAGTAATCGTTACTATCAAAGCTTTCTTGACACTAGCTGCATGTGTATACACTTTGCTGTTCACATCTCCCACGGACTCCCACATACTTTCATGTATTCATAGATTACTGACACTTCCCTCTCTCTCACACACACACACTCTCTCTCTCCATGAATTTTCCACAGCTCATGTGGTTACAGACCCCTCTGACATGTGGCCATGGCATCAGCCCATTCTGAGAAAAGGGCAGTGAAACTCCTGAGAAAAGAAGGAAGAGAAAGGCAAAAAGGAGGAGAGGATGATGGAGTAAGACTTTTCCCAAAGACCTCCCTTCCTACACTGTTGATGTATTGCCCTCCATTCGAGATCCCAGAACCCTCTTGGCCATGGGAGGGTAGTACCTGCATAGAACGGGTCCTGGAGCTCAGGAACTGGGCTTGGGGCTTTGTCGCAGCTGGCTTGGCTGAGGGGCTCTTGGCTGATGGGCTCAAAAGTCTCCATGCCGAGAAAGGCAGTGTTAGCTGGAGCAGGACCAGCTTGAGCCACCCTCATGCCTTTTAAAGCCCCTTTGTCTTGTCCCCAGAGCTGGCAGCTGAATGAGCTCACTGTGCTATTTTTGGAGTCTGGCCCCCTCCCATCTCTCAGCTGCCCCACAAGCCCCGGTGTGATGGACATGGGCACCTGCCTCCCCTCCCCCTAACCACCACCCCACTGGACAATGATGTCTGCTTGGCTAAAAATATCCCTGAGCCACTAACTACAGTCTCAATTATTATGATGGGGAAGGGAGAGGGTGCTAAAATGAGAATTGGGATTAAGCGTGGGATCCTGGGCATGCATCTGGAATTTCTTTGTGGGACATTGGACACTCTCAGGGATATCAGACTGTAAACTGTCATGTCCTTAGCCCCTATTCTAGGCTTAGAGACACAAAATTCTATGGATTAGGAATCAGAATGGTGGTGAGGAGGAATGAGACATGAGAACTAGAGGGGTAATCTTGAGATTTCCAAGGTGACAAGACAGGTTTCTAGGGGAGGGACATGGGACGCCTAGGACAGGGAGAAAGTTCGTTCTTAGACCTTGTCCTGTAGTTCACATCAAAAATAGAAAAGTGCCTGAGATAAGTGGAACTGCCCAGGCCTACATTCTCGCCCAAGATAAGGAGTCCAGGTTCCCTCCCTCTACCACTTCCTAGGGCTCTCGTGACTATCCCATAGCCTCCCAGTACCCAGCAATTCTAATGGAACTTACAATGCCAAAGGCACCTCTGATGCTATGCCTACAATTGACACTGAAGGGTGTCCCTGTATCCCTGTCCTGCCCCATGTCTGCACTCTGCCCTCACCCCATCTGACAGCTAGCAAAATAGTAACAACAACAAACAAGCCCTTCATCGGTTCATGTGCCTTTCTGTTTTCCCTACTTATCCTGCTCCTGGGTTGGGTCGAACCACCTGTACCTTTTTGCCATGCAAGTTCAAACAGCAAAAATAATGGGGACCCGGAAAATTATTATTTTCCCCACCTATTCATTACTCTTCTCCACCTGTCCCCAAGACTACAATCTAAGGGAAGCAACAGGTAGGCAGAATGTATGGTTATGGAGGCTCAGATCAGGTTATAAGGCTCAGATTGAATGATCCTGACTAAGGAAAAGGAGTTCAGGAACTCACTGGCTTGTTTGGCCTTCTGGGCATAAGTGGTAGTAAGATCTTCTGCCACCGGGTGGGGAACAGGCCCCACCATAGGGATGAGATTGGGGCCAGGCCGGAGGGGACCACGTGGCAACAGCAGGGCCTCAGCTGGGGATGGCTGAATAGTCGTCCCGTCCTCCCAAGATGGGGAGCTCACGCGGCTGTCACCCTGGCTGGGAGGGCCAAGGACAGCAGGTGCTGGCTCCGCAGGGCTGTCAGACAGGTAGACCTCATCAGGTGGGGCTCCTGGAGGGGTGGGCCTTGTGGGGCCTCGGCGACGGGGTCGGCGGGGCTTTTCCTGGGTGGCTGGGCCATCAGCATCACTGTCTGTCTCTCCATAGTAAGCCTCACTGTCAGGGGGTGAGAGCAGGCTTCCGGGCTGAAGAGGCTGGGGAACTGGAGCACCAGGGGGCTCAGGACTCAGAGGAGATAAGGGTGACAGTGCCTGACGCTCACCAGGGGATGGAGATCTCACAGGCCCCTCGTCCTCTACCCTGGATGGGAAAGATGACAGAACTTGAGAAACGAGCTGGATGACAGACAGCTACAGAGATCTGGAGGGGATGGGAGAGGGATGTAAGGAGAAAGGGGAGACTAGCATATGGGTGGAATGGATGGGTTGGGAAGAATGGAGATCTGAAGACAGACTGGGAGGCAAATATGCTTAGCAGGCTTTGAGTGGAAATGGGCTTAGAGAGAGAGAGATGATGATAAAGAAACAGGCAAGGGGTCAAAGTAGGCCCCCACACCCAAATACCCACGTGACACATCCATCCCTTAACTGCAGATACATTCAAGGAGGCATGCCCAAACATCTGTACTCCAAGCAGCAATGGGTACTTGTTAGTAGCTGAAATCAGGCCAGTGAGGCATAGAGCTGAGGCAGGCGATGGAATCCCTGGACTAGGGGTAGGCAGGTAGGCTAGGGTGGGAGAGGTCTATACCGGTGCACGGTGAGGACAAGCTGATTCCCTGAGGCATCGATGAGGCTCATGGCACTGGCATGAGAGAGGCTGGTACAGGAGACCCCATTGATGGCCAAAAGCTGGTCCTTCTCTCGGAGTCCTGCTCTGCCAGCCTGGCTCCGTCTTCGGATCTGAGAAGGTGTTGGAGGAGAGACCATAGGTGAGGGAGGACTCCAAGGGGGAACAGAATGAAAGGGGTTAGGACAGGAAGGACCCATGTATGGAAGGGATTTTTACTTTACAGGCTAAGAAAGGGTGGAGAGAGGGCAAGGGGCTGCAGTTAAGGGAACCAATCTAGAGGGAAGAAGGTGTAGATGGGAGGGAATAATACATCACATGAAGGGAGGTAGGGTAAGCACTGAATGAAAGAGGCTTGAGGAAAACAGCAGGGGGTACATACTAGAAACAGCGGTCTTATCCCCTCAAGATTTTCCTCCAAGGGCATTAGCATTATCTATACTAGCCAATAGTTCTCTGCTAGGCCTTGGAATCCTAGGCACCATTATCTACAGCGTCAAGATTTAGAACAGTATTCCAGATTGGAGGAGTCCAGCAGATTCTGGGAGATTGGGACTGTGTGTGTATATGTGTGACATGTGTGCACACACATGTACATAAGTTAAAGTACTAATAGTAGTGGTGGCTATCATTTATTGAGTACTTACTAAATGTTAGTCACAGTGCTAAGCACTCTACATGTATTATTGAATTTAATCCTTAGAACTTAGTTTATCTATGAAGTAGGTACTATTTTTTACCTACATTTTACAGTTGGGAAAACTTCGCCTGTGCTGTGAAACCAAAAGGGTAACAACTTCATCTGACAGGTCAGATCTTGCCATAACCCTCTTAGCACCTAAAAATGTCTTGTCTAGTGAGAAAAGGGATCTGGCACCGGGAAAGAGGAGGACTGAAAGCATGGGCAGGGCAGGGCAGGGCTGGGCTGGGCTGGGCTGGGCAGGGCAAGACAGCCTCAGCTCATCACATAGCAGTTTAGTTAGAGAGAAATTAGAACCTTCCCTACATTCCTGGAGTTTGGAGCAGAGGCACAGACAAACCCAAGAGAGCAAAGACTCTGTGGCCAGCCATGGGACTGCTCCAGTGGTGCCACAGGGAACTGAGGCAGTCTTACTTTTTATCTGCTCACAGAAACCAGGAATTCCCTTTTCTAATAGCTCCCCCACCCCCTGCCTTCCCACACCAAGAAGCCTGTGCTTAGACTCTATTCCCCCCATCAGACTTGAGCATGCTTCCCTGACCACCTGCCACCCAACTCCACTTCATCACAGCCTCCCGCTTCTCCCCCAGAAGCCACCATGTAACACTTCCCGAGTTCCCTTGGGTTCCCCTTTCCCTGAAACCTCAATACAGGGTCTCTCCCTTACCTTGGACACCTGTAAGGGCTTCCTCTGCTCGGCCCCCCCCTGAAGTCGAAAGCCCCAGGGGGCTCCCCCTGACAGTGTGACCAGCACCTCCTCCTCAGCACCCATCACTCAGCTTGGCCTATGGCCCTCGGAGTTTGGATAGTGTCCCAGGGAGAGAAGTCGAGGCGCTGGTACCCCGTCCGGCCTGTCTGGCTGTCCTGCTTCTGCTGCCCCAGACCTTCCCCCCCACACCACACACCACAGGCAGGCAGTTTGGCCCTGGGATCAGTACAGTCCAGCACACGTGTCCTGTCAATCGGAGCTGTGCTCAAAATAGTTACCGGCTGTACTCCCTTCCCTCCCCCAGCTGTATTACTCCCAGAGCTAATTATAGTGAAAACTTCTGCCCTCGCCTGTCCCGCATTCTCCCGCATGGGCCTTTTACTCAGGACTCAAGAGTGTTAGCTCTGTGGGCTCTATAACTGATGTACATCCTCTCAGGGACTGTGCCTTCCCTGACAGGATCATGGACTAATCCCAATTGCTTTTCTCCAAAGCTCATTTCAAAGTGACAGCATCAGGGGCTTCAATTCCAGACTAAGGAGGGGCTGTGTTTGTCCCAGGAGTTTGCAACCTTCCCAGAAAAGACTGCCCCCTTGCTGTATTAACCTGTTAATCAAAATGGTGATCTCTACCCACTGCAGTGCTGGGTGCAAAGTAAAGGAATTCTGATCAGCCCCACTCCAGAGGAACTGTTGCCTGTTTCATAGAGACTTTCCTGCCCATCTCCTGACTCCCTACCTATAGAATTAATCCTTCCTTCCTCTGGGCAAAATTTGTATCTTGTTCATATTTCTGTTGTGGTATTTTTCAGCCAATATTGCAGTTTGTTTATAGGCCTGTCTCCCTCCTAGATTGTGAGAAACTTGAAGGCAAGGACTGTGTGCAACAGCCAATCAACAGCCCACAGAGCAATGACTGATTTAACAGATGCTCAATAAATGTTTTCTGAAATAAAGTACCTCTTCCAATACATAGTTGGTTGTGGAAAAGGGGGTACAGATAGGTGTGCATAAACATGCTAACCCATGTTAATAATAGAATAGTCTTCATTTTTAGGTTTCCAGTACATGAATGTGCCCTATGTTAAGAGATCTCTTTCTTTTATAAAACATAATGTTATGGTGCTGTAATTATTAAAGGCTTCAGACTCTCTAGGAATAGCTGTTCTGCTAGCATGCTAAATGCTGTTTGCCTTGATGTATGATGTAGTCATAGAAAGCACTTGGGATTTAAAATCAGAACTGTTTTTTTCCCATAGGGGGAAGTAATCAGGTTTGTTTATTTATTCATTCATTTATTATTTTAAATGGAGGTACTGGGGATTGAACCCAGGGCCTCATGCATGCTAGGCACACAGTCTACCACTGAGCTATATGCTCCACCTTGGACTTGTATTCTTACTCTGTCATTTATTAGCTGTGTCACCATGGGCAGTTACTTGACCTCATCAGTACACACAGTATCTAAATGTCCATTCCTTTCCTATTCAAACATCTACCGAGTGCTAGCTACAGGTAAGCCATTGTGTTTTATCAGTGGCTTTCAATTAACTCTGAGTCCACATTGGAATTACCTGGAAAACTTTTGCAGCTACCAGTTCCCTAAAATAAAACTGTGTATAGGATTAGAAGATGTGTAATGAAATTATATATATATATATATACACACACACACATTCTCAGGCCCCTCAGCCTTAGGGATTCTGATTTTACTGGCCTAGTAGCTGATATTGCCATTTTAAAAAGCACTGCAAAAAATTCTAATGTGCAGCCCAGATTGAGAATCAGAGTAGGGATATAGAAACCAATAAAATGCAACATATCAGTCTCTAAAGGAACTGTGAATCGGAACTCTACCACTTACTAGGAGTGCAACCTTAAGGAAGACAGAGGATACCCAGTTTCCTGTGCTGATATGAGTTAAATGGGATAAATTATGTGAAAGTGCTTAGCAGAGGGCCTAGCCTAAGGCAGCTGCTCAACAAATATTAGCTGAATTTGGCAAATTACTAATCTAGAGTAATGAGTCTCAATCTTCAGCATGCAATGGAATTATCTGGAGGGCCTATTAAACCATAGCTTGCTGGGTCCCACCTCCAGAACTTCTGACTTTATATGTCTAAGGTGGGTCTGAAATTTGTAGTTCTAACAGGTTCTCAGGTGATCATAATACTGCTGATCCCAGGATCACAGTTTGAGAAACATTGACCTCCACTACAAACACCTGAGGACAAGGACAATTTGTCTATTTACTAAAACATGCTCAATGCCTAATATAGTTTTTAGCACAGACTAGAAGTGCATTTTTTTCAATGAATGAACCACTTGTGCCTCAGAATAACTAATATTGACTGTGAACAATATGAGAGTAAGAACTCCCCCCCTGTGAGTCATAAAATTCTCCATTTAATAATTTTTTTCCTTTGAAATGAAGGATTAACCAATCTGATGCTTCCTATCCACCAGTGCTTTTTGCCCATTTCTCTAAAAAAAAATTTCATTTTGAAGCAACTTGTACATAATACATATGAACTACTTGAAAATAACAGTGAATATCCATGCAAATCCATGTGAATAGTGTGAATATTAAAAAATAGAAGTTAATATTGAAGCTCGAGTACATTCCTCCCAATTATACTCCCGACCCTGCCCTGTAACCAACAGCCTGAATTTTGTTACTTTGTTTTTCTTTATAGCTTTACCATTTGTGTAAATAATTGCAAAACAATCGGTTATTTAAATTGGCCAAAAACTTTTCTTTTGTTCACTACTGTATTCCCAGAACCAGGAATATGGCTTGCTACACAGTAGTGCTTAAAAAATAATTATTAAATTAAAAAAATATTGAAAAGATTAAGTGGGGCTTATGCATATTTTTTAAAATTCTACAAATAGTCTCTACAATTATTGTTATTCATTAAATGGGGTAATAATTACTCCAGGGACTGTGGCTTTTCCAACAGACTGGGGACATTCAGAGAGCAGAGATCATCAGGCTCTGGCAGAGCTCTGCATCTAAACAAAGGCTTTGTATAAAAATGGTTAACTAATAACAGCTGACCTTTACTGAGCAGTTACTATGGTGCCAGGCAATCTGTGTGACCTAATTCCATCTTCTCAACAAGCCACTAGAAAGGCATTCGTATTCTCTTCATTTTACAGATGACAGAAACCGAGGTATAGATTAAGTTGCCCAAGCTAGGGAGCTGCAGAGCCAGAACTTGAACACACGAAGCGCGAAAACAGAATTAGTCCCCTTTAACATCATGCGTTCCGCAAATCTCATGACCAGTAAAGGTCACGGGTGAGAACCACCTCGAAGACGGAAATCAATGGGTCCAAGGGTCAGCAGGAAGTCGCTAAAAGACTCCATATCAGATCTCTAATATGTCATAGGCGGAGTGAAGGGGCGTTACCAAAGATAGTGTGACCTAGGCGTCTCAGTCGCATCTCAGCTGATGGGACCACAACGTTACTGGGACATCTGGGGAAAAAAAAAGCGGAAATGCATAAGAACCTACAGAGCCTCCCGGGGGCGGCCATAATGGGTGAGAAAAATAGCGCATGCGCGGCACCCAGTTTCCTCAGCGTGTCCCTACTGCAGACGTGGCAGAAGGAGTGGCTCTGGAGCGTGGGGGAGGAACTTCCGGGGGCGACGCGCCGGCCCCCTCGGAACCGGAAGTGGAGCCTGGATCGTTGACGCTAGGAACGAAGTCGAACCTGGATCTGGAGCCGGGTGAGGAGTGACATCGGGAGGTTTGTGGGTAGGAAAGCAGAGGAGAAGTCGGGGTATCACTGGCCCGATTGGGGTCCAGTCTGAGTAGGAAGGGAGGACCCCGGGGGCGGGTCGCAGGGAGAGACCCTTACCTCATGCATCCACAATCCAGGTTCAGTCCTAGACCCTCCCTTCTTTCCTCCCGGCCCAGATTCCGGCTCCTGCTTCCTGCCTCGAGCCAGCTGAAGGGCGCAAGATGCTCGATATTCTGCGTAGTGGATCAGCTCTCTCTCATCGTGGCCCGAGGAGCTAGCTTGGCTTCTCGGTCTTGATCCCGGGCGCTCCCAGCCTCCACAGCTCGACTACTTTCAGAGTTCTAGGACGCTTGCCCCGCCCCCTGGGTTGTCACCCTTGACTGTCCACCCAGAATGGAGTCGAGACTTGAGCCTGATTCCAAACTCTTGGGTGTGTTTGAGGAGATTATTTACCTCAAGAAGAAGCTCCTTCCCTCCCCCACCCCACCCCCACACTGACTTTAGGAAAATAAAGGGGAAAAGGACATCTCTCAAGCATAGTGTAAGATTGTGTAAGTAGTGTAAGTGACCTGTGTAAGATTTAGGATTTGAAAGAACAGCTCCTGAGATGGTTTTGAATTTAAAGAGTACTTGTCCAGGAGAAGCTCAGCTTTTCTGTAGTCAGGATAGACCTTCCTAGCAAAAGGGAGAGGCCCATTGTTCCACTGCAGCAGCTGTGACCACTTCTGCTTCCTGGGCCCCTTTTGTCTATAGTATAATTGGAATGATCAGGCTGTGTAGAGCAGATGTGCTCAGATAGTCCTGTTCTTGGAAGGACCCTGGAAAGGCCCTCCAGTTCATTCCTCTGTGGCTGAGCAAGATTGTAATAATTTTGGTGGTGGCCTAGATTCATGACCAGCATATAAGGAAAGCAAAAACAGGAGAGTTGGAGATGTGCACTGGGATTTGGAATACTCATAGTCCCTCTGCTTGAAGGATGAGGTGAATGACCTTTTTCCATTAGCTCTAACTTTGCCGCTGATCCTTGAACTGTTTCCCTAGGTTATTGTGAGAAGTTTTTATGCCAGGCCTCCACTCAGTTTTAATCTGGTACCTTGCTAGAGTTTTCAGCTGTCCTTTACATTTAGTGATTTTAATGCTTCAATTCTAATGTCCATACACCCTTTTGGTGGGAAGACTGGGGATGCAGTAGTGTTTAAATTACTGCAGTTGAGCCAAAGAGTGTAATTTCTCTACCTGCTTAGTCTAAAATTTGTCTTTTGAGGGGGAGGGAATTTAGCTGATTTGTTTTGAATATGTAGTCTGT
This sequence comes from Camelus dromedarius, assembly GCF_036321535.1. Taxonomy (NCBI): domain Eukaryota; kingdom Metazoa; phylum Chordata; class Mammalia; order Artiodactyla; family Camelidae; genus Camelus; species Camelus dromedarius. Next base: position 30,910,947 of record NC_087443.1, on the reverse strand, counting down.
GTGATTAAAAATGATTAGCACACTAGAGAGTATTCACTTTTGTGGAATGAATGGATGCTAGAGTGAATGAATAGAAACTGGGAACATTGTTTCATTTACCTGTAATATCACAGTAGTTCATCAGTGGCAGAACTCCTTGTATGACTAGACACTAGAAATCATACCGCTGGGGAATGGAGGCTGCTGCTCCATTCCAGTGTGCCTGTCTGAAGTTGAAATTTATACCCTCTTGGCAGTGACAAAGCGTGAGGTTCAGAGTAACAAAACCCTTACTTTGAGGAGGCAATTTGTCTACTGTCTGGGGCAGAAAATCACAAAGATCCTGTGGTAGTGTGGGAATTATTAGGCTGATCACTGCCTGATAAGGTCAGTCTTTTTCTATCTCTACTTCCTACTGTGAATAATGTTTTCTCTTTAGTAAGTTGATTTTGACTAACTTCTCTTTTCTCTCTCATCTAATAGGTGAGACCAAGTCGGGGATGCTCTCATAATGAACGTTAACCAGTCAGCTCCACCTGTGCCGCCATTTGGGCAGCCCCAGCCTGTCTACCCAGGGTATCATCAATCCAGTTATGGTGGGCAACCAGGATCCACAGCCGCCCCCACTCCTTATGGAGCCTACAATGGCCCAGTACCAGGCTATCAGCAAACCCCTCCCCCGGGTATGTTTCCAAGCTTCCTTTGAGCTAAGGAGGGGACTTAGTAGTCTTCAGATTGGGTTGTATTGCCCCATCTAAGCTGCCTAGAGAGTTGTGGTAATTGGAATTTTCCTCAATCCCAGTTGAATCTGGTTTTCGGTCACTGAGTGCCCTGTGGGCGGTCTCCCCTTCCCTGTTTTTATATAAGGTGACTGTATTTCTGCCTTAAGAATCTAGTGAGAGCACATCTTCCAGGTTCAATGGCAGTTCACCTTCCATGGGTGTCACCCTGTGCCGCCTCCCTAGCTGCATTGTTCACAGCTGGTTGTAAGGGTTGTGGTCACAGCTCCTCCAGAGCCAGTGACCAAGATTCACTATTTCTTTACCTAAAGTTTGTCTGGAATCACTTGTTCCTCATGTATATTGATAATGCCTCTCATTGGACTCATGGGTCTATCTGTAATTGACTCTAGGACATGGGGAACTAGTTCATTGATGAAAAATGTGATTTTGTGTGTCTGATTTTTGGTGCCTCTCATATCTTTTTGTTGATACCATTCCTTTTCCTTTGAGTTTCCTCTGCTTCTTAGATGTTCTCTAATATCAAGGAAATAAGAGGAGACTGATCTGGTGCTGCCTTAGGATTAGTGTTTGGCTTTTATGTTACTTTTTCAAGAACAGCAGCTAGTAATCTGCAGATTGACTCATAGGGGTTTTGTAAAAAATGATTGACAGTAGATCTTTGATTAGGCTATCTGAAGACAGGGTATGCCAAACGTATTAAAAGAGTAAATTCCATAAAGGGATATGGGGGAAAAAAGGCCCCAAGGAGGTATAGGTAAGATTTGAGAAATGAATGAAGTTACTACTGTTTTAATTATGACTTTGAAGGAAAAATTATGAAGTGATGAGATTAGGTCTCAGGGCTTTGGAAGAGCCTTACTCTGGGTTGGGACTTTGACTGGACAGAGTCCACCTCTGATCTGTCAAGTCCTGGCTTATCAAAATGGAGTTTGGCATTGCCTCAGAGGAAGCTTTGTTACTGACAGGAAAACGTATCTGGTTTTCTGATGGCTAGTGAGCAGGTTCAGATTAATCATATTCCTGCAGGCAGGTTCTATAGTGTTGTAATGCCAATTGAGGACAGAGCAAAAGAAAAACAATTGTTTGAACAGGGGTCAGCAGCGTTTCCAAAGTGATGTGCCCAGAAACTGATTTCTGTCTTCCTGAATTTCATGTTGGAAGGATGGTTGGGGGTAGTAGAAGTAGTTTTGTTGGCAGCTCTGATGAGTGGGAAGGATGCAGTACAGCTTTTTTGAAGACACAGGCGGCAGCAGTGGTTGGAGGGCAGGTGAACTGTCCTGACTGAACTATTGGGCAGAAACAAAGTCTCCAGCCCATGGGAACACTTTCCTGAGCCATGTGCTACTGGGAGTGTCAGCACTTAGAAGTGGATGAAAAGAAGATGGTTAGGATAAGTAGAATATATGAAGATGAGGTTAGCAGAATTGCCTCCCCAAGAGGTGCCTTTCTTTGCAGCCTAGTTTAGTGTGCTATCTTCTGTGCCATCTTTCTCACTTCTGCCCAAAGCTTCTGACTCCTGGAGTGGGATTTTTTTCTCAAAAGAGTTGACTTTTTGTCTACGGTAAGAACATTAGACTATCCTGGAAGGAGTGAGAGTGTATGGTGATCACAGGAATGCCTTACATTTTTGTGGCTCTGGCTACAGCTTCACCTGTAATACACCTGTCTGGGAGAGTGGAGGCTCTCTGGCTGGACATTCATGTTCAGAATTGGCTGGAGCTGGAGCTGCATGTTGATAGTGTTCTTTTCATTACCAAACTGTGATAATGTGCCTGTGATACTGCAGTGAAGGTCTGAACTTATTGATCCTTGCTTTGCATTCCTTGCTCAGGGTGGAGGAGACAGTTACTGTCCAATCGCTTAGTTTCTGTCCTTTACCCTCAGGTATGTCAAGAGCCCCACCTTCTTCAGGGGCACCTCCAGCCTCGACAGCACAAGCCCCTGGTGGCCAGGCTGCATATGGCCAGTTTGGCCAAGGAGATGTACAGAATGGGCCAAGCTCCACTGTTCAGATGCAGAGGTATGTACTTGGGTCAATCTAAAATTGGTCTGATGAAACTGGAAGGATTAGGAATGTATGAGGTCTATTTCCCTCCCTCCCTCCCTTCCTTCCTTCTATTCGTTTGTTGTTTTCTTTGCTTTTCTCTTAGATACCTTTTCCTCTTCCCCTCACCTTTTTGTATTTTGTTTTCATTTTTCCAGGTTACAATTGCTGCTGGTGTCCACTCTGTGGATTATTGACCCATCTAAGTACCTGGGTTCTTTTGCATATTCTTTCTATTTCTGTGAACTTGAGTTTTTTCCTTGATTAGACATATATCCTCAATAATTGCTGTGGTCCTAATGAGCATATCCTAAGGGGGAAACAGGAAGAAGGGACTTCAGGATTATTTTGTGTCTCTTCTGACTTCCCCTTTTCCTCTAGATCAGGCACTTAGTAGGACTTATTAGTTAAGTTTGGATGTGACCAGTTATGAAAGGAAAGATACTCAAAGGAAAACTACATAATAGATGAAAACTGTGGTGGTGCATGACCTGATAAACCTGTCTTTGCGTGGAAGTCCATTAAAGGAGGGCTGTCATCTCTGTTGGAGTGCTGTTCGTTTTTTGGTAAACAAAGAATAAAGTATAACTATGGGTAGGGTGTGAAAAGTCACTTTCTGACATTCTTATTGGCTGTCCAGAATGTACATTTTTGGCACTGAATGTAAGTGTGGAGAAAGCCTCGGAATCTCTCCTTAACCCTATGTGTTGGAAAACTCTGAGAAGCAGTACAGGGAATTCATTAATCCACTTAAAAATATTTATTTTGTACTATTAATGTATTGGATGTTGTTATGGAGGTTGGAGATAAAGCAGTATCAAACAGACCATGTCTCTGCCCTCAAGTAGTGTATAGTCTAGTGGAGAACCCAGAAGATAACAAGTAGACAAATATAAGTAAGAAAGGAGAACAGAGTAAGGATATAGAGAATGACTGGTGAGGAGGTAGGGAGCTGTTTTAAATACATTGATCAAGGAAACCTTCTCTGAAGTGATACTTGAAACCTCAGTGAAATGGTGAAGGGAGCTATCCAAAGATCTGGGAGATGAGTGTCTTAGATAGAACGATGGTGTACAGGCCCCGGGGGAGATATTAGTCTGGTGGATGTGAAGAAGAGCAAGTGTGGCTTAAAGCAGAGTGGAGAGTGGGGGAGATAAGGTAGGAACATAGACAGGAGCCATATGTAGTGTTTTCTAAGCCATAGTTAGAAGTTTAAATTTGATTTTACTTACAGTGAGAAGCCATTGGAGAGTTTTAAGCTAGAGATAATATGTTCCCTGTTTGTTCATTTATATGATGGATTTTTTTCACTGTAATATAAAACAAATACCAAAAACCCATACAAAACAAAGGTATGGCTTAGTACATTATTATAAAATCAATCCCCTTGTTACTGCAACCCAGATCAGGAAATAGAACTCTGCCAAACACTCCAAAAGCCCCTTTCGCATCTTCCAGTTCAGTCGTCACTCTCTCCCTCCCCCCATAAGTAACCGTTATCCTAACTTTTATAGTGGCCACTTTCTTTTTTTTTTTAAATAGTTTACATCCAAAGGTACATCCCTAGACACCACAGTTTAGTTTTGCCAATTAAAAAAACCCCAAAAACTCAATGTGTACTTAAGTCTACAGATTTCCTTTTTATCTGTTTCTTTTTCTCACTGTTTATCTGTTGAGGAGCCCAAGCTAATTGACCAGAAGAGTTTCCCACAGCCTGGATTATCTGGTTGCATATTCATGTTCAGTTCAATATTTTCCTTTTTCCTCTGTATTTCCTGCAAATTGGCAGCTAGACCCAGCGACTGGGGTAAGACTTTGAAGGCACATAATATCATGATTTCTCTCTCTTTGTGATGTTAGTTGTTGATGTTTAATGTGTACATATATTAATTTGTTGGGTTACAAAATGGTGATACTCTAATTCTTTTTTTTCCCCATTCGTTTGAATACCATCTTAGACAGTTCTTGTCATCTTTTATTTGGTTAACAGTTGTGCAATTCATGGAGAGTAAATGCTTGATTCTTTACCTGTATTTACTAGTTTACAGGGGAATGAATTGGTCCTCTGCCATCTACAAGGTGACCAACTCTTATTTTTAATATTATTGCAAATTCATAGATTTAAACATATTTGCTGGGTTTTGATCCACTGCAGTTATCATCATTACTGAAGTCTAAAGTGTCCTGTCTTTGACCCATGGGAGCCTCTTCAAGTTGACTCCTGAATACTTTTGACATGACCCTAGTAATCTTTAGGTGTGATGAGATGTTCCAGGGTTATCTTACACGTTTTATGTTCCAGAACAGGAATTAGCCATTTTTCCAAGAAATTATTTATTTTGTTGGTGAGAAGTGACATTTTGTAACTATAATTGGGCACTAGGAATGTTCATTGCTACCTGATTGGTGACTTCCTAGGCCTCTTCAGTGGACATAACTAAGAAATACATATCTGCATATATTAAAGATAAAATACCTCATTAGTTTAAATATGTACTTCCAATTCAAAATCAGGACTACAGAGCCCTTACTTAACCTCTTCATTGTAACTGCATCTCTTTTCTTCTACACCAAGTGTCTTGGTTCTCAAGGCTATGGGGATGATGGAATTAGAATATTAGGATATGCCACAATTTCTCATTTATTTTATCCCTCACTATACACACTGGTCTCAGTATAACAATACTAATACTATCATAAATGTGATTACTAGAAACATTACTTTTAAAAAATTTTTCATGTGTTCTTTCCATTCTCTAAAAATTAAAACAAATATATTTATTTTAAAAAGAGGTCACTTTGCTGGATGCAAGAGTAGAAGTAGGGAATCCTGTGAGGAGGACATTGCAGTAGTTCAGGTAAGAGAAGGTCTTGACTTGGTTTAGGATGGTAGTGGTAGAGGTGGTAAGAAAGTCAGATCTGGGGTATATTTTGAAGGTAGAGTCAGTAGGATTGGATGTGAGTTAAGAGAGAAAGAGGAATTCTTGATGTCGCTTAACGTGTTGACCAAGCAACTAGGTAAATAGTAGTGCTATTCACTCAAGTGAGGAATATTTGAGAAGATTTTGGGGGTGAAATGAAGGGTTTTATTTTGTATGTTATAGGTTTAAGAAAGCTACTAGGTAACAAACAGAGATGTTGAGTAGGCCGTTGTAGATACAGAGCTGTAGCTAAGGAATGATATCAGGACTGGAGATGTAAATTCGAGAGTCTTTGATATACAGACATTATTTAAAGCTATGGAATTAGATTAAATCACTTAGAAAGTGTGCATTGAGAGTAAACAGTAGAATTAAGGACTAACCCTTGGAGAACTTACCAACATTTAAAAGGAGGTCAGAGGAGGAGCCATCAAAAGACAATAAGAAAGAACAGGTAGGAGATTAGCCAGGGGAGAGTAGCATGAGGAAACTAGGTGAAGAAAGTATTTTAGGAAGTCAGGAGAGTAATCAGTTGTGTCATTTGCTGCTGCAAGGTGAGATGTGGACTGAGAATTGGCCGTTGGGTTTGGTGAGGTTCAGCATTATTGACATATGTAGTTTCAGTGGAAATAGGAAGGCAGCTGTCTAGCTGGAGTAGGTCAAAGAGTTTCCGCTGGGAGGTAAGTTAATATAACCTAAAAACGCTTCTGCCACAAACATCTAGAACAGACAGAGGAAATAGAAACTTTTTTTTTCTCAAATGCATCATCAAGCTTTAAAAACTAAAAAGAAAGTGAAATCCTCAAGTGTCAGAGACCAAGTGGGAACTTAAAATCAAGAGTGGTAAATTGACACTAGGGCTGCCTGTGGAGAAGGTGGAAATTACCATACTGAAAACCTGGGAACTTAAGTTTAAGCAGGTACCTTGGGCTTTTCTGAGTCGAGGTTTGGAACTGAGACCTTGTTTATGAAGTCTGGACCTGGGCTACATCTTCACTGAACAGGTAGACTAGAAAAAAAAAATTTATACACTGGCAGAGGGAGATAATAAGTAGTCCTTTTTCTCCCAGGCTGGCTGTGAATTAAGTGAGGAAAAAAGGTCTTGGGACTGCACATGGACACCAGGGGTCTTTTGGGGGAAGTGAAAGTGTTCTAAAATTGGATTCTGGTGATGGTTGCACAACTCTATAAATTTACCAAAAATTGTTGAATTGTACACTTAAAAGGAGTGAATTTAATGATATGGAAATTATATCTTAAAGCTTTTTAAAAAAAATTTGATCTTGGGTGGCAATATCATTAGAGTACCTTCCAGATCAAATGCGAAACAACCACCCTCTCTCAACACAGGTGACAAGAGTTTCTCAGTGGAAAAAAAATATTGATTAGAGTAAATAGTGGCTGTTAGAGGAGAGCAGATAGTAGACTAGTACTTGAAAGCATTAAGGGCATGTAATTGTCAGCATAGAATTATGTACATAGCTAAGAGAGAGGGTAAATAGAGACATTTTCAGACAAAGACTGAGAATTTACCATGAGTAGACCCTGGTTGAGAACACTACTAAGGGATAGACTAAGGAAAAAAAGGAAAATGAACTTAGAATGAAAGATCTTTAAAAAGTGGAGAATAGTAACTAAAGAAGTAGAGTGGTAGAGACAGAGTATGGACCAATTCTTTTGTAGTGTTTGGCTGAAAGAGGACCAAAAGCTTGAGGAGGATGTGAGGTTTGGGGGAATTTTATTTGATTGTATTTTTTAAATTATTTCACTTAGATATATTTCACATACCATGCAATTCTCCCCTTTAAAGTGTACAATGTAATGGTTTTTAGTATATTCACAGGTATGTGCAACTATCACTGCAGTCAGTTTTAGAACATTTTCATCACCTCAGAAAGAAACATCCTATCCTTTATCTGAGTTGCTATCCCTATTTAGCTTTTCCTTTAATCCCTCACTACCCAAATCCTAAGCAACCACTAATCTACTTTCTGTCTCTATAGATTTCCCTATCCTAGATTTTCATATGAATGGAATCGTATACTATATGATATTTTGTAACTGAGTTCTTTGACTTAGCATAATGTTTTCACTGTTCATCTATGTTGTAGCATGTATCAGTATTTCATTCTTTTTATCACAGTATTTCACTGTATGCATATAATACCACATTTTGTTTATTCATTTATCTGTTGATGGACATTTGGGTTGTTTCCACTAATAGTTGTTATTTTTTAGATGTTTGTATGTTTTTGTACTGATGGGAATGATCAAAGAGACAATGAATGGAAAGTACATTGAAAAGATAAGTTCCAGAATGGAAAAAAGATATTTACACATAAAGTAGATATAAACACATAAAATAATATCTAGAATACATAAAGAACTCCTACTAATCAGTAAGAAAAAGTCAATTCAGTTGAAAAAATAATGGATAAAAACTAGAATAGGCATTTTATAAAAGAAGAGATATTAATGGCCAAAGAACATATTAAAAAGCTGTTCAACCTCATAAGTAAAGAAAATAGTAAAATCTAAAAACCGCAAGTTTCTCCTGTGTATCTATAAGATTGGCAAAACTCAAAAGTCTAGCAGTACTAAATATTGCTAAGCATGTGGAGTATCAGGAACTCTTATCCACTGGTGGTGCGATGCAAATTAGTACAACTACTATGGGATAATAACTTGAAATTATCTATTAAAGTTAAAGATATGCATATCATATAATTCAGTAATTTCACTCATAGTTGTATGCCTTAGAAAAACTCATGTATGTGTAAACAAGTTAAGTATATGAGTGAACATAGCAACATTATGTATAATATCAAAAAATCAGAAAACCCCAAACTCTATCCATAGTAAAATGCCTAGGTAAATCATGTTGTATTTGTTTAGTGGAATAACATTTAGTGATGAAAGGGAATGATAAATGCAACAGTACAGATGAATTTCTTAGACATACAGTTGAACAAAAGAAGCAAAACTCAAAGTATGTATGATGTGATTCTGTTTACAAAAGTTTAAAAAATGACACAATTGAATTATATTGTTTTAAAGACAAGGGAGCAATTATTAGGAAGTTAGGAAAGTAGGTATCTTTGGGAGAAGGGAGAGGGCTATGATGGAGGAGAGGCATACAGGGCCTTTGGGTTCCAAAGTATTCTATTTCTTGACTTGCTTTTTGGTTACATGGGTGTTTGTATTATAATTATTCAGCAGTATATATATGTCTTACGTATTTTTTTTCTATTTATGTTGTATTTCACAATTAAAAAGTAAAGTACATTGGACTATGAATCAGATCTGGGTTCCAGGTCTAGGTTCATCTGCCACTTACACCCTTAGTGTCTTAGTTTTCTATCTGTTCTGTCTCCCTAATTAATTTTCTGTGAGAATTAAATGAAGTACTTAGAGATACTTTATAAATTATAAAGCTCTGTATGGATAAGGTGTTGATTTATTGTTATTTGGCATGTGGCAGAATAACATTGGGTAGTTGAGAGGATTACCCACATTAATGGAGTAGTACCCTGGAATATAATTATTCTGACAGGGATTTATGAGCATCTGCCATGAGGCTAACAGTATGTTTGGTGCTATGGAAGACAAAAAAATGCAAAGCCCAACAAAGAGCTTAGGGCAGTAAGTTTCACCAGCATAATACCTAGAAAATACCTAGTAGAATGATTGAATGAAAAGTGTACAACTGCAGGACTAATAGAAGCTAGCCAAATATAATCAAGTTCCAATTATTTAGTAGAGACAAAATAAACAGGAAGGATAAATCAGAATGTCAATGTAACAGACTACTGTTGTGAAGAAATTGATTCATTCTTGAAATCTCGGAAGGAGCTTGATATGTATAATAATCTGTGTTGTAGCTTTTTGCAGTAACATTACTGTAAAACACCAGTGCAGTTGCTAGTTCATATTCAATGATATTGGAATGATTTTGTATTTATATTTTAATGTGCCATCTGATACCATGAGAGTGTCCAATGCAGCTATCCAAGTCACGAGGCTTTTGCTAGACAGACCCAGCTTAGAAGGCTACCTGATTTATGTTCTGTTTGTCTGGTCCTTAACTCTGGTAGAGTTGGCATCATCTTTCTGATTAGTACAGAATGCCGGACTTAGCTGGCCTGCTCTTCTGATCTTACAGATCTTTCCAGGATAAAGTAATACTTTGGTTTCCCTTAAAAGTTAAACAATGAAACTGCATTTGTTTGATCCCACATTTATTAGGCTCCTATTGTGTTAGTGCTTCTGTGCACCTTCCCTTTTGACTCCTTCAGGGCTTCTGATTACAAAACTGAGGTGGTTTGTCAACAAAAGTTTGAGGCAGAGGAGGTGATAGTCTAACTAGCAGAGTAAATAAATAATACTTGATCTGAGAGTGCTTGGCATATGGTTTTGGAGTGAATATAATGGACAACAAGATTTTCCATGAATAATCACAGGAATGTAATTTATTCACAAATACGTAGAAGCATGAAGCTATAGAAGAGAAAGTAAGATGAGAGTAAGATGCTGTAAAAGAATATAGCTTCCTTTATGATGTGGTGCTCTTGCCAACTTGGAAGGGTGTCCCAGCCCACTGGAGGCCTCTGCCTTCCTTCTCTTCACAGGCTCCCTGGGTCTCAGCCATTTGGGTCAGCCCCATTGGTCCCTGTGGTCAGCCAGCCAGCTGTGCTTCAGCCCTATGGCCCTCCCCCGACAAGTGCACAGGTGACTGCTCAGCTGGCTGGAATGCACATCAGTGGTGCTGTGGCCCCAGTCCCTCCCACTTCGGGGCTGGGCTATGGTGAGTAGCTGTGATCACAGAAATGTTACTGTTCCCTTCTTTTTAGAAGCAATGGGCTCTAGGGGTATTCCTGAATCCCTTTTATTTCTTGTTCTGAGCCCCAGCAGATGGGACAGTCATTCCTGCCCCTCATGTGGAAAGGGAAGTGATTTACTGAACAAGGAGGCAGGATGACTGGGGTTCTGACTCTACTTCTTCTGCTTCTCAGGCCCACCAACATCGCTGGCCTCAGCCTCAGGAAGTTTCCCCAACTCTGGTCTGTATGGCTCCTATCCTCAGGGCCAGGCCCAGGGTCATCCTGGGGCCCAGCCTCCCCAGCGATCTGTCCTACCACAGGCCTCCAGCTTCACACCCTCAGCTTCCGGGGGTCCTCGGATGCCTTCCATGACTGGTCCACTCCTGCCTGGACAGAGTTTTGGGGGGCCCCCAGTGAGCCAGCCCAACCATATTTCCTCACCTCCTCCTCAAGCTCTGACCCCTGGCACCCAGATGTCTGGGCCGCCAGGACCACCACCACCTATGCACTCCTCCCAGCAGCCAGGCTATCAGCTGCAGCAAAATGGTGAGTTTTTCCCAAGGTCTATCTCAGAGTCAAAGGTAGTTTTTGGTTGGTTTGTTTTTATATGCTTTTAGTGTTGCTTGCTAAGTGGTGACCTAGATAGACAGCATCAGGGTATTAGTACTAGGATGTGGGGATATAAGATTTTTTTTTTCCTTGCAGTTCAGAGAATGTGGTCATTCCCTGAATGGTTATTACTGTACCTCACAACTCTACATTTATAGGAATCTAGTCATTTCCCTGAAGCCTTAAGAAGAGATAAGGAGGGAATTTTTGGTCCATCAACCTTGTGCCCTTGTCTCTCAGGTTCCTTTGGACCAGCCCGGGGCCCTCAGCCCAATTATGGAAGTCCCTACCCAGGAACAGCCACTTTTGGCAGTCAGCCCGGGCCTCCTCAACCTCTGCCTCCTAAGCGCCTGGACCCTGATGCCATCCCGAGCCCTGTAAGTACTTATGTGGTCCTGGGGAAGGAGCTTGTGGCTGCCAGATAAGTGAGTCAACCTCGATGAGATGTTTGCTGAGCATTTCCTGACTATTTTCCCTTTTTCATTCATCGTCTTGTGGATGAATGTGTAGAACCTCAATGTAATTTTTGACTCTTTGAAATGGAAATTGAAGTCCCAGAAGTCTTTTGGGGGCACTTTTACTTCATAGCTGGGCAAAAAGGGAAGGGAAGCCAAGCATGGTCAGCAGTGTCCACAGAGCTCTGGGTTGAGTGCTGCGTTCTGTCACTGTTGGACATAGCATGGTAACCTCTGCTCTTCCGTGGAGGAGTGGCTGGGTCCGAGTCTTGTCCTCTTAGGTCTAGTAGGATAGCACTCTTGTTAATGGGTAGAGCTGGTGGGAATTCTCTGGTGTTAGGTGTTAAGGAAAGGTTTCTCTGGTTTCTCTCTGCTCCTACTTGGACAGTAGTTTAGGAGGAAGCCTTGAGTACTTTTGTTTGCTAGGCTTCTGCTGTGTGGTTAGGGAAAAGTGAGCTACAGTTTACAAGGGCAACGTGGGGAAACTGTTTCTTCCGGAAGGATGGTGAATTTCACCCTTGGAGCCATCAGAATCCTCAGGCCTTCCTCATCATACTCAGAATAGAGGCTTGGACTGTACTCTCGAATGGAGGCCACTTTATAGTTCTGTCTGCAACATTTGCTATGTCGGTTACCTCACCATGCTTAGCCATTGTCATATTCCATCTGTTCTCTTCCCTTTTCCTTTGGGGAACTATCATGGTGAGGGACCCAGCTGGCTAAGTGGGACCCGAGAGGATTATATGGCCCCTCCTTCCTTTTCCCTCCTTCAGTGAGTAGAGTCCGGTTGGATGTGAGGAGAGTCTTCTTTCAGCATAAGAATAGTCCTTAGATGGGAGGATTGGCCTTTTAGAGGGAACAGCCCTCTTCTTCCTTAAGGTTTCTCCCATTCAGTGCCTCCCTGTATAACCCCTCTTGCCTTCTGTTTGTCCCCTTCCTTATCTTTCTGCATCATAATCTGAGCCATTAAAGGCTCTTTTTTGGGCCAGAAAAACTTGGAATTTCTGATCTAGAGGGGGCCCGATTTCAGCAGTCTGAGCTGGGCTCCAGCTGTTCATGTCTAACTCATCAGGGTTGAGAGAAGTAACATCTGCTTCTTGTTCTTTTGTCTCCCTCCCTGTATTCCCCTGCTGCCTTTATTATTAAAACACTAAAAGCAACTCAATGAGCTGCCTCCTCAGCAGAAAACCAGGCACAGAATAGACCCTGATGCCATTCCTAGTCCAGTAAGTGCAGGGGGAGGGGGTGCGTGTGTGTCATCCCTGTGTTAATGTCACCCATGCATGCCTGTGACCTCATCTTCACCTCATCCACCATGTCCATCCCTCTCCATCCTCTTCCCTTAGTCCTTCTAGATCCTCGCTTCTACATGCTAGAAGGATGTGCATGCCTCAAGTCACCATATAATGAAGTAGCAAGGTGTTAGCAGTGCCTTTAAGTATGGGATGGTAGAAGGTCAGGCTCTAAGGGTGGGCTCAGGTGGCATGTTAAGCTTTGGTTTTAGTCCTGCTGGCTTCTCCAGGAGCCTGCGTGTGACATACGATGGAACAGGACAAAGTCAAACAGTAGATCCTTCCCCTTTGGGTTTGATTTGTCTACAGCTTGTTGTGGAGAAACATGTGGGTAGGTGGCTACTAATGTACAAGTTTGGAAAACTGGCATTTCTTACAGGGGAAGGGATGGCCGGTTTGGGAAAGTGTGGACCACTGTCTCAGCTGGACAGTGACTCTGATGTATTTCTAAGCTTCAACTCTTTCTGCTATGGGATACAGAGTCTTAGTCTCCCTTTTTCTGGTTTTACCAAACCCATCTTGAAGTAACTGACCAAAGGTTCTCGGCCTGCTGAAAGATCTGATCACCAGCTTTGCAAAACCTTTTTTTCTCCCTTCGCTGGGTCTGTCAAAATGTGGGGGACTGAGGATCAGGCTGTAAAATCCTCTTCTCCCATATTTACACACTGATGCTTACCTGAAAATAAGGCAGCATCTGCTTCCTCACCTTACCTGATCATTTCTGGCTGTGTAATCCTCTCCTCACCCTGTCCCTTCTTTCATTGAGTGTAGAGTCATTCCAGGTAGATTCATTTTTACATGGTTACTGTTGTCTGTTTTCCTGCTCTTTCTCAGAAAGTGTCTTGGGGAGAAAAGGGGAGGGGAAGGCTTGATGGGGGAGGCAAGTAGAATCTGATCAGGTTTGAAGGTTTGTGATTAGAGCTGGAGTTTCCCTGCAGTGGGGGTTATAACAGGGTTATATTGGGGTTCAGGGCAATTCGTGAAGAAGCCTGTTCTCAGTGTTGCCTGTCCAGCATTTTGCTGCTGACTGTACACTAGAAGGTTGGCGTTACAGCATTTTATATGATCTCCAGAAGGAGAGCAGGCCTGGTGCATGAGGTGTGTTCCTTGGCAAATTATTAGTTTCTGTGCTGCAGCTCCAGCCTTTCTTTCTCCTAGCTCTCTGGGACCTGGTTCTCCCTTTTTGTCTGTCACCTCATTCATTTCACTTCTCCCCTACAGATTCAGGTTATCGAGGATGACAGGAACAACCGGGGTTCAGAGCCATTTATTACTGGAGTACGGGGCCAGGTGCCACCCTTAGTCACCACCAACTTCCTGGTGAAAGACCAAGGTGAGAGGGGCGTTAGCCCCTCCCTGCAGAGCTTTTTCTCCAACACTATCAGACTATGGATGGGGCTTTTGTCAGTCTTTTTTTTTTTCTTCTTTTTTTGGTTTGTTGGGTTTTTGTTGTTGTTGGAGAGGGGAGGTAATTAGGTTTATGTATGTATGTATGTTTTTTTTTTTTTTTTAATGGAGGTGCTGGGAATTGAACCCATGTCCTTGTGCATGCTAAGCATGCACTCTACCACCGAGCTATACCCTCCCACCTTTTGTCAGTCATTAATTGAAAACCAGTCCCTCACTGCTTTTGAGGGGGGAAAAACCACCATCAGCTCTAGCATTTGTTGGGGTGATGGGCTGGATCAGCAGTGGAGAGCTGGTGTCTGGAGGGATTCTGTGATCTGACTCAGTCTTTCTACCTCCTCCTTCAGGGAATGCGAGTCCCCGCTACATCCGATGCACATCCTATAATATCCCTTGCACATCTGACATGGCTAAACAGGCTCAGGTGCCTCTGGCAGCTGTCATCAAGCCGTTGGCAAGGCTGCCCCCAGAGGAGGTGAGTCAGAGAAGGGACTAGAGGAAATGAAAGGGCGGAAGGGAGGGGGAGTGGGGAGTAAGACTTCTTCCTAGGTGTGATTCTGTCAGTCACAATGGAAGAACTTTTGGCTGGGCAGAAGCGGAGAGTATCTTCAGCAACTTTGTATCCCAGGGACCATATCTGAAGGAGGTTGTAGGGATGAAAGCAAAAGTCCAAGAAATTGCTGGATGGGAGCAGGATCCACAGGGGAAACACAAGGCCAGCTTGCAGGGAAGAAGACAGCTGGATGCAGGAGCCTCTCATAGCATGGTCATCTCCAGATGATTAGAAGCACATCATTATACTTTTTCTTATACGCTGTCCTGTCATGCCATGTTAGAGATGTTAGGGCAGCATGTAAGGAAAAAGGTGGATTAGGATCCAGCAGTCTGTCTCTTACCTGGCTTGGGCCATGATCTGCAACCCCAAAACCTGAAATCAGCATAAAAAGAGAGAGAGCTTGGCAGCTGCTCTATCCT
Organism: Camelus dromedarius; assembly: GCF_036321535.1. NCBI lineage: Eukaryota > Metazoa > Chordata > Mammalia > Artiodactyla > Camelidae > Camelus > Camelus dromedarius. The sequence continues at coordinate 30,895,702 of NC_087443.1, read as the reverse complement.
ACCAGGCCTTGGTAGGATACCCTTGTGTTCATGCTTAACTTATCAAACTTAGGATGGATTTCTCTATAACTGGACACTCAGGGCTCACTTTACATCCTGCTTCTCTGTCTTATTCTGTGTGCTTCTCATTCTCTTTTCCTGGGTCTCAGTGGGGATGGTTGGACACTTGGCTGCTGGTCTTTAACCTGTAGGGTGACATCTGCCTGGGGCATCAGTAGATATCACAGAAATCCAGGGATCATGGAGGACAAATGTCACAGATACTTGTTTGGGAAAGGAAGCAGGAGTCAGGATCCCTAGGGCAGGAGTGAAGGGGATTGAAGATAGGGCCAGAAATGTGAATCCTGGATACTCTTTGGCTTTCTTCTCAAAAGCCCTTATCAGCCCCTGAGTTGTTAGGGCTGGGTTCACAGTCACTCTTCCCTTTCAAGAAGAAGTGAAATTCTGGAGATGAGGAATAAGGAGAAAGAACTATACAATTTAGACTCTTCGGGATACTCCTTAGGGAAATTTGTCCTCATTCCCCTTCACTCTACTCCCTCCCCAGGCAAAATATCTGAGCCATGCTCTTGCCCCCCAGGTTGTTCCTCCTTATCTACTGCTACATGTAGCTACCCACTGTAGCTTCCCTCTGTGTTTCAGACCTTCCCCTTTGGTCCTTAGGCTTCACCATATGTCGTCGACCACGGGGAATCTGGCCCTTTGCGCTGCAATCGCTGCAAAGCATATATGTGCCCCTTCATGCAGTTCATTGAGGGCGGGAGGCGCTTCCAGTGCTGCTTTTGCAGCTGTATCAACGATGGTACGTTCACCGAGGCTGGGATTGGGGGCATCTGGATTGCATCTATGTTGTACTCTTTCTAGTTAGGTAGATGAGGGTCCGTTGTTTAGGAGCTGGGGAAGTAGGACACATATGGGGATGTGGGACAGTAGACTGAGCTCAGCCAGGGCCAGACTAACTAAGATTGAGAGTGGACTCTTGAGTAACACTCTGCCCTACTCCCCACAGTTCCCCCCCAGTATTTTCAACATCTGGATCATACCGGCAAACGTGTGGATGCTTATGACCGTCCTGAGCTATCCTTGGGCTCTTATGAATTCTTGGCCACTGTAGATTACTGCAAGGTGAGGGAAGGTAGCACGGGGAGGAGCAGTGGGTGGAGGACAATGAGACAGCGAAGACTTGCTGTGATCATTTCCATCATCCCTTCGTTGTCCCATTTTATGTTGACTTCTCTCTGGTCAGTTGGCCTGCTTACCAATACTCCTCTCCCCGACTACATTTCCTTCCTTTGCAGAACAATAAGTTCCCCAGCCCTCCTGCCTTCATCTTCATGATCGACGTCTCCTACAATGCCATCAGGAGTGGTCTTGTTAGGCTCCTCTGTGAGGAGCTCAAGTCACTGTTAGACTTTCTGCCTAGGTGAGAGTTATGGAGCCGAGGTGCTTTCTTTGGATGATGATGATGGCTGGGGAGGGTGGGTGGGGGGTGCTGGCTTGATTCAGCAGTTGGAGCCAGATATCATGAAGTTGGGTGGTGGAAAAGATGGCAAATCTGAGTAACAATGTCGCCTTCTACAGGGAGGGCGGGGCCGAAGAGTCAGCAGTCCGAGTTGGCTTTGTCACCTATAATAAGGTGCTGCACTTCTACAATGTGAAGAGCTCATTGGCCCAGCCACAGATGATGGTTGTATCTGATGTGGGCGACATGTTTGTGCCACTGCTGGATGGCTTCCTGGTCAATGTCAATGAGTCTCGGACAGTCATCACCAGGTAAAGAGATTGTGGGGGTAAAGCTGGGGTGGGGTGGGTACAGTCACAGAAAGCCAGAGAGTTGAGCAGAGAGGTCAGCAGATGGACAGGGGCTATGCCTCAAGAGTTTTCAGAATCTGGGGACCAGATGACTCTTCAGGGGATTGAGGATTGAGGAATCTGGAATTTGGATAGCAATTTTGATTGCCTCTTATCACCTGTCTCTTCAGCTTACTGGATCAGATTCCAGAAATGTTTGCAGACACAAGGGAGACGGAGACAGTATTTGCCCCAGTTATCCAGGCTGGGATGGAGGCTCTGAAGGTAAGGCTAGAGTCCCTGGGAACCTCCTCTGTGACACTTTCTTCTGACCATCTTACCCCCTGGGATATAACCCTTGTTTCTTCAGTGATTGACGCCTGTCCAGTGAGTCAGCCAGTCTGACACAGTTGGCACTGAATAAATGACGAGGGAAGGGGTGAATGAATAATGGATGAATAAAGGAAAGAATGGACCAGTAGATCTCTCTTCTTTCCTAGGCTGCTGAGTGTGCAGGGAAGCTCTTTCTGTTCCACACCTCCCTGCCCATTGCAGAGGCCCCAGGGAAGCTGAAGAACAGAGACGACAGGAAGTTGATCAACACAGACAAGGAGAAGGTGTGGGATCGGGTGCCACGGGGAGGACTTTCCGTTGCGGAGGAATGTGGTGTCTCTTCACAGCACAATACTGTTACTTTTTTGAGGGGAACTGTGACTAGATCTTCTGCCCTTTCACGTGTCACCTTCGTGATTGCCAACCTTCTCCACTGCTCCCACACCTCTCTACCCTTCTCATCCCAAGCCCTTGGTAGGCTTTTCTTTGGGAATGTTTTACTACTATTGCAGACTGTGAAGTAGATCTGAAGTTTACATGTCCTTGCATAGCCCATATGCAGGTACGGTTCTCAAATAGTGTGGAACTTTGACATTTGAGCATTTTCATCTGTTCTTCCCCAGACTCTGTTCCAGCCTCAGACAGGTGCCTATCAGACTCTGGCCAAAGAGTGTGTGGCCCAAGGCTGCTGCGTAGACCTCTTCCTCTTCCCTAACCAGTATGTGGATGTGGCCACACTGTCTGTTGTACCCCAGCTGACTGGTGGCTCTGTCTACAAATACGCTTGCTTTCAGGTACGGCATGGGACTCTGGGTGGCAAGTGGAAGCAGGACTGGGGATGTCTGCCTACATGTGGAGTGGCTCTTTACCTGCTGACTTGTTAATAGGAATAGTGTTGGAGGTGAAGACCACGTAGTGTAAAGAGAGCTATGAGTGGAGCAGTCAGGAGCAGGGGGCTTGGAGTCAGTCCTGGCCCTCCTGCTTACAAGCTGTATGACCTAGGATAAATTACTTAATTTTTCTCTCCTTTGTTTCTTCATTTGTAAAATGAGATTTTAATACTTATTAGGATCTGTCATCAGGATTAATGTAAAGCACTTAATATGGTACCTGGCATGTAGTAAATGCTTAAAGCTATCATTATCATCAACATCATTATTATCTTCACTGTTACTGTCATTATGATTCAGCAGACTTGTAGAGTGGAGGGGGTGCAGCGGGACTGATTGTATGATGTTAGGTAATCAGTGATGTGACTGTGGGCCTGGGGGAATGCAGGTGGAGAATGACCAGGAACGGTTCCTCAGTGACCTGCGTCGGGATGTCCAGAAGGTTGTTGGCTTTGATGCTGTGATGCGAGTCCGGACAAGCACTGGTCAGTCCTGGCTGGAGAAGAGCAGGTTGGGGGCCTAAATCTGGGAGGGAGGCAAGTGGCACCTGTCATACCATTCATTAGCCCTGTCCCTGTCCATGTGGCCTCAGGTATACGTGCTGTAGATTTCTTTGGGGCTTTCTACATGAGCAACACAACAGATGTGGAGCTGGCTGGGCTGGATGGGGACAAAACGGTGACTGTGGAGTTCAAGCATGACGACCGGCTCAATGAAGAGAGTGGAGCCCTCCTGCAGGTGGCGGGCAGGCGGCAGGGACTGGGGAAGAAGCGTTAGGGGTCATTTCACTGGCGATAAAGAGGCCGCAGGGAAGAGCGTGAGGGGTGCGTAGAGAGGACTAGAAGAGGCTGGGGGAGGGGTGGTTCGTGTCTTTCTTTTAATTCAATAATATAGCAAAGAGGCAGTTTTTCAGAGGGCTTTGTTGAAGGAGGGGTGTGAACTCCCCCTTTCTCCCTCCCCGTAGTGTGCCCTGCTCTACACCAGTTGTGCGGGGCAGCGACGGCTCCGCATCCACAACCTGGCCCTCAACTGCTGCACTCAGCTAGCTGATCTGTATCGAAACTGTGAGACTGACACGCTCATCAACTACATGGCCAAGTTTGGTGAGGGCAGGGGCAGGGCTGGGTGGGACTCGGGCAAAGAGAGAGGTCTAGAATGTTCAGCAGTTCCACGTTCCTGAGTCGGTGTGCTGGTGGGAAGGCACATGTGATGGAATGGCAGACCAGTGACTGTGCTAGCTCCTTTCCCTTTCAGCGTACCGGGGGGTCCTGAACAGCCCAGTGAAGACTGTTCGTGACACTCTCATCACCCAGTGTGCCCAGATCTTGGCCTGTTACAGAAAGAACTGTGCCAGCCCCTCCTCCGCAGGACAGGTAGGGCAAACATGTTGGTGAAGGAGTTGCTAGGATACATTTTTGCATTGGGAGGGATCTCTCATGATTATTGACTATGTTTTGATAACCCCCTTAGTTGATCCTTCCTGAGTGCATGAAGCTACTCCCAGTTTACCTGAACTGTGTGTTGAAGAGTGACGTCCTGCAGCCTGGAGCTGAAGTCACCACTGATGACCGCGCTTATGTCCGACAGCTGGTTACCTCCATGGATGTGGCTGAGACCAATGTCTTCTTTTATCCTCGGCTCCTACCATTGGTGCGCCTGAGGGCTGGAGTGTGAGACATCATACTGAGAAAGGGGCATCATAGGAGGAGGAAGGGAAGGATTAATATTATCTGGGTCTGACACTAATGAATTTTTTACCTGCATTATCTGATGTCATATTTTCACACTGAGTTGCTAAGGGGCTTAGCTTTCTGAAATTTTGTATGTGTGTTGGGGGTTGGGCAAATATGTCTTATGGTCCTTGGTAACCTTTTGCCCCCTTCCTTTTGTCCAGACAAAGTCTCCCATTGAGAATACCACTGAACCACCAGCAGTTCGAGCATCTGAAGAGCGTCTGAGCAATGGAGATATATATTTGCTGGAGAATGGGCTCAACCTCTTCCTCTGGGTGGGAGCAAGTGTCCAGCAGGGTGTTGTCCAGAGCCTCTTCGGCGTCTCCTCCTTCAGTCAGATCACCAGTGGCCTGGTGAGGGCAGGGAGTCAAGGAGACTATGGGTGTGGAAATATACTTTGTGAAATGAGTAGGAGCCAATAAAATTAGTGTGTGAGTCCGCTTAAGTAGCAAGGAACGCTGAGGAGGGAGGGTGCTGTCATTCTTCAGAGGCTTCCTTGTTTCAGATAATGCATAAATCTGTGCTCTCTCACCTTGACCACTGGATTCAGCATACTTTACCATAAGGATAAATGAATTTTGTGTTCCAGAGTGTTCTGCCAGTTCTGGATAATCTGCTGTCCAAGAAAGTGCGAGGCCTCATTGATGGTTTGAGGGCACAGAGATCGCGGTACATGAAGGTAACACTGATCCAAACCCTGGATTTCTTATTTTGTCAAGTCCTCCCCTGGAAGGCGGGTAGGGGGTGAGTGGCTGGATAATGGGATTTCAGGGCATGTTTAATTCCCTTTAGCCCTGCTTCATGACCGTGTGTTCTGGCCCTAGCTTATCGTGGTGAAACAGGAGGACAAGCTGGAGATGCTGTTCAAACACTTTCTGGTGGAAGACAAGAGCCTGAGTGGGGGAGCATCCTATGTGGACTTTCTCTGTCATATGCACAAGGAGATTCGGCAGCTACTGAGTTAGAGCAAGTGGGTAAACAGCATAGGGTCCAGGCCAGCTTCCAGAAAGTACCCCAGGACAGCAGAGAAATAGGGCAGTTGCATATCTTGTAAGTCATGTAAGCTGACCTCAGTCTCTTTGGGGGGGGAGGGGGAGGTATAAGGAGACACCTTCTTTCTGGGCTCAAGTATCCTACCACTCTGTCATGTCCTGCTGTTGGAAGGTGCCCCTATCCCCTCACTTTATCCTCCTTTTCCTGCTAATCCTGTCGTAATGAATGTAGTTTCTCAGTTCACTGTATATGATTTGGTGTTGGGAGATTTGGAGGCACCCAGACTCTGGCAATATTATGTGTCCCTTTGGACCAGCCTCCAAGGGCAGGCAGGAAGGAGGGGGGATCCCAGGGTTACCACAGGGGGAGGGGCTGCTAATTCAGCTCAGTGTCATCAACAACTTCCTATATTAGGGATAAACATACATATAGGTGCACAAGAGCTGGAATGTAGACCATAGGTAGTAGAGAGAAAAGTGGTCAGTCTTCTTGGGCCTGGAAGTCAACAGTCAAGCCAGAATTACTGAGGGTGGTTGATTAGATCTCTCTCTCTGCTTCCACTGCTCTTTCTCTCTCCTTCAATGATTGATCACTTGGTGGATTATCACAGGCACATTAAGAGATGAATGAGCCTGGGAACTGAGTTGCAAAGTATACTAAGACCTGGAAGAGGTACCAGCCTCCTTTGCAGCCGGAGAGGCCCCAACACTGGATGGTTCTGTAGGGAGCCTGGTCATCAACTTGCAATACCTCACAGAGCCAGCCCACATCCCACTCTGGGCTCCTGCTGGAAACACTGCTCTCCAAGCTGGGGGTTGTTGGGGAGAGAGGCAAAGGTGGCTGGTCTCTTCTGCCAGGACATCACTCAGGCTTTGGTTTTGACAGAGTGGCTGACAGTTATCTTCCAACACGACCTGGCTGGGGCAGGACAAGGGCTAGGCTTGGACGCCATGCTTGCCTGCTCCCAGCCTGGGATGCCCCTGCTCTGGACCTCTCATTTCTCTTCATTGGTTTATTTTTCAATGCATCTTTAATTTGTAAAGAAATAAAATAAATTAAGATGTAACCAGTAGCCTCAGTTTTACCCGCGTCGTTATCATCATCACTTTCCCTGCAGTCCTTCCTGCCCAGACTAGCGGCTCCCGGGAAGTGGCCGGCTGCGCATGCGCCACTTGCCCCTGTGGCGTAGGACTTCTTACCGTCGCTACTCAACGCCAGGCGGGGACTGGTGCTGAGGGGCGTCGGCCGCCGGAGTGGACATGGGGGCCGGCCGCACGGGGGCTGTGCTTGCCGCCTTGCAAGTGCTTAGTGTCTGTGCGGCCAGCAGCTCAGGGCCAGTGGCAGAGGGGGAGACCGGCGGGGAGACGGCGTGGGCAGAGCCGTGGGATGGCGCGGTTTTCCGGCCTCCCTCGCCGCTGGGCGCAGTGGGGGTGGCGCGCAGTCCGGGGACCCCGCGGCCAGGGAGGGAGGAGTCGGTGGACTTGCCGGTGCTGCTGTGGTGGAGCCCAGGACTGTTTCCTCACTTCCCGGGCGACTCGGAGCGCATTGAGTGCGCGCGCGGCGCGTGCCTAGCGTCCCGGGACCGACGGATGCGGGGAGACTCACGAACGCGAGCTCTGCTCTTCTACGGCACCGACTTCCGCGCGTCTGAGGCGCCACTGCCGCGCCTGGCGCACCAGAGCTGGGCGCTCCTGCACGAGGAGTCGCCCCTCAACAACTTCTTGCTGAGCCACGGTCCGGGCATCCGCCTCTTCAATCTCACGGCCACCTTCAGCCGTCACTCTGACTACCCGCTGCCGCTGCAGTGGCTGCCCGGGACCGCTTATCTGCGCCGCGCGGCGCCTCCGCTCCAGGAGCGCGCAGAGTGGCGCCGCCGCGGCTACGCGCCCCTGCTGTATCTGCAGTCCCATTGCGACGTGCCTGCGGACCGGGACCGCTACGTGCGCGAGCTCATGCGCTACATCCCGGTGGGTGAGGACGGGACCTGGTGGGGAGGGGTGGGTGGCGCACCGGGCTGAAGCCGGGAAGCCGGGACCGCTGGTGTCCAGGCCAACGTGCCGTACCCTCTTGACTGCCGTACTCTACCCCACGCAGGTGGACTCATATGGGAAATGCCTGCAAAATCGGGAGCTGCCCACTCCGCGGTTACAGGACACAGCCACAGCCACCACCGAGGATCCAGAGCTCTTGGTCTTCTTGTCCCGCTATAAGTTCCATTTGGCCCTCGAAAATGCCATCTGTGACGACTACATGACGGAAAAACTGTGGCGCCCCATGCATCTCGGTGCTGTGCCCGTGTACCGCGGCTCTCCCTCTGTGAGGGACTGGATTCCCAACAATCACTCCATCATCCTCATTGATGACTTTGAGTCGCCGCAGAAGCTGGCAGAGTTTATTGACTTTCTGGACAAAAATGATGAGGAATATATGAAATACCTGGCATACAAGCAGCCTGGGGGCATCACCAACCAGTTCCTTCTGGATAGTCTCAAAAAGCGGGAGTGGGGAGTGAATGATCCTTTACTGCCTAACTACCTTAATGGATTCGAGTGTTTCGTCTGTGACCACGAGCTGGCTCGGCTGGCTGCAGAGAAGGCCCACGCAGCCTCTCCTGGGGACATCCCTATCCCCGAGCCTCATATTGCCAAGCCCTCACACATGGACTGCCCAATGCCCACACCTGGCTTTGGCAGTGTGGAAGAGATTCCTGAGAATGACAGGTAAGGGTGCCTGCGGCTGGCAAATCAAATGATTTACTTACATGCTTCCTGTGGACAATAAACTAGCACTGAGAGGATGTACAACGTGTACAAGGAAATTGTGACACGGGATCACTTCACTCTTAAGGTGTCAAGAGTCTAGTTGAGGAGATAAGACAAACTGAAAAAGCTCAGTAGAAGATGTGAGAGATAATTCAGGGCAACACCATATAAAATGAGCTCTTGTGGACAATGTTTGCAATAGTGATTCAACCAGAACAGAGGGTCTGTTCAGGGAAGCAATGAGGGAGAGACAAAGTTGTGCCAGGCTGTCCGTAGCCTGAATAATCGGGCTCAGGAACTGGACTGGCCTGAAAATCAACTCAGCTATTTATTGAGTACCTTCAAGATTGTGGGGATGGGAATGAGAAACAGAGGTGAGTATTTTGAGGGAGGTTTGTCTGCATTAGTCAGGGTTTATATCTGTTAACCTGGCATAATTATTAACACCACCAATCACTCTTGAAAGTACCCAGATTTGGATGACAAATTATATGTTCGTCCCAGAATAGAGGGAATACTTTCAAAAGATGATTAACAGTGGTGGGCAGTGTGGATTGGAAAGGAAGTGAGAAGGCTACTGCAGTAGGTAGTGGCTTTGGGAAACAAGGAAGCATGGGAGGTGGGGTGGGAAAATGTTGAAGTCACTTGCAGTAAACCACACTTGCTAGTGCAGAGGTGAAAGGTTATTAGCCTGGAGAAGAGAGGCTGCTAGAATGACCTGCAGAGATCACTGCGGACTGTGGATGGCAGCAGAGGGCTGGCACAGTTTGGCCCTGGGACTGGAGGTAAATTGTATCTAGTGATTTGCATCAGGTAATTGTATCTAGTTTGTGCTGAATATAATATTATGATTTATCAGAGGAAAAATGCAATACACTAAAAAACTAAGAAACATTCAAGTTATGTATTATCTAGACACTGGATACTACTGCACCTTCATTTTGATTATTGAAATAGTTGGTAACATAAATGGTAACCATCTAAATCTGCTCCCTTGCCTGCCTTAGGGAGATTACTGTATCCATAGCTTGGCTCCTGACCTCCCTGCCTCTGAATTCCCTCCACATCTGGGGACCAGGAGCAGGCAAGTGAGGAACTGTAACTCGCTGGGGTGGGTTTGTGTGATAAATTTGTGTTTGTGGCTCACTGCCTGTCACTTGGGCTAGTACTGGATTTACTTCACATTTCCTTCCTTTCAAAGCAGATCCCTGCCCTAACCAGAGACCACTGTATCTGCTTAAGATTTCTTTGGCCATTCAGAGAAAGGCAGGACTCATAGCTGTGCTCACATTCAATAATCCATCCCCTATTTGATGTTTCAGCTGGAAGGAGATGTGGCTGCAAGATTATTGGCAAGGTCTGGACCAGGGGGAAGCTCTTACTGCCATGATCCACAACAATGAGACACTGCAGGGGAAATTTTGGGATTACCTAACCGAGATCTTCATGAAAAGGAACCAGAATCTCTAATTACTCTTGCAAGAACTTGATAGAACTAAGGAGATGGAAGTCCTTATCTTACCATGGGACATGAAGGGTATCTGCTGCACAAACCCGTGAGGAACACTGTCTTACCATGAATTCAAGAAATAGCAGTTACATCCACTGACATGTTATTGTAATGATGTGTAGCCAAGATCTGAGCCTATGGTAATAGGGCCTCTCCTGAAGGAGTGATGGAGGCATCTCAGTTCTTGGTTTAGTGGGAACTAGAAGCCTGAAACACTCATCTGATTCAAGGTGCTGATCAGCAGAATTTTTAAAGAATTGTTTATTTTTCTAACTATTTCATCCTCAGTCATGATTGGGACAACACCTTAGCATTTGGCTGTGAGTGAGGTAAGATGGGCCAGGTTTAGGGTCTTAAAACTTCTATGCTATTCTTTAAACCACTCATCATTCAGTACCTTTCCTATCTCTTTTCCTTATCTCTTGCTTTATAAACTATTATGTTGGTGGTGAAGCAAAACTGGTGGGTTATATTCTGGTTCTCTGGAGTTGTGTTTTTTTTTTTTATATATATATCCTTTATTTTGCCTTTCATGTCAACCTTTTTATTTTAAAATGGCTTTTTCTTTCCTGGTTTTTCACAATTCCTGATGGAGATGGAGCAGCCTTGCCACCATTCCCACATTCACTCTCCACTGTATTAAAGTGGCTATAAATTTGACAACTTTTCTTACTGCTGGTATGTTTCTTATCTAGGGCATATTGGGAATTCCTTCTCACCTCATGAATAGAAAGATTAAGTGGCTAATGAAAGTCACGTCAGTTTAATGAATTGTCCTGCTCCATTTTCGGCTAGGGTGAAGACTAAGGCTGGAAATGTCAGACAAAGCTATAAAGATTTTGAAATGTTAAAATAGTCCAATGTGAATCAAAGTGCAGATTGTTAGAGGTCTCTGTTCTCTTCTGTCTACCCAATGAACTCTTGTATTTTATTATTTTTATATGCTACACAAGTCCCATTTCCTCCCAGAAATCATGAAAATTATAGTGGGAAAAAAGCCCAGCAGTATAGCTCTAGTAATTATCTCATAATATTCTGTGGCACTTTCCACTTTAAGTGGGATAAATATTCCAACTTCATTCATTCTATTACTGATGTCCTTCTGCACAACTTTATAGTACTGACATTGCATTTTGATGGAGTCCACCCAACGCCCTAAGCTCAAGGGGAATGAGAGGCGAGGCAAGAGAAGTTAAGCCACCCCAAGTGGCTTAGCTAAGTACAAGCTGTTAGATCTGGGGATGTAGCCAATCCCTTCTATTGCTGTGGTTTAAACATACAGCTTAATGGGCAGGGGAACCATTTGCTTTTTCTGGGACAGTGGAGCAAGAAAGAATACCTTGGCTCTTAGAACTACCCTGGTTGTAATGTATTAATAAATTATCACTAGAGAAGTTCCATAGCTTATCAATGTCTGGTTTAAATTAGTGTGTGTGTATTTACGTATATATATATACACACACACATTAATTGATAACCATACAGTTGTAAAGACTGAAGAGGAAGATGAATATTATGACCTTATTGCAGATTATGTACAGTTGAGCCTTATCCTTCTGTAAGGTTTTGTTTTTAATATTTTGAGCAGACTGCTGAGCTGTTCTGTGTGTGATGTACCAGTTTGTTTTTAACTTTAAGAAATCTAACTCTTTATTTAACATCAAAACCAACATCAAGTGTTTATTTTAAAAAATAATCATACCTGCTTTGAATTGGGTGAAGATCTATGGAGAATTTACAATTTTAGGCTAACATGAAACTATATAATATCCTCCAAAATGGAAATTCTGCAACAGACTTCACAATAAATATTTTATTTTATATATGGGGTGCTTCATATATATATTTATAGATACTTCAACAACTAGGGTCCCACACTTATTGTGACATCTAAAGATATGGCCAGGGAAAGCTATAATTTAGGCTGGGTTTCACTGCCAGGGTGGTTCTTTTTTCATTTTAATAAAAAATGCCCTCATAACAACATGGAAAGTTTGCTTAACCAGTTTGGACTTTTGCAGAAAAGAACAAGAGGGAAAGACAGACCTTCAAAAATATTTATGTTAAAATTTGATATAGCAGTGACTCTTAGAAAAAAAGCCCAATCCAGGACTCAGATTTCAAGCTTGCAATCTGTTTAAATGCAGATACTGATATACATATAGTGCAAAATACATATTACCCAAGTGCAAACTAAAGTTAGGAGTCAAATTTCATTATGTGCAATAAAAAGGGTAAGTGATAGTTATGCAAGGTGTAGAATCATCCTTACATTTCCTGTCTAATTATACTAGTTCACACTGGCATTACTTGAACGCTTTTATGTACAAAGTGGGCCAGTTGTTCATGAATGACTGTGGTTGGGAGACTCATGCCTGCTTTGTGGTCAGTGCTTCCCAGACTTTCTCCTTTATTCCTATTACCATAAAAGTATTTACAAAAAAAAAAAAAACAGGACAAACTGGGCACCACAAGGGAAAGGAGAACCAGGAATAGACATATGGTTATCCAACTAAAGGCTTCACTCTCTCTATGGAGAAAGCAAGCAATGTGAATTTTCTCTGGTTTGGGGCCCAGCCTGCTCTGTTTACAGCAGCGGGCTTGGGGTTATTGGTGGTAGAAGTGTCTGATAGCAATCAGCTTTATTTGTGGTGTTGGAGTAGGGGATGGAGCATGGGGCTGATGCCTTTATTATTCCCAAGTGTTGCTATTTTCTATTATTTCAGGTTTCATTTTGTGTAATAAATGGCTTCTTCTTAAACCACGTCTTCTGCTTGGTTTTATTTCCACGGTGAATGTAGTAAAGTTAGAGACTTGCAAAAATATTTCAAACATTGTTCATTTAACATGTATTTATTGGCACTACTCTAGGCACTGGGGATTCAGCACTGAACAAGACAAAGCCCCTTCTTTCATGGTGCTTACATTTTAAATGGGTGTTGGGTATAAGGCCATAAACAAACAATAAGTGAACAAGATAATCCAGACTGTGATAGGTGCTATTAAGAAAATAACAGGTTGATGGTGGTTTGGATGTAAGTCAGGGAAGTCCTGTCTGACATGAAATGAGACTCAACAAGAAAAGGAACTAGTCATGCAGAGATCCATGGGAAGATCCCGAACATTTGTGATAAATGATTTTAGCACACCAAATTTACACAACCAAATAAATATTGCTCCTCCGAAGCAGTCATCTTAGGAACTACAAGCTTGTCCAAGTTGTCCTTACATTACCCCAAACATTTCTTGGAGCTTGTGTGTAAATGCCTTTAGAATCAGTGGTACATCTTTGGTGTGGGTTTTGTCAACAACTAAAAGTCACTTAGAACAGAGTTTGGATTAAAGCTAGGCATCACAACTGAAGGGCCGAGTCTATAAATTGGAATAATACTAAGTACCTTCAGAGGATTGGGGAGGGAATTAAGTAAAACGATGATGAATTCAGAAGTGCTTAAACAGCTCTTGAAGGTTTACTAAAATCATTCCCAACTTAGCATCTTAAAGTCTCATATTTTGATTAGCTCCCATCCCCTGCCCGTGACTATGTCAATCACTATCTAATCCAACCAGCTCACCCGAAACCAGTGTCCATCTATCGTGGCTCTTTCCTGGGTGTCCCCGGTCAGTAACTGCCCCAAGACTTCAAGGCCCGGAGCTCCCAAAAGAGTTACCCAGGTCAGCGTATGACTCCCAACAATCCTCCTAACTTGCACAGGTGTCTGCACCCGCCGACGTCCGAACACGGTATGAGGGCAACGATGCCGGAAAAAAAAAAAAAAAAAAAAAAAAAAAAAAGAGGTGCATGCTGGGGCGGGAGGGGCCGCCGAGCTTTCTCGGAGTAGCGCGCTGAGCCTCATCGAGCTCGTAGGGGTCACGCAGCGTCACGCACGGCGCCGCAGAGCCTGCCGGGAGCTCGGTGAGCAATGGCGACGCCCAGCTTGCGGGGTCGTCTAGCACGGTTTGGAAACCCACGGAAGCCTATACTGAAGCCCAAGAAGCCCCTCGTCCTAGCTAACCATGTCGGGGAACGGCGCCGGGAGAAAGGCGGTGAGCAGTCGGAGCCGTGGAGGCCCCAGAGAGGAAGCCGGAGGAGTGCAGGGGACTGCTGGGTGGGAGGATTAGAAGGTTAAGGATCTCCTTGTGACTGAGGGCCTCCCGTTCTGCCCTTCCAGAGGCTACCTGTATCACGGAGATGTCGGTAATGATGGCTTGCTGGAAGCAGAATGAATTCCGCGACGAAGCATGCAGAAAAGAGATCCAGGACTTCTTCGATTGTGCTTCGAGGGCTGAGGTGATAGAAAGTTCTTGGGGTATCCTCTTGGGAGGAGAATGGGGTCATACAGTAATGATTCTTTTTGCCTCTTGCTAGGTAATAAGAAAGTCCTCATTCTGAAAGGGGGAGGAAAGTTTTAGAAGCTACTTGACCCACGCCAAAGTGGGAAAGGTTACGGTTTTGATGGCATTGTGATCTTGAGCGATTTGTTTCACTGCTTTTAGCTTTACCAGATGCAAAACGAGGTTAATGTTAATATCCACCTTACAGAATTTTTAGTATGAAATGAAGAAATGGGTGGGAAAATCACTTTGTAAGTTTTAAATAGATACTATTGTCTGAAGTAGGATTAAAGATAGTGAAGGATAGGCAGGTTGTATGGTTTCCAGCCTAGACTTAATTGCCAGCTGGCATGGTAGTTTCAGATCATACAGTCATTCGTAGGTCTCAAACCTTTTTGTTGAAAGGGGACTGGGAAGATAACACAGATCTCCAGGCTGGTTAATAACTTACTGTGATTTGGGGTGTTGTGAGAACTGTTAGCTTCGGTCAGAGCCAATTTTAGAGCTGTCATTTTAATTTTTGTTCTGTGTTTTCAGGCAGCCCGAAAGATGAGATCAATCCAGGAGAGCCTGGGAGAGTTGAGGAGTTTACCTCCCAAGAAATTGAATAAGTTGTTACATAGGTTTCCTAACATATCTCATGTCAGCTGAAAAATGAAGAAGGATTTTCAGTGACTGGACTGTAGCTTCTGAGAACTATGCAGAGGCGTTTTAGAGATATTTGCACTGTTGTGCTCTCTTTGAAGAGTAGAAGGAGGCAAACTTTTTCCCCCCCTTTGGAATCATTATTCGATATCTTTATATCGAAATAAAATCCTCTGACGAGAACTTGGCCTTTTGTTGTGGATTAGGTGCTCTCCATAGTTCAACCCTGTATCCACCCTACACTCTGAAAGGTCTTTGCTCCCTGGTTTGCACCAGGAGCTGGATAGAAACTTTTGTTCTGCATTTGAAGTCCTTTATACCGTTTAGTGCTCTTGCTTTTGAATGCACTAAAGGATGTTAAAAACAAAAAACAAAAAACTCTATATAGTTTCTTGCCATCATCTGTAAGTATTTAGTGACTATGTGTTTTGTCCATAGCCAGTACAAGGAGCTGCCAGAATAATTGGAAGTTCACAAACTGGTGACTTGAAGGTGATGCAGATGTATTTTATTTGGCCTACACAGTTAAATAGTTTTTAAAATAGCTGCCCACATTTAAAAATAGGAAAAATGTCATAAAAATCCACTTTTTAGTTTTTCTTAAAAAAAAAATCAAAAGATCTGGCAACCCTAGTTTCTTAATCCCACATGGAAATAAACTCTTCTCAAATAGAGCTGCTTATCATTTGTCTCCACTCCCCAGGGACCTGGCCACAGGACTCTTCCAAATAGTGAGACTAAGATGTAATTGGCAGTTATCTTTCTGTATCACCTATTTACCTTTCTCATCAAGTTACCTACCTATTTGCTGAAGGTATTTACTTTTGTGACCCCCTTATATTAGAAACAGTTGTTTAGCATTTTATGTGTGCCCTTTCAGGCATAACTCAACCTTTTCTACGTACTTTAGAGCATTAAATGGACAAAGGGATATGTGGGCATTTTAAAGCTCCAGGGGGATAATTATTGAGATAAAGAAGTCTTGCCTCCTTGACCACCCCACAGCTACCTCTCCCTCATACCCCACTGGTGGAATACCGGGCACTTGCCTGGTTCTGCAGGCTGAGGCTGTTCACTGTTAAGAAGAAGCTCAGTGCTTAGATGCTTTGGACTAGCCTACTTTCTGTCAATGGAAACTCCCAGTAAGAGGTCTGTGAACATGTATGGGAAAAAAATTTAAACTACAACTGTAATCGAACATTTCAGTTAGGACTGTGGAAACAAACCCCAGTATTATTAGCAACACCTATATGAAATCACAATTTTTTTTATATAATGGTTCATTACAGATGTCTCGTCACTTATACTCATCACTGTCTTCAAAGTTTAGTAGTTATTACACTTGCTACTGGGATCTTATTTCATTTGAAAATAAAGAAGTACTACTTTGTTGCAAATTTGTTTTATTAGTATTTTATCATTGTATTTCAACATAATCGGTTTCCTTTGTAATTATTTTGTTTATTTATAAACAATCTGAGAAAAGGGTCCAGGGGTTTCATCAGGCTGCTAAACGGCCCATGGCACAAAAAAAGGCCAAGAAATCCTAGACTAAAAGGCCCCACTGACAAACAGTACAACCATCTCCTGAAATCAAATGCCTCCTTTAACCGATGTTTTGCCAATTAGACCCTATAAAAAGTCTCCTGGAATGCAGGCTTCTGGACTACAGTTCCCAGGAGGTAACGCGGCCCCGGGGCCTATCCGGAGTTAGGACAGTAACTCCACCCAATGGTTCCTACGTTTGTCTCTTGACAGCCTACGATTCCCGGCATGCGTAGCGGCTGTTTATCCCTTGAGGACATTATGGACGCCGAGTTATGTTGGGATCTGTAGTCATTTCGTCTACTTGTGTTGGTTGCATTCCTCTTATGGTATCTAGGGCTAGGCTCGAGAAAAAAGCAGGAAATATAGCAGTTAAACAAGCCGACCCCTTATATCCGCGCCTACCGGGACCGGTTCCCCAGCGCGCGAGGGCGGAAGTGGTGGTGGCCGGCGCGGCCGGAAGTTCAGATCAGCTGATGGGGGAGGCGGCGCCGCAGCCGCCGAGAGGCCCCGGTTGCCGAGCGCTTCGTCCGGGCCCGGAGTCTCGGAGACTGGCCACGATTCCCGTTCACACTTCGTACTTGGGCGAGGTCCCGTCCCGTATCTCTTTCAGACCTGAGCTCCTCGCCCGGCACGGCAGCCCTGAGCGCCCCGGCCACCCCCAGCCCCGGCTCGCCTCTCAGGCCCCGGGCCTCCCCTCAGCCCCCGGCCGGCGGCCCGGGCCGCGGATCCGCGGGGGGGGACCCGGCCCCGGGAGGTGCGGGCCCCATGGAGCTGATGTTCGCGGAGTGGGAGGACGGAGAGCGCTTCTCTTTCGAGGATTCGGACCGCTTTGAGGAGGATTCGCTCTGTTCCTTCATCTCCGAGGCCGAGAGCCTCTGCCAGAACTGGCGGGGATGGCGCAAACAGTCAGCGGGGCCCAATTCCCCCACTGGCGGCGGTGGCGGAGGTGGCAGTGGCGGTACCAGAATGCGAGGTGAGGGTGAGCTGGGGGGAGGGGAGCAGGCAGGCCCTGCTTCGGCCTTGCTCGAGAGCTGTCCCTGCTCCGGGGCTGCCCCGGACCAGGAGCTGTCCCAAGCTTAGAACAGACTTCAAGACTCGCTTTTCCGGTCTTCTTGGGGCTGGTTTCTCCGCACTGGTGTGTATGTGTGTGTGTTGGTGTGATGGCTGGGAAATCCTGGGTTGGATAGGATTAGCGACAGAAAACTGATCTCTTGTCGTTCATTTGCCTTAGAGTTGGGATAGAGGAGAAAAATTCCCACTCTGACTTGGGGAATACTTACCGAGTTCAGCCTGAGGCAGGCCAGAAAATGGAAGAGAATGTGGGTAGGGGTCGGATTGTGAAGACGTGAACACTTGAGGTGTGTCACCCCGTTGCAAGCATTGGGAGCTTCTTGATTCAAGGTGATAATCTCTGATGCCAGTTGCACCAAAAAGGGATTCTAGCCAGAGGAAAGTGGAGGTGAAGTGGCCCTATGAGAGGAGATGTCACATAGATTTAGATTTAGATCAGAAGCTTGGTTCCTGGCCATATTGAACATCTGTGAGAAGCCAAGGCTGGGGCTACTGTATTAGAGCCTTAGATTTCTATCATCTGGAGCCTGGGGAAGAGTATGGGTACTTGTCCCTGGAGTCTCATGAAACACTCATCCAGCTTCTCACTTGAGTTTCTTTCATCCTCGGGTCTTTCAGTGGATTAGCTGATTAGTGCTGTGAAGAATTTTGCTTTTATTAAAGAGGAGGGAGAGGAGAGTGATAATAAAGAGAAGCCCCATAGGCTCAGGACTCACCGTGTTATTTCCCTGCCTTCCTCAGGGCAGTTTTTGTCCTGGGCTTTATGGGAAGTTGAGGGGTTTAATTTGTGATTCTACTCTGGCCATTTTTTAAGGGTCCTGTTTTCCAGATTGCCCTGCAGAGAGAAACTGATTTATGTCATCATTTAAGAGTGATAGTATTCAATTTTGGAGAGAGAGCATATGCCCTGTGTACGTACGTATGTACGTGTACACACACACACACATACACCCTTAGGCGGTTTCCCTGTGAGTTTTCTATGGCCTTTTTACTTCTTTCTATGGCCTTTTTACTTCTTTCATATTTGCATGTGTAGATAATCTTGGAGTTTAGAGCTCTCTCAGTTTAAGGGAAGTAACTGAAGATTTTGGTGACTTTTAACATACGGGTATCTTCCTGAACAGGTTGAAATCTGGAAACCATGTCATTTCCCCACAATGCCTACCCCCTACCCCCACAATTTCTCACTTGTAAAATAAAGAGATTAACTTTTTTGGGGGCAGGGGGAAGGTCCCTTTCAGCTCCATAATTTTCTAATCTGTCTTTTAATCTGACTCGCAATTTGGTGAAATATGCAGTCTGTTTCATGGCTTTTTGATTAAAACAGTGTGGGAAACTTTGAGTGGTAACTCCATTCTACTCCAGGTGATCCCAGGAGCAGCAGCTAGGTTTCCTTGGGATAACCTATCCTCTCCCCTGACCCCAAGGCTTCTGTTGTGGGAAGCCATGGTTCAGGTGTGCCAATGTAAGGTGCTTCTGGAGATACTTCTTTTAACTCTTCAGGGCTCTGGCTTATCTTCCCTCCTTAGATAGAGGCATGGAGTCATCTGGAGAAAAAGGGATGGTAAACAAACAAAAAAAGCAATTAGAGAAGAGAATGCTAGGGGAGAGATATTAACAACATAATACAAATCTGAAGTGCCAAGTATATGGGAAATTAATTGCCAAGCCAGGTGAGACTTGTTACTTGCTAGGATCTTGGGATATACCTGTTTGACCTGGAGTTTCTGTGATATCCCTGGTATCTTCTATTCTAGACCTTAGGTAACAGTGTGGCCTGGGGATTGTTTAGCTACCCTTCCCCAGTCGGAATCTTAAGGGTGAGTGTACCCCGACAGGAGAGTCCTTGGTTTTTCACCCAGATCTCCCCTTTCTTTCTTGGTGAAGGTGGGACTCAAGAATGGCACTGGCATTGATGCCAAGTAATCATGGCCCTTTTCATTTCCCCTTATCTTTCTGCTCACCTCAACCTTTGTTTCCAAAGATGGACTGGTGATCCCATTGGTGGAGTTGTCAGCAAAGCAGGTGGCATTTCACATCCCATTTGAAGTGGTGGAGAAAGTTTACCCGCCAGTACCCGAGCAGCTACAGCTCCGAATTGCTTTTTGGAGCTTCCCTGAGAATGAAGAGGATATTCGGTGAGGCTCCAGGACTGACGGTGGGGAGTAGGGTCCTGATATTCCACACTGTGTGCTGGGATTCCCACAGAACAAAGGAGATACTGTATTTGGGGCTGTGGTAAGAGATGACAGGGGGAGGAGGAAGTGTCTGGGATTGTCCCCAAGAGGGAGTGACACTGGGGAGAGAGTGCCCAGAGCATTGTGGTCTCTGACAGGCTCTATAGAAGGTTATTTGCTGCATTGTGGCTGCGTCCTCTTCTTCCCTCCCAGACTATATTCCTGCCTGGCCAACGGCAGTGCAGATGAGTTCCAGCGAGGGGATCAGCTGTTCCGCATGAGAGCTGTGAAGGATCCCCTACAGATAGGTAAGGGTCTCATCACACCCTGTGGTGCTTCCTGCTCCTCCCGTCCCCTGTGTTAGGAATTAAGGAACTACTGTAAGAAGATGGAGCAGGTTGTCTGAATAACTCCAGGGCCAAAGTCAAAGGCAGAGACCTTTGTCTTGGCAGCTCTCCCTGGCCATACCCATGTTTCTCCCCAGGGTTCCACCTGAGTGCTACAGTGGTGCCACCTCAGATGGTCCCCCCCAAAGGGGCCTACAACGTGGCTGTGATGTTTGACCGCTGCCGGGTCACTTCCTGCAGCTGCACCTGTGGGGCTGGGGCCAAATGGTGCACCCATGTCGTGGCACTCTGTCTCTTCCGCATCCACAACGTGAGGCCCTCCCAATTTATCCTGGCCCTATCCTCCGCTCCACCCCCCTCCTCTGCTGCATGCCTGGCTGCATTGTGAGCCCCCTCGCCTCCCCTACCTGCCTCCCTATCCCTGGCTCCAGTGTCAGCAGGCCTTTTCTCAGATCGTTGCATTTCTCTTGCTGTTCCCTTCAGGCTTCTGCAGTCTGCCTCCGGGCCCCAGTGTCAGAGTCCTTGTCGCGGCTACAGAGGGACCAGCTGCAGAAGTTTGCTCAGTACCTCATCAGTGAGCTGCCTCAACAGGTGAGTGAAGTTGGCACGCCCTCCTCCAGCTAGCTCCAGGGCAGCGAATCAGCCTTCCTGTTAGGCCTAGGCCTCCTTGGGTGACTTACACCTTTGTGTCCCTTTCCCCCTCAGATCCTCCCCACAGCCCAGCGTCTCCTGGATGAACTCCTCTCCTCCCAGTCAACAGCCATCAATACAGTGTGTGGAGCCCCAGGTGAGTGTGGTGAGAAGGAAGGGCAGCAGGAGAGCAAGCTGGGAGTTCAGGGTGCCGCTTACTGAAGGTGGACCTGAGCCCCATCTCTAGGTGACTGCCTGCCTGTCACCCCCAGACCCCACAGCAGGGCCCTCGGCCTCCGACCAGAGTACTTGGTATTTGGATGAGTCAACACTCACTGACAACATCAAGAAGACGCTACACAAGTTCTGCGGCCCCTCTCCTGTGGTCTTCAGGTAAACGAGGCCTCCACGTACGGTGTCTGTGGTGGAGGGGGGAGTGTGCCTCAGGTTGTTGACAGATCCTTGGTTCTGTTAATGCCTGCATCTTCCACTTTGTAGTCCCTGCACTGGTCCAGGGCCTGGCACACAGGAGATGTCACTAGTGAAACCAGTGGATGATGATATTTTATAGTCACAGAGGGGTTTGTCCTTAGGTAGAGCAGGAGTTAGTTTTCTTCCTTTGAGTGATCAGCAGACTGAGGCAGAGAGAGATGAAGAATTTTTGTCCGGACACACTATTTCCCCTGTACTCTGTATTTTGGGTCAGGACCCCTTTTGTGTCAAAGTCCTGTTGCTCTTTCACCTGCTTTATTCAGCCCCATCTTAGGGTCGTCATTTTCCGCTCTGTGACTTTCCCAGTGACGTGAACTCCATGTATCTGTCTTCCACGGAGCCTCCGGCTGCTGCAGAATGGGCATGTCTGCTGCGCCCTCTGAGGGGCCGAGAGCCAGAGGGTGTCTGGAACTTGCTCAGCATCGTGCGGGAGATGTTCAAGCGGAGGGACAGCAACGCTGCCCCCTTGTTGGAGATCCTCACTGACCAGTGCCTCTCTTACGAACAGGTAATCGCCCAGATTTGGTTGGGTAGCCCCGTGGTGGTTGATTCTCTCCCTTCCTTACTTAGCCTTTTTCCCCTCTTGCTGACAGGGACACTGAGGAGGGCTGCTCTGTCTTTCTTGAAGCTGTTAGGCGT
Organism: Camelus dromedarius; assembly: GCF_036321535.1. Classification (NCBI taxonomy): domain Eukaryota; kingdom Metazoa; phylum Chordata; class Mammalia; order Artiodactyla; family Camelidae; genus Camelus; species Camelus dromedarius. The sequence continues at coordinate 30,873,806 of NC_087443.1, read as the reverse complement.
ATCTCAGAGCCCTCTTTGTTTCCAGATAACAGGTTGGTGGTACAGCGTGCGCACCTCAGCCTCACACAGCAGCGCCAGTGGGCACACGGGCCGTAGCAACGGGCAGTCAGAGGTGGCGGCCCACGCGTGTGCCAGCATGTGTGACGAGATGGTCACTCTGTGGAGGCTGGCTGTGCTGGACCCTGCACTCAGCCCCCAGCGGTGAGTCTCCCTCTAGTCTCACCACAGCACGAGCCCCCATCTCCATGTGCACATACAGACGTACCCTTTTTCTATTCCTAGGGAAATGGGAGGTGCTGAGTGGTAGGGTTACTGGTGATTTATGTGTCTTTTTCCTGGGAGGGTTTCTCCTTCCCTCCCCTGAATAGCACCTACTTTCCAAGATCCCTGAGTATTAGGGTGATGTCTGTGAGGCCAACTCAAGGTGTGCTTCCCTGTCTCCTTCCCTGTGCCCCTCTTTGGGGCATGCCTTGCCCTCCCCTCCCTCCTTGGTGTAGAGCAGAGCCCCCCAGCGACCTGCCCCCTGCTTTGTTCCCACAGCCGCCGGGAGCTGTGTGTGCAGCTGCGCCAGTGGCAGCTGAAGGTGATTGAGAACGTGAAGTGGGGACAGCACAAGAAGATCCTGGAGCGCCTCTTCCCTGGCTTCCGGCCAGCAGTGGAAGCCTGCTACTTCAACTGGGAAGAGGCCTACCCACTTCCCGGTGTTACCTACAGTGCCACTGACCGGAAGCTGGCCCTGTGCTGGGCCCGAGCCCTGCCCCCTCGGCCAGGTGCCTCCCGATCTGGGGGCCTGGAGGAATCCCGGGAGCGGCCCCGCCCTCTCCCCGCCGAGCCAGCTGTGCGGCCCAAGGAGCCTGGGGCCAAGCGCAAGGGATTGGGTGAGGGGGTCCCCTCATCACAGAGGGGTCCCCGCCGCCTCTCGGCTGAGGGGGGAGAAAAAGCTCTGCATAAGATGGGTCCAGGTGGGGGCAAAGCCAAAGTATTGGGTGGGGCTGGCAATGGGGGCAAGGGCTCAGCAGGCAGTGGGAACAAGCGACGGCTGAGCAGTGAGGACAGCTCCTTGGAGCCAGATCTGGCTGAGATGAGCCTGGATGACAGCAGCCTTGCCCTGGGCGCAGAGGCCAGCACCTTCGGTGGATTCCCTGAGAGTCCACCACCCTGCCCTCACCCTGGTGGCTCCCGAGGCCCTTCTACCTTCCTTCCTGAACCTCCAGATACTTTTGAAGAAGATGGTGGCGTGTACTTCTCAGAAGGGCCTGAGCCTCCCACAGCCTCTGTGGGCCCCCCTGGCCTACTGCCCAGGGAGATCTGTACCCAGGATGACCTCCCTTCCACAGATGAGAGTGGCAATGGGCTCCCTAAAACCAAAGAGGCAGCCCCTGCAGTTGGAGAGGAGGATGATGACTACCAGGCATATTATCTGAATGCCCAGGACGGGGCTGGGGGCGAGGAAGAGAAGGCTGAGGGCGGGGCTGGGGAGGAGCACGACCTGTTTGCCGGGCTGAAGCCACTGGAACAGGAGAGCCGCATGGAGGTGAGGGGACTTGGGGGAGACTCTGAGGGTGCTCCATAGCCATAGCTGGGAGAGGGGCCATCTGCCTTGAGTTAGGAGTGACAGGACCATTGCGTGACTGTTAGAATCCTGTAGCAGACTCCTAACGGGCCTCACTGCCTGCAGTCTGTTCCCTTCACTGCCTCCAAATTGATTTCCCTGGAAGGTGTGATGGTGCCACTCCGCTGCTGAAACTCTTCAGTGGTTTTCATTGCCCTTAGGATAAAAGTGAAGGTCCTTGGCCTCACCTATGAGGCTTCACTTGTTCTGATCTTTGCCTGCTTCTCCAGCCTTGTCTAGCCACCGTGCCCCTTACACTACTCTCTGCTGAGCATTTCCCGTAGCGTGTCGTGCTCTCTCTTACTTTTGCATGGATTGTTGGGAATGTTCTTCCCTCATCTTACCTGGTTAGCTCCTGTTCCTCCTTCAGATCTCAGAGATCTTAGAGATCACTGTCTGTAGAAAGTCTTCCTGAGACTGCCTCGTTGCCCCAAGTTCCAGCGAGGTGTCCTACCCATCTACTCCATTCTGGACCTTTCCCAGTAGTAGCCAGCTTCACACTGGTCTGTGTGTTTATGTGTCTATTTCTATTTCTCTAACCAGACTGAGTCCCTATGATGTACCCAGGACTAGAATAGGGCCCACCATATAGCACGTGCTCATGGGATGTTTGCTGCATGAGTGAGTATGGTGTTCTGCTTCTTGGAAGCATTGGGGCCTCAACATGTCTGGTGCCCGTGTCCTCTTTCCAGGTATTATTTGCCTGTGCTGAGGCCTTGCATGCTCATGGCTACAGCAATGAGGCCTCTCGCCTCACTGTAGAGCTTGCCCAAGACCTGCTAGCCAACCCACCTGACCTCAAGGTAGAGCCGCCCCCTGCCAAGGTGAGAGAGACCCCTTCCCCCTTCCTCTTCACTTACCCCTCTTCCTCTCCCATGCCCCACCCCAGGTGAGAGTCTCCTCCCCCTGCCAAGGTGAGTCAGACTCATCTGCCTGCCTCCTTGTGTTTCCCTCTTTAGGGCAAGAAGAACAAGGTGTCTACAAGCCGTCAGACGTGGGTGGCTACCAACACCCTGACAAAGGCGGCCTTCCTGTTAACAGTGCTAAGTGAGCGCCCAGAGCACCATAACTTGGCCTTCCGAGTGGGCATGTTTGCCTTGGAGCTACAGCGGCCCCCAGCTTCTACCAAGGCCTTGGAGGTCAGAGGTGCTATCTAGACCTCGTACTGCAGTTTCCTCAGAGCCTCTCACCTTAATCTCTGTCGATGTATTAGAGGTCTGAGCCCCTCCCTGTGCCCTCAGGTGAAACTGGCATACCAGGAGTCTGAGGTGGCCACCCTGCTCAAGAAGATTCCTCTGGGTCCAAGTGAGATGAGTACCATGCGGTGCCGGGCAGAGGAGCTTCGGGAGGGGACACTCTGTGACTATCGGCCTGTTTTGCCTCTCATGTTGGCCAGTTTCATCTTTGATGTTCTCTGTACTCCAGGTAGGATGCCTGACTCTACAGCAGGTGGGGATCTGGGGCAGGGGTAGCTTTCTCAAAGGAGAAACCAAGAGCCTCAAGGCTTAGAACTGCCTTTAAGGGGAACTGCCTTTCCCATCAGGCAGTTTCATGGAAAGATCTGGAATGATGAGCATCTTGGGTTCCTTCCCTTTCATTCTTTTCCATGCTGCTTCTCTCTGCCTAACTTACCTCAACTTTTATCCAGTGGTTTCTCCCACGGGTTCCCGACCTCCAAGTCGTAACTGGAACAACGAGATGCCTGGGGATGAAGAGCTGGGATTTGAAGCAGCAGTTGCTGCCTTGGGTGAGTCTGTCAGTGTCTTGAGCACATCTGTGAGCTAAGCCTGGCCCAGGCCTTGAAGGGCATGAGACATGGTGCCTGTTCTGAAGAGGCTCTATAGTAAGGGGAAGGCCAGGATGACATGTTAGTGCCAAGTCATGCCTCCAGGACAGTTAAGAATTCAGGGCAAAAACGTGTGCTGTGGGTGCTGGGTGCTATAAGGACAGCAAAACAGAACTCTCAGGGGGCCTTAGGAAAGGGATACAGTTGGGAATATGGGTTAAAAGATCAGTTAAGGTCTAGGTAGGGGGACAGAACACAGGGGCAGTCAAATCTTCATGAAAGTGAGGAGCCCAACCTCTCTGAAGTGATGGATATGCTGGGACAGTAGAGTGAGCCAAATTATGAAGGTCTTAAAAAGCAGACCAGAGCGTAGGCTGGATGTGCTGGGCAATGAGGCCCTTCCGTAGGGAATGTGGGTTGGACCCGGAGAACTCCTTACCTCACATTCTAGTGGCTGGGGAGCCTGGCCTGTTTACCTTTGCTGTCTTGGGAGTTATGGCCATTCTCAACCCGCTGAACCCCTCTTTCTCACAGGCATGAAGACAACAGTTAGTGAGGCGGAGCATCCCCTGCTGTGTGAAGGCACACGTCGGGAGAAGGGTGACCTGGCATTGGCACTGATGATCACTTACAAGGATGACCAGGCCAAACTCAAAAAGGTAAGGGATTGAGGTACTGGGATTTTGACAGGCAAAGAGAGCAAATTTCACCACCTTTCTCAGGGTTTCCAGTATGATGAGAAGAGGGCTCTTCTACCTGTAGGAGTAGGAGATAACTAGGGAATCTTGGGAACAGCTCATAAAGAGCACCAGAGACCAATGGTTCTTTACAGGAGTGCTTGGGCAGGGGGTGGAAGAAGAGAAGCAGAGGGCATAAAGTCACTCACTCATTCATTCATTTCAATATTTATTGAATATCAATGTACTCAGACAGAGGATACCAAGATATGTAAGCCAGCCCCTATCTTCCAGGAGGTTCTCCTGTGGTTAGAACTGGGGAAGCCTTCCTGAGGAGGAAGTATTAAGCTGCTTGAAGGAGAAAGGAAAGTAACAGAAGTCAGGAGACTAAGGGCATCCTGTCACTGCCTCTCTGTCTTCCAGATCTTAGACAAACTCTTGGACCGAGAGAGCCAGACACATAAACCACAGACACTGAGTTCGTTCTACTCATCTAGCCGCCCAGCCACAGCCAGCCAGAGGTCTCCTTCAAAACATGGGGGCCCATCTGCCCCAGGGGCCCTGCAGCCGCTGACCTCAGGCTCTGCAGGGCCTGCTCAGCCAGGGAGTGTGGCAGGGGCTGGGCCAGGTCCCACTGAGGGCTTCACAGAGAAGAATGTGCCTGGTGAGGTGGGGGCACTGGGCAGGGGGGATGAATGGTATGGAGCCATGTTGGGGTCCCCTTTCCCGGGCTCATCCCAGTGTCCTATTTTCCCTAAATAGAGAGTTCCCCACATTCCCCCTGTGAGGGTCTCCCATCTGAGGCAGCTTTGACCCCAAGGCCAGAGGGGAAGGTTCCCAGCCGCCTGGCACTTGGCAGTCGTGGAGGCTACAATGGACGGGGCTGGGGCTCACCAGGGCGGCCTAAGAAGAAGCACACAGGTATGACAACCCATGGGATGACATGGAGGGAAGGAGATCTCTGTAGGTTGGAGTCTGACTTCTGGAACTTCTGACTTCTGAGACTGACTTGTCTTGTGGGGTTAGGCATGGCCAGCATTGACAGCAGTGCCCCTGAAACAACATCGGATAGCTCCCCAACCTTAAGCAGGAGGCCACTTCGAGGGGGCTGGGCCCCTACCTCCTGGGGTCGAGGACAGGACAGTGACAGCATCAGCAGCTCTTCCTCGGACTCCCTTGGCTCCTCGTCATCCAGTGGAAGTCGCCGGGCCAGTGCCAGTGGAGGGGCCCGGGCGAAGACAGTTGAGGTTGGCAGGTCAGTGGGAAGAAATACCCCTCTCTTTTGATCTGGCCCACCCTCAGAGCCACATCCCCACATCCCTAGTGTAATCCAACTTTTGCTCCCCCCATGCCGCCCCCACATCCTCACTTACCCGGTCTCTTCCAACCTACCTGGACACCCATTTCAGAGAAACCCCAATCCCCGTCCCTACCGCATTGCCCCTTCAGGTACAAGGGCCGCCGTCCTGAGAGTCATGCCCCCCATGTACCCAATCAGCCGTCAGAGGCAGCTGCACACTTCTACTTCGAGCTGGCGAAGACGGTGCTGATCAAGGCAGGGGGCAACAGCAGCACTTCCATTTTCACACATCCATCTTCCTCAGGGGGCCACCAGGGTCCTCACCGAAACCTGCACCTTTGCGCCTTCGAGATTGGGCTCTATGCCCTTGGCCTGCACAACTTTGTTTCTCCCAACTGGCTCTCACGTACCTATTCTTCCCACGTTTCCTGGATTACAGGTAAATCCAATATCTTGATTTGGGTATGGGAAGATTAATTGATGGAGATAGAGCCTCATCCTGATGGGGTTACTGATCTGATAGGAAAGACACCATTCCCGTTCCCCAGTGGTGCCTGTGCTAACCCCATTCTGCTTTTCTCTCCTTCCCCTGAAGGCCAGGCAATGGAGATTGGCAGTGCAGCCCTAACTATACTGGTAGAATGCTGGGATGGGCACCTGACGCCCCCTGAGGTTGCATCCCTGGCTGACAGGGCATCACGGGCACGAGACTCCAATATGGTGAGGGCAGCAGCGGAGCTAGCCCTAAGCTGTCTGCCTCATGCCCATGCGTTGAACCCCAATGAGATCCAGCGGGCCCTGGTGCAGTGCAAGGAGCAGGTATTTCTACAGGCCATTTGGGGACATCTGGGCAGGGAGGTTGGGCATGGGGAAAGCTGCTGGCCCAGCTCTTGACTCCCACATCCTGGAGTTCACCAGCTATCCAGTTAGTTCTCTCATGGTGACACTGGACATAACAACGTGCTTTCACAGCCATTACTTCCTGCACCTTACAACTCTGAAGATAGGATTATTCCTATTTTACAGTTAAAGAATGTGGCTTGTAGTTAAGGAACCAAGATCACCAGGATGGAGTACTTAGGGAAGGTCTCAGGGAGATGATGGGACCTAGTGGGGAGGGAGTAGCTAAATTAATTTGGAACTGGGACTATAGCCGAGTCTTGACTATTACTGGTCAGCAAGTATTTGCTCAGTGCCTGTGTGGAGCATTCACTGCTCTGACACTGACTCTAAGCATTGGCCCTAACCTCGGATGCCTCCCTGGGAACCAGCCAACCCAGGGAGACTTTGGAATGTCATCTAAAACTGTCCCTAAGTAAAGCTCTTCCCCCTTATAACCTCTTTGCTCCTCCCTTCCAGGATAACCTGATGTTGGAGAAGGCCTGCATGGCAGTGGAAGAGGCGGCTAAGGGTGGGGGCGTATACCCCGAAGTGTTGTTTGAGGTTGCTCACCAGTGGTTCTGGCTATATGAGCAAACAGCAGGTGGCTCATCCACAGCCCGTGAAGGGGCTACAAGCTGTAATGCCAGTGGGATCAAGGCAGCTGGGGAGGCTGGGCGGGGGCTGCCTGAGGGCAGGGGGGGCCCAGGGACTGAGCCGGTTACTGTGGCAGCAGCAGCAGTGACAGCAGCCACAGTGGTGCCAGTCATCTCGGTGGGGTCCAGTTTATATCCGGGTCCAGGACTGGGGCATGGTCATTCCCCTGGCCTGCACCCCTACACTGCTCTACAGCCCCACCTGCCCTGCAGCCCTCAATACCTCACCCACCCAGCTCACCCCGCCCACCCCATGCCTCACATGCCCCGGCCTGCCGTCTTCCCTGTGCCCAGCTCTGCGTACCCACAGGTGAGACCAATGTTCTGCTGGGGGGATGGGCATGTGGGAGAACATGGGGAGTTCATGGAGGGTTGGAGTGGGGTGCTCTGGGAGAATATTAGGGCTGTCGAGGAGTCCTGGTGGGGTGGCAGGAGTCAGGGAGGACCCAGCCCGACTAAGAAATGCAGGCATACCCAGTTGTGGGACGAAGGGGAAAAAACTACATCCTAATGTACTTTGGTATCTTCCTTTTCTTCCTCTCCCTCCCTGTAGGGTGTGCATCCTGCATTCCTAGGGGCTCAGTACCCTTACTCGGTGACTCCCCCCTCACTTGCTGCCACTGCTGTGTCTTTCCCCGTCCCTTCCATGGCACCCATCACAGTACATCCCTACCACACAGAGCCAGGGCTCCCACTGCCCACCAGTGTGGCCTGTGAGTTGTGGGGACAGGGAACAGGTGAATGGAGGGGAGGTACACTCGGCAGGGGAGGTGTGGAGGGGTTCCTCTTTGTCCCTCTTCGGGCTCTGAGTTCCTCACATGGCTTTCATCCCACCCTCAGTGAGCAGTGTCCATCCAGCTTCCACGTTTCCAGCCATCCAGGGTGCCTCGCTGCCTGCCCTGACCACACAGCCCAGCCCTCTGGTGAGCGGGGGTTTTCCACCACCTGAGGAGGAGGCGCACAGTCAGCCTGTCAACCCGCACAGCCTCCACCACCTGCATGCGGCCTACCGTGTTGGTGAGAAGAGGTCCCTTTCTGTGCCCCACACTTGCAGAGCCAGAGGCTCTTCAGTGACCCCTCCTCCCCGGAGCTCTCAGCTTGTTTACTGTGGGAGCATTCCCAGGTGGAGGTAGAGGGTGACAAGGATACACCCTCATCACGTGCCCACCCCTTTCTCCCAGGAATGCTGGCACTGGAGATGCTGGGTCGCCGGGCACACAACGATCACCCCAACAACTTCTCCCGCTCCCCCCCCTACACTGATGATGTCAAATGGTTGCTGGGGCTGGCAGCAAAGCTGGGTAACACCTCCCCTCCCCAGGACCATTGTCCGCCCCCACCTGCTTCCCCAACCTTCCTATCCCAGACCTCCTTCCTAGCTCTTGCTCAGAGTTGAGGCCTTGGTCGGGTATGTGTGCGTGCGCGGGGGGCGGGGGGTTACCTCAGCTCCTGGGGCGGAGGGAGGCTCTCTCCCAGACCAGAGCTGAGAGATCAAAGTTGGGTCCCTAGGGCAGAGGTGGCCACCCCCGTCTCATGCCCCTCCCCCTGCCCCCCAGGAGTGAACTACGTGCACCAGTTCTGTGTGGGGGCAGCCAAGGGGGTGCTGAGCCCGTTTGTGCTGCAGGAGATCGTCATGGAGACGCTGCAGCGGCTGAGCCCCGCTCATGCCCACAACCACCTGCGGGCCCCGGCCTTCCACCAACTGGTGCAGCGCTGCCAGCAGGCATACATGCAGGTGACAACCCAGAAGGATGGTGCAGGGTGGAACCCTTCCTGGGCAGGCATGGAAGAGATCACTCAGTCTGCAAGGGCGGAGAGGTCTGGCTCTGCTCAGTGGCTTATCCTCCACACATCTTCCAGTACATCCACCACCGCTTGATTCACCTGACCCCCGCCGACTACGACGACTTTGTGAATGCGATCCGGAGTGCTCGCAGCGCCTTCTGCCTGACCCCCATGGGCATGATGCAGTTCAACGACATCCTGCAGAACCTCAAGCGCAGCAAACAGACCAAGGAGCTGTGGCAGCGGGTCTCACTCGAGATGACCACCTTCTCCCCCTGAGTCTGGCCCCCCTAGGGCCCTATACAGGGACACAGGCCTGTGGCTATGGGGGCCCCTCACAAAGGGGGAATGAATCTTGGCTGGACGGATCATCCCCACTCAGTTCCCTGGTAGCCCAGACTGGCAGCTGCTCTTGGGCTGTAGCTTGGGGCCAAGATGTCTCAGACCCTAGAAGCCTAGGGTTGGGGGAGACAGCCCTGTCTGGGAGGGGGCGTTGGGTGGCCTCTGGTATTTATTTGGCATTTATAAATATATAAACTCCTTTTTTACTCTACAGTCTGCCTGGGCCTTTTCCCTTCTTTCGCTCCATGTGTGGATGAACCTTGAACTGGGGCAGGGAAAACTCTGATACTTGCTCTGTTCTAGGTTTCTCCCACTCCAGTGAGGCAGACAAAACAGAAAAATAAGGATGTTTATTAAGGTAATTTCTAGCCCATGGCTAGGGCTCGTACTCAGCTCTATGAGCCACTGTCCGGCCTCATCCCCATTCAATGTGAATGACATTAGGGAGGCCGGGCCACAGGTAGATCCCACTGCTCCCACAGTAAGGGGTCCCTCCCATAGCCAGTATAGATATACTGCTGGGGACCAAGAGGGACATCACTGGATTAATACATTCCCCTACACCCTGCCTGGGCCCTCTCATTCCCCCAACCTTCCCAGACCATGGGCTAATGGTGCCTTGTACCATGTTGTGGGGTATCTAGAGAAGCCCCTTTATTAGACCCCAGAGCCATGGGACAGGGATGCCCTTTCCTTCTCAGCCATCCCAGGCCTGGAGGCCACTGAGGTAGAAGGAGGAGGGGCCAGGCCACTCTAGTCCCCCTTGTGGGCCCTACTCTGGGCTGCCCCTTAGGGAAACGGGGCTTTTGCTGGTACGTGAGGCTGGTACATCAGCCCAGACTGGAATGCTGCAGTTCTTCCCGAAGCCATGAGGGCACTGGCTGGCCAAGCCGGCTCAGCAGCTTCGACAGCTCCAAATTGTGGTTCCGGAAAATATCCGTAAGGAAAAGGCGGGACTAACAGGAGAAAAATTAAGTCGGAAGTGGTAAGGAGTGGAACACAATCAGATCTTAGAGGTGGCGAGGGATACCCTGCCCCTGGCTTTACCAACCTCAGTGTCCATATCTGGGTACCTCCGGCCTTTGCTCTTGCCCAAACAGCGAGTCTTGCCACCTTCAAGTCCCTGGCACCAGAATCCCTTATCTTCATCAAACCTGCTCAACAAGAAGAGGCCATTAGGTGGCAGAGAAAAGAAATCTAAGCCGCATAAATGTACACTACCTCTCCCAGCCCACAGGGACATATGTCTCTCCTTGCGAGACTGGGTAAATCCATGTCTCTTCCAAACAGGCATGGTCAACCTGCTTCCCCACTTCCCCCAGAGTCATCCTCCCTGGGTCATGCTCTCCCACCTGAGGGTCCGTGTGTAGTTCAGAAAGGGTGTGATACCCAGGAACTTCTGGATGTTCTCCATTGAGGCAGCTGGGTTGGTACGCAGCTCTTGCCCATCCACAATCAGCAACTAAAGGGACAGGGACGTGGTTCCCTCTATATTCTTTAGAAGCCTCTGGGCTGAAGTGAAGAGGAGGGGAAGGGGACCCCAATGAAGGCTACTGGGGAACTGTACCTGTCCAGAGGGGTAGTAAGTCAGCCAGCGTTGTAGATGGGTGGAATAGTAGCCAGGGACAAGACAACGGTTCTGCAAGGAGCGAAGGGCCAGAGGGGCCTGGGAAGAGGCTGAAATCACTTGGTAGAAGGTATAGTTCAGAGCAATTGGATCTCCATGAGCTCGCTGGTGCTGAAGGACAAGGAACAGGAAGGGAAGGGATTGGTGACTTGACAGAATTATTCTGCCCTTACTCTTGATCCAGTTAACAGACAGCATAGGCACCTCTCCCCAAGGCACTAGTTTAGTTTCCGCATTCTTATTCCTTTCTGTCTCTAACAGTCACACCTCCCTCAAGTTCCAATGTGTCCCTAGCTTCAGGCTCACCTGGTACCAGGAGTAGGCCCTGTCAGCAGGGTTGGTGAGCACAGTGATGATCTTGGCTCGTGGCAGGAGGGCAGCCCCCCGCCGTGGTACAACCTCTGAGTCAAAGTAGGTGGCACTTTTTTCAAATAGGAAGTCAGTGCTGGCATTAGAAGGGACAGGGAAGAAATCCATGTACCTAGGAAGTAGTACAGAGAAGAGGCAGGGCATGTACAGAGCGAAGGGGCCAGGTATCTATGCTGGTGGACTCTGGAATGGGGGATTTTAGGGGAGGGAAAGGGAGTGTTGAGCTGAGAAGCATTCCTGATCTCACCAGTCAATTCCCTTGTTGTAATTAGGGCCATTGAAGAACTGAATCTCCTCAAAGGTGCTGGGGCTCGGGAAGCTGCTAGTCACAGCTGGGTGTAGGCTCAGGAAGAAGTGAATAGCTGTGGTCCCTAAACGGAAGACAATGTCCAGGCCATTGTGGGAGAGAATTCAGTTCAACAACATGAACTTTAAAGAGCTGAGAAAATAATCACTCTGTGGAGTAAAATACCCTTTGGCCAAACTAGAATGAGAAAACGTCTGACAGAGGCCCAGGGAAGGGTTAAAATGGTGGGTCTCAGCCTTGATTATACATCAGAATCACTTGTGGGTCTTTAAAAATAAAATACCTCCACAGATGACTCTGATATACAGCTTGGTTAAGAATCACTCAAGGAATTGGATTAATGAGGGGTCGGTGTGAGAAGCAAGTTCCTTGGCCAAAGAATCCTTTGGGTTTAAGGCAAGGCAACAGAAGTTGGCTAAGGATGATTCACCTGTCTTCTGGGGTCCCACAATGAGGAACTTGGGGAGCCGATCACAGGTTTTCTCCTTGGACCAGATATCTTTGTGCCTCTTGTCGTCACAGGGATTCTGAAGGTGAGGCCAAGAATCAGATGAGGCCTAATCTCTTCTTCAACACCCACCCCATCACGTCTCTGGGTCAGCCTCAGTCCCACCTATACCTGCCAAAGGGGGCTTCGCTCTTGAGGGAAGAGGTCAAAGTACTTTTGTGCAAGAGAGACAGGAGGAAGGGTCTGTAGGCGCAGCCGTGTCCAGCACTGGAGAAAGCGCACCAGGCTCTCAAAGGTGTACAGGCCCAGCCGGTCATTTCCATAATTGGACAGATGGGTCATAAAGATGCTGATCTGAAAGGGGGTGCCTGCATGTCAGATTGGGAGAGTCTACCCCACTTCAGAGTTGGGCTTGGTGAGCTAAAGTCGCAGCCTGCAAACACTCTGGCTCTCCAATCTTCTAGCCCTTCCTCTCGGCACCTTACCGGATTAAGCAGCACCGTTAGAAAAAGTTCTCCTCCTCGGATGCTCCGGTCTAGTTCACGAGAGCCTCCAGGATACTCATTATAGAAGATTGTGTGAGTGAAGAGGCCACATGTCTGCCGCGGCAGCACCTGAAGGGAAAAGAAACAGGGACAGATGAGATCTGAAAGACAGAATGCGAAGTAGATGAAGGACAGGAGTCCTGAGGCATTAGGGTTCCCTGGGTTTGTAGAGGACTCACTCTGAAGTTATAGCAATAAAGCTCTTGCTATGTGTGTTTTGACTTTTCACCCCTCTATCCCCATTACATGGATGAGCTTGGAAAATGCAGGCTGCAGGCTGTCCAAAAGTGGGAGTTGGATTCAAGTTTGTATTGGGAGTCCCTCACCATAATGCCATTGTGAATGAAGCCACGGCGGTAGCGGGCAGGGCGGAGATGGGGATACTCCTCGGTGCTGGTCACCTGGATGCCCCACACAGATTTCCAGGCCTCATAGAGCTGTGTGTGGATGGGGTACACGCCGGAGTGGTGGGGGGCCACAGCATACCCCAGATCCGTGGGAATCCCATGCTCCTAGGAATGGCATAGACTCTCACTAGAACCTGGTGAGGTTTGGGGAGTAGAGGGTAAAGAAGATGGGGATGCCTCCACAGAAAGAAAAATGGAGAGGGTGGGAAAGGGTACCCCATTAGGGGCAGGTTGGAAGCATTACCTCTGGGGAAAAGTATGGGGAAGAAATCCAAGTGTCTCACCAGAGCAAACTGTTTGTTGAGCCTCATCTGGTCAGCTAGCACGGAGCGATTGTGGAACAGGTGTGGCTGCATGTGGCTCCACATGTGGGGGAACCACCAGAACTCTTGGCGGTGCTTCAGCAGCATGTCGTCCCCTGCATCCTCCTCCTCTGTCCCTGTGACCACACACTGACCACTGACCACAGCCAGTCAACTCCTGTGCCCTCCTTTGCTCTGCAACAACACTAGCCACCTTCCATCCTTGGGACAACCTTGCTGACCTCTGCCCACCCAAGACTGTCCATCTTCCCCATTGCCAACCTGCCCTCCAGCCAGCCATGCTAACCTAAATTCATACCCACTGCTACTGCCTCACTGCATTCTGACCCCAAACCTTGCCCCTTTTCTCCAACTTATCAGCCCAGGAGAATGGACAGTGAAGGGACAGATCAAACTAAGACTGACATGCTGAAGGAGCAGGGGAATAAGCTCACCAGTATGATAGAACTTGCCCGAGAAGCCCAAGTTGAAGGTGAAGTTGGGGACTAAGGTCCTGAGTTTGTTCTGGGTGGTCAACAGAGCCTGGGAAGAGTAGCAGGGACATGAGAAATCAGGAGAGAGCAAACCAAGCAGAAGAAAAATGAAAAGTAGCATTCTTCTTGCCAGGAAAGGGCAGGGACTGTACCTAAGACAAGCTCAGAATCAAGGAGGAGAGTCTGATAGGACAGAGCTTGAAACAGCTTCTAAGGAAAAGAAACTTAAGACAGGAAAAAGAAAGACTGACCTCAACATCAGCTACCTTCATGCGGGTACCTTCCTTGCCCACAAAGATGTCATCGATGTCTACCAAGATGTAGCGGTCAAGGTCCAGGCAGAGGCGCTTGCCGGTGAGGTACGCAACAGCATCAACGAAAACAAGTTTGTGGAGCCAGAAGGAGAGGCCGTGGCCAAAGAGGACCCGCTGGATGCCATCATGAAGCCCCAGGTCCTGTACCACAGTGGGGAGCCGGGCCCGGCGAGGCACTGGTCCCGGCACAGGGGGCTCAGCTGGCCGAAGGCTGGCAAGAAGCACTGGTTCATATGTGCTATGATTGGACTGGAAGATGGTCCAGTCATCACCAGGCAGTGGCCCAGGCTCCAGGCGGCTGGGGCGTGTCAGATGCAGTAGCGGGGCAGAAGGATTCACTTGGTAGTCTCGGAGCCCCACATTTGAGTGTAGAAAAAGGGGAAAGCCCTTGAGCTGGGCACTCAGTAGGCTATGCTCATGGGCTCGGAAAAAGCCAATGATGCCTACACCATACTCCACACAGTACCGGTCTAGCAGTTCCCGACTCCAAGCATCCAGGTTGACATACTTGAGCAGGTTCTCATAAATGACCAAGACATAGCGGCCACGGGTATGATCAGTCAGTGTGGGCATGTCCCCTCGGCAGGTGCCAGCTCAGTGCTGTAACGAAAACGACTAGACTCCAAGATGGCCACAATCTCCTGTCCCAACTGTGAGTATGCACTCTCCACAAACACAAGGACCACGGGTTCAGTTCGTGCTGTCTCTGGAGGCCTGGGGGGCCGGGGTGGAACTGGAGGCCGTGCAGGGCCAGGACCAGCTGCCCCACCACTGCTGCAGTCTCCCAAGGGCAGGGGCAATGGTTCCTTGGCCTTAGGGCTGGTGGATACATAGTAAGCCAAGAAGCCCATGGAGCCCAGACTGAAAGCAATCAGCAGCAGTATGAGGCGGTGCAGTTCCAGCTGCCGAGCTGGGCGCACCACCTTCCACAGCTTGAGCATGGCGGGGGAGGTAAGGCAGGGATGGGGACCACCTCAGGGGATGGGAGGTAGGAGTTCTATAGGCTGGGACTCTCTGGGAGGGTGGAAGGATACAAAAAGAGGGGAAAGGGATTCTCACAGGGTCAGCTCCCTGGAAGGGTGGAAACAAGTCCCCTTAGTATAGGGTAGGGGAGGTAGAAGGGGCAACAGGGAGCAACTGGACAGAGTCCATTGGTCTCAGGTCACCATGGCCCACTGGCCCATGGCTTCAGGATGCAAATCTAGCCAGGATCCACCTTTGGTCCTGGACGAACTCCTCACATCAGAGGTCAGCAAAGTTCACAGTCTCTCTGCTCACTATCTGTAAGAGAGATCAGTGGGTTACTTCTCTCCTTGAAACTGTCAGTAATCCATTCCCCTCTTCACCCCATCTCTCTTACCTCCTGCTCACAAGATGATTTGTTCTCCAAAAAAAAGCTCCTGTAGAAGAACAACACAATCTGAGTCTCATACCTTAGCTTCACAGCTTGTGCCCTCTCTTAGAATACTGGCTAAATTCTCCTCCCTGAGTTAAGTTCAGAAACGCAGCGCTCGACTGTAGGTCTGGAAGGGAACAAACCTCCCAGCAACAAGGGGCCAAACGGCCCAGGAGGCTGAAAATGAACCTGCTCTAAAAGGAGTTCCCAGCCCGTGACTGAGTAGTTGGCCAGCCAGCAGATCTGGCCTTCCTGTGAAGAAGGGACGGAAAGCCCTAGAAGTCCCGTGCTCCAACGAAATTATCAGTTAAGAGGAAACTCGTGTTTGCTAATCTTCCTCATCAAGTAAACCCAACATCACAAACGAACAGCACTAACGAACTTGCAGTCAGGTGGACACTATGGTGGGGGAAGAGGAAAGAGAAATGGTGCTAGCTAATCATTCTATTACCTTCCAAGCCCAGAACTTGGGGATTCTCTTTTCCATTGCTTGTGAAAAATTACCCATCCCTGCCCTTTACCTCACCTGTGCCAGTGTCAGAAGGGATGGTAAAAATGTAGCCCCAGAGCGGGCCACATCACTGGGACCTAAGAAAAGCTAGAGAGCTGAGTCCAGAGTCTCTCTCCTTATCCACTCCAGTTCTTCCTAACTTAGCCTAGGTGGTACTATAGCCTCATCCCTGAACAACTAAGACAGGTCTTGAGCTAGCCTAGAGAGACATGAGGGATTGAGCCGTTACAAAACCAGAGCAAACTGAGTGGGGCTGGGTGACAGAGAGCAACAGGAGTATCCAAGCAAAAACAGAAAAGCAGTAGGGACAGTATGACCAGAAAATAGTTTTAAGGAGATCTAATTCTGGAAACTTTTTTCCTTAAGTAGGTAATTGCTTCTAGCTTTACTGTCACTCTCCCCACCTGAGCCACTCCTAGTAAGGCCAGTGGCTGGCAGTCTCTACCATCCACCCACAGACACACACATCTCAGGGTGATTAAGTGGAGATAGGGTCCTTCAGAACTGACAGACAAAATGGCTCAGCTTAGGCCTGGGTAAAACAAATCAGTATGAAAAGGGAACTGAGAGAGGACCAAAATAGTGATGGGAAGGGATGAATCCTAAGAATTAGAGTAAATTCTTTGTGGAAAACAGCAGTGAGAAGACATCACTGTGGGGCAGTAGATATTGGGAGTATACCATCCATAATGTTAAAAATAATTCACATTTACTCAGGGTTTACTCTTTGTCAGCCATTCTTCTAAGAGCTTTTCATATATTTAATGCTCACACCAGCCCTAACAAGTAAGTAAGTAGATACTATTACTATCCCCACTTCACATGTGTGTCATTCGAGGTCCAGAGAAGCTTAATAACTTGCCCAGGATCACACAGCACAGTCAGTGAAGGAACTGGGATTCAAAGTCAGGCCTGTCAAGCTCCACAGCTCTGCTCTTAACCACTGCATTTTAGCTTCGGACCTAGAAGAAGCAGCAATATTAAGCGAAGGGGTGCTGAGGGAGGACTGGGGGAGGGTGTGGGCGGAATGATAAATACTGAAGTGAGATCCAAGGTGGAAGCCGATGGTGGGCGCGAGGGGATGCTGAATGGATGTGCAGCAGAGGAAGGTTTCTGCGGAGAAACCAAAGGGGTCACCCAGGCCCGGATGGCAGAGAGCAATGGTGGTGGGACCGGGGAGGCGGGGCTGTGGGCCCCGCGCTGGGAGACCAGCAGTGCAGATGCCGTGGGAGGGGGACCGAGTGGTCATACGGACGAGGCGGGCTGGCACACGGGATAAAGGATAGAGGGGCCTGCCGGGGGAATGTGGGGTCACAGGTGGGAAAGGAGGGAGCGGGACGCGGAGCACTGGAGGGGCAGGGCAAGGGGCGCGCTCAGGAGGGTCGGCGGTGACATCTGGGCGGGCGTCTGACTGGGAGAGCCCCGAGGGGAGGAGGAGGCCCAAGCTGAGGAGACTGAGGCCACCAGCAAGGCTGCTAGTGGAAGGGACGGCGCGGGGGGCGCGGGGAGCGCGGGACGCCACTGCGGGCGGTTTCGGCGGCCACACGGAGGGAAGTCTGTGAGAGGAGAACTGCGGGGACAGTGGGTGGGGGCCACACTCTGAGCTGAGGGGGTGGGGTCTCCCCAAGGGAGGCTCACCCGGCGGACTGGGCGGCGTCCCCGCGGTCCCCGGGCTCCGCCACGTCCCGGGGCTGCCCGGCTTCCCAGCTCTCGGGGCCTCGGGCCGCGTCGCAGCGGCTCCGCCATCTCCGAGCGAACGCTCTGCCGCAGCCGGACCCAACCACCGCTCCCACCGGGGGGAGGCGGCGCGCGGCTGCTCGCGACACTCCCTCGGGTCCCGCCGTCTCCGGGCCCAGCAGCCGCACGGCCCAGGTGCCGGGCCGCCGAACGGTCTCCTGCCGCGGTCGGCAGAGCCACGGCCTTCGAGACGGCGGGCTCCACGTCCCCGCAGCAGAGGTGCCCCCTCCTCCCCGCCCGGTGGCACAGTCTGGCGAGCGTCGGACGCCGCGGCTCCGGGAACAGGGGCGGTCCAAAGGTGCGGGATCTCCCACTCGGCACGACGGAGGGGGAGCCGGGCCGGCCCACTGAGGGGCGGGGGGGGGGAGTGAGGCGGCCCTGGACGCGGGCGGGGCCCGGGGGCGGGGCCAGATCTCCAGCTCACCTCCTGCGGGGCCCAAGTTCCTCCTCCCCAACCCAAACTCGCCTCAACAGCCCCGTGGACAGATTGGAGGCTGATGAACTTATGAGGAAGTTTTATTCTAAAATGGGCCCAAAAGGAGTGGGAGGAGGTACATCTCTCCACCTGAATGAAGCCTTGTAACCGAGGCAGCTAAAATCTAAGCCTATGGCCATAAGCCTCCAACAGCAGTAACGCAATGGACTCTTTAAAGGTTATTTTATTAAATATCTTCAGTTCAAGGTTTCATTGTAACAAAGCTATGAAGGTCTACCAACATTCAGAACAAACACTAACTATTTTTAAATTATTTCTATGTCATCATGCAAAAATTCTGCATCAAATGCCTTCCATCTCCTGTTTAAAAGGTGATTTTTTTTAATAGTCTATTGTCTATAGATGCTGACATTAGCCCCAGAAGAGGAGTAAGAATGCTAAGAAGTGGGGCTGGAGCAGCCATATGAAGCTATGGGTCTTAATGAACTCTAAGACCATTTGTCTTCAAGCCAGCAAAACCAAACCCTGTGGTGAAGGTGTCTGCGTGCTGGTACTGCAGGCTGCAGGGCAGGAAAGGGCAAGGTCCCAGGGGCTGGGGCATGCATGAGGTGCTCGGAGGAGCCTGGCTAAATCCAAGCACCAGCACCTGTGAGTCTCCTCTCTTCTCAGTTGGTTCCAAGGCAAACCTCTAGCTTTGCTCTTTTCCCAGCTCCTGTGCCTCCTCTTAAGGCACCATCCAGGGAGCTGGGGTCTCCCCACCTTTCCCCCAACAGTGCAGACGCTTGTGCAGGTAAGTCTACACAGTTGTTTTTGGGGAAGCCAAAGCCATGACCAACTGCTCCTCCATTATCTTCTCTGCTATCTGCTTAGAGTATAGATCTTTCCCCTCCTGGAATGAACTCCTTGAGCACAGAGAGGGACAATGCATGTAGGAGCCGTGGCTCTGGACATCTCTTTTGAGTACATGCAAGTGAGAGGGAGGGTGACGCCCATGCAGATTGTCCAGCAGTAAGTCTATGCTTCAGTTGGTCAGTAAAGAGGCCTGTTTAAAGAGGACACCTCTTCTTCTTGCCAAAGTAGTCAGGTCAATTTCTCAAAGACAGGAAAAGAGATGGACGTGCAGCAAGGGAAGAGTAAGAAGGGAGGCAGCCCTGCGGGCAGCCTGAATGCATAGAAACAACCATCAACTCAGTCCTGCTTCCTCACTCCTCCCGTCCCACAGGAGCACTTGGCAGAGGGCCCAGGCCCAGATGAGGGTCAGCACAGGGACCACCAGCATGAAAAGGCAAGACAAAGATGGTCCAAATCAGCATGGAAACAGAACTGCCAAAGGCAGTAGGGGGAGCCCAGACCAAGGCCTGGCTCTCTTCTTGCTAGGTTATAAGAAAACAAACACGAAGCAAAGCGGCAACCCCTCCCACTTCCCAGCTGCAAGGATAGGGCCTCAATATCAGGGCCCGCGTGCATTGTGCATCCTATAGAAATGGATGAGTAAGTGAGTGCATGTCAGACTAACACGAGGTTTCTCATCAGCTTCTTAGCGGACACACTTCTGCAGCACCAATTCTCTTCCCTTCTACACTAATGGTACAGTACAGCAACATCCGGGCCACTGCTTCTCAGTCCTGAGGCCACTGCTTCCCAGCTGCCTCCACAGCAAGCTGGGAGCTCCGCGCGTTCTCTCCCAAGTAGGTCCGATGGCCACGATGTTCTCGTCAGCCTCACTCTAGGCGCATCACAAATTCTGAAGAAGTCCATTCCTAGATCTGGGGCAGGCAGGCCACCTGCAATCACATCACGGCCCCCAAAGCTCCGTCAGAGTTCTCGTCTGGTCCCCCGAGTCCACGGAGGCCAGAGGCTGAGCTCACCTATTCAGAGCCCGTTGGTGAGCCCACTGTTCGCACCAGGATGGGTGTCACACAAACTCCTGCAGTCTTCCTAGCCCAAGGGCCATCGGTGATTTTAAAATGCATCATGGTATGGATCCTGTTTTTTTTAAAACAATCTTTTTTTCTTTTTTTTTTTCCTTAAATGTAAAAAACACCTCGGTACAGCAGAGACAGACATGAAGGGCGGGCGGGAGGGCTGCATGCAGGGGCGTGCATTGGCTGCTGCCGCTTTGTAATTTAATTGTTTTAAACCTCAAACGAACAGGACTGCCGCTGTCACTCAGGCCCTCCAGAGCCACTGGCTGCGAAGGTTCGACCTCCGGCTGGGATCTCCTAATGCCCCTGTCAAACAGGACAGACGTGGTAACAGAACAGAGGACAATACACATACAGATGAGTTCCAGAGGCTTAAACACGCTACACACACAGCCCAGGTCTGCCTGGGAAGGTGGAGGATAGGGAGAAGCTAGTGTTTACATGTTAACATTGCCTCACGTTTGCTGAGCATTTACTAGATGCTTTACTTACAAGTATCTTACCTAATCCTCACAACAACAAAGGAGGTAGGCACCACTCCTTCCCTCTTTTTGACAGCTGAGGAAGATGAGGCTTAGGGCGGGGAAGTAACCTGTCCAAAGTCACCCAATTGGGAGTCATGGAGCCAGACCCAAGTCTGTCTGACAACCACCACACTGTGCAGCATTTGCTACTCTTCTGAGATGGCCCATATATCCTCCCCCAGTGCCACCTCTTAACCTCTCTTCCTCCTCTGACCCGACCTGTCCCAGCCCCCCCAAGCCCCCCCAGGTGCACCTGTGGCTGAGTTCACTGCAGCGGTGCGGCAGGGGCCCCTGAGCAGTGATAGTGGACATTGAGCCACTTGCCATCCCGGCGGTGCCAGACCCGGGTCTCCTCCGACTGGCTGGTGCGAGGCCGACCCTGCCCATCGATGTACTGGGTGAGGCGGATGTAGGCGATGCAAGCTGCGTCCTCTCCGATCACATGGACATGCGGGTTCAGGATGGTGGTGTGGATAGGCTTGCTGTTCTTGGATAGGACTGCAGGGGGAAGGGCAGGGTGGGGTAGGTAGGAGGGCATCAGGCCTGGGAACCAGCATCTTCCTCCCAGCCTGCACTTCCTGTCTCATCCTATCTCCAGCAACCACTCTGGAAGTCTCCAAGGCCCCCATATACATTCCAGGGGGCCAGGAAATCCCATCAGATTGGCCTCAGTTATTCAGAAGGAGAAGAAAGGTGGGAAGCAGTGATAACATCAGCTAGGGTTTTAATCAGACATTGTACTGGGGGTTTTACATGTGAGCTATGTTCCTTGGTTGATACTGATTTTCTTCGTTATAAGATAAGGAAATAGGCTCAAGGAGGTTACGTAATTTGCCCAAATCACACAACGTTTGAACTCAGGGCCATCTTAACAAAAGCTCATGATCTTTCTACTCTGCCAGGTGGGTGTAGATTTCATAAGGGCTTGCTGTTCCTAATAAGGGCTGTAGTGCAAAATCAAGAACTTAAAATATTCAGAATTGATTTATGATTTTTAAAAGGGCCAAAGTTAAAAAAGAAATCATCAAGGCACCAAGCCTGGGATATTCCCAAAGTTCCCAGGATCTGGGGTAAAGCCGAAAGAAGAGGGACGGACTGCCATTATCAGCAAACACTGTGAATTGTGTTGTTTTTACTGAGATGTGCATTTTAGTTCAAGTGTTAGGGGCTACATGAGACCTTCCAGAGAGCTTCTATAAATTCTGGAATTGCTGCTGGCTGATAGAATTACTTAAGATAACCTAGGGTTTACAACTGCAGCTGAGACATGGAGAAAACAGTGGAAAAATAAAACTCAAGGCAGGATGGGGAAGGCCCAGGATAAAATGGGAAAGATGAGAAAAAAATAAGGAGGGGGACAGTCTTAGAAAGATGGGAGGGGGTCATGAATCAGCTTCTTATACCCTAAGAAATTCCACAAACTGTCCAGAGCACATACTCCCGCCCCCACCTCCAGCAGGGACGCCCATCTCCCTCGGACGGACGGAGGGAGGACCCTAGCCACAACTTCCAATCTCACAATCAACAACAGTGCCCTGTTACTTGCTTGCAAATTCTTATCGTGGTTTTAATTTTCCTCTGTTGTGAAACCTGCAGACCCAGCCTTCCATTATTGCCTGTTGAGATCATTTCCACCTAATCTCAAATGGTTTCCAATCATCTTGGAAAGAGGTAAGGCTTAAAGAACTACAGTGACCCCGACTGGGGCAACTGGCACCGCCATGAGGCAGCTGCAGAATGGAGGGGCACATGGGCCCTGGAGGAGGCCCTCAAAGGTGCCAGTTTAAGACCGTCCTCAGGGCACAAGGAGGCAAGCACACAGACCAGGGTGCAGCAGGTGGGTCCAGGAAGGGAAGAGAGAGCAACTGGGAAGGGGAGAAGGCAAGTGGGGACAGAGGCAAGGGGTGAGGGGCAGGCAGGAGTATCTCAGCAGCACGAACCCACTCACGATTCTCAAAGTAAAACTTATGGAAATCCATCCCTTCCACGAGGTTACCGAGGGCCTCAGGCTCAAAGGAAGTGAGGCCTGGATCGCAAATCTTCCTGCAGAAACAAAACAAAACAAAAAACAGCTTGTCAATCTTCTATGGGAATCACCTCTCTCTCCTCCTGATCAGCGGCGCCTGTCCTGCAGCAGCTTAGTTGTGGGCTAGGACCGACAAGATGGCTGAGATCTTAGGGCCCTGCCTGCTGAGCAGCTTAGCGCTGCCCTTTCCACCCTCGGCCAGAACACCACGGCAGGCTCCATCACTGGTGTCTACCTGGAAGGGCTCCTGGGCGAGGGGCCTGGAGTTTAACTCAGACACTGTGCCCAAGGCACTTTGGGAGAGGTGACTTGGGTCTCAAGGGAATGAGCCTCTACTCACGTGTAGGCCTCAAAGTCCCCATTGTTGATGGCCTCAATCAGTTGTTCTGTGATCTTAACGATCTCCTGTTTTCGCACTGTGGGGGAAAAATCCAGCAATTTACTCGCGTGAGACTGGGGCCCTCCCAAGGGACCGAAAGCCCTCCCCAATCTTTCAGAGAATCCCCTGTGATCACTTTGACAAAGACATCCCTCTCCTCTGTTTGTAAGGCCCTCTGTGGGAAGAGTGAGCCCACGTTTCTCTCCACGGCCCCTCTGTTGTCTTAGTTATGGTTCTCTGGCCTTTGCCTCCCTCTCCATCAACAACCAGCATGCAGAAAACACTCTTGAATTTGTAACAGCCGAGGAGCCTGACACACTGTGATATTCTGCCCTCAGTCTGTTTCCCACCCCTAGCAGGTGCAGCCTCTCAAAAAAGCATCTCCCAATATGGCTGTTTCCACCACCCACTTCTCTCACCTGAAGGAGCTCAGTCAGGTCTCAACTGCCCCCCACCCCACCCCCAGCGCTTACTCAGTGGCTCAGAACTTAGCCCTGGGCGACAGCCAGCCAGCCTGAGAGCAGAATCTAGCCAGGGATGAGGGCTTGAAAGGGTGAACAGAGCCCTAGGAGGAGGCTTGATTCTCTTCACCTTGCTCCTCTCCTCCACAGGGCTTTTCTGGGATAAAGGATCTTGAAACTATAAACACTTTTTAAATGGAGGCTCTCACCAGAGAGATGGCTCCAGTTACCCTGGACAAGCCTTGGAAAAGCTCTAAATCTCACACCAGCTCTCATGCCAGGATGTGTCCCTCAGGAAAACCAAGAAAAGGCTCAGACTGACAGGCAGGCAGAGCTGGTGCCCTCAGAGCCTCCCCCTTCTCCGCCCCATCCCCAGCCAGGGGACTGCTGGTGACACCCTGCTCTCAAGGGCAGCTCACTTATAGGGAGCACCACTATTAGCAGAGGCTACTGCCAGGGTAAACGGGGATGGGCCTCAGACTGAGCTGAGGCAAACACTGCCTGGAGCCCCAGGCCGGCCCAGGCCACAAACCTTTCCTCATAGGAGCAAGACCAATGCAAGCATAAAAACAACAGCCAAGGGGCACTGCTGGGAGAGGGCAGTGCAGCCAAAGGTACAGGCAAGAGGGGGCTCCATAGCCATCAGCACCATTGGGGGCCGGGGGTGGGGTGGGGTGGGGTGGTGGGCAGCTCTAGGTAAGCAGCAGGTTAGGGGAACCAATGAGCTCTACCCCTTTCTAGGGGCGAGCAGGTATGTACACACACACACACACACACGCACACACACAAACACACACACTCACTCTCTCTCTCTCTCTCCCCCCCCAACCCACCAAACCCCTCTGAGGACCTGACTGGGGCCCTATGGGTGAAGAGGATCATGTTTAGGAACTCTAAAAAGGATAGATGGTAGGAGGGAAAGAAGCAGACAAAGGCATCCTCTACAAAGACACAACGAAGAATATAAATACAAGCTACCGTTAACCCAGCAAAGCATCACATCAAGACATTCTACCATCCCATTTATTTTTCGTAACAATGCTATGAGGTAGGTGCCATTTTATGCCCACTTTGCAGATAAGGAAACTGAAGCTCTGGATGGTTAAACTACTTTGCACGTTTTTGAAGGCAGTGTAGCTGGATTTACACTCAGGCCTGTCTCACCCCCCAGCTCTTAATATGATACTATGCTGAACCTCTAGAAGCACCACATCCCAAGATGGTTTCTTGAATAAGGCAGTTTCACCCTCCCACCCAACTCCCACCACCTTGGACCTGACTTCTGACTCTGGCTTTCTTCCCAGCTCAGTGCTGAGGCAAGGCCCACTCCACGTCCCACTGACCTTCTACTCCGTCCCTTCATGCCACGTTCTTACACCCACTCTTCCCCATGTCTGTGGGCCCCAGTGTCAAGGGCCCCTGCCTGGTCTTAACAGCACCTCCAGTCAGCTCCCCCACCCAGCAGAGGCCGAGCTGAAGCTAACTAAGATGGACTGCTGGGTGGGGCTGACAGCTGGGGGTGTGGATCCCTGAGGGGCTTCAGGATGAGCCAGGGAGACGGAAGCCAGAATGTGCCTCCCTCACACTTACTGGCTGAGGAGCAGAGAGAAGGCTGGGGCTGCATGCCTGCAGAGGGGGCTGTTCTGTCCCGGGAGCTCCGTCCTTCAGGCACCGAGCTGCCATTCCCAGTGCGGAGCGGGGCAGCTAGCCAGCCAGGGCAGGGCAGGGCAAGGCAGAGCAGCCAAAACAAACAGAACAAGGCAGGTGAGCGAGCAAGCCAGACAGGACCCGAGCCCGTGGCACTGAAGAGCTGGGGCAAGGCGGCGCCTCGGGCTGCTGTGGACACTGGACCATGTCCTACGCCACTGCCTCTAACAGAGGCCTCCCAGCTGAGAGCCCCAGGACAGGGCACAGACCTGGGACTGTGGCTTCCAGAGGAGCCTTTGAACAGCCTGTATGAGGACCCCTGCTCCCAGGGAAGACGTCCTAGGGGGCGAGGCTACAAGGTCAAGAGCCCAGCAGTGAAGGAGCCGCTTACTCTACCAGCATCACCAGAACTGAATCGATCTGATCTTAATCCCAGCAGCACCGGAGGCACTGTTCTTTACTGCCTTACATACTTTTATATGCCTTATGCTTTCTATGTTTCTGATCACCAAAGGTTTGTTCTTCTCTTCTTGCCCCTGGGCATGCTCTCTCAACTCTGTCCTGCAACATTCCTCCAGCTTTTCTGAGAATCTGGCCTAAGGTCACTTACTGAAGGCAAAGGGAGCAATTCTGGGAGGCCGAACCACAGAGCAGGACAGAGATTCCCCATGGTCTGGCCTGCCATGCCTCCCCACACCCCCTGGCATTCTGGCCAGGCCCGAGCTTAAGCTGGTGGTCTTCACAGGACCACTGGGACATGGTCAGATGTGTTTCTGACTCTGTCATTTACACCAAGGCTTTGTGATGAGAGTGACCGACCCATCCCAACGTGCCCAGGACTGTCCTGGTGTTAAAACCCAAAGTTCTACATCCTGGGAATCACGTCAGTCCTGGGAAAACTGGGACCCTACTAGTGGCTCATGGTATCTGTAGGCTACTTCTGCAGGGACTCAAGATGTCCCTGTTCTGGGATGTCACTTCATTATTAGCAACAGGAACAGTTCTCTGAGCCCTGGGCCTAGAAGGGATCGAGAAAAGCCCTAACTTAGCTATCTTAGACTTGGGGTCAAAGAAGAGAAGTCTCTTGCCCTGCCCAGCAATATCAGACTGGGGCCTCATATCTTAGCCCGTGAAAAGCAGCTTTTATGTCAAACCTTCTCCTGGGATATTAAGGAGCCACTAATCTCAGTTCTGGGGGCGGACAAGCCAGGTGCCCCACTGGAACCCAGGTGCCTGAGACACTGCTGGGGCCCCTTCCCCACCAAGGGCCAGCACCTACCTTTGAGGTCCTCATCTTCTGTGGTGGTATTGCAGCTCTCTGTAGAGCCCTGTAGGCCAAAAAGAACGTGTTTCTATACATTCAGGCCCTTGGAAATCAGAGGAGCCAAGCAGAACAAAAGCATAGTATGTGCTCCTACAGGAGTTTCACCCTTGCCATCTCGACTCTTACGAAACTCTGGATTCCCAAACACGTTCGCGAGTCTTCCCAACTCAGCACATGTACCATTTATCCAGGCATTTGGGCTAAAACCTAGAGTCATTTTCTAGGTTTGATTTTATGTTGACTTTCCTTTTTTTCTCTAATGTCACAATTATCCAATCTAAAAATTAAATCTGTCAGTTCTACCCCCAAAATAAATCCTGTGTCTTACTTCTTCTCTTCAAAGGCTACAACCTGAGTCCAAGATACCAACATCTGGCATCTGAACTATGACAATAGCTTCCTGGCCTCCCTGCTTTCACATGTGCCTCCTCCCTAAAGTTCTTGCCTGTAACATGGCCAGAGTTTTTCAAAGTGTAAATCAGACTCTATTACTCCCCTACTAAGAACCTCCAACAGCTTCACATTGCTGCTGGAATAAAATCCTATCCAGTTCTACAGAGCAGGTCCTGCCTGCTTCTCCAACTGTACCAGCCTCGTGCCATTGTCCCCCTGCCCCCTACACTCTTAGCTCTGATTTCCTCTGTCCCACAGAGGTGCCACGCCCCTGTCCCTGCCATTCCCTCTGTCCAGGGCACTCTGCCCCACAGTCTGCCTGGCTGTCTCATTTTAGCTCAAGTATCACCTCCTGAGGGAGGCCCTTCCCTGACCACTTAACTAAAGACCCTATTCACTCTCCATTTACTTTGCACTATTTTCTTAATAGCACTTATCACTCCTGGATTTTATTCTATTTATTTGGTTTTTGGTTTATCACCTGCCTCTCCTATACCTGTGGAGAGGGATTTTGTCTTGTCACCTCTTGTAAACCAGAGCTATGGATGGTCTTGGGCTCAATAAATATTTACTGATGGCAGTGAAAATAAGGAGACAAGATCATTGAGGGCATAAAGGAGTGTGGCAATGGAGAATGGAAGCTTGAGGGTCTGATTATACTCTGGCCTCTGTTCTTCAGGCCAATGTTTACTCTCATTTAAACTTCAAAGGTCATGGAGGAAGGTTCTCTTATTATTATCCCCAGTTTACAGATAAGGAAACTGAGGTGTAGACTGGCAGTGACTTGTCCAGCAGCCCAGGGCCTGTCTGACTCTAGAGGCTCAGAATCACTAAGGTGTAACACCCTTCCTGACAACAGAGCAGGTAACAGGCACACACTGCCCCCGCCCAGGCTCTGCAAACACCTTGGCCTCGAAGTGCTGCCATTTGCAAGGGCCTTAGACACCGTGACCCAGCCCACCTGTTTCCTGCTGGCCTTGAAGAGCAGGAGACTGGCTCAGGAGCCACTCACCTTGATCCCATCTGTAGCGTTGTGCACCACGGTGGTTTGTGGTTCCTGTGAGAGAAGGTGAAAATTATCCCCCTGACCTGGGGATAGACCTAACGCTCTTCCTGAGGGACCCCACCCCTAGCCCAGTACCCTCATACACTGACCCTATGATGACCACTGAGGCCTGCTCACCAGCCATTCCCACAACAAATCCTGGCTCAGCTGGGTCCCAGACAGCTGGAATCCCCAGACAGCCGGAAGCCCCAGATTTAGGGGACAGCCCTGGCTGGTAAGGAGGAGAGGCCTGGTACTTAATGGAAGCAGGAACTGGGGAAGCTTAGAGGACAAGGGCCTCTGTTCCCGACTTCTGCTGGATCTGGTATTCTTTCCCCCATGGGACAAGTATATGCGAGAAGCTGGGGGGCTACGGGCACAGATCGGGCCCTGCCAACAGTGTTCATCAAGAGGTGTGTGAGAGGCAGGGACACAAGGAGAGTGGACTGAGGTCTCCCAGAAAGACCAAGGATGGCCCTCAGCAAGATGACCCCAGAGAGCTGCCTGCTTCACCCGCCCTCTGCCTTTCCCGGAGTTCCTGTCCCTAAGGCACCAGAGCAGGCAGCACGAGGGTCCACAGGAGGGAGGAGGGAAAGGCATGATGAGCCCTCCCTCTCTCCCAGTCACCCCCCTTCCCTCCCGGCTCAGTCTAGTCAGCCACCGCAGACGGAGCTCCAAGAGCACCCAGGGCCCCTCGGGGAGCCCAGACAGAACTCGGACAGCATGGGCAGCCCCGGGCTCTCCAAGAACCCAGAGACATCAGTACCATCCAGAGGTGGGGGACCCCAGCCCCTCTTCTGGTTCATGGCTTTGCAGAGGAGAGGCAGAGGCCTATTTTACAAGGAGGCCTCCAAGAACTGACGTACAGGTCCCAGAAAGCTCCTGCCCTCTCCTTATATAAGCCACTCACCTTCCCGGCCCCACAGCAGACCCCCTGGGGCCCGGCCTGGGGCGGGGAGGTTTAGCTGAGAGCCCTGATCACTCTTCCCCCAACAGCAAAAGGAGCAGCAGCAGCAGTTCTGCCATGCAGGACGGAGCGGGCCAAGCGGGCAATGAGGGGGGAGGGCCTCTGGGCAGGACACAAAGCAGCCTGCGCTATGGGGACGAGAAAGGAGCAGGGCCAAGGAGGCCTGGGAGGGAGGGCAAGAGAGGAAGGGGATGAGCGGGAGGCAGCCAGGGGCGGGGGCGGAGAAGCCGTAGTCAGGAGGTACCATGGCCGTCTGCAAGGGCGCGGGCTCTTGGGCTGGGCTTACGAGACTGTTTTTGTTGTTGCTCTGTGGCTGAGACAAGAAAACAGATGGTTTAGTTCCTCTAGAGTCACCAAAGCTGCTCAGGTTCGACTCCCAGACCTCCCTTGACCCCCGGCCTGGCCCGGAGGAGCGAGGCCTGAGATGGCCTCGATAACACTTTGGGATGGGAGCAATGGCTGGAGAGATGACCAGAGGAGCCTGGAAACCTAGTCCTAGAGGCATCCTTGAGGTGGTACGAGCCCAAAGAGTTGTTTTAAAGCCTCTCTCCAGAAATCTCTGCTTATGCCAGATGCCATGTCACTGCACAATCATACTTGACCCAAAGAAATTCAGGATCTTCTCACTTTACAGGGAGAAAGGAATGTGGTTTATAAGAAAGCATAACAAATTCAGAACTCTGGGTCCCCTAATGATGGGCAATCTCCTGCTGCCCTTTCAACCTGCTACCTGTATTTCCTTCCCCTTAAAACACCAAACTGAAGCCTGATCTGAAATGAAGAGGAACAAGAGGAGAAAGAAAACCTAGCCCAGGAGATGGTGTCCAGAGAGGAAAGGGGTGGAATTCGGGTACAAAATGCATCCACTGACCCCAGGGGGCAGAAACAGGGCTGTGCTTGTTGGCCTTTCTGCCTGATCAATCTTAGACTTGGTCAGCCAGGAATGAGGACAGAGCTCCAAAGAGAATCCAGATAGGGGCTGTGGCAGCAGTCCCAGAACCCAGTCCCCAGGAAGGAGCAGGCTGCCCAGCAGGCCGACATTCTTAACAGCAGCAGACCACTGGGGTTATCTCCTTGACTTTCAAAGCACTACATGGACTGGCACAGCAAGGGAGGGTGGGGAGAGGATGGCGAGGAAGGAGGCCAATCTCCAGGGCAGGGAGTCATACCGATATTCTCTGCCTCTTACAATCCCCTAACTGTCTCTCTGGGAGACCCAGGGAAGCTGGTGGCCACGGAGAAGCAGCCTGATGCCTATGAATTCTTCAACAGGCAGAGACAAATGCATAGCTACCATCTCTGTGCAGGGCGCAAATGAGGACACACTGGCAGATAGGACGTGCTTCTTCTCTCCTAGGACACATGGAAAGCCACCCAGACTGCCCCACTTCTTGCCTGGAGTTCTCTTTTATCACCCCTTGGACCAGACCTGAAGCCATCTACCACTAGCTTGCTGTCAATGGTTGAGATGTCCCCAAACCCAGGGCTAGGCATGGAACCTCAAGCAAGCACCAAGTGCTATAAGACTCCACTGAACTCTGCAGGCTGAACAGGGGTCCCAGGAGTAGCCAGGATGTGGATCGAAATTCACGTGAGCTCTGCTCTCTTCCATTCTCCCCAGGAAAGAGCTGAGCCCTCCTAGCTCTGCGGATACAGACTTGTTTGGGGCTGACTGGAGAAGGCTATCCTGTTTGGAAAGCCCAGCTGAGACAGAGACCTTGGCAAGGGAAAAGGTCTGCAGGGTGCCTGTAAAACCTGCTATATCTGCAAAGGGCTGGGATGTCACCCAGGTGGCCCCACCTCTGGCTTTAATAGATGGTTTCACAAGGATTCAGGCTGCTGTGTTCCCCTGGGTGCCCTGTGTCCCATGAGAAAGAAGATGCGCTCTCAGCAGGCTTTCAGCTGTTCCCCTGCGGGCTGGGAAGGAAGGATGAAATATTGGGCACAGCCTGCTAATGGGCACTAAAGGCCAGGAGAGTAAGGCTCAGAGCTGTGAGCCTACAACCAGCTCCTCTGCACATTACACAGAGGCCCACGGCTGCTCATGCCCGGTGAGCAGGGCCTCTCCTCCCGAGACACAGTGAGTGAGGGTCTCCCCCTGTGCAGGCCACTGACCCCGTGTCCCTGCCAGCTTCACATCCTGCTCTGGGCTGCTGGGGCAGTCCAAGCTCTGCAGCAGGGGGTGCCAAAGCACACATTCCAATGCCTGTTTTTAAGGCCTCCAGGCGACTTTGGGCAATGGCCCCGGCCTGGCAGGTCAGGCCACACCTGCCCACACGGCACAGACATGCAGTGAGGATGAGTGAAGCACACGCACATGGCAGAATGGGTTTGCGTGGCTGGCAGGCGGGCGCAGGCAGCATGGAGCGGGCGGATGGGTGGGCAGGCAAGGCTCACCATCAGGTGCACGCTGGAACTCGACTTCCTTTTCTGGACACACCACAGCAAAAGGGAAAGAGAAGGGGAAAGAGGAGGTAAGAAGAGAAGCACAGAGACGCTGCAGGTTAGTGCACCAGCGTGGGCTCTGCCTCAGGAGACAAGAGCAGAAGGAGGAGACCTGGAGTCCAGCACCGGCAGGGTTAAAACAGCACCTAGACCAACAGGCACACACCCTCTCCAGACCCTGGGGGAGGAAGAACTCCTTTACTGTCAGGTTCACAAATAGAGATTTAGCATATTCTGAGGTGTCTCAACCTTGCTCAGAGAAAACCTCTTAAAAGGAGATTAAGTCAAGTCTATGAGAATAAGTAACATTTTCCTACAAATATATAGGTTTGGGCTTATAAGCCTAGCTCAACTGTAGGATTGTTTATTTTCTCTTATTACTAGGTCTGCCTGAAATTCGAGTGAGCAGCTCTCAGATAAATACTGAAAGCTACTCTAGGTCATCGTCAGCTTTAACAACATTTGACTTCTGAGCCTAGACTTTTTCACTGCACCCCTGAACTGCTTTTCAGATAAAGATGCTGAGCTTTTGTAAATCATCTGACACACATTAAATTTTGGCATCCCTTTCTTCATTGGTATGGCCATGCTCGTTTATAAGATGTCAATGTTTTATTGCATTTTGCAATTAGTGGGAAATGGAAAAATAAGAGTGCTGGTGATTAAAAGTACAGTGATCATATGGACACAAAGATGTAAACTAGCGGGAATGCTGTGAAAGCACTGATCCCTTAGCCTCGACTAGATGTTCAGGGACTTTACGTTCAAATGTGAAACAAGAGCATAAAAATAAAGGCCACATGGAACACTGAAAATGTATCTCGGAAGACTGTGTTTAAAAGGTGAGAGGTGGGGGAGGGTAGAGCTCAAAGTGGAAAAGCGCATGCTTAGCATGCATGAGGTCCTGGGTTCAATCCCCAGTACATCCTCCAAAAAGTAAACAAACAAACAAACAAACAAACCTAATTACCTCCCCCCACCCCGAAACAAACACATAAAAGATGAGAGGTAACTAGGAATTTTATGAAGAGCTCTCTGGGAGACAGAACTCCCCTTGGAACATGTCTATCACTTGACAACTGCATATTCATCTGATATCCAACAAATGCTCATTGAGGGCTATTCTAGGCACTGTGAACACAGGTAAAATTTTTCTGCCCTCAAGAGGCTGACATTCTACTTTAGGAAACATTTTTGAGAATGTATTCTATTCAAAACAACGGGACTACAGGTATTGGAAAGAATGGTCAACAATTTGGAATCAGCTCTAAAGAAAAAGAAAGGCTGAACATCATCAGGTGGCTTTTATTTCACCTTTCCATGTACACCCAAACATGAGATTTTACTTCCAAATTATCCAAAAAAGAGGAACTTGCTTCACATTCATTTGTACCCTTAACCCTTTGTCCAAGTAGAGTGTTGACACTTTGAAGGAAGGTCCATATGTTATTTGTCTTGGTAATCTCCACGGTGCCTGGCAAAATGCCTTAAAGGCGGGATATGTTTGCTAAAGTAAACCAGGTTGTGGGCCCTGGCTTTTCACCAGGCAAAAGCAGAACCCCGGTTCCTAACTTGTCCAGAACTTGCAGGGGCACAGACCGGGCCTTGCAGCTCGCTTTCACCCGGACCTTGCCTTAGGCGGACTCTTCCTGCTGCCCACTTCTACAATGGGGAGAAAGTTCCCAACTTGCTCCCGGCTGGCTCTCTTTCTCCTAAACTGTTCTGCATGAAAACCTGAGATAATCCTTTCTATACAAGAGCTGTGGGGTGAGGGGTGGACAGACCTCTTTCAATTTCTCTCTCCATCCCTTTAGGGTTTCACCCTGAGCCAGGCATAGCTGGGCTCCTTCTCCACCAGCATCCTGCAGCGCTGTTTAAGCCCCAGATCACTTTTTAAGAACCGTATTTCACTTATATTTAGAAATTAAGTAAAATCTTAAACCAGAAAAAGGTTCAAGCCTTCTTTCCTCACTTAAACAAATTTTCAAACAGTACTTAAGAAAAATAACAATTATTTTTATTTCTTTGTTTCTTGCTTGCTTGCTTTTTTTTCTTTCTTCCTTCCTTTCTTTCCTTTCTTTTCTTTCTCATTCTTTCCTTCCTTCCTCTCTCCCTCCCTTCTTTATCTTTCCTTTTCTCTGTTTATCTTTTCTTTTCTCTCTCTCTCTCTCTAAGACTGGATGGCCATTCTGGCCTGGGACTAGCAGAATGCACAAGTTGTCCTCAACTAGGGGCCCCTCAAGTCTTGTCCCCACAAGTGGCTCTCACTCCCCAATAGACCCTGGGTCACTAGCACCTAACTTCAACAAAACCTAACCAGAACCTGAAGTTCCCAAATTCAAACGCACAAGGTAGACTCACTGCTCAAACCAATGCTAATACTGAGCATCCTGTGAAAGCTCCTGGACAGCTGCAAAGAAGCCTCCCTGTGGACTTTAAGCAGCAGGAATTGGGGAACAAGTGGGGGTGGGGGGCTAGGAAAGGAGGATGAGGTCTAAAAGAAAGAACCAGGATGCTCACAGCTCAGGATCTTCTGAGCAGCCTCACAGGCCTCCCTGATAACACAGGTTATCAACTTGACTTCCAAGAGGGCCCAGAAAGGCAAACCCCACACATTTTGCCTCATCTTCCCCTTCCTCTTTCGCAGGACTTCCATCCAACCATGCTGTCCATTGTTATATACCTGCTCCTGATTATAAAAGGAATGGAGCCACACATTACAAGCAACTTGGGAACAGAAAAGAGGGGGAAAACACCCCTAATCCTATCACTCTTGCCAGTCCTTTCTCATATCCAATTTAAACATACCATTGTAAGCTATACACAAGTTTATGCCTTTTTTTATGCCTTACTTTTGAAAATAAATAGTATTTTGATTTTTACTGTGATTATCAAAGTAATGCACAGTCTAAATGAAAAATGTAGAAAATACAGAAAAATGTTTAAAATAAGTTTCCCAAATTTCCCGCACCTAGTGAAGTTACTATTAAAACTTCAGTGAATTTTCTCCCAGTTCTTTTTCTATATACGTACTATCCACTAAATATAATCCACAAGTACTTTATTTTAAACAAAATTTAGACAACAGTGTATGCACTGCTTTATATGCCACTTTTCCCACTTAATGCATTTCTGTCATTATATAATCATAAAAATTAATAACTTTGTAATGGTCCATTAGATTTCCCATAATTATTTAGTCATTATCTTGTTGGCATCTGAAATTGTTTCCCATCTTTTCAGTTATAAATAATGTCATGTTGAACATCTTTCTGCTTTCAGTTTTTTCATATTTTGAATGATTCCTCTAGGACAAATTCCCAGAAGTTCAAACTAAAGGGTTAAAAAAAAAGGGGGGAACATTTTGACAGTTTTTGACACACAGCCTGCTTAGGAGGGGTCATTCCAATTTACACCACTGTCATGAACTGAAGAGTCAACAAATGGCACCTCATTTCAACCTGCATTTCTGATACCAATGGGGCTAAACATCCACACTAGTTAACCTGTCCTACTTCCTCTTTTCAGACTGTCACTGCATCTTCTCTGACCATTTATCTGCTGAGTTTTAGGGGATATTATTAGATAAAGTTCTTTTGTATAAAAATAATATGAACTCCTCCCATCACACCTGCTATGAATACCTTCCCCAACCTGTCTACTGTTGGCCTTTTAATTTTGGTTGGTCATTCCCCCTTACATACTTACATCTTAGCCTCTGGTCCCACCACTATCTTTCAAGTCTTTTCTCAAGCATGAAACTCATTTATGAAGCACATATCAGAGTCAGACACTGGGCTAGGTTCCCCACCTATGTTCTCATTTAAAGTGATTTATTTATTGATTCTGTGTGCCTACATGACATGGTTGCACACCTCTGTTCTTCCTCCATTTCCCTTGCTGATTCCTGGGTCAGGAATTCCCTTAATATCATAACCCCGAAACTGTGCCTTTCCTGGACTTTTAAATTTTCCTGTGCTTTGGATTCACATGGAGGAAGAGGAGAATTATTAAAATTCAGGTTCTGCCTCCCACCCAAGGCTTCCTGAATCTGAATTCCAGGTTGGACCCCGGAATCTGTGTATTTTAACTAGCTCCTTAGGCTAGTCTTACATGGCTGTGCCTGACTCATCCTCAAGGCCAGTACCTAGAAAGTTCAGCTAGAATCCTATTCCTTAATGACACCTTTATCCATCTTCTCACCACCATCTTAGTTGTCACTGCTTTACGTCAGGTC
Organism: Camelus dromedarius; assembly: GCF_036321535.1. NCBI lineage: Eukaryota > Metazoa > Chordata > Mammalia > Artiodactyla > Camelidae > Camelus > Camelus dromedarius. Next base: position 30,838,503 of record NC_087443.1, on the reverse strand, counting down.
CTGTTTTGTGCAGTCACTCTTTGCTTCCACGATACAGAAGCTACTCGAGTTCCCAGAAACATTATGCTGCTTCAAACGTGTGTTACCTTCACATGGGCTACAGCCTGGAGTATCCTTCCCCCTCCTCTCCCCTCCTTAACCCGCAAAATCCAACTAGTACTTCAAACTCAGATCAGAAGTCATCTCCTTGAGGAAAACTTCCTGTTCTGGCTCAGATGCTGGTCTCTCTGCTCCCCCAGCGCCTGCCCTGCATCATCTCCTTCACAGACCTTCCCAGAACTGGTGGTCTCCTTGTCCCCCACTGTGAACACTTTAAAGAGTGGGTTACGTTGTTGCCTTCCCAGCTCCTGACACGCAGACTGGCTGAGTGAGTGGACTCATGAAATTCACTCACTGAGAGTCCCCAATCCCACATCCAGCACTGACCTCCCGAGGCTACACTAGGTATCTCCCAGCACCTTTAAAGACCTCTCCACCCAGACCCCCACCTCTCAGTCTCAGTGTGGTCAAAACAAAACTTCTTTTCCCACCAAAACGGGTATTTCTTCACAATTACTCCCATTTCTAGCAAAGATACCACCATTTCTTTTAATAGTCAAGGAACTTTGACATTATCTTTAATGGATCCTTTTTTAATCCCCCATATCCAGTGTGAACTTCCTTTGACACACCTCTAACCAGAGCTAATGTCTAATCAGAGCCCAGCACTCACAGGTACAGCGGGACCAGTGACCCACAGGCAGTCCCTGTTCTGACTGATCTAAGCTCCTCTGGGTTATTTTGAATATTAATCCTTTCTATTTCTAATCACATTTTCTTCACCCTACACCCAGATTATAATAAATCCTAGTTGATACTCCATACCTATTTCCTATCCTCTTCTATTTGTCCTAACACGCTTAGCTAAGTCTTTCAAAAACACTGCTCTTCCCCACTCAGTAGCCTATGGTGTTTCCCGTGATCTGATCCACAAGCCTCCAATTCCTCTGCCCAGCCAGACCAATGCAGCTGTATTTTTTTTATAACCCTCTACCACACACCCCATGGTCCACTTGGGCAGAGAACATCGATATGTATGATAGAAACTATGAAAATATTTTTTGTTGTTTTTAAATTACAGAAGTAATACATTCTCATTTTAAAGAAAACACATGTGTACAAAATAAAAAACAAAAGCGTGTCTCCCTACCCCGTCCTCGCCTCCGATCCCGTTGGGTCCTACAGGGTCCAGTCTTCCTACACCCTTTAAACTTTCTCCAGTACGTTTTTCCCCAGAAGCTTCTTGGACTGAACCAACCCACGTAGGGTCCAGCACCAGTGCTTAGCTGACTCCAGGTGTGTCCGTTTTCCTCTTCAATTAACCCTGCGACTACCTGAGGCTGGGTGGAACCTGCATCTCCTCTTACACCTCTTGTGTGCCCCCAGCACTGGGCCTCTCAGAGGCACTTAATACTTTGTCAAGATTGATTCTAGTTTCTTCCCCAGCTAGAAATAGGCAAAATCTCTAACTAAATCTGCCACTTCTTCCTAGCTTGGCTCCACCAGCTTAGCTCACACCCTGTAACTGGGGGGCTGCCATTCAATTCCAGCTCCATGTCAGCAAGTGTGTGCAGAGCCCAAGCTCCCCTCCTTAGGGCAGCAGTACACAGAAGCAGGCATGCAGAGAATGAGAGAAAGAGGAAGGACGTGGGGAATGGGGCACACAGGTATATTTCAGCTGGGGACATAAGATCTGATCCTGGGGAAAAACATAATTTAAACTTCTTTTGGAATTTAAAGGTTTGCATAATTCTGCCTTTGAAATTCTCTATGGTATAAATTGGTAGGCTTCCCTAGATAGAATGAACTCCTATTCAATGCCCCAGCCCCAGGGCTCCTTTCTGCCCCCCCAAAGCCGCTCCCACTAGGGCTTCCTGCTGGTGGCTATGGGCCCCTATTTCCTCCTCTTGCCCTGATTCCCCAAGAAAAGTTCTCTCACCAGACAGACACGCACTGTGATATGCCATGTCCCTCACCTGTTTCTGAGGCAGCTATACCTCGAGAAAGCCTAAGATGTTTTCCCTGAGTGGCATCTAAGCTGGGTTCTGGCAGTGCTTTGGAGACAGGGAAAAGAACAAAAGGATAGTGGCTTCAGGTTCCAAGCCCTGTACCCTGAGTCAACCAGGCAAACTTTGCTTTTATTTGACTAAAAGGGTTTGTGCTTTAACAAAAAAAAAAAAAAAAAAAAAAAAAGAGAAAGATTAAGCAAATGACCTAAAAAACCCAGAGAGTCAAGTCCTGGAGATGAGGCCTGAGTCTGGAAGTCAAGTTCAGGATTCAGCTCTAGTAAACTATAATTTGGGTCACTTCCCCTGAATCTTTCCAATCAAGCTAGGGTCAAGAGAAACAAGTATCTCTCTGCCCTCTGAGGCCAGTGGAACCTGCTGTTCTGAGCACAGAGGTTTCTGGTTTAAAGCAGAAAAGCAAGGACAGGAAGGTTCCTGGGGAAAGGGGGAACAAGGGGCCAAGAATTCCCAAAAGTGGCTGTTGGGAGAGAGAGGCCAGTCTCGGGCTGAGGGAGTGGAGACACCTACCTTGACACCGCCGTCTGACTTCTTGTTCAATAGGCTTTTGGCAGCTGTGAAAACAAAGAGGAAAATCAAGTCTCCTGCATTGGACCCTCCCCATCATGAAGTCTGGCAGCTGGATCCGCAAAGACTGATGTGTCTGACAAGGGGGCCAAGAGTCTCCTGAAACTCCTAGAAGCAGCTCTTCCTGGTGCCCCAAAGCAAGAAGGGCATCTCAGGCAGCTTCAGACCCTCAGGGTGGCACCCCAGGATCTCCTCTGCCATGGAAGAGGGCTCAGCAGAAACAGGGACACTCTGCACTTAGGAGGAGAAACCACATTCAATACTGGAGCTGCCTGGGCCACTTGGAACTCTGCCTTCAAGAGTTTCCACCAAGGCCTGGAAGCAGAGTGCCAGGTGAAAGATGAAGGCTCCGCCCTAGAGGCCATGGAGATTCTCAGGATGGCCAAGCTGCAAGGATGCAAGACATCTCCTGAGTGTTCTCAAGAAACAAGAGTGTCACAGTTCACGGAGGAGACCAGACGTGAGGACAGACAGACACAGACACAGGGACCAGGACCACCTACAGGAGGGTTTTGCCAGGGGGTTGAAGCCTTGACTGGGCAGGTCTTCACTGCCACGCTCTCCTCAGTGTTTACTCTCTGGACCCACTGAGCAGAAAGGACTGGGCAGAACAACAAGGCCAGACTCTAGCCAGGCATAAAGTGATGCTCAAGGCTGATGAGCCCCCTGTAGGAAGGCTGGTGATGCCTACTGGACACAAAGGCCACAGGAAGGTAGCAGATGGTAGATGGGAGATTCCAGGGAGATGTAATCAGCCCAATTGTCTGATCCACCTAGACTTTGCTCTTTGCATCTTGGTTCAACTGTGAAAATAAGGGTCCTTCCATCACAAGAATTCTGTGCTCCAAAAATGGCCTTTGGTCCTATCTCCAGTTTATGCTGGGGTGATGTGAAACTTGTTTTGTTTACATGTTTACTACTATGTCTGACCACCTACTATATTAAGTGCTCTACATACATCCAAGTTCTCAACTCTGACTGCCCACTAGAATCACTAGAGGAGTTGAAAAAAAAATGCTTAAGCCTATCCCATGCCCTAGGGAATCTGATTTTATTTGTCTGGGGTGGGGGTGGGGGGGTCCCGGCATCAGGATTTTTTTTTTAAAAACAAGTTTTCTGGTACAGGCAGGGTTGACAGCCTTTGACATATATGATGTTAATTGTCACCATGTTATTAGCACCACTGGAGAGAGGAGGAATCCAAGGCTGGGAGAGCTAATGTGACTTCCTCAGGGTGTGGCAGGGCTAGGATCCAAGCCCAGGGACGGCTGTCTGCACAACTTCTGCACCCTATATAGCCTTTCAGAGGCCTACAAATGCCAGACTTCACACTCTTGAGGGGCGTGGCTTCCTGGCTTGGGGGGTGGGGTCCTCACTAGCGCTGAAGCCTAGTGCTGGCTGGGGCAGCTCCCGGCCACGCCCAGGCTGTCTCTAGGGCCTGCCTCACCGGCCAGCGGCAGTGTCTGGAGGGAAAGCCTCCTGCTGCCCAGCTCCACGCCCCTAGGCTATTGCCTCCTGAGAGTTGGCAAGCGCCCAGCATGCATGGCTGGTTAGGGGGCTCCGTAACACCAATGCGCTCGCAGATGCCAAGTTAGGTGGTCCGTCCGGCATGCCCATCTCAGCCCGCAAGCATGGGACTCGCCTCCCTGGTGAGCGGGCCCGGCATGCTGGCCCTCCTGGTGGGGTGGCAGGGAGCCGAGGCAGGCGGTCGGGGAGGACTCATGCCACGTACCTTGCCCGGCCAGGCCGGCGGCGCTCGCGGCAGGCGAGGCGGGGGCGGAGCTCTGCCTGCCAACTGAGGGGATACAGTCTCTCAGTGCACAGAGCTGCCGCAAAGCCACGGGGGCCCGTCAGCAGCGAGCATGCCCCAGCGCGAGGCGCGGGAACCCGCTGGCCGCCACGCACAGCGGGGTCCGGGCGGCGTGGCCAAGCCAGCCGAGCTGGGGGAGCGGAGGCGCCGGGGGCAGGCTGATGAGCAGGTGCGGCCAGCCCTGCAGCAGTCTGGGGACCTGAGAGGACCGCGAATCCCGCGGCTCCACCTGTCCCGCGACCACCTCACGTGAGGGTCTGCAGGTCAAAGCCTGACGTGGTGAGAGGCAGTGTCCTTCCTGAGATAGCCCGGCCCTAGCTTAAGGCTGCGAGGAAACAGTCTCACTTGCAGCCCTTCCTCCCGAGGGGACCTAAAGGAGGACGTTTTCAGAGAGCCAGGAGCAGAGAGCAGCCCTTTCCTCCGGCCACATTCCAAACAGTAGAGACTGGCACTGCGGGCCCTGGGCGGGTCCATGGACGTGTGCAGCTAGCTCACTGATGCTCCACAGCCCCGGCTCCCCAGAGACGCAGGGCACTTCCCCTCTTCAAGGTAGGCAGCCAGGAAAGGCTGTATTTCACAGTGTCCAAGGGTGAAGATGTCGAAGAAACGAGCCCCCGGGAAGAAAACAAAGGCTGCTAAAGCAATATATTCTAGAAGCCTTGATTTTACTGTCAGCCAATCTGCTAGAGTCCAGGGATAAGCTGAACCCTCTACTTGGGACCACTCAGAAAATAGCCTAGCTCATCCCTAAAGAAGCACACAAGTGCCCTTCCTTCTTGATTATACTTGTAGACACCTCTGTCTGCAGAAGCTCCTGGAGACACGCTCTGTCCTCACCTGTCCGAGAACCAGGGCAGAAGAGGTCACCCTAAAATGCTTGAAGCATATTTTTTTTTTTTTTAATCTCCTGAGCCTGGGCAAAGTGAGAGCAAAGGCCAGACAAAGTCTGGGCAGCAAGGACAGGAGGCTCTTTAGGGATCAGTGCTTTGTCCTAAGAGAGACTGAGTTCTTGAAACCAGGACACCTTGAGAGGCTGATGCGCAGGCCCAAAGCCACAAGACAGGGCACATGCTATTGATTTCCTAGCAGCCTGTTTTCACATCTCTTCCACCTGGAGACAGAACAGGTCACCAGTCTAGGGTCAGCACAGAACTGCCCTTGGCCATCCTCTAGAAAGGTTTCTTAAACCCAGAAACTAGAAGCTGCAAGTAATGAGAGGACCAGAAGCATGATGTGGGACTACAGCTCCATCTCTGCTGGAGGCGGCCAGCTGTGCCCTCCTGTTCCCATTTCTAAGGTGGATCCAGAACCCACAGCCTTCCCCTCGTGGGTACCCACGACACAAGATCGAGCCCCAGCAAGGGTCACAGGGGATAGGCCTCGGGGGGACACTCTCCCAGCACACTCTCCAGTCCTGACCCTCCAGGGCCCAGTGGCTCTCACTCCGGCTAGAGCTCATGAAGCCCCAGGTTTTCCTGCCCATCAGCATCCCCAGAGCCAGGGCTGTAGGTTACCGGGAACCAGCACAGCCGAGCCTGGGAACTCAACTCAAGGGAGCAACCTCTGCCCAGAGGGGCTACCCACCTGAGCCCCTACACAACCCCCGCTCCATGGCAATGCAGAAGGAAAGCAAGGGAGGGGGTCTGGTTATGGGAATGAGAGAGGGGGTCTTCAAAACAGTAGCGCTGGGGGTTAGGGGGAGGGAAGACCACAGGAAAAGGCAAGCCAGCAAGAGACCTTTCTGTTTTCAGTTAAGTCCTGTCATTAGTCTTTTCACCACAGAAAAGCCACTGTGCTTCCCAGTTGAGGGCAAACAATGACGAGGGTGGGGGTTGGGGGGACGTGGAGTGTCTTGCATCTTAAAAAGAAATGTCAAGTGTGATTTACATATTATTGGGTCCCAACTCTCCCAATTCCTCACACAAATTTAAGCAAGTTCCTTTCCTCCATCCTCCTGGTCTCTATTTCTTCACTGTTACAGCTGGTATCACAGAGAATATTTTAAGCACAGTTGCTGTAAGGGTTTAAATATCTGGAATAATTTCTATTAGTCATCTCTACTTGGACACAACAAAGTAGAGACCGTCCCAGGCAGCAAATTAATGGTGATGACTTGGAAGACTCACTACATCTCTTTCTCTTCCCCAGCACATCCTCCCGTGCCCTAGAGACTGGCTAAAATCTTAAGTGCTGAGAGTCTTCAGAGAACTAAGTAAGAATCCCGTGGACAAGGTAAATGGGAGGCGGGGCAGGCTACTCCTTGGGAGGGTCTAAGGAACAGAGTTCACAAACACAAGCCCAAGTAAAGCCCCCCAGAATTTCAGGTTACAAGACTCAGCTGCAGCAGCCTCTCCAAACAGGATCCTTATCATCTTGGTCAAAGTGTTGCCCGAGACACCCGGGACCAGGATGGCGTGGTATGGCAACAGCTTGTTCTGACCCACTCACCTCGCAGAATTAAAGTGCACAGCTGAAAACATACCTGAAAAGTTCCTGGAGACAAGCATGGTCGTGAGGATGGCACCCTGGGGAAAGAAGAGAGTCCCATGAATCCCACCAGGCTCCAGAAAAGCAGTGTTCTCACACAGAAGGCAGCTGCTGGCTACAGCCCGAAGACACCAGGGCTCTGGGGCCCCCAACCTCAGAGTCCAGAGGAGGCTTCCTTCTGTGATGGGGCAGAGGCCACACTGTCAAACAGTATTTCAGGACCCTGGCAGCCAAGATGGGAAGGCCAGACTCACCTTCAGTTTCCTCCGGGCATTGAACTTGCGCAAGCACTCCACAGTCTCTTGACGATGCATCATAGACGCCACCGTGGATCGTTGCTGGAAGTCAAAGAGACAGGACTGTGAGCCCCCCGCCGGACCCTCTGCCCCTCACTATCACCCCAGCACAGTGGCCACATGCTCAGCCAAGCCACAGCTGCTCCAAGATAAAATGAAGTCATAGATGTGAAAACGCTTTTACAATATAAGCACTACCCCAAACTCCAAGTTATGTAATGACAATAATCTGAACAAAAAAGACCACTGGTAATTGATACTGGATGAGGGTGCCTGAGAGAGCATGCTAATCTTCCTGGGGAGACAGAGGCTATGGAAAGGGAGAGCATCCTGTGCGCTGTGATCCTCACGCAGTTACCCCTCCAGCAACTGTTTAGTGAGCACCAACTGCGTTCCAGATTCTGAGCAGTGAGAGAACAGGCAGGGTTCCTGCTCTACCTACAGCGAACCTTCATTCCTTCTAAGAGCTCCTCTCACCAACCCCCTACAACAAGGTCCTACATGAAGCTGTGATCTGAGAAGCTAAGGATCCTTGCCTTGAAGCATCAATTCCTTTCATCACTTTGGATGGGAATTTTCTTCAGTGCATTACTGCTAACTTCCCTCCTCCTTAAAGAGTCCACCGGACATGATACACATTTCCCTAATGACTCAGGGTCAGCAATTCAAGCATCAGTTACGACATAATATCATAATACAGAGATTTCCTCAGGGGCTGCTGAGATATACAGGACACTGGAGGGTGGGGCCCACAAAAATGACCCCCAGAACATCAAATGTCCCCAATTCTTGAGACCCCATTTTAAGCTGTTCACCCCCTCACTCTGCCCGCCAGCCAGACTGCTAGAAAAAGAAATCCTACCACATGCAGCCTGGTGCCCACACCCCACAGGGCCACCCTGCAACCCTGGCCATCTTTCCTAGCCATTTCCTTTCTTCGTTTTCAAAGCAACTCTCCCAATCTTGTCTGCCTTTCCCAACTCTTGTATTTCACCTCCTCCTCCAAAGTATAAACTTCTCCACAAAGAGAAGTAACAGATTCTCAAGCAAGATTCCTTCAACTGCAGCCCCACAAGCTGATTTTCACCCCCACCCCTACCGCAACCTAACGGTCTCAGAAGCAGCATCTCTCATGTGCTGACCTCCTGACCTGGGCTCGGAAGCCCCTCTCTCTTTTTGCTACTCAAACACTGGCTCCTCAATTAGCCAATATTTTTAACTCCTGGACTATATTCTTCTCTGTTGTCTATACATTACAGTCAAGCCTCTCTGTAAACAAAATCTTCAACAAAATTTACTCATCTGTCTCATCCATCTTCTCTAAGGAGTGCCATGTCTTTCTCCCTTCACCTCTATTCATTCCTCACCTCAGTGAAACCAGGCTTTGGTCTCTCTCCTTCCACTCCCTCTATCAGTGAAATAAGAAAACAATGGTTTCTAACTGGTCAGAGCCAATGGGCTCTTATCCATCGTTATCACGGACTCTCTGAAGCATCTGATTACAGGTTCTCCCTTACTGAGACCTCCTGTTTCTTAGGTCCTGATCCTGCTTCTACCATGGAAGTTCTGAATCTCAGTCCCCTCTGCTGCTCCTCTGACTCTTCCTGCTACTAAGTGCTGGTGGCCACCTCTTCTCTCACAGCAGCCCCCAGTAAGAACTCGATCAGCACAGAAACAACCTCATTTCTACAGCCGCAACACCACCTACACAGAAATGACTACAACCTATTTCCAGTTCTAAACCTCTTTTCCATATTTCTAACTACCCACTGGCTGTCTCCAGCAGGAGGTCCTCAGATATCACACTTAACGTGTCTGAAACTAAAATCTTTTCTCACCATCTGGCTCCCCCTCTGGGTCAGTGAATGGTACAACCCTCCACCCAGCTACCAACTCAAAACTCTGTAGATCCTTCCCTCTCCTTCACTCCCCAAGTCCAGCAGGTCACTAAATCCTTTTTAATCTATCTCCTAAATCTCTCTCAAATTTACCCACTCCCTGCCACACCGCTCACTCTCCTATCAGTACCCTTACTGAGACCTCACCTGGAATTACTCAATCATGACCCTTCCTGAGCTTTCTGCCCCTGCCTCTTTCCTCTTCAATTTCATTCTCTACACAGCTTTCAAAGTGATTTTTCTTAATTGCATATTTCATTCTCTCTTTAAAATTCTTAAATGGTTCCCTATGCTTTCAGAATAAAATCCAAACTCCTTACACAGAAACTTGCATATAATGGAATCATTTGGGCTTCATTCTCTTGTATTCTTGTAGTCCTATCTTCATCTACAACCAAACTCCTTAACGCTGGCCCATGCTAGCCTCTGCAGGCTATCACCCTGGGGAACTCCCTCCCAGTCATCTGCCAAGAACCAGGGCAGAGCTCACCTCCTCCATGCAGCCTTCTGTAATCCCACTGCCCACAAGAGACAGCAAGAGCTCCTACACACTCATTAGGTCCTTTTACGTACTTGTCACATTGCAGAATGGCTGCCTGTTTCAGTGCCTGTCTCCCCAGATACACTGAGATCTCTGAGGGAAGGGCCTGTGCCTCATTCACCTTTGTATCTCCTGCGCCCACACAGGGACTGGCACCAAAGAGGCAATCAGTAAACATGAGAAAGAACAAATAAACAAATGCATCATGGTTGTCAGGAGGCCTAACTGTAACAGACCATCTTATCTGAAAAAAGGTATTTCAGCTGTTAGAACTGCACATGAAAACAGAGTCTGTCGACCCCTATTGGCAGCCCAAGGGGCTCTCCTAGGGGGAGCTTTATGGCTGAACTTCAGGGGGCTCTTTTCCCCTGCTCAGAGGCCCCTTTAGTTTATTTGTTGGGTGTTGGTCACATTCCCAGTAGAGCTGAAATCTGAATATGCCCTAAGCCTGACAATTCACTGTGGGTTCTGCCAGCTGCTTTCTATCATCAGCTTGAGTCTGCAAGGGTCAACCCAAGCCCTCATTCAAGATCCAAACTACGTCACACCTGACAAGTGAGGGAGGGAGCAATAGGGAGAGGTCTGTTAGCTCCATTTGCCTCCCCAACTCCTTCCTGGTGAAGTTTGCTGCCCCTGGGCCCCATCCAGATCCCTTCCCTCTCTGCTAGGTCCTGGCTCAGGGCCCAAAATGATTATTCTCCACCCATAAGAAGAGGGTAAGGAGGGTGCTATGGGTATATCGAGAGCTGACATCCCTGATCTCCTTGATTGTGGGCAAGACACTTACGCAGACCCACGGGTGCTTCAGAGCCTGGTCAGCTGTGATACGCTTTGCGGGGTTTATGGTCAGCATCTGGTTGATCAAGTTCTTGGCTTCAGGCGTCACTGTGTCCCACTCTGGTGATGGGAACTAAGGAGTGGGAACGGGAAGAAAGGATGTGAAATTTGTGAAACTCATATCCTGAAAGGTAGGCTGTCTTCATCCCATCTCCTATAATTGGGATACTCTGTGCTACCTAAAGCTGTCCAGCAGGGAGTGAGGGAAGCCCCTGGATATCCTGTGTCAACTTAAAGACTGGGAAAGAAAAACAGAACAATCACGGTTAAAATGCCAGAGCATCAGATCAGGGGACTCCTACTAGGAGGGGACTCTGACTGGGAGGGGACTCCGACATCTTCTGGTTCAACTCCATCTCTCTCCTGGGGTGAAACAGTGGCTCAACGCTGTGCCCAAGGCCCCACTGCAGTGGAGGGAGCTGCGGGACTTCTCGTCCCCATGCTATGCAGCACGCCACATGGCCATGCCATTCTTTGCAAATAACAGACCAAAAGGCTTCACTGGACTCTGTGATTTTACAGCTCCAAATATGGCTGTGCAAAAAAGCTGCTTCTTAGGACAGGTGGTGGCAAGAATTGAGACCTATATGCCCATCCCTGGGTCCCCAGAGTCCCCTGACATTCCGCATACTTGTAACACACTAAACATGTCCCTTCCCTTGGACAGAGCCTGAGGGGCAGAAGCAAACCAGTCCTTACATCATAGGCTCCAGCCTTGATCTGCTGATACAGCTTGTGCTGATCCTCATCCCAGAAGGGAGGGTAGCCAACCAGGAGGATATACAGGATGACCCCTACAAGACAGGACACAGGTCACTGTAATCAGTCACCTGCTTTGCTGTGGAACCAAGAAAGGCCACACAGGGCTCAGAGCCACTCAGAAAGCCAAGGGCCACACCAGGGGTAGAAGTGGGTGCCAGCCAATAATGCAGTGCTACCAGCCCCTCCTGCTCTGCTTCACTCCCCGTGTCACTAAGCCACATCAGGGATTTCTTTATGCACAACCCACCCTCCGAGGCATGGGCAAATCCTTCTTCAAGAAGGATGCAACGTCACCTAGGAAGTATGTGGTTGGGGGAGGAGAGTGTGATGGGAACAGCCATCCCAGAGGCCCTAGAGCAAACACCGTGATTTCACATACACCAGACACCTGTGGGACCCACAAGGACTAGCAATGCCTCTTTCTTGCCATCGCTGGAAGTCAAAGAGCTGAGCGTGTGGAATGGGCTTACCGCAGGCCCAGATATCCACAGGTTTTCCATAGGGATCTTTCCTCAAGACCTCAGGGGACAAGTAACCTGGGGTGCCAGCAAAACCTGTAGCGGAAGAGAGAGCGGAGGCACACTGAACCCACTTTCTCTCTCTTTAAATCCACAGCAGCAACTTCCCCCAAGTCCCTCCTCACTCCTGTCACTTTTGCAACATAAGCTCTCAGCACACGGGCAGCAAGAGATGACAGGCTGGGCTTCTTGGAGTGCCTGGAATCTAAATCAGAGGGCAAGTCCGTGTGTCTACCAGGAACTCCTCCTCCCCAGAGGCAGCAAGAACGCAGTGCTGACAGCAGCGAGACTCACTGTACTGAGTCACGGAGGGCCAGTGTGGGGGCTCTGCACCCTCCCCTCCGCCAGTCTCGGAGGAGGCCAGGACCATTAAGGGTCTGGCTTGTAGTTCTGAAAGAGGAAGGCAGATCAGGAAGAGGAGGAAGGGCGGGGGCCGCATTCCAGGAAGAGAGGGTCACTCTTACCAAACCAAGCCTGCTGCTCTCCCTGTACTTCGATGGCTAGGCCAAAGTCAGCCAGCTTGACGGCGGCACCCTTGCATTTACTCGCCAGCAGCAGGTTCTCAGGCTGTATAAGGAAAAGAGAGAATCTTGTGAGGCACCCACCCCGCCGCCCAGAGGGAGCCTCGTTTGGGCCCTCGCAGTACTATCACCTGGCACCAGGTGGCGCCAATGCTTCACAAGCGAGAGGCAAAGGGGGCATCTGGGTAGTACCTTCAGGTCCCGGTGGACGATGTCATGCTGGTGGATGTGGTTAACACTCTCCAGAATCTGATGTATACAGTGGCTGCAAAAGCAGAAGGAGAAGAAAGATCACTGCAGGGTTAAATCATCTATGACCACATGCCGTGGACTAAAGCACTTAACTCTGGGTCACAGATTCACAGAGAATCACTGAATGTCCAAGCTAGAACCCTGGACTTTGGACATCATCTGTTCAACTTATTTTACAGAAGAGGAAACTGAGGCCCAAGCAGACTGAGTGGTTTGTCCAGGGTCTCCCACTAGATAATAGCAAAGGACAAACTAGAAGAGGGTCCACTATGCCTCTTTGGACTGTGAAGGCCCAACATAACCAGTTTGTTTCCAAGAAACTGCGGGATACCCCAGACTCCTCAGAAAGAGAGGCATCCAACCCCTTCCTTCTTTCTCTTTCCCCCACAGTAAGTCTGTTCTTGGAGAAGATGCTTGTGGTGGCAACTTAGGAAGGACAGTTCAACTAAGCCTAAGTTGTTTTGGGGGTGTTTACACATGTATAGAGCACCTATAGGTACTGTGCTTGGCACCACAAGCTGTAAAGACGACCCTGCCTGCCCTGTTTATCACTGAGTACACAGGTACCATCAGGAAACAGTATATTTAAGAGGGTTCCAAACAGGCACCTGAGGAGCATTTCTGACAATGATTCTGCAAAGAAGACAAACTAACCTAGAGTCACATTCAGCTGCTGATTCTTGAATCAGGCTGTCCACCTTCCAAACCATCCTGCCACACCTGCAGTCAAGACTCCTGGCGGGGTGTGCTGGTAGTCTAGAGCACTGGTGAAAACTGAGGGACGATTTTGGCCCCCAGGGGACATCTGGCAGTGCCTGGAGACATCGCTGGTTGTCACAACTGAGGGGGAAGGTGCCTCTGGCATCTCACAGGTAGAGGCCAGGGATGCTTCTAAACCTACAACGCACAGGAGGGTCCCTCACAACAAAAGTTATCTGGCCACACATGCAAGCAATGCTGAGGCTGAGGAAGCCGGGCCTAGAGAACGGAGCAGGTACTGTCAAGTGTGTGGAGTGGGTGCTAAGCTGGTGACCTGGACTTATTATTCCTTCCTCTAAAATCTGCTGCTGGGGCTTCCATCAGAGCCAAGGGGTCTTGCTGGGCTCCTGGAGACTGAGGCTCAGGCCTCCCTAAAGGACACAGTCCAAGAGTAGGCTAAAGAGACTTTAAGACTGAGCTGAAGAGGCGAGTCTCCACAGAAATGTATAATTAGAACAGAGCCAAGCTAGCAGGGAGAGCCTTCTGGCCAAAAATGGCAAAAGTGCGAACTGTCCCAGCAGAGCCAGGCCAAGCCCACTGGTACAGTCACCCGCCCCAGCTCTCCCTCCTCCCTGCTAGGCTCCCTGAGCTATCACCGCCTCCTCCCGCCCCAGAGCCTGGTCCTCCCCTGCTGGCGCTGGAATTCATCTCCCACTTGAGAATTTATCCTGAGGCTGAAGCATCTGAAGTTGATCAGCAAACACTGGCCTCTCAAGGTTGAGAAATCTGTGAGGAAGCAGTGCTCCCCCCGCCCAGAGGAGAGGCAGCCAGTGCTGCCACATATGCCTGAGAATCTGTAGGCAGGACAATCAAAATCAGGGTGTAAGGACATTACCCTCAGAGAAAACCCGGGGCCGGGGGAGGAGCCAAGGCAGGAAAGGCAGGCCAAACTAGCGCCCAAGAGCTGTGGTGCGGGAGGAATTCTGCTGTGTCACACGGAGGAGCTGCCAGGGCTTCCTGGAGGGCTGGGGGCTGAGGGGTGTGGCCAGGGAATGGTTCTCCAGCCTGAGAGGCGCCCCATGGGGGCTGGTCATGATGGTCAAGAGACAAGGTGACACTGGCTGAAATCTCCCAAGAAGGTTCCTGGTTGGATCATGACGGTTACACTCGCTGGGCACACAAACCATGTTTTCTCCATCTCTGGATCACGCCTTGTATGCAGTAGGATTTGTCAAAGAAAAGCTGGGATAGGGCGAGACCCTGGGTATGCCTGTGAGTACACAGTGGTGCAAGGAAAAGGTATTTCTGGTGTGACAGGGTAAAGGAGATCTGTAAGAGCTTTGCAGAAAAACTGATCTGGGAGTGTTGAATTTTTAACTCCTGATATCGCCCACAGAATGTAGCTCTAGAGAATTCTGTCTAGACGAGAGCTCTTCTGATCTTCCCCAAAAACTATTCAACTAGGCAGAATTCCTGGCCCCATGAAGTAGTCAAGATGCACACATACACAGGGCCCTCATCTCACCTGGCATCAGCTTCACTGTAGTACTCTCTGGCCACAATGTCTTCGAACAGCTCCCCACCGGTAACCCTGCAACCAACAGACAGAGGGGGTCAGAGGAGGCAGGTCAGTTGGCCAACCCCAGCATCTAACAGGTAACAGGTCACACACTGTAGGACAACTTTTACAGAAGAGTCAACTCTACGTGCATTTCATCTGAGAGCCCAGAGCACACGCAATCCTTCAATGACGCGGGGCTTCTCCCTGGGATAGCGCGGGCCCTCCCTCCCTCCTGCACATTTGTTTCTATAACCTATAGATTAGCTAATACTCTGGTAAAGATGAATATACAGGCATCTAAGAGAAAATAATAGATCCACTCAAACAGTCCATAGCTTTACTTGAGACCAATATAAATATTAAGATACAGCTGCCCAAGGAGGACAGGTTTTCTACTGAGGTTGAAGGATCATGAGACCAAGGACACAGAGATCCAACCCTGAAAATACCAGAGAGCCATTTCCAGGAGGTAAAGAGCCACTTTTAAGATATTAAACCACAACCAATGGGAGCCCAACTTATGACTAATAAAAGGTACCTACAATTTCCCAGCATTTTTAAGGTCATGCACTAAGGACAACACACCAAGAAACAAGAGAGGAGCATCCGCACAAGGTGTGCTGCTGAACAGAAATGCACGATTAGCACCACCCCCGGGGGTCAGAGCCCTGGGGAGATACTGAGGGAGCCATGGGACACTCGGCCACCTGCCCAAGACCAGAGGAAGTTCAAAATCAAGCCCCTTGGGCCAGCTGGAGGGAAAGAACCCCCCACCCTCAGAGAGTGGCACTTACAGGTCAAACACGAGGTAGTGAAACCCTTCTTCAGAAATACTGTCATGGAGGCGTACTGCAAGAGAGGAGATGGGGACAGAGATTAACAGAGAGAAAACCCGGAAATCCTCCTCCTCTCCTCCTCGGCCACCCCAGCCCTGCCCCATCCTGTCAGCGCCACAGGCTCTCCCCTGAAGGCGCAGCACGCCCAGCACCCCCAGTCCAAGGTGATGCAGCCATGGAGCGGGGGCGACCAGAGCCCAGGTCCAGTGCTCTGGTCACCACCTCAGACCACCACAGATGTGGGCAAAAGACAGAAGCTTGCGACTAAGAAGTAAGACAAGACGGAGAAAAACAGGAACCTTTTTCCCAGAGGGGCTGATCCTAAAAAAAAAGGTGGTCCTGGGATATGATGCATGAGGGTGCAACGCAGAGCGAGAAGCACCTGGGGACGCGGGCCACAGGGAGACAGAGAATGACAAGATGGGAGAGCCCGGGACCCTGGAGTAAACGGGAACAGAAGAATTAGTGGAAAAGGCAGAGTCCAGCAGGAAGGCACGGGGAGCGAGGGTGATGGATGTTGAGCACAGGAGGCAACACAGGTTCTGACAACAACAACAATAACCATTCATTAAGCGCTTACAATGTGCCAGGCCTCGTGTCAGGCTCTTTCTGTACGTTACTTATGTGACAAGCATTTATTGGGTGCCTACCGTGTGCCGGACCCTGTGGTAGACAGTGGGATTTAGGAAGGACACAGCGCCTACCTTCAAGGAGTTCATTATCCCTCATGACCTTCCTGCGGGCAGTATTGCTGCCATCCTACAGAGGGGGAGGCTGGAGGCTCAGGGACATTCAGCATCTTGCCCAAGGCCAAAGATGTGGTGGGCCCAGATGTGAACCCAGCTCTTTCTGACTCCAAAGACTGGTCTATACCACTGTTTCCTATGAGAAATACGGAGGAGCCAATATACCCAGGCAACAAAGCAATGGAGCCGGGAGAGAAACTGCTCATGAATGTGCCTACAACAGTGTCAAAGACAGGTCCAGGAGGCCACTGCATGGAGCAGACTAAGGTAACTTACCAACTACAAGGAAAGGCTGGTGGGCAAAAATCCCTTCCCACTCCCTGTCTGCAGAGCTTTTAGGCAAAAAACCAACCTGGTGTTTTCTGAGGTCTCCTCTTCAAGCTCCTGCCCACAAAGCCACCTCTGGGTTCAATGCCAACCTCTGAGCATCATTCTAATGTACACTGTCTGACTCGGTGCTTTGGCTGACTGTCCAGCTGTTCCTGTCCCTTCCTTCACCTGTGCTCTCTTGATGAGGAATCCCTGTTCCCAAGGGCTCCCTCGGTTTGACCATCACTCCAACCCTCAGCAGCTCCAGAAGTACCAAGCCAACCAGGGAAGTTCTTGGATACAAAGAAATCACCATTTCTCTTCAGTGGTGGCCCCAACCAGCTCAGAAACGACAGCTTCCATCTCCAGTGTCAAAGCGTTTCATCAGGGCTGAGGCACGTCCCTACACTCCCTCCCAACCAAAGCAAGATCAGCAGAACATGAAACACAGGCACTCAGACATCACTAGAGCCCCGTGGTTTTCCTCACTTGACAAATGAGGACTCGGGCCTGCCAGGGCTAGAACCAGGGCCTGACAATTGTTTACGCTTCATATTGCCGACCTTATTGGATCTGATCTGGTTATTCAACCCCAAATTCCACCCGAACTCAGTATTTCTGAGATTTACCAATGGGATCAAAGGCAGGTGGTACTTCTAAAATCCCTCCTCCTCCAAAGGTTCTCTCCTGTACTTGGGCAAACAAGCTCACACTTCTCTAGGCCTGTAGGTGACAGAAGGAAGGAGGTACAGCCAGACCCCTGCCTCCTTCCCACCCTAACTAACCCAGACACGCTCAAGTCAGCTCCCCCAGAGCCCTGCCACCCTCCCTCCTCACTTGTGCTTTTCTGGCTGGAGTCAGTGCCCCACGCTGAGTCCTGCTGCAGCTGCTGCTCCCTCGCTTCCAAAAGGTCTTTCCATTTAATTAAAAATTTGCTATTAAAAAGCATTAAAGTGTGTAACACAAATAATCCCCTGGAAATCAGCTGTCTCAGAAGCTAAAGACCAGCTTCATTAGGAAGGTGACTAACAGCAGCAAGATGGTGAGTTAACAGGGCAGCAGGTAGACGCTAACTGCCACTCCCAGGGGAGTCCTGCTGCCTAGCCCTGCCACCACCCCCTGCCCTGCTCCCCGGCCTGCCCCCGCCAGCCCAGCACAGCAAAAAGGGCAAGCACCCACGCCTCTGCCCAGACAGGGAGTCACTGGCACTTGCTCTTCTCCAGGAAGGCCACACACAGAGCCCAGGTGGGAGGAAGCTGGGAGGGCAATCAGGAGAGAGGAGCAGCAGAGGAAAATGAATCCTCCCAGGCCACCCAGCCCAGAGATGGGCTTTGATCTGTGCCGCAGGGCAAGGCACCGCCAAGACAAGGAGGGACAGGTGTGGAAGGCTCCGTCTCTGAGCAAGACTGCTATCCACCCCTTGTAAAGAAAATTAACAGGGAATTGAGAACAAGCAGAGAAACCTGACTGCACCACTCTAAGTGCCAACCGAGCAGATTCTTGATAATAATGATCCAAATCATAATCACTAACACCTAGTTGAGCTGCTTTCAGTGTGCTAGGCATTGTGCCAAGCGCTTTACGCATGCTATTTTATTGAACCCTCGCGTTAACTCTGCAAGGTAGGTACTTCTATTACCTCCATCTAACAGGAGAGGAAACTGAGGCTTCAAGAGAAACTCACCCAAGGCTACACTGAGTGGCAGAACCGAGACTTGAAGCCAAAGCAAAGTGGCATCAAGATCCCTGATATCATAGAACTACCTGCTAAGGAGTCACTTTCTCCATCCTCTTAGGCACAGGAGCTCCGACTTGTCCCCACTATCCCTGGCCACTATGATTCGCTCTACAGTGTCCACTGGGTATCTTCCCCAAAGTGGGCGTGGCCGCACATGCCCCAGGTCTGGCTGTGAAGGGAAACCCAGCCCTGTCACTGCGTGGCTTCCAGGGGAATAGGGGAGACGGGCTTTAAAACAGCACTCACACAAATATGTAACCAAGCACTACTGCACTGAGGGCTGTCAGGGAGAAGCAAAGAATGCTGCGGATGCCTGCGATAAAACAGTCCAGCACCCAGCCCATTTCACAGCCACGAGAGGGTACGAAGGCCAAGGGGGGCCAGACCAAGTCTACAGACAGGAAGATCTGGGACAAGGAGTACAAAGCACTTACCAAAATGTGATAAACCTGATAATTGATTATTGTTTTTTACAAACTGTGGAAGGAAGGATAGGCAAAAAAAAATGACCTAAATACTTTTACTTGATGTTTCATACCTTCAAGGACTGACAAGCCACAACCCAAATTTAGATGTGGCCAGCTCTCTGGTTATGAAAGGCCTGCCATTGTTTTTTTGTTTTTTGTCTCTAAAGTCTACAGCACCCAGTTCCCACGCAATCTCCCACCCAAGTACCAACCAGGTCTGACTCTGCTTAGCTTCCGAAATCAGACGTGTTCAGGGTGGATGGCCAAAGGCAATCACAACCTAAATTTTGTGGCTATTTTCAATTCTTTAAAAACCACCCAATAATATGCCACATTTTAACTAACAAACTTTGGTCAAAAAAAGCACTGAAAAAGTGTCACTGTTCTTGTCCACAAGAAGGACACAGTGGGATGAGGTCCTGTCATCCCAGGGGCTGGTGAGGGATGAAGGCTGCCCCTCAGGAGCAGGTGGGCAGGGATTTGGAAGCTGCTCAGTCATGATCCAATGTTTTCTTCTCTTTCTTTGCAACTGTTTTTGCTACACTTACTGTTAGCTAAATGGGTCCTGGGCCCAAGGGAAAAGGCAGTCTGGCTTGAATAACTTATGAACAGAGTTGGGGCTGGGAGTTGAGGAGAGATCATTTCTGGGAGCTGGCATCTCCATTTCCATCATTTTCATTTATTTCCTAGGCCTCCTTTGCTCACTGGATCCTCTCACAACAACTCCACAGAGAGGCAAAGATGACAAAACAGAAGCACAGGTCGGCAAAATCCTGTGTCTTAAGTCACAGCTACCAACCAGCAAATCCCAGATTCGAGCCTGGAGGACTTGACACCAAAGCCACAGACCTTTGCTTCTCCACGTATGGTTCACAGATCAGCAGGGTAAGCATCACTAGGAGACGTAAGGAAGCTCAGGTCCATCCCAGACCTACTGAACCAGAATCTGAATTTCAACACGATCCCTAGGTGATTCACGAGCACATGAAAGTTTGAGAAGCGCTGCTCTAAACCACAATGCTAGACTGTGATCGAAACTGCTGGGGCAGCTCAGCACGAAGGAAGACAGAGTCTATTCATTAGAAGAACTGAGAGCAGGGAGCAAGCAGATCACAGGCAGAAGACACTTCATTCAGACTTTAGATGATTAGCACTACTGCCGTTTCCTCCTCTCAACTCCACACCTCTGGCCACTCTCCCAGGGCTGTTCTAGGTTCTGCAGTATGCCTCATAACCATCAGGCTTTTAAAAAAAAAAACAGACTTTATTTTTTAGAGCAATTTTGGGTTCATAGCAAAACTAAGAGGAAAGTACAGAGAGCTCTCACCTCCCCCGTCCCCCCGCCACAGCCTCCACCATGATCAGCATTCCCCACCAGAGCAGCACATTTGTTACAGCTGATGAACCTACAATAACACATCATTATCACCCAGAGTCCACGGTTCACATTAGGGTTCACTCTCCCAACAGGCTTTCAACTCCTGGGGCAGAGTATCTATTAGGGAAGAAACTGGGATACCTGGATCCTTGTACCAAATACCATTCTGAATTCAAGTGCCTCTGAGTCTGACAGTAACCAGAGGCTGACCATGTGCTCTCTGCTCTCAGCTTCCTCAACTCCGTACCACCCCTGGGCTGGTCCACTTACATCTCTGTGGGATGGAGTCAGAGGCTTGAGCCTAAAGGGCCACAGTTCCAAAGGACAGAGCAGTGGAGAGATGAGAAGAATAGCGAATTAGGAGGACAAAACTGCCTCTTCTCCTGCCACAAGCCAGGTCAGGATCCATGGCAACCCTTGCCTCCTGGGCCCACAGCTCCCCCACACCTCAAGGAGGAGTCCTGGTTCCCACTGGAAGCCACAGCCTGGCCAGCCTCCTCTCTCAGGACCCTGTTGACTCACCCTTCCCTCTCCCTGCCCTTGACTCCAGAATAGGGACTCAGACCAACACCACTCAGGACCTGGGAACAATCATGAAATGGAAGCACAGTTCTAGGCAATCAAATGCCAACAAAGTGAGTGCGCCTTGCGTAGCCTCCCCTGGGTGGTGCTGCCTCCCTATCAGAGCAGATGGCTGGGGTAGATGGTCCCTCCATCTGCCTTAGTTCTGAGCTAGGGGCAGGTGATTAAGAAAAAAAAGAGGGCTACCAAACTAAGTAAAGTCTAAAAGGTCAGAATTTTAAAAAAAATTATATATATATAGCTAGGACATTTTTCAGCTAGAATCCCATTCGTATCCTTTCTGGTTGATTCTCAACTGTCTTCATCCTACACTGACCCTTCCATGGTCAGTCACACCCAGGTTGCAGGTAATGCAGATGTGGTTCCGCCTCCTGCATCATCTACCCCACCCCTTGTTCTCCTCCCTCTATGGGGACCATTCATCACTGCACTAGAGTTGGTCACAAGGTGCATAAGGAAAGGAAGTTGCTGTCCTTGGACCCTCAGACGCAGGACTGAACATCAACATGCTTCTGTGCTTGTGGATGGCTTGAGTCACCCATATGCTTCTCCCTCCTGTTCTGGAACTTCTAGGTCAGAGGTCACAAGTTCACAAAGCGGACGGGGACCAGGTAGGCAGTACAAACGTGAGATAACAGGGAGTGGCCAGCAGGCTAACGGGGCAGCCACTGCCCAGCCCCAGCTGATTCCAGCCACGCACAGATGTGGGATCAGCAGAGCCAAGCCTCCTGATTCGAAAGATCGGGAAACAGAATTTGTTTCAAAATGTGAAAGCACGTTTTTAAATACCGGCAAATAATAAAAATATTTTTAAACCACTTAGCTAGCCAAACAAAACAGGCCTGAATTTGTGACTGCTGTTCTAGCTGCTCCGCTCTGTTGTCTCTCTCCTATTCAAGGTACCACTTTGGTCCCCACCGTGCTGTTTCTGGGTGAGGGTCTAACTTCAAAGACCACTCAGGAGCTCCGGCAGTTCCAAGCCCAGCACCCGTGGGCCGAGAGGGGTTGGCTCCGTGGAACAGGCCCGGCAGCAGGCACAGCAGAGCACCAGCTGTACCAATCTGCTGCGGCTGTAATCCAAGCTGCTGACTGCCATCTATAAAGCCCTGCACGGCTGCAGTTCTGGTTACCTCAGGGCTCCTCTCCCCTCGGGCTGCAGTGCGACCTCGGCTCTCCCACGTAAGAGCTCGCGGTGAGCACTCCAGCTCGAGATCTGGGAAGCCAGAGGCCGACGAGCCTTGGAGAAAGCATCGAGCTTCGGCAAGTCGTCCCACAGCCCTGACCACCAACTGAGCAGAGTGGGCGGCCTGGGCACCATGGAAGCCCCAATATTAAGGCCATGACTGAGGAGCACAGAAAATGCGCTGTCCTCGATGATGATCGGGGCTCTCGGAAAAACCCAAGAGATGCTCTCTGCTCTGCCTCAAGTCCAGACCAGGGTTTCTGCTCAGACACCACAGCCAGCCCAGTTTCTGTCTCCTCTGCAAGAAGAACCGAATCAGGGCCAAGGCTTTTGGCAAAGACGATTTCAGCTGAACAATGTAAAACTGAGCCGGAGTGGGTTGTGGCAGGCAAACCTCCTCAGGCTTTAGAACAACCAACAATGTGCTCTTGTCCCCCAAGTCAGGGTGGGAGCAGGGAGAAATCCTCTTAATGTTTTCTCCTCCTCCGTCCCAGTGGCTCCTGCCATCCCTTCTCCAGAGAAGCCAGGCGGGTGGGCAGCTTGCTTTTCTGGCTCCAGGAACACAAACGGGAGTGCCATGGAAACCCCCAGAGCGTGCACGACACCGCAACAGGAACAAAACTCTTTCAAGTCCAGAAACAAAATCTGGACCCTTTCATGATGACCGCGGAAGGCCCCTGGTGAGGGACGCTGGCAGGCTACTAGCCCTGAGCCTCACATGCCGAGGACCTGGACCGCAGCCCAAAGACGGAAGGAGAGAAGAAAAGGGAGTCTGAAACACATTCTGATATCTCCCACCCCAGCCCTGAGATGGCACCACAGGGATGGAGACGGTCAGGTCTCTAAACTAGAACACCTCAGAATTCTGAGCAAGACATGGCTGCTATCCCGCTCAGGCAAAGAAAGACACCAGGCAAAGGCCCAGGGACAGAAGCGGTTCCCAACACAAAAACAGTGGATCTCTGCTCTCTCCACCTTCTACAAAATGCCCAAGAAATACTCTGCACAACGGCACTTACCAATGTTTGGATGTTTCAAAAGTCGGCATATCCGGGCCTCACGTTCCAGTTTCTGGTGATCTAAAAGCAGAAGAGAGCAAACAAAAGCCATCAAACACCCATTCTGTTTGTGGCCACCTGGCTACTCATACGTCTTCAATTCTTAGGCACCAACTATGCCCTTTTTACAATTGCTAAATTAGTGCAGCAAATCATGGCAATCCTGGAGACAAGTACCACAACCTTTCCCTGATAAAGAAGTAAGTGCCCCAGGAAAGCTCCCCGAGCTAGTGTGTGGCCGAGCCAGGATCTGAATCCAAGTCTTACACTAAAATCTGGTGCTCCTTCCATGACAGCAGGGATTTCCCTGGGCCAGGGTGTCCAGAATTTCTTCCTTGTTGGAAATACTAATAATGACCAAGTTTTACTGAACACCTACTACATGACCAGATACTGTGCTAGGAGTTTTGCATATATTTTCTAATTTAGCCTTCATGGCAACCTTGAAACATAATGATGCTGACAATGAAGATGATGATGATGATATTGATGATTTGAAAAAATAATAGCCAGCATTTATCGAGCACATACTTCTACATCAAGCAGACACATCTTTTAATTTAGTCCCATAACAACTCTGTGAGGTTGGTACTATTATGATGCCCATTTTGCAGAAATTCTGCTTCTCCTCAGGAGCCTCGTGGCCACTCACTGCTAGGAGCTCTGACCTCTGGGCACTCAGGCTCTGGGGTTACTCGGCTTTGGTGAAATGACCAGAACGCAAGAGCCCCCAGATCTAAGCAAGCAGCACTGGTCGGTTCCTTCCACAGGAAGGCAGAGCTCCAGAAACAGAAGGACAGGCTATTATTACTCAAAGCAAGGTGGCCTAGAAGCCCTCCCCACGCTGCCTCCCTCTCTCTCCTTGCTGGAATCCCACCAGTCACCTCCTTCACAAAGTCTTCCCTGTTCCTCCAGGTGGACTGTGACTTCTCTCCCCCATGACCCACCCCCCCATCTCCCATGGTATCACTTATCACCTTCACATCATACATTATATCAATTATCTCCAAAGGGTGGGACCTCTCCTTGGTGCTCCCTAGAGTTCCTTCCATATCAGAGGCTTAATAACAGTTTATGAATAACAGTAGTAGTAAAACTACTATTTACTAAGCATTTACTATACGCCAGCCAGAGGCATGAATTATCTTATCACATCCTTGTGGAAACCCTGTGAAGGGGGAAGTCTGATTAGCTGCATTACATTACAAAGGAGGAAACTAAGGCTTAAAACGTTAAAGTAACCTGCCCAAGGTCACAGAGATAGGCAGCAGACGCAAGTGGTCCAAGCCTAGAGCCATCTTTCTTCATCGCTAGGCTACGATGACGGGATAGAGAAAAGTGAGAGCATCAGGTAAAGACTCCAGGCTGTGAGGGGCACAGTCCAGTTCACCCCAACTTCTCCAGATCCAGGCAGGCTTCACACCCATACCTGCCAAGCAATTCCGGCCTCACCTGGTAGGGGCTTCTGCCCATCCCACCTCTACCTAAATAGCAAAGAGCCTCTGTAAAGCCTCCCATAACGTTCATAACCCTCACAACCATCCTATCAGAGAGGTGATTTGATTGTCCCCATTTCACAGATGATGAAACAGGCCCAGAGAAGTTAAATAACTTGCCAAGGTCCTACAGCAGGAAAGAGATAGAACTAGGATTTCAAGCCCAGGCTGGTCTGAGCTAACACAGGGATTACAGACTAGAAGGAATTCATATTTATTGTTTCACCAACCACCTTCAGCTTTGTCCTAAACTTTTCCTCCAGGGACAGCTCTGCTCTGTGGAAGAAGGAGGTGGGGACAGGCAGAGATTAGTTCCTGCTGCCTAGCTAATCCATCCCAGCTGCCCAAAGATCTGGGTCAGGCCTTCCTTCCCACCCTCAAGTTCGGTATGACCACTGACCAGGTGCAGCCAGGAGAACCCTAGGTAATCCCACACTGCCTGGGATCCCTTAGTCCCAGGACCTTCAGAAGGTCGGGTTGTTGAGGAAGCAGCACCAGCCCTGCCTGGCAGCAAGAGAGCTTGCTTCTTCTAGATCTGGCGGGAGGATGTCAGGGCGACCCCACCTTCCTCCCTGCCCCTGGATGTGGGATGGAGGTACCAAGCTAGCCATCCCAAAGCAGCAGACCCACAGGCCCTCTCTCTGACCATTCACCTCACACTCTCCAACCCACAACTCTCAGGCTTGGCTGCCCGGGCAGGTGCAGGAGAAGAGCATCTTGCGATGCAGAGGTGGCAGCTAGGGGTAAGGCCCAGAAGATTAATGTTTATCTCCTCCCTTAAGTCTCTTACTGGCTAATGGTTACAGTTCCACAACAGCAACAGCACTAAAAATAAGGGTCCTCTGGCTTTACCAGTGACTCAGAGTGGGAAGAGAAGAGACACAGATTCACACTCCCAGCTCCTCGAAGGAGCTGCCCAGGGTCCAGAGGGTCCTTGACAGGGTCGCTTAGTTCGACCCTATCTCCAAGGAGTTGAGCCCCACATTCCATGTGAGGCCCATGTCTTCGCTGAAGCCAGGGCTGCACCTCGGTCCTTGCTCTGAGCCTTAGTCATGGAGTCTGGTCACTGACACAACAGTTTTGGAGTCAGATGGAGTCCCAGAGCTACCACATTGGGTGAGTTATTAAACTCATCTGAGCCTCATCCATTCATTCAAAAAATATTTATTGAAGCCTACTATGTGACAGGTGCTGTTCTAGATGCTGGGGATACGGCAGGGAACAAAACAGATAGAAATCCCCACCCTCACTGACCCGATATTCTGGTGGGCCGAGTCAGGGGAGGGACAGACAGTAACAACTGGACAGCACGTCAGATGTCGTGGCAAGTGCAACACAGGGGGAAAAAAAACCAGGGAAAGCAGAGACTGCACACTTGCACACTTAAACAGGTAGTCAGGGAAGGCCTCAGCAAGGGGGTGACATTTGATTAGAACCCAAAGGAGGAGAAAGAGTGAGCCAGGCACACATCGTGGGAAAGGGTTTCCTCATTTCTAACATGGAGGCAATGGTATCTGTGGGTTAAACGATGTGTTTGGGTGAATGCTCAGCACAGTGCCTGGTACACAGGGAGAGCCTCCTCTCCAAGGGCCAGTGGTAAGACAGATGAGGCTTCCCAGGCTGGACTCGTGGCCATAGCCAACTCCAGAGACACTGAGAGAGTCGGACCCACTCCCCCCAGCCTGGGCCATCACAGGGTCCATGGCAGGCCAACTGAACCCTCTCCAATGTGGCATTCCTAGGGGTGGGGGTGTTCCTCCCTTTGGGGTGGGGCCCACCTGTGTCTACAGCCTGCAGGTAAAGGTTACCAACAGGGCTCCGCAGAGAGAACAGTCCAGGGATCCCTCGCCTTCCTCGGCCTTGCTGGCTATGGCGCCCCGCCATCCCGAGGTTCTGCTCAATGAGCCGTGTGGTTTCTGCCTACCACGCTCTCCCTACCTCCCTACTCCGCGCACAGCCGGCCAGCACCCTGGCCTCTCCAGCTGTTATCTCTTGTCCCTTTCCCCCTCCCTTCCTGTCCTGTTGTCCCCTCCAGGGCTGCTCCAGGTCTGGGAAAAAGCAGAGGCCTCCCCATCAGCAGCAGCGGTGTTTCAGGAACAAGTATGGTTCGGAGAGCATCTTTCCGCTGCAACGCCTGTCCTGTAAACTCAGCATCCTCAACCCCAAAACGGGTGGGGCCACCGCACTGGCTTGGTCCACAGTGGTAGGTCCAGGCCCCTGCTTGGCATCCCAAGGTGGTAACACACCAGCCAGTGCTCCTGCCACAAAGGTGGCCTTCTCCCTTGAGACACCCCTCCTTCCAGTGACAGCTGAGCTTGTCATTCTAAGGGAACAGCCCAGGCCTTCCAAGGCTGACCCTCTTCCCATCCACCTTTCGACTGGGCTCGTCCCCCGCCCCCTCACACAGCCCAGCCCCCCCCTTCCTGTTTGACAACAGTCACTTCCCGCTTTTGCACAGGGCCACTTCCTGCCTGCCTGTGAGCTACTGCCATGGAGAGACCCACCCCTGCCGGCCTTCAGCCCAGCTCCAACCACAGCCCTCTGCAAGGCTTGCCCCCTCAAGAGCTGAGGCAGCAACAGGAGCAGAAAGCAGAAGAAGCCTTTATCAAGGTCCCCTTCAGGCCTTCCTAATGGCCCCACCCAGGGCAGGGCCAGGCCCCGGGACTCAAGCATCCCTGGAGGCCTCGCCTCTCCCGCCTTCTGCCCAAGCACTTCGAGACTTGGTCCAGGTCATCACCAAGGCCAGACCCCCTGGACAAGAAGGGCAGCAATGAGTGACCAGAGGTGCCAAGGGAGGCAGAAAAGAGGACACAGACGGTGAGGAGGCTGGGCGGCACAGGAGAGGCGGAGCTAGAAACACCTCTCCCCTAGGACCCCAGGAGAGATGCCCACTCCAAATTCACTTTCCTCCCCCAACAGGATGGGGGGCACAGGGAGAGCTGGCCAGATTCTCCACGGCCCTGCAGAGACACGCCGGCTGATTTAGTGCCACTTCTCTAAAACCATGAATGCCAGCACTAGCTTCAAATAAGCTCCTGCCGCCATCTAAACACACGACCCACTGTGAGTGGGAAAGCACACAGAGTCCTCCTCTGGCTATGGGGACCCTCCCCAAGTTCCAATCTCAATGACACCCTTGACTTTTCAAAGAGTATTTCAAAGGTCTGTGCCTGTGGCCCCAACACAGATCGGGATAAGCTTCCCACAGCCCCATTGATTTCAGATGCTCAGTATGGGCATCTCCTCTTGCTGCCTTTCCAAGCGCCCCCCTCCTGGCCCCCTGAGGCATCACTCTGAGGAACAGAAATGAGGGCAGCCTAGGGATTTGGTGTCATAATCCACACTCCCCAGCTGCTTATAAACAGCCCCTGGCCTTGGGCACTGACCAGTGGGAATCCCAAGCCACAATCCCATTGACCGACCTCACCCTGACACTGCAAGGCCACATCCCTTCCTCTCTGAATCTCACTCTAAAGGTGCAAAGTCCTCAATTAAGAGCAAAGTCTGGGCATCATGTAAGAGCAGGGCCATGGCTTCTAATTCCTTCACACCCGTACAACCGAGGACTAGCTGAGGGCGGTAAATCCAGTGGGACAGGGCCTGACATGTGCCCACATGAACCCCCAAGGCTCTGTCCTTTAACTTGGTGTCCTCCCCTTCTCTTTAGTCCTAACTCGAGCAGTTTTAACTGGACGACACAAAGACCTGAGCCCCACTATGACCTTTGGATCTTAAGATGAGAGGCTTTAACTGAGGAGGAAAAGGAGGGAGGCATCAAGAAGAGCCCCACAGTGAAAGTCTTCCAACCCAGCCTGGATAGAGAAAATCCCCACGGGGTCACCAGCAAGCCCCAAGAAGGCAAGGCTCTGCCTCTGGACGCTCTCAAGGGCCAGAACAGGGTCAGCCGCTGAGTTCTCCATGCCCCCAGCAGGGCCCTGGGTGCCTGCAGCCTTTGCCCACTGTTTTGGTGACATTTCCTTCATGGTAACCAGCCCCAAGTAAAACATCCCAGGAAGCAGCCCCTAAAAATAGCTCCTCCCAGGGCAGCAGCAAGCGGGGGGGAGGGGAAAGAGAGGGAGGAGAAAAGAGGGGAGCAGATGGGAAGCTGCTGCTGCCGATGATAGGGCCCAGGAAGTAGAGATGGTGTTGGGGAGAAATGGCTGGAAATATCCCCACCGTAGAGCGGTCTCTACCCAGACAGGTGGATACCGACAAGAATGAGACCTAGTTGGCAGAAAGGAAGGATTTGCTCCACTGGGCTTAGAGCTTTGGACCTAGATGGAGAGATATGGGGGTGTTATATCAGGATTTATCACAGGAACAAAATATCCAGAATCTGTATTTTAAGGGAAGAGTCAAGGAGTAAGTGAAGAGTCCACTGCTCAAGGGTGCTGGGATCCGAGCACTGGCATGAATCACTGGCATGTCTACAGCTCAAAACAAACCAATCTTTTGTGTCTTGGTTTCCCCACTGGCCCTGGGGCAGAACTGTCTGGCCATGGGCAGAGGACAAAGGGCCTCTGCCGAGATGCATTCAAGAGGTGCGAAGTGCCCATCGCTTCCTGGCACCAACCTTCTGGTACCCATGGGACCAGGCCCTTGTCAGCCTGCCAAGGCCGTCCCGAGAGCAGCAAGCACAGGGATGGGGGGCAGGAGCCCATCACACCCACTCCCCCCCTTCCTGGTCTCCAGCCTCAGCAGAGAATGGGGTCAGTCACGCACCTCTAGGGTTTCAGCACAGCCTCAAAGTCTGGAGCACAGCTCCTGACAAGGGACCAGAGGATGCAGCATGAAGAAGGCAGGGGCTTCTCCTACAGGATGGGGCCACCTTCCAACCTCCATCCCCACCCTATGATGCCAGCATCCAAAGTCACTCTGGGAAGGGGTAGGAGGGCAGGGTGTCAGGCCAGTGTTGTACGAACTACGTCACACAGCTCCCAGCATGACTGTAGGATGAAACCAGCCCTTGGCATGAAGAAGGGGCCTCCAGGCTGCTTCTTCATCCACTCAGGGGGACGAGTCAGAGCAGCTCAGTCACTTATACACAGGATGCCCATCTCTCTGTCAACAGAAATTGGTCTGTTTTATCCTCAGGAGAAAAGCACAGTTTTGTATGTAACCTCCTTAAACACTTCCTCAGATCCCAGAGTCCCAGGGTTCCAGTGCTGCACAGATTTCTCCTCCTCCCCTCCCTCCTTCATTGCTGCATCACCCTCCCCTCTCTTCACCTAGATCCTTAACAGGGAAGTCTCACTTGGAGATACCACAAGGAACACAAGTGTCATGGGGGCTACTCAGGCCAACGCTAAGGGGGCAGGAACTTTCAGCTGGCACCACCCAGAGGGATCCTATTTCAGTCCCCAGGGCCAGCTGGACCCCAGAAAGGGACAGCCTTTACCCTTCTGGTGGCCAACATGCCACAACCTCAGCCAGTTTGCCACAGCCGTGGACATGAACTGACACCCCAATCTGGGGCCTCAGAAGGAGGCCCCTAATCACAGAACAGATGGCCACATACCGGCAGAGACATCTCCTGGAGGAGGCTGGGCCAAGGTGTGTCTGGTACATCTCAGCGAGCATGGCAAGAGCAGCTGTCACTGCTGTCGCTGATTTTAGATGGCATTTCTTACGGCATGGCTCAGGGACCACCTGCATGAAACTCACTAAGGCACTTGTTTTTAAAAGTGTACATTCTGGGGCTTCACCTCAGATCTCCTAAAGCTGAATCTCTGTGGAGAGAGCCCGAGAGTCTGCATCTTTAACCAGTCTTCAAGGTGATCCTCTTGCACACTAAAATTGAAAATTGCTTCTTAGAGGAAGTCCCGGTATTGCCCTATAATGCCAGTGACGTTAGGGAAAGAACCTTAAGCTACACGGTCTTCCTACTTCTCCCACCTGCCTTATTCCTCAAGCACAGGTCTTTAACCTCATCTGTCCTCTCCAACAGCTGTGGCAGGCCTACAGCCTGGCTCCATGGATCAGAAAGGGGGAACTCAAGCCAGCACCAGGTTACAAGGGTTCCAACAACTCAGTTATGCATTTCCCGAGAGCCAAAGCCAAAAGGCAACTATGCTGGTAACACAGTCTTCTTAATCCATTCATTCAACACCTATACGAGGCTCAGTATGTATCAGGCACTTTGCTGTATCGGTATGTTTCAGGCCCTGCTTACACAGAAGCAAAACAAATAGATATGGTTCCTACCCTTACCTCCCAGGTCCTCAGGAAGAGGAAAGCATTTGCTTACATTTAGCTTCAACAGCAATTTCCTCACGTAGGGGACACAGATCAAATAAATGAACAAACAAAGCAAGTGCTGTTAACAGATTCATAATATTGTTTCTGGTAGCACCTCTTAGTAAGGCTAAGGATCCCATCACAGTGAAAGCAATTGGAATTCAGAATGGTCCCAATAAAGAAGTTTCTTGTGATGTGAATTGTTCCAAGGATAAATCCTAAACTATGTAGAAGAAAGGAAGGACCATTTGCCCTTCAACTGTATCAACAGAGAAAATGCTTTGGATATAAGCAAGAGAGTGGGATATAAAATGTTATGCTCCACGAGGTGACAATCTATATGCATATGAATAAAGATAAGAAAGGAATATGAAGATTTAAAAATAAAGAAAGACATAAGGGCTCAGGCTCCTGGGGGAGGGGGTGCTCTTAAATCTTAAAATAACGACTTATCATTGCCATCACCTGGCCCACTAGCTCCTGCATCCAAGCCTATTTTAAATGCCTCCTTCAGTCTAGCTGAGAGCTAAGCTTGGAACCATGGGCTCCCTTAAGGGCCCCAACTCCACACCTATTGCTGTTCCAAAGCAAATGGAGTGACGTTATGTGACTTTCAGTGACTCTACATAGACAGGCCTGCAGACAAAGATAGTGCTCAATGCAGGGCCCCGTGAACTCCCTACCTCGGAGCACAGCCACTACCACCGTGGGCCCCTGAGGCCACAGTGACAAGAGACAACAGAGGAAAAGAAGGATTCCCATCCAGAGATGACCCCCCAGAAGACCAGGTGATTTCTCTCCAAGCTTCCTGGGCCCCCTCGCCACGGATGCCACGGAGAAGCTGCCCGATACACTCTTTCGTTTTGCAGCAAGAGAATCACAAACAAGAAAGATAACAGTCAGGGAGACAGCAAATGCAGCAAGCTCCTTCAGACCCTCATCGATGACCCTGGTGGGCCCACAACATTCCCAGACACAGAAATCCAACACCTGTGGAGCCCTAGACAGACAGACAGTGAAGAGTGAAACCCAGCCCCAGCTGCCGCACCTTTATAAAATATACAGTGTAAACTGAGAGGCTACAGGGAAGCCACGGCCTTCACTCCCTAACCCCACGGGCACCAGCCTAGTGGGCACCCTGGCCCAACCCTCCCCAGGAATTCACATCCCCCATGCCCACGTCTACAGCACAGCCTCTGGACTGCTCCCTCCATCTCCAAGACAACACCCTCCCACTCTCCCAACCTCCAAACAGTACTGGCACCTACGTATTTCTGACCTCTCTTGTTGGTATCTGTGCCTGTCAGCCAGGACCAGGCCTCTCTCCCAAAGTTAACCTGGCACACCAGCCACATAACAGAGCCCCAGTTGTGGCATAACCATCTCGAGAGAGGGGGAGTTGCTGCCCGAAGCATATGATCTAACACAAGAATCTTCTTCTGGAGGAAAAAAACCAAAGAGAAATAAAACCTCGTCCAGTTTGGGCAGGGAGAGAAAGGTATGAGCTGGGAAAGGTGGCACAAGGTTGAAAGAAGGTGAGACTGGAAAGGGACATGATCACACAGGTTACAGAAGTTCAGGTGGGTAGGGAAGGAGCAGAAAATGACAGCCCAAGGCAGGCAGCTCCACAAAGTCAGCACACCAGCTAACCTCATCCCAGAGTTCGGCTCCCAGCTGTCTCTCCCTCCCTCACCCCGAGGTCAGAGGACACTGGTGAGATGAGGAAAGCAAAGCATTGCATCATTAACTGGAGACACCAGACACCAACCCCATTTCTGACGCATCCAGGCTATGCTGTGTGGGCACGGGGAGGTATCTATTCTCAAACTGTCATCCCTGCCTGCACCCTGCACCCTTGGCAGAGGATGTCTGCCAGAGCCCAGCCCACCACGTTGTCCCACCACCCCATAGGAGAAGGGCATCTGACTGCCCACATATCTCTATGGCAAGCATCGCCTCCAACTCAAGGTACCCAGAGAGAAAGAAAACAAACAAATAAGTCAACTTTATAGCCAATGTAGACGAACGGCAAGCGATGGGCTGGGAGGGAGACAGTAAGACAACCCCTGCTTGTGGGGATGGAAAGACGCATTTCCAGCCAGGAGGCAGACACAGCCCTGTTAAACAGGTCCCAGAACAACTGGCAATATGACAGAAGCCCACTGTCATTTTATAGCTTCTCCAATGCTTGGGGACATCTCTTACCTCAGAGACGCCCAAGTCATCACTAGCTATGGCCCACGTCTCCCCTAGGGCACCTGTCCTGGCTCCTGATATATTTATGGCATCCTATTGCCAAGTCTTAATTCCTTTCTCTGAGTCTCATAACCTTTGTCCCCATGCTGCACCCTGCAGCCCTCAATGACCTGACCCATCCACATACCTCCATACTCGCCACACCTGTTCACAGAGCACTTCTCACACTGCTAGGTCTATACCTATAAGATGAGGTGAGTTTGGCAAACACCCAATACAAAGTGCAGGGAGTGTAGGTTCAAGGTGTGAAAGACAGGGCCTGACCCTCCCAGCCTCAGGTACTTGGGAGGATCTCACTAGACAGGCTCTCAGGCCTGGGCCTTCACAATCCTCAGACCCCAGGCCATGCTGCTCCCACCCAGACCAGGCCGCTGAGATTTCCAGACCATGAGGCATCACCCTCCACCCAGGACAGACTGCATCTGCTGCTGCAACACCAACTTTGTAATTTGATCAAAAAAGCAATCAAGTTCATCTGGCAGGATTTGTTCCCGAGAAGCCCTCGCCAGTAGCAACCTCCCCTGATGTTTACAGATTCCCTTCCCTTGGGAGTCTGTTCTGCCGCCTGGTGGGCAGGGGGAGGCTGGATTTGTCAGAGCTGTTCACTTACTGCATTTCCATCTTAAGTCACCACTGGGGCACAGGGACTAGGATAGGCCAGGAGCGGCTATCACTGCCCCAAACACAGAGACTCCAAATGCCCCCAGTGAAAAGCTCTCCATCCCAAGCCACCCACCACTCCCCAGATCCTCCCCCTCCATAAAAACCAAATTCCCTTGAGCCTTCAGGGACCACTCCTTCCTGTAGCAACCTACATTCTTACATTCTTACATCTTACATTCTTACATCTTCATTCTTTTCTACCATTCCCCATACAATTCCTTGCCTGGCTACAAAGTCCACCCACCCTAAAACTCCAACTCTTCTCCAAGAGCTAAAACACATCATCTCCAACTGCTGGAGCATCTTCAGAAGAATTCATAGCTCTTGGAGGCACCCCAGGGAGAGGCCAAGATGGTGAATACTCACCCCGGGCAGATAACTTCTTGGTATTGATGATTTTTGCTGCATACTCCTGCGTGGAGGTTTTCTTCACACACCTGCGGACCACAGAGAAAGCACCCCTGGAGGGAGAAGGGGGAAAGAACTGGGACACGGAGCAGAGCAGAGCAACACAAACACACTTCAGGTCTGAGGATAGCAATGCCTCCATCACCAGACCTTTCTTTAGTCAAAATCCCATACACATCAGCATAGTGATTATCACCACCCAACATAGGGCAGAAGGATGTGGCCTCTGAAGGACATTCAACAGATGTGGGTGGAGGACCACCCTACTCCCACCCCCATATCTAGTCGCTGAGCACAGCAACAGCCCTAACCTCAGGCTGTTCGTCAAGAACTGGTGGGAGACGCTTAAAACACACACCTGCTGCATCTCACCGACAGCCCTGCAGTCCCAGTCAGGAGAGCCGGGAGGAGGGAAGAGACCCTGCCCTTTTCTCAGCAGGAATAGTTGAGGGTAGGGGAAAGAGACATTAGAAAGAGGGTCTAATCTCCTGAGAGAGAAATCTCCTCAGCCATGGGGAGAGTGAGGAAAGTGAGGCTCAAATACCCCACAGCTGGCTTCATCCCACTGCATCCCGGCTCAACTGACAGCAGGGAAAGAGAGGATCTAGTTGTGGGTCTCAGACATCAACAGTTCCCCTTCCCCATGGTATTTCCCTCTACGTCCGCCCCGAATGGGAGCTCGTACTCTCCAGCTCTGGAAACGTCTAGGGGGGCGGGCAGGGCGGGGGCTGCAATGGCCAGCCTCGGCGCCGCGGGTGGGGGTGGGGGGGCCGGGGCTGCTGCAGCGGCCAGCTCAGTGCGGAGGGGAGGGGGATGCTGCGGCTGCGGCGCGCGGCTCCCAGGACCACTGCAGGCATAGGGGGAGGGGACGGGGGTGCTGCAGCACTGCCCAGCAGCCCGGCTGGGATCCTGGAAGCGACACTAGCCGGGGGCGGGGCCGGGCACCAAACATCCCCCCACACCCGGGCACCGCAGCGGGGTTAGAGCTGCAGGGCCGGGGAGGGTCCTGAGTGCCAGGCGCGTGGGACGTGGGACAGGGTGCTGAGTGAGCTCCTGGACAGGGTGGGGAGAGGGCTGAGGGTAGGCGGGATCGGGATGGGGGGCGCCTGAAGGGTGCGGGAGGGGCGGGGCTGGAGGGCGCCCAGGAGCGGTCCGGGGGCTGCAGTCCCCGCGGCAGCACGGGGTGCAGCGGCCCGGGCAGCTGCTGCAGGGAGCGCAGGGGGCTGCGGGGCAGGGAGCTGGGGGCGAGGGGGCCCCGGAGGCGGCAGGCGGGAAAAGCTGGGGGTGGGGCGGGCGGAGGGGGCGCTGCAGCGGCCGGTGCAGGGCCGGGGGGCGGGGCGAGGAGCCGCATAGCGCCCGGGCGGCGGGGGCAGGGTCGGGGGCAGCGGCGGGCGGCGGGCGGGCCATACTTGCCGAGCTCCTCGAAGAGCTGGTAGTCGTCGGTGAAACGAGTGCAGGTGGCGGTGGTGGCCATGCTGGCGGGCGGGCGGGCGGACGCGGCGGTGCAGCCCCCGCCGACGTCGGTGCACAGTCACCGCCGCCCGGCCGAGGGAGCAAGAGGAGGAGACGGGGCTGAGCCCGGCAGCACCGCGAGACTTTACCGGGGAGAGCGAGGGAGGGAGGGACACCCCCGCGCCGCCCGCCAGCCCCGCCCCCAGCCCCGCCGGCCCCCCGCCCGGCCCCCGGACCTCCCCCGGGGAGGGGCCTCCCGCCGCCGGCCCCGCCCAGCCCCGGGAGCCGCCCGGGCTGGGCAGCGCGCGCAAGGGAGCGGAGGGGACGGGGTTCCAGCCGGGGGCCACCCGGAGGGGGCTGAAAGGCTCGCGACCTGTGGGCTCGTCCCAGGGCGGACCCTACCAGGGCTCGGAACGTGCATGGGAGTGTGTGTGTGTTGGGAGTGTGTAGAGGTCTGGACCACCAAGTTCTCTGGCGAGGCTCCGCAAACGGGTCTTATGCCACAGCCTGGCTCACATGATGTGGCGAGAGGACCAAGGTCAAAAAGCCCGTGTCAGACTGCACACTCGGGATGCGCCCCCAGTCTGTGCAGAGCCAGCTCTCAGCAGCCTTCCCTTGGGAAGCTGACAGTCTAGACTTGTGTAAGCATCGAGGCCATTATTAGATAAAATCCTTCAGGCGCGGTTTGTTCAGGGAGACCAGGCCAGGGCCGAGGATGCAGGTGGAACTCTGACTTCCCGCACTCCAGCCTTAGAGATGAGAGAATGTTCTCTCTCAGGCCAGGAATGAAAGGGATGAAGTGGGAACCATTTCGAAAAGGCTTTGTGCAGTGTGGGTTAGAAGAGCAAGTGGAAGGAAGGAGGAAATAGCCCCATTTTCTTGCAGGCACCCTTTATTTTCATTTTATGGCACTCATCACATTGTATAATAATATGTTTACTGGTATAAGAGGCAGCAGAGCTAAAGCCTGGCTATCTAAAGAGTGAACTCTGGGATCAGACTGCTTGACTTGGATTTCTGATCAGCTGTGTGACATTAGGTGAGTCACTCAGTCTGTCTGTGCTTCAGTTACCTTATCTGGAAACTGGGAATAAAGAATAATAGTAACTAACTACCTCACAGAGTTTTGAGTATTATATGGGCTAAATCACATAAAGCACTTAGCATAGTACCTGGCACCTAATTAGAACAGTGTTAGCTATTTGTTTAATATTTGCATTCCTACTAAATTGTAATAGAGCAGGGCCTCCGCCTCCTTTGTTCACCATTGTATACTCAGCCCCAGACCCTCAATAAATATTGGTGGAATGAAAGGACTCCTTGAAGCCCTGGTAGAGGGGGTTACCATCCCTGCCATCCCTTTCTCTGTCCCCACTCTCAGAGGATGGCAGGACAGAGGCACATAACTGTCTCAGCAGAGGATAAACAGGCCGGGTGGGTTCCTGACCTGCCAGGGCAGCTGTACCCTAAGTCAGAGACCAGCCCCTACTGGGCAGGGCAGAGCTCAGCCAACTGCTGCAGCTCAGTCTTGATTACAGCACGATGCCCACTGGGAGTTGGGCCTCCACTGTCAGCAGGTTGGCTCACCCAGAGAAGGCAGCTGAGAGGCTGAGGCATCTCAGCCTCCCAGGCCGCCTCCCTGAGGGAGTGGGTAGAACAAAGCTCCCAGGGAGGGCTCCTCTCCTTTCTTTACCCAACAGCCCTGGGAACTGGTCTGAGAACCAGACAGCCCAGTGCAGGTGATTAAGGGAACAAGAGAGGAAAAGTATTAATAGATTGCTTGGGAGGAGGGAAGAAGGCAGAAGGAAAGGGTTGAGGTGACAGAACATCATGCCCCACCCCTCCCCAGGGCAACAGGAAGTAAGGCGCTGGGGAGTAAGGCCACTTCCTATCACGAAGCACCAGGGTAAGAACCTGCCTGGTTCCAAGTCCCTGTGTGGGGCCGGGCAAAGAGATTGTATACACAGAATGACAGTAAATCTTGGGTTTCTGTCATCCACTTTAAAGGCAGAAGTGATGGCTAATGTGCACTCCAGTAACAGGGACTGCATGTTAGTTAATCATCAATGTGTCCTTCCTGAGACCTCAAGGCAGCTTGGTTCCTGACCGCCAGATGCTGCAACTTTATACTCGTTAATGTAAGATAGAGTGAGAAGCTGTTGAGAGGTCAGAACAAGCACAGACCAGGGCTGTCGTGTAGTGCCCCCAGGGTACCCCAGGGGAAAACATAAAAATAGGACTACAACCCTGACCTGTTCCCAGCTGAGGGTGGGGGTTCTACTACCCCACTTCTCCCTCACTCTGCCACTACTCTCATTGGCTCAGGCTCTGACTCTGGCATGGCCCCACTGGTGACCTGGAGTCTACAGACACCTTTGTGTGCACGCACAAACGCACCTTGGAACACACCCTCCTTGATCCCCATTGCTGTAGCACCCACACAACCTCCAGCTACCCCACAGCAATTAGAAGGAAGATACAAATAAATAATAACGAGTTCACCAGCTCCCTGCACATCAGTATCTATGGCAACCTCATGGGGTCCAAGAGCTGCGATGTTCCGTCGACGTTCCGTTACAGCCAGTCCCCTGGGTAGCACCAGCACTCAGGCCATGCCCACAGCACAGGGAACAGGGACTTACACAGGAAATCGATGCTCTGATAATCACCAGGGGGCCCCACTAGGTGGACCCTCTGTCACTCTGCTGATCTTTCTCCTTGAATTCTCTGAAAACTATATCATGGGACTGCCCAATGAATGAGAGAAGCTTCCCTCCTTAATTTTGAAATGCAATTTTAGAATCTAAAGGTACTTATTCTTTAGAGTTGAGGAAAATCGGACAGTTGAAAGTAAGATTTTTTTTTTAATTGAGACATGGTTGATTTGCAGTATTACGCTAGTTTCAGATGTACAGCAAAGTGATTCAGTTTTTTATATATATATATATGTGTGTATTTCAGATTATTTTCCATTATACATTATTACAAGACAGACTATAGTTCCCTGTGCTATATAGTAAATCCTTGATGCTTATCTATTTTATATATACTACTTTGTATCTGTTAATCCCATACTCCTGATATATCCTTTCTCCCCTCCCTTTCCCCTTTGGTAATCACAAGTTTGTTTTCTATGTCTGAGTCTGTTTCTCTTTGGGGGGGCAGGGCTTAACTTCCTTTAAAAATTCTTATTTTTTATTGAACTGTAGTCAGTTTACAATGTTAGTTTCAGGTGTACAGTAAAGGAATTCAGTTATACATATACCTACACACACATATATACATATTTTCAGATTCTCTTCCATTATAGCTCATTACAAGAAATTGAATATAGTTCCCTGTGCTATACAGTAGATCCTTATTGTTTATCTATTTTATATATAGTAATGTGTACCTGTTAATTCCAAACTTCTAATCTATCCCTCCCCACCCACTCCTTCCAGTTGATAACCATAGTTTGTTTTCTATATAAGTCTCTTTCTAGTTTATAAATAAAATTTGTATTTTTTTAAAAATCCACATGTAAGTGATATCATATATTTGTCTTTTCTGGTCTGACTTACTTCACTTAATATGATAATCTTTAAGTCCATCCACATTGCTGCAAATGGCATTATTTCATTCTTTTTAATGGCCGAGTAATATTCCATTGTATACATACATAGATACTTACCACATCCTCTTAAACCAATCGTTTGTTGATGGGCATGAAAGTGAGGTATTTAAGTGCAAGGGGGATGATACTCTTGGAAACAAAGAATAGTTACCTGTTTGTTAGGGAATGTTATAAAATAAATTCGAAGAAAATTCAGTCTTGTGCCTATAAGGGGTTTTTAAATCCATATTCCATAGAACCCTGCAGGTTACATGGTCAATGCCCCAGCAGCTGCTCAACATATATACTGGGGTTCCACATACGATTTTGTTGAAGAAAGAGTCCCTGGCTAAAAAGAAGTCCCTGAAAGAAGTTTGAAACCTACTAAACCAGTGGCTTTTGAGGATCCCTCCAACGCTTAGACTCTATGACAAGTTTTGGAGGATTAGAGGTGATAAGGCCATGGTCTCTCTTCAAGGACTCTGAGAAAATTATTTGTGGTGAGGCAATTGAAACTAGTGAGAACATATGACAGTGGGGATAGGAAACGCTGAGAAAGACAAATGAAAACACTTAAACAAGCAATCCCCCCACTAGGAGGGGGTAAGGGAAGCCCCTCTCTTCCCTGGAAGACACAACAAATCACAACCAGAAAAGCTGATAAGCCCAGTCCCCAGTGAGAATTCCTCCCCACCAAGCCATTGTCCTTAGTGGGAGTGTTTTCCCATCCCTCCTGTGTCTAAGAGGTGAAAAAAGGGTTAAGAACCACAGAGTAAGTTAACGATCAGTATTTCTTAAAAGAGAAGCTGAGGTATTTAAAGTGAAAGGCTGAGCTCCTTTTGGTCACAGGGGATGAGCTTCTGGAGTGAGAGACTGAGGATATTTGGGGCCAGGGCTGAAGCATCTGGTGTGAGACACCGAGGTGTCTGTAATAAGGTCTAAGATGTCGGGGATGAGCTGAGCTCAGAATTTCAGGTGAGTTGTAGGAGTATGTAATATGAGGAGCCAAAATATTTGGAGTGAGGGGCTGAGTGGCTGGCAGCAAGGAATTCCCTTCCATTTTCCAGCTGGAGGGCTGGTTCTGAAGGGCAGTCTGATTCCTGCCTTCTGACTCTGCAAGTCCAGGTCAGGGCTCCATCCCCCTACAGACTGTGTGCTCCTTGAAGACATAAGATACCAGATCTTTCTTCTTGTATCCTCAACACCTAGCACAAATCCTGGCATACAGTAGGTGCTCAACAGGTATTTGTGGAATGAAGAAAGTATCGGGGACAAGGGGCTGAGATATTTGGGATGAACAGGGGGCACCAGAGGAGAGGTCACAGAGCTGTCATCATCAGAAAAAGGGAGGAGAGGGGCTGGCTGCCTGCACCAGCACACATGGCCTGAGCATGAACAGCGGCATGTGGGGCCCTCTGGTGGGCAGACCTGAAGTGTACATGGTGCTTACAGGGAGAAACAGGAAAGGGAGAAGAGATAAGAAAAACCACAGTTGTAGCTAACATTTGGGGAGAGCTTGCTACACGCAAGGCACAGTTACTAAGCACTCAACATAAGTTATTTCATTTAGCCCTCATCACCACCCTGTGAATGTAGGAGCCATCAGCCCCATTTTACAAAAGAGGAAACTAAAGTTTAGAAAGGTAAAGTAGCTTGCCTAAGGGCAAAGAGTTACTACTGGTAGAGCTGGGATGATGTGATCAGAGGGAAGTGAACAGAAAGAGATATGGGAGAGTAAATAGCATGAGAATTCAATTCAGATGTGCTCATACCACCAGTAGGAGCTAGACTGGAATCTTAAACCCAGTCAGATGCAGTCCTGGCCCTAATTCCAGGCAGCCACTTGGAGGGACACTTTCATTCATTTCTTCATTTTATTGAGCACCTCCACTGTTCCAGTCACTTGAGAAACAGAAGAGAATAATTTGACAAACTTCCTGCCCTCGTGAGACTTACCTTCTTCTAGGCAGGTGATAAACCTAGAAAGAGGTCATTTTAGAGTGGAGTAAGTTCTACGGAGAAAATAAAATAAAGCAATGGGTTGCAGATACTGACAGGTATATATAAAATAAACAAGTTTATACTTTATAGCACGGGGAAATATATTCAGTATCTTGTAGTAGCTCACGGTGAAAAAGAAAATGAAAATGAATACATGTATATTCATGTATGAGTGAAAAATTGTGCTGTACACCAGAAACTGACACAACATTGTAAAATGACTATAACTCAATAAAAGAAAGAAAGAAAGAAAGAAAGAAAGCAATGGGGCAGAGAGCGAGGGTTGGGGAGAGGATGGAAAATTCCTTTAGCTGAAGTTCTCAGACATGGCTGACCTCAGAAAATGACTTTTAAGGGAGACTTAAAAGATGATAAGGAGAGGTGGTCATTGGAAGATCTGGGACAAGAGCATTCCTGATGGAAGGCAGAGCAGCAAAGGCTGGAGATAAAAATGGCCATGGCATTTTGGAGGGGTGGAAAGAAGGCTGTGTGGTGGGAGCAGAGTGGGCAAGTGGGGAAGCAGGAGAAGAATAGGACCTAGAGCCCTGATAAACCCCACTGTGCCAGTACAACCACCGGAGTGCTCCCTCCACGAGGGCAGGCTGCTGCTGTGCTCAGAGTCAGGGGACCCAAAATCCCAGCTAATTGTGAGATGATACCTTCATCAAGAGCAGACACAAATTTGGGCCTGAAGCTGGAACTGATGCTGTTCCTTGAATACCACAAAGAAGGGTGGTGGAGACGGGTGCAGGATGACCTCTCAGCACTCCAAAGGCTCTGGAGGAGGTGTGCAGAGGAGTTGTGCAGAAACAGCCAATGTCATTACCAAATTTGGGTCTGCCCACCAGATATGCAACAAAGCCAATCTACCAACACCTAACTGTGGTGAAGGATAGTATAGCATTTATTTCAGGGTGCCAAGCAAGGAGAACAGGCATCTCATGCTCAAAAATCCTGAATTCCTGGATGACTTTCATGGAGGGATTTTTAAAGGCAACATTAGGGGTGACAGTTGCAGAGTGTGTGATCAACTCATGGACTTTCTTCTAATTGGTTGGTGGTGAGATAATGTCAGTCACCAAACCAGTCTGGGGTCTAGTGCCTGTGGTCAGAATGTACTCATGTCCTCCACCTGGTGGGGGGGGTGGTCTTAGTTTCTGTAGAACAGCTCAAGTTGCAGCAGATTTTTATCTATATCCCTTAAGAAGGAGCCAGGAGTCCTGTGATTGTTCTAACCATTAACTGCTTGAGACTTCTCTTTGGAACTCAGGTAAGGCTTAGGAGACTAAAGCTTTTTCTACAAACAAGAAATGGGGGAACATGGGGGCTCTTGTACCTGGGAAGGCCCTATAGGGTCTTGCTCAGTTTTAATGTCCCCTCAGTCCATTTAGACAATTATCACTCCATGTTGGGTAAGCTTGAGACCTAACTCTTATAAGGGATAGAAAGATGGACAGAAATAGTTCTTGTCTTAAAGGAGATTCACTCACTGGGGACAAAAAAGATAAGCATGATAATAAAACAATGATACAAAACAAAAGATTAGCACCGTAGTACAAAGGACTACCTGAATCACATTTCCCCCACTCTGCCTATCCTGGGCTCTGCCTCTTACTAACTGTGGGAGGCTGCAAGTTGTATTAATTTCTCTGTGCCTCAGTTTTCTCACCTACAATGGAGGGAAAAATACTAGCACTCACCTCATAGGCTTTGTGAGGAGTAAATTATTAGTACATTAGAAAGTAAAGCAGTGCCCCCCATAGTAGGGCTCAATAAATATTAACTATAAGCATTCCTTTGCCACCCTTGACTAGTTTTCTTCTCTAGTTCTTTTTGGCTCTGACAGTGACATGACTCTCCTGCTAATGACCTACGTTCAGAATCTGGGCATCAACTTTGACTCATCCCTCATGTCACCTCAGGGGCAGAGCTCAGTTTGAATTCTGCCACTTAGTTATGTGACCTTGGGCAAGTTACTTCAGTTCTCTGAGCTGCACGTTCCTCATCAGGAAAAGAAAGATGTCCTAACGTTCACTAGAGGGTTGTTACCATCATTTAATGATAATGGGTGTAGGTTAATGGCTCAATGCCTGATGCTAAATAAATGGTGGTTGTTTTATTATCATCCTGTGTATCATCAGGGACAGACAGATATTTTCCCCTTTAAATATCTCTGCATCCATTCCTCCTTTTCCATTTCCCTCCCACCATCCTAAACTAGGCCGATCTCACCCTCCAGTTAGTGCAGTAGCCGTCCTAACTTTGCCAACTATATTTTGTATTTTCCTTCCTTCCTCCCTTCCTCCCTCCCTCCCTTCCACAATCCCTTCCTTCCTCTCTCTTTCTGTCTCTCTCTTTTTTTCTAGAAATATTAATTGAACATCTACTTTTTTAGGGCATTGTCTCAGTGCTGAGGGTAGAGCGGTGGCTGAAATAGATACTGTCCCTGCCCTCAGGAAGTATACTTCTGGTGAAAGGGACACACTTTAAAAAAATATATATATTAGGGGGTACTAAATGCTATGAGGAAAACTGAAGCAGGGAAAGGGAACAGAGGTGCTATTTAATATAGGGTGGTCAGGGAAGGTCCCTCTGCTAAGGCCAGCATATATGCAGAGGTCTGCAGGAACTATATCACTTCAGTAGGTCATATCATCTTGGCTGAAATGTTGTTTTCTTCAGAATAGGTATGAAACTCACCTATAACTTCCGAAACCCTCCACAGTTCTAGTCAATCTTGTGATTTTGTACCACTCTCAGAATGCCCCTGCTTCTGCAGACATGCTCAATGCTCTTAAGAATGTACATCGTTAGATTAATAGTACTTATTTCTTTTCTAAAATAATTTTTTTTTAATTTTCATTTTTTAGACTTTATTCTATCACCCAGATTCTATTTTTGTTTCCTGGGAATTGTTTGTTTTTTAGAGGGGAGGTAATTAGGTTTATTTCTTTATTTTAATGGAGGTACTGGGGATTGAACCCAGGACCTTGTGCATGCTAGGCATGTACTGTACTACTGAGCTACACTCTCCCCCGCTATTAGTACTTGTTTCTGATAGTGGTATTAGTGTGAACTCTTTTCCTTAAATGTGCTTTCTACATTTTTTATGATGAACATAGTTTACTTGAATAACAGCAACAACAATACTGCCATATTTTCGTCTCCCCATCACCTTATTTTAATCTTCATTTAACCCTGCAAGATAAATTTTATTATCCCCATTTTACAGATGAGAAAAATGAGGCAAGAGAGGTTGCACTGAGCCTCTGAACTCAGCTCCTGAAATGTTTGGCACCTGATTACA
The DNA here is from genome assembly GCF_036321535.1 of Camelus dromedarius. Taxonomy (NCBI): domain Eukaryota; kingdom Metazoa; phylum Chordata; class Mammalia; order Artiodactyla; family Camelidae; genus Camelus; species Camelus dromedarius. The sequence continues at coordinate 30,793,979 of NC_087443.1, read as the reverse complement.
GGCTCGCTGCTTGCTTTTTTAAAATTTTAGTTTTGCCTTCGTAGTTAGATCATAGGTTTCTTAAGGGCAGAGCCCTTGTCTTATTCTTGTATCTCCCTCTCTTTCTTTGATCAGAGTACTGTGTACCATATGTAATGGGTGCTTTTTTAATGAATCAGTCTGTTGGATGGCTGGTCTATTGTTCTGATATGGTCCATTACCTTGCTAGTGGTCCATCTTGAACACTCTTGACCCTGGGGCCAAAGATGGAGAACCCGGAGGTTCTGGGGGCAAAGAGGTGGGGAAGTTGGACCTCCACCCTAAAAGGGCAGTGATTCTGCTTGTCCACTAGAGGCCGCGGTAGGTCCAGTTTTAGAGAGCCAGCAAGGCTGTGGATTACTCAGCCGACCCCACCCCAGGAGTCATTTCCAATACCAGGTCAACCCCAGAGATAGCCTATCCATGTCCCCGGCTTCAGGTTCTTCCAAAGATTATCAGATTCCCAGACTTGGAATGAGTTAGCTCCAGAATAAAAGTTGCTGATGACAGCTAGATAGCAGAAGGGTTCCGGCATGTTTCAGATGCCCCTGAATTAACCAAATCAACCAATGTGTATGGAGAGAGTAGCCTCCTGAGTGCCTGCTGTGTACCATGCAGTGCGCTAGACTCCGGGACTAGCTCCGTGAACAAGACCGACTCTGTTGCTGCCCTCCCAGCTCTTATGATCCAAGAAGGTACAAGGACACTTAAACCTGAAATGACTGTATCGTGGGATTAGCTGTTGACATGGTTTCATTTCCGGGGTTAGTTTTCCTTGGGTCTCATTTCTCTGTGGATTATCCCACGTGATCTGTTCCCGATGCAGAGAAATGAAATAAAGGCAAGAAGGAGAGAAAAGCTCCTTTGTCCACATTTGGAGAATCACTGGCAGGCCCCCTCCTCTCTCAAGGTGGAAGGATTCCCAGTGGCTCCTGGCAGACCTGAGGGTGTCTGGGGTTGGGGTGGGTGCTGGGGGCAAGGAAGGGCCAGGCCACCTCATCACTGCTTCTCTGCTCTCCTTTCTCTAAGCAGCCCAGGAACTGTGCTTGGGAAGGGAAGTAGATTCCCCAGATTTGTGGGTGTGGCCCAGACTGCTGACTTGCTCACTGATTTCTCTTTGCCTCTCTCTTTTCTTTGTTCCCTTTCCTCCGGTTATCAGGCAATCAATCGCTTTATCAGATTAATAGTATGTTCAGCCAGAAGCATGAGCTCAAGGAAGTTACACCAGAGTTGAGGAAATAACTACAGAGAGGACTAGAGACAGACACCTACGCAATGCCACATTTTGATTACGTACAAACTGGTAGCTGCAGGCAGTCGTTGTCAGGGTCGGTCCCTGGGGGCTAAGGGAGTCCAGGGAGGCTTCCTGCTTGGGCAAGGTGACCAGGGTCTTCTGGGATAAGCCCTTGATCCACCCCATAGGAGGTTTCTCTGGAAGAGGTGTCCTCAGAGGAGCGGGAGAAGGGCGAGACCTCCCCCACGGCCCAGCTGTCCATTCATGTGCCTGGACAAGGGCTCCGGGGCCCATGTGCTCGACATTCCTGAGAAGCAGCTTCTGAGTCAGAGCCCCAGAAACAGCTGAGGCAGCTTCAGCCTGGAGTCTTGGCTCTCTTTCCCCCTTTTCGGTCCAAGAGCAACTCCCTCCCTAGCTATTTGGATGTGACCAGAAACCCAAGCAGAGCTCTGTGTAGGAGCCTGGCTCAGCCAGTCTATAAAATGTATTTGGTCTCTGCATCCCCTCGTGGGCCACAGCCCTCAGGGATAGACATGTGCTCAGAGCCACCTGTGCCAGGAAGTCCAAGGGCCGAGGGAGACTCTCCCTGTGCCTACAAGCTGCAGCTCCCAATGCAGCCACTGTTGGGTTGCCTCCGGAAAGGGGGTCTTAACTGGGAATTGGCTTGAGTTAAGGCAGCAGCATTCCCCGGGCAATCTGCCAGTGCCTCCTCACTGCCTGGGCGTGGGGCCCAAGACATGCCAGGGCAATGCCAGGGAGCTGACTCGGGGGGAGGCATGAGGGGTACAGAAAAACTTCTTCACACCCGCCAGCTAAGAGAGAAGGCGAAGCTGCCCCGATGCCCGCTGTGATCGCTCTGTATTGCCAGACCACCCCCTGGATCTGGGGTGGGTCCACTCCTCAGCCACTGATCCATGAAGCCCCATGACTCAGGGGCCACCAGCAGAAGGCCAAGGCTCCCCATCTCTCCCTGAGCTCCCCTATTCCTACAAACATGTCTAGATGTGCAGGTCTAGGTTCCCCAACCCCCTTCTGCCATTGATTCAGGCCCTGCCATTGTCACTTTCTTAAAACTATGACCTTAGGCAAGTCACTTACTTTGGTTAATCTTAGATTCCTTATATTGAAGGGGACAAAGAACCTGCCTGCCTCATAGGACTGCAGTAAGGATCCGATGAGGTCATGTCTCATATACTCATATACTATAAAGCACATTTATAATAAGGTGTTATGATTGTCATGGTTAGTCCTGAGACAGAATTCTAGCCACTGGCCCCTGAACCTCAAAGACCTCCTCTTTTGTAGCTTGGAAGCCAGTGCTGAATCCTGACCCAGTCCTGAGCCTCAGACACACTGAGCTCTTCTGCCTGGTGCTACGGCACCAATGCAGGGAAGCAGCACCCCCAGCCCAGCTCTGTTAAACTGGTTCTTTCCCTTCTAATCAGACTCGCTCAGTCCAGTTTGCTTGCAGTGATGACAAAGGAACTTAAAATAGCACAGAATCTGCAAACACTGCTGGAGACGGTCTGGGCAAACGGTGCCGCCCGTCACCCGTGGGCCTGTCTGGGCCTCCCAGCCAGGTGCCGGCTTCTACCCTCCAGGGCCCGGCATGTCTTCCTCTCTGCAGCACCAGGATGACAGTGCCTCCAGTCAGCACTTTGGGTGCTGAATTGGATGACTACCCAGAAAGCTGGCTTGGCTAGAGGGGGAGGAGGCTTGGCCCTCAGGAGAGGGGGCTCACGGCTTCCCCCACGAGCTCCTCACACCCATGCTCTTGAGACTGCTCCTGGCACCAAGAGGCCAGGCGAGCTGGACTAAGATCATGCAGAACAGCTGCTGCCTTGAGACACTGGGGAGGGCTGCTGACTGGGAACCGGGAGAGGCTGATTCTGAGGACCCTGCGGTGCGCAGGTCCTGGCTTGTCACTCTTGCTGCAGAACCAGTTTGGTGTAGGCGGCTGCTGGGCCTGCCTTAGCTCTGAGACTTCCCATGGGGCCTGCATGTGACTTACCCTGGTGGGGGTGGTGGCTGCGGAGGGTGCATTCAAAGGAGGAGTCTTGCAGCAGGAAGCCAAGGGTAGAAGCTTCCATTCTCCTAGAGCATCACCACTGAGCTCCTCTTTAATCCCCTGAATTTTAAGCAGTCATTTCCACAGGGCGTGAGTCACCATCCTTGGAACTTTTCTCAGGCAACTCTTTCTTAAACACTTCTTCAGCAGATATGTCCCTTTCCCGGGTGACTGCTTAAAGAAAGGCAGACGAAGTCTTAGCTTACATCAGGAATCCCAAACTGATGGTCTGTTGGCCAGATCCTACCCTTCAACCTGTTTTGTTGACATGCACAATTTTAATTGGGAAGTTTTAACATAAAACGAAAATCCAGATTTCAAATATTTATTAACCTTTTGTGTCCTTAGGTTGGTTTCTCCCAGAAGCAGACCCTGAGACAAGGCTTCAGTTGCAAGGAGTTTATTTGAAAGGTGATCCTAGGAAAGTCCAGTTAGGGAGTGGGGAAGGGGGACAGGGAAGGAAAGGGATATGGGTAAGTAATCAGGGAAATTACCATATCAGCATCGGGAGCTTTCCCTGGGGAACTTGGGGAAACAGTGTAGAACACATGTTTCAAAGTCATCTCACCTGAGAGGCAAAGACATTAGTATATTTATCCACCTAACCCATCAGTCATTGGTTGTGAGCTGCTATGGTATGGGGGGGGGGGTAGGAGGGTTAATGGTGATAGTAATTTCTTGGGAACACCCAGCCTGCTATACAGTAGGGAAGAGTGGACTCCAAAGAACAGAGGAAGCTGGAACTGATAGCATCTGTTACAATATGGAAGATCTAGCAAAACTGGTCCTCAGTTTCTACTTGACAACAATTAGCAGTAGCTGAATAGCAGTTCCTCCCGTTAAGCAAGACAAGAGCTCTCCAGTCTGCCATGGTCCCTACTCCTCAGACATCCCCAATATCCTACACTCAGCCTGCTTTACTCTTTACATGCCTAGCCTCTGGGATTTTTGTGTTTGTGACCCCTGGTTTATGTCTATGCTAGGCTATTCCACTATAGCTGTGAATCCCACTGTCTCATTTCCAGTAAGTTGTTTCTTATTCTTCCTTGCATCCTACAGGGAAGCTAGCCCAATGATTCCAAAAGATGCTGACTGATTACTTCTGTTTCTCTAGCCCTGTACTCTGAATTATTTAATTCTTTGAGTCTCAGACCACCTTATCTCAATGTTGTTATATATGCTGCACCCGAGCATGTGAAATAGGTCCTCACTTCGGGGCCTGACTTGGAGAGGCCCTCTGTTACCTCTTAAACATCGCCAACCTGATTGGCTTTCAGTTCATAAAATGCACTGAACTCACTTCTGCCTCAAGTCAATTCCTCTGCCTGATAAGTTCTTTTTTCCCTTTATGATAAGCTAACTCATATTTAGCCTTTAGGATTTAGCTTAAATGTCACTTCCTCAGTGAAGCCTTCCATATAATTTACTCCTCCACCCTCTACTAGGTTATGTTCCTCCACTGTACATCCTCACAGTGCACTGTATTCCTCTTTAATGTATTTACAATAATTACGTACATATTGGTATAATTTGTATTTACACTGGAGTCCTATCATTAACGTAGTTAACTTATGCAAACCCAACTACACACACTCAGCTGGAAGAGCAACAAAAAAGGAAATTCCTTTATTTAAAGCCCCATTCCACCATTAAAGCCAGATCTTGGCATCTACTCCCCCAGGGTCACATCCAAAGTGCAAAGAGCAGTAGATGTTATTTCTTGGCTTTTGTGTTTCTAAATGTCAAGGTCCTGGTGAATTAAGGAATTATCAAGAATAGTTTTGCAATCTATGCCTCGTGAACTTATTTTAGAATCTACCACCACCCCCACAAACACTCACAGATACAGAAGGTGGAAATCCATTGCATCATCTGTCTCTCCCTCTAGCTCTGTGTTGAAGCTCTGTGAAGACAGACAACATGCCGCCTCAATCACTGCTGGATCCTCAGGACATATTAAGTACTCAGTAAAACTTTGTTGGATGGATGATGGAGATGGGTGATGGGGAATGAATGAATGATGAAGATGGGATGATCAGAGCTGTGAGGACCAGCACTATGCAGGATGCACCTGGAGAAAGGCTGATATTTAATGTCATGAGCTACCTACCAGCTTGGGAGGAGAAGGATGAAGGTAATGTGGGAGCTTAACTATTGCAATTGAACGGTCTCCCGAAAGGCCTGCCCTTCTACAGTAAATCCCACACTCTACTTTTCCTCAAACCAAGATCTCTGGATGAGAGCCTTATCCCAGACAGTGCAGCAGCCTCTGAGTCATTGCACTGCATGGCTGTATCCCTCTGGGCTCTGACAGTGCATACCATCCCGCGTGGATTCCCAGCCCAAAGCAAAATTTCCACTCAACCCCCACTGTGACCCTGCTCATGACTCCCTCCCTAACCTAGCCCCAAATTTTGCTTTGACCCAATTCCAACCCTGATCTTGATCACAGTTGTTTTTTACAGCCCTGGTATCAGTCCTGACCTTGATTCCCATCTTGACCCTAACCTTGGCCCAGCCACGTCCTTGCTCCCGATCCTGAGTATATTATATATCTGTGCTCTTTCAGTTGTTGTTATTTATAGCGCTTTTCTACAAATTATTTAATTTGATATTTACAATATTAGATATGATACAACCCTATGGAATCATCAATATTTTACCAATGAGAAAACTGAGACTCTGAAAAATGCTCAAGGTCATACAGCTAGTAAACCAGGGAACCCAGATCAGATTCAGGTCTTCCTGTTCTAAATCCAGGGCTACAGGAGTCTGGGTTGCTGAAGCGCCAGATACAGGTCTCCATTGCCCTCGTGGCAAAGTGATCCTAGGTAATCAAAGACGTCAGGATACTAACAGTAACGCTGACAGTTATAATCACCTTAACTTACTGGGCAATTCCTTTGTAACAAATGAAATACTTCATACATTATCTTACTTAGTATCCATCACAAAGCTATGGAGCTCTGGAGTCCCATTTTACCAGTGAGGAAAACATGGTTTTTGAAGACTAAGGAATTTGCTCAAGGTCATGTAGCTAGTAAGAGGCAAGACAGAATTTGAACCCAAGTCTTGTTGACCTTAAATGCAGTTCACTTCTACTGCATTTTTCAAAGAAATGGGATGGCCACAGGAAGCAGCTTGGAGCCTGCAACCATGTTCCCACCATACCTTTTGAGCCGTAGTGCCAAATTCCAGAGTATTGTGTTTGGTCACCAAAACTGGGTCAAAAATGAGTCAGGCCTTGTTTGGTAGGACTGACTCACTGTGGTGTCTGTCAGCTCTATAAAGAGACAGGAAGCCTCAGAGGGCAACTGCCAGCTGACCACTACAGAGTGGACGAAGGTTCCAGAAGCATCCACCACAAGCCCTGTGGCGGTTAAACATGGAAACTCACATGCCTGCCAAAGAAAAAATTCAGACTTAAGGTTCATTTTAAAAATCAGACCTACCAATCCCCATTTATTTCTCCATACTCAGCTCCACCCGCTAACAGGGCTCCATTTTGGTCAGTCTCTCTGTCTTTCATCTCTGATTTCCCACACTTTATCCATTTCCTTCATGGACAGGTTTCTTGGTCTCTGTCCGGGTCCCCCTCCCCACCTTATTAGCTCATGACTCTGAATATCTGTGCTGCTACCTTTTCATGTCCTGTTTCTCTGAGTCTTATTCTCAGTGCCCTGTTGAGCCCCGTGTCATGGGGTCCCATCTTTCTTTTGCAATCATTTTTTGGTAAAATGCACATAACATGAAATTTACCATTTTAACCATTTTTAAGTGTACCGTTCAGTGGCATTAAATTCATTTACTTTGCTGTACAACATCACCACTATTCATTTCCAGAACTTCTTCATCATTCCGGACAGAAATTCTGTATCCATTAAACAATAATTTCCCATAACCCCTGTAACCTCTATTCCACTTTCTGTCTGTGTGAATTTGCCTATTTAGGTACCTCATGTAAGTGAAATCATACAGTAGGTAGCCTTTTGTGTCTGGCTTGTTTCACTAAACAATATTGTCAAGATTCATCCATACTGTAGCATGCGTCAGAATTTCACTCATTTTTAAGGCTGGAAAATATTCCAGTTGTGTGCCTATGACACATTTGGCTTATCCCTTCATCTGTCAATGGACAGTTGGGTTGGTCACCTTCTGGCTACCATGAATAATGCTGCTACAAACATGGGTGTACAAGTATCTGTTTCAGTCCCTGCTTTCTTTCTTCTTTTTTTTAAATCAGCATGTCTTTTCATTTTATTTATTTATTTAATGGAGGTACTGGGGATTGAACCCAGGACCTTGTACATGCTAAGCATGCACTCTACCACTGAGCTATACCCTCCCCTCCAGCCCCTGCTTTCAGTTCTGTTGGGTCTACACCTAGGAGTGGAATTGCTTGATCATATGGTAATTCTCTGTTTAATTTTTTGAGGACCCGCCAGACTATTTTCCACAGAGGCTGCACCATTTTACATTCCCATCAGCAATGCACAAGGGTTCCAGTTTCTCCGCATCCTCATTAACACTTGTCATTTTCCACTTTTTTGGTAAAAGCCATCCCAACAGGTGTGAAGTGCCATGCGAGACCCCTTTTGAACACAGCACTCCACAAGTCCAAGTGTTCTACATTCCCAGAGTCCCGCCCCATGCAGACGCATGAGCCTCCCTGGCTCTGAGAATTGCTATTTTTCTGGCCAACACACTTCTTTCTCCCTGTACCCTCTGGTCTCTCTTCCAGGCTCTGACAAACTGCTGCCCATCTCGATGCCTTTTGCTATGGAGAGTTGGATTGAGAAGTAACACCAACTTTGGGAAGAGTACAAATTCCATTTCTTTAGGCCCTGCAATCAGCTGAGCTCCTTTTTCCACACAGTCTTCCAGACCAGAGACAACCAGGCTGGCTCCTCAGGGACTGGCTTTATGGCTTTGACCTGCCACTGACCTCAGGACTAGAACAACATCCAGAGCCTCAGGCAATACTCTTTCTTGGTCTCACCAGGACCTAACAGAACAGCTTATATTCTCACTAGAATGCCCAAGCTATTTGAATCAGGGCTGCCTCGAGCCTCTTCCTTTGCTGAGGCTGGTGTTTCGCAGTTTAGGTCTCCAAGACAGATCCTGGGTGTGGTGATTCACCTCCTTATAAACCTCATGACTCCTTGAGGGAAACTCGGAAACCTGGAATTTTTGTCATGATTCCCTGTTCGCATTCCCAGAACCAGACTCTCTGGGGCAACATTTGTTTATATTGTTCAATAATTACGTCCTCTCCGTAGACGTCTGATGTCAAGAGCCGGGTGCGTCAAACCTGGCCTGCATGTCCTCATACATCCTGGGCTTTGCGTCAGCCCAGACCTCACCCCTTTGCTTAAAGGTGCCTGATATACATTTATTTTTCTTTCAACCACTTCTTTCTTCTATGAAAGCAGGTGGAAAGAACATCCTCCCGCATTCCACAAAAGAGAAGACAGAGGCCTACGGAGGGAAGTGACTCACCCAGGTTTGAAAGTCGAGTCAGCGACCAAGCTGGGAATGGACCTCCAGTCTCTTGACTCTGAAACCATAGCCCTCACCATGGGCAGTCACCGCTTCCTCAAGAGGAAGCTCTCAGCTCATATGTGGAGATATGGCCTTTGTACTTGACAGGTGCCCCTGGGATTGGACAGTGGTACTCTCTGCTCTCAGTCTTCCCACTCCAACCAATGAAACTATTGTTTTGGCCTTCAAATATGGATTTCATGGCACATCCCTTTAAAGGAACTTTCTAAAGCTCTTTCCAAAGCAAAACATGTGGCCTGCAAGTTTGAAAAACCAAAACCTTCTAAGGAATAGGAACAAAGACAGTTGTACATGTCCTCATCCCTTCTATGCATTCTCATTTCCCTTCTGGTGGCCTCTTATTTCAGTTCTCACTTCCACTGCTCACTCACCCTGGGGTTTATCATTTCCCCATTCCCTCCAGCCCAAACCCAGACAAAATCCAAGTTAGTCTCTTTGCTTCATTGATTTCAATTGAAACCAGTGGGAATTTTCAGCTCTACTAAAAACCTTACATCCACCCTCATTCAAGAATCTACAGTGCCTTCCTAGAGTCTATGGTATCAAGTACAGACTTCTACCTGTCTTTAAAGATCTTTTATAATCTGACTTCACTCTACCTAGCTGTACTTAGTTTTCACTACTCTTCTATGTAAACGCTCCCTAATTGGGCAAAAAATCTCACTGCTAATGTACACACACACACACACACACACACACACACACACAGAGTTAAACATAAAAAGTCTTACTGTCCACAATATATACTATGTTTATTCCAGCTCCTGACTTTTTCCAGAACTCTTGCTTAGAACTTCTTTTTTCCTGCCCTCTACCAATCTCAACATGACCCATCCATTAAGATTTGTTCAGGTTCAGGAAATTTATAATTTTATTATCTCTATTTTCTAAGATTCTACTGCATTTATGGTCAGTGGTCAGAATGTTTAATGTAAACTATTCTTAAAATACATAACATAGAATTTATCATCTTAATCCTTTTGAAGTATACAGTTCAGTAGTGTTAAGTATATCTACTTTGTTGTGCAACAGATCTCCAGGACCTCTTCATCTTGCAAAACTGAAGCTCTGAAAGAGCCCAAATCAATAAAATCAAATGAAAGAGGAGAGGTTACACCACAGAAACACAAAGGATTATAAGAGATTACTATGAACAACTATATGTCAACAAATTGAACAGCCCAGAAGACATAGATAAATTCTTAGAAACATACAGTCTCCAAGATTGAATCAGAAAGAAATAGAAAATATGAGTAGATTGATTACCAGTAATGAAACTAAATCAGTAATCAAAAAACTCCTAACAAACAAAAATCCAGCCTTCTCAGGTGAATTCTGCCAAACACTCACAGAAGAGTTAACACCTATCTTTCTCAAACCATTCCAAAAAAACAAAGAGGAAGGAATGCTTCTAAACTCATTCTACAAGGCCAGCAACATCCTGATATCAAAACCAGACAAAGACACCACAAAAAAAAAAAAAAAAAAAAAAAAAAAAAAAAAAAGAAGAAGAAGAAGAAGAAGAAAGAAAAGAAAATTACAGGTCAGTATCACTCATGAACATAGAAGCAAAAATTTTCAACAAAATGTTAGCAAACTGAATTTAGCAATATATTAAAAGGATTATGTATCATGATCGAATGGGATTTATCCAAGGTATGCAAGGATGGTACAATATCCACAAATCAATCAATATGATACATCACATTAACAAACTGAAGCATCAAAATCATATAAGCATCTTGAGAGATGCAGAAACAGCTTTTAACAAAATTCAACATCCACTTATGTTAAAAAAGACTCTCAACAAAGTTGGTATAGAGGAAACTGACCTCAACATATTAAAGGCCATATATGACAGAACCACAGCCAACATCATACTTACTGGTGACAAGCTGAAAGCATTTCCTCTAAGATCAGGAACAAGACAAGGACACCCATTCTCATCACTTTTAGTCAACATAGTGTTGGAAGTCCTAGCCATAGCAACTGGACAATAAATAGAAATGAAAGGAATCCAAATTGGAAAGGATGAAGTAAAACTGACACTTTAAATAGTGACAAGACACTACATATAGAAAACCCTAAAGATTTCACCAAAAAGCTGTTAGAACTAATAAATGAGTTCAGTAAAGTTTCAGGGTACAAAATTAATATACAGAAAATGTTGCCTTTGTAAATACTAATAACAAACTATCAGAAATAAAAGTTAGGAAAATGCCAGTTACAATTACACAAAAAAGAATAATATACCTAGGAACATATCTAACCAAGGAGGTTAAAGATCTATATCCTGTAAACTATAAGACACTGATGAAAGAAATTGAAGATGACACAAACAAATGGAAAGATATACCATGCTCATGGACTGAAAGAACTAATGCTGTTAAAATGTCCATACTATCTGAAGCAATCTACAGATTCAATGCAATCTATAGATTCAGTGCAATCCCTACCAAAATACGAATGACATTTTTCATAAAACTAGAACAAATAATCCTAAAATATGTATGGAATCACAAAAGATCCCAATTAGCCAAAGCAATCTTGAGAAAGAAGAACAAAGCTGGAGGTGTCATGGTCCCTGATTTCAAACTATACTACAAAGCAACAGTAATCAAAACAATATGATACTGGCACAAAAAGAGACACAAAGATCAATGGAATAGAAAACCCAGAAATAAACTCATGCTTACATGGTCAATTAATGTACGACAAAGGAGGCAAGAATATACAGCTTCTTCAATAAATGATATTGGGAAAATTGGACAACTACATGGAAAAGAATGAAACTGAAACACTTTCTCATACCATATACAAAAATAAACTAAAAGTGGACTAAAGGCTTAAGTGCAAGCCCCGAAACTATAAACCTCCTAGAAGAAAACACAGGCAGTACATGCTTCAACATCAGTCTTAGCAATATTTTTTTTGGGATCTGGCTTCTCAGGCAAGAGAAAAAAAGCAAAAATAAACAAATAGGACTATATCAAGCTAAAAAACTTTGCACAGTGAGAGAAACCATCAACAAAATGAAAAGGCAGCCTACTGAATGGGAGAAGGTATTCGCAAATGACATATTAGATAAGGAGTTAATATCCAAAATATGTAAAGATGCAATGCAATAGCAAAATAATAATAATAATAATAATAATAATAATAATAATAATAATAATAATAATAATAATAATAATAATAATAATAATAAGTTTAATTTAAAAATGGGCAAAGGACCTGAACAGACATTTTTCCAAAGATGATATACAGATGGCCAACAGATGCATGAAAAGACACACAGCATCACTCATCAGGGAAATGGAAATCAAAACCACAATGAGATACAACTTAACATCCATCAAAATGATTATCAGCAAAAAGACAACAAGTGTTGACAAGGATGTGGGGAAAAGGTAACCCCGCGCACTGTTTGTAGAATTGTAAATTGGTGTAGCCAGCCACTATGGAAAATAGTACAGAGATTCCTCCAAAAAAATGAAAAATATAACCACCATACAATCCAGCAATTATTTCATTCTTTTTTTTTTTTTTTTTTTACAGCTGATTAGTATTCCACTGTATAAATTTACCACAGCTTCTTTATCCAGTCATCGTTGATGGACATTTAGGTTGCTTCCATGTTTTGGCTACTGTAAACAGCGCTGCTATGAACATTGGGGTGCATGTACCTTTCTGAGTTAGTTTTCTCCAGATATATGTCCAGGAGTGGGATTGCAGGATCATATGGTAACTCTAGTTTTAGTTTTTAGAGGAACCTCCACACTGTTCTCCATTGCAGTTGCACCAATTTACATTCTCACCATAGATTTAAGTTTTCAAGGACTTGCCATACTGTTTTCCATAGTGGTTTGCAGCACTTTACAATCCCACCAACAGTGCACAAGAGTTCTAATTTCTCTACATCCTTTGCCAACACTTGTTATTTTCTGGGGTTTTAAAATTATTTCATGTATATTCATTTTTCCTTCTTTACCTGATTTTAAACTTCTTCAGGGCAGGGGTCAGGTCTGTTCTTCTGTGTGCCCTCAGGGCTAGCACGCACGTGCCAGGCACATGTTAGGTATTCTAAAGTAATTTTTGGTTCATTGAATGAAATGAACAGTTTGAGTTGAGCTCACTTCTACTTTTAGAACTTGGGGTAGAATTTTCTTTACAAATAGAACAGGCCAACTGCCATGATAGAGACTGAATAATTCTTTAGGACACTAGAGTCTGCATGGGAAGAATGTCGCTGTCACCTCCTTCTTGACTAAAAATGCAAACATTGTGGTCATCCCACAAGCTGCTGGGTCCATTGTTGCTAGGGGTAGTTCCTACCCTCCTTACAGAGGTTCAATGCTCTGGAAACCTAGTTTTATTTGAGTAGAACCAGAAGCTCCTAGGGGAAAAAAAACCCACTGATCTTGAGAAGCTCAGGAGTTGGGCCAGCACAGGAACCATGAGGAACTATCACAGATAGAAAGGTCCCAGTAAGTACAGGTATTTTCCATTCTGCTTTGTTCTCACCTTTACTCCGTTCCTCCCAAGCTTCCTGACATCTCTGGGAGTCAATTTCTTATCCATTGCCATGACTTTGAGGGTTACTCTGATGCCCCAAGTTCTTTGAGTTTCTATATGGAAAGTCCCTCCATTAGGCTCCCATTTGGCATCTTCAAATGAAACTGTCATTAGTATCTAAAAAAGGAACAAGTACAGAAGTGCTGAAACAATTAACTTTGTGAGAACAGATTCTTGAGACAAACCGCCTCAGGGTGGCTGGGTTGGCACAAGGCTCTCAGGTGTACATCCCCTTTGTGATTCATCTCTCTCTGGGCAATTCTGCCCCAGAGTCAGCCTTCCAGCCCCGGACCTTTTCCACCTCTGTTCTCCTCCTGCCTCCACCTCAAAGGATGGGGTTAGAGCAGAAGCTCCAGTAGATAGAAAGTTTGGGATGCAACTGAGCATTCCCAGGTAAAAAACAAATAAACCAACACTCCCTAAATATGCATTGGCTGACATTTTCCCCACAATTCTTTGATATAAGACTCCTCTGGGATTCATATTAAGAATTCCTGGGCCCCATCCTGGACTTCATGAATCAGAATTTCCAAGGAAGTAATCTGAAAGCCTAAATTTTTTTAAACCTTTAAGCCACGTGATTCCTGTCATCAGACAGGACTGGAAAACATAACATTAGTGAATATTTATCATTACTGATTCCTGGGCACTGACATAACGGGGTACATTTTTTTTTCCCTCAGAAAGGAATAAAGAGGCAACACTATTTTACTGGTAATCAAGACAAGCCTCAAGTCAGAAACCTGGCTTGACCTGCCGGGTACTCTCTTGGCAGAGTGTCCTTAACATCTCAGAGGCTAGGTTTCCTTATCTATTAAGTGGGATTGATATTGCATCTCCCTCACTGAGGATTAAATAAGGTAATGCACACAGAACGGTTACCCAATGCCTGCTAAATAAAATGCACGCTCAATATATAGATGCTATGTTATTTCCCCAGAAAACTCTTAGGGTATCTCCATCATATAAATATGGCTGAATAACGGTTTTGAAAAAAGCAGACTGGCCATTGGTGTTTCCAGGGATCTACACAGATACATAAGCACAGCCAGAAGTCCCAGTGATCACTTCTCTGACTAGACCCAGCAGACACAACTGTGGTTGGCTTTATCAAGCAAAAGGAAGAACATTTTAATCAGTCTGGCTCAAGCTGCGTAGGCAGGATTCAACCCAGACGTGACTTGGGACAGCTGGGCCTACCCCGGGATGGCACCACAGCTTAGATTCAGAAGATTCCCTACTAGGTATAAGGACAAGAACCCCCACCTTCCTGACATGATGTGATATTGCCTCAGAGATAGTTCTCCAAACCCTAGAATCACCCAGCTCTGGTGATAGAGTCCCAACTCTGCCATTTACCTATGGGGTGACCTTGGGTAAATTGCTTAAACTCTGTAAGCCTCGGTTTTCTCATCCATAAAATGGTGATCTTAATGGTGCCTTCTTTAAGGTACTGTTGCTACCTTAAAGAAAATAAATGTAAGGCAAATAAAGGCTGGCTACTATAAACGATCTTTAACAAGGAATGGATTATAATATCCACTTGGAGAGAAAAGACTTCCTCTTTAGTTTCTGTCTATTCCCACTATCACTGCTCTCAGAGTAAACAGGAGCCTCTTGGTTAGATCATCTACCTACTATTCCTTCTATTCACTCGGCATATGCATCTGTTTCGGGGGCTCCCTTCCATACTCCTGCTCCCCCTTCCCACAGACTCCCATACATTTCGTCCCATGCCACCTTCTAAAGGGAGACTGACCACTCCCTGGGACTTGGCTGCCTCATCACGCTGTTATCAATTGCACCTTCTGCAGGTGGGTAGGAAGACAAAGAGACTGAGGGTGGGGATTGAGGGTGGTCAGGAAGGGAGGAGTGAGGATTCAGAATAGGAGGGGAGAGGGTGGAAGTGTGTCATGAGGTTCCTCAAAATTGGTGAATTCTGAATCTCATCATTTTTACTGAATGAACTCAGATGATTCACTTCCCTTCATTAGCCCTCTATTTTCCTCTCTGTGCAATGGAAAAGGAAGTGCTTGCACTTGCTTTAAAGACAGAGAAGCATATAGAACCAGCTTGGGAGGGTCATGAGCCCATGAAACTACATATCACAGAGGCTGTGGGTGTTATGTTAGTTTTCTTCTGAACAATGCTTTTGAGTATACTAGCTCCTGGCTCAACATAGCCCCTTACACATCATTGACTTCTTGGCAATTTTCAGCAAATCCACCAGTTTCTGGTTCCCCATTCCAGCCCTTCGTTCCTCGGTATCCCCTTAACTTCCGGTTAAGTATTCTTCTCCATCCAGCACGGTAACCTGGGCTCTAAGCAGAGGTTCTAGGACCAGGGCCTTGCTTTGATTCCTGGTGGAGAGCTCAGAATGCAGAAGGTCTGGAAAGCTATGACCAACACTCTGAGATAATAAATGACTGGTTTAGCAAGTAACTGGGTTTAGATTAGGGACGAAGAAAAATTTGGCCAAGGCTCAAAATATTCATGCAGAGGTCTGAGCTTACTGGCTTGGGTGGGGCTAGGAATTGAGCCAGAGATGATGAGGCAGGAAAGGGCGAGAGGGTAGGGGTCATACGCTGAAGCTGGAGGGTCCAACTTGGCCCTTCTGTTCACTGATGACAGAGTATAACCCCAGGGTGTAGCCCCTGGCTCTTTGCTTTTGGTGAGTAAGGAAGCAAGCATGCAGCTTCCCCTCCCCACTCTTTCCAAAGGCCGCTGGGGGCCTAGCAGCTCCAGTACCTCCCCTATCATGTTACAGCCCCAGACGTGGCTTCCAGTGCCTGCTCTGACAACAGCATCTTCACCCTTAGCATTACACACACAGGGAGAAGGAGTCCTCAGACCCAAGGAAGCTCTGTGACCAGCACTGACTGCCTCCTTCCCAGAACCACAGAGGAGTCTGCCCCAAGTGTAGGAGAGAAAGAGAAGGGCTTCAGCCCACAGACAACTGGAGAGGAGGAGGAGAGAGTGGGAGTCAGGGCTGTGGGGGCCAGCAGCGCACGCAGTTGGCCAGCTGCATTGCTGGGAACTGTTGGCTAAGGACACCGCATCCCCAATCAGCTAGAATCCTGGGATGGACTCCCAGGAATGGCCTGGACTTCTAGGCCAGTACCGCCATAGTCAGGAAGGCAAGGCAGGCACTCAAGGTACGAATTCTAGTTTACAAAGTTCATTCTTCTTTCTCTAGCTTCTAGAACTGCGCCTGACACATGGAGGCCCGTTGATAAATATTGGGTGACTGAACAAAGGAATGAACGAGTGATTTCACACACAAATATGGTCTCATTCAATCTGTAAAGCGAGGCATGGGCAGGGCAGGTGTTGCCTTATTTTGCAGATGGGGAACTGAGATCAAAATAGTAGGGTGTATTGCCTGAGGTCATTTAATTTGGACGTAGCTGACCTGCAGCCGGACACTGTACTCTCTACATTGTACCATGCTGAACGTCCTTGGTATAGCAACACAGGAAAACATCCTGTGACTCGATGTGAACTTCCCTTTGGGTCCTGCCAGTCAGAAAATAGCCTTTCAATGGCCCAGTTTCCTGGACGCAGTCTCGGCCAAGTTCGACATCCTGGTCCTCTTTGCACTCCCGGCATCTGCCTGCTTTTTGATGAGCAGCTCCAGGAAAGGGGGCCTCTCCATTAGTCTCTGTTACCACATCTAACTCGAGACGTCTGGACCACTGAGATACAGAGGCAGGAAGCTGGTGGTTTTACTCTGGGAGTCAGGAACAAAATGAAATCATATACATTTAGTTCCTTATTCTCTCACACTTGATAGAAACTTCAGATAGCCAAACCATGGAGTTAGTTCTTGAAACTCAGGCAAGCGACTAACTCATATGACAGCCGGGGCCTCCCAGGAGCTCCAAACCCATAGTCCTAGCAGTGCTTCTGGAAGGAGGTCTCCGAAGCCAGCAAGAGGGCTCCCCTGAGCTGGAACATCTTACATCATCTGGCCTTTCTCTTCACAGCCTTCTATCTTGAACCTGTCTCTTACGGAGGCAGAGAGATAGAGAGCAGTGGAACTGAGATCAGTAAACCTGGGTTCTGGCACTGGCTTTGCCACTCATCAGCCACATATCTTCTCTCCACCTCATTTTCTTCATCTGCAAAATGGGGATAATAATTCCCAGCTATCATAAAGCAGTTGTGAGTTTAAAGAGGAATGGCTTGTATCAAAGTCCTTTTGAGCACTAGACAGAAATTATCTTAGTACTTCTTTTTTTATGGAAAAGAAAAAAAAAAGACAAAGAGGAGGGAAACTTCCAGGGTGCCTCAAAGCTTTCTATTTTTACTTGTTCATGGATTCATTCATAAAAAAGCACCTGGGTGAACAAGGCTGCACCGGGTACAGAGGGAGAGACAAAGATATTTACGATGGGATCTCTACCCTGAAAGAATTGAAAGGCTAGCACAGACTGTGTCCAAAAGATAGACACAGATTTCAGAGAGCACTGAAGATTTAGAGTGGAAAGAGAGTTCTGTCTTCACAGAGGCTCTAGGATTGTTCAACCAGGTGAAGAGGCCACAGTGGGAAGGAGGGGAAGAGGGGTGTCATGGTGTATAACGGTTTCCAAGCCTCTTTGTCCGGGAGGAAATGAGGTCACCCAGCTCTCAGAATCAGCATGACAGCCTCCAGCCAAGTAATCTGGAGTCATGCGAGCTGCTGGGGGAGCTCTGTGAATCACGACAGTCTGCTGGGAATTTCCTGATAACTAACCTAGGAGTTTCGGGGTAAGTCCTCAGGCTGCAACATTTCTGTTTACATTCTGATCACGTTTATTTACAATTAATGGGTTCTAAATCCAAACAAAACATACCATAGTCTTCTAGAGGAAGTAGCAAGGTTGGTTCTGAGGTCTCTGTCACTTCTGATTCAGTCCATTTCCTGGGAGGCTGGTAGCTCAGAGCTGGGCGCAGAGAAACTCTTTCTCCAGAGGATGATGGGTCACCTACAGCCCAAAAGCTGTTCGCTAACTTGTATTTTCCCCAGGCAGAGGCTGGCACCCTGAGACCTCCGGCTGGAACAGAGCAAAGAGGCTTTCCTTCTTCTTGCCCTTCAGGCATGCTCCCTGCCCTCCTCCTGTCTCACTCAAGTGGACCCCGACACAAGGTCCAGGTTTGTCAGGCAGCAAAACACTATAGGCCGAGGCAGGGAGAAGGACCAAGCCTTGGGGCCCTAGAGAGACCCAGCCCGCTCCCCTCCCATTGAGGGGCACAGTCCTGCTAGGTGGATTCAACTGACCTCAACTCCTGGCTCCCAACACTAGGGGAAAGGGATGGGGTGACTGAACCTCAGAGTCCCTGCTGTGCTTCTTCAATTATGCCCACGTGATACGTGCGTGTGTATGTGCTTGTGTGTGTACACAACTGCGCACTCGCCCTCAGGCAGGAAGCATGGGTGGAGTCCTTTACACATGGTCTGTTTTCTGCAGGCCAATCTTATTTGGTGAACAATTATTTTATCTTATTAAAAACAAGCCTCTATGATGAAGTTGAATACTGAATACACATGCATTTTAAAATCTGTAATTATCTTTTAGGAATGGGAGATCCAAGGATGTGTTTTCAAAAATTTAAACAGTGTAAAAGGCCATATAGTGAAAAATAAATCTCATTCTTGTCCTCCAGTTCCCCAGTTCCTCTCCTGAGAGGTGGAAACAGAACTTTCTACATTAATATGGCTTTACTATTTCATTGTCTTTATTAAGTGACTATACTATGGTCAAGACAAATAAATGAATCTTTCATTATAGGAACTTCCTGAGAGACCTACCACTTCGAGAAAAAGGGTCAACAGTTTGTACCTTAAGACTTTGTTTTCATAATCCTACAATATCATACCATGACCCTTACCCAATCCTTATCAAGTCCTCAATTTCAAAGACCTCCCTTAAACCAAACTGCAAATTCTCAGTAAAATTTGACTACCAGCCCCACCCCCCTCAATAAGCTACCGTACTACACTAGCAGTAAGCAATAAATTCAGCCTTGTCTTATCCACTGGTTATGTCCATTTAGGGGAAGCCGGCATACGACGGAGGCAGCCCCAGTGAGCAGGTTTTTTGTCTGTTTCAGGAGCGTGCGTCAGGTGCGTTTTCACGTAGAGAAAGAGACTTCACAGCTATCTTGAGCTGCAGACTGCCCCTGTAACCAAGGGTCTGAATCACTCTCCTAGGCAGTTGGGGACCGAAGATGAAAAGGGTGGAGAACAGGAATTTAGATGCTTCCCTAGCCCTCATTTAAAACCTGGTCCGTCCCTTACCGCTAGGAGCAGCGTTTCCCCTCACAGAGAAGGTTGAGGAAGCCCGGGGGGTTCAAATCGCGGCGGGCTGCAGGAAAGGGGAGGGAAGGGAGTGGACCTGGCGATCTCCGGCTGGGGCGGGGCCAGGGCTGGGGAGAGTCCTAATATAGAGCCGGCGCTGCGGGAGAGCAGGGCAGCGCGGAGACTGGAGCTCTAGAGCCCGGCAGAGCCTAAGAGTGTCTGCTAGTCCCGCTGTCCCGGCCTCGCGCCGCTCCGGCCATAGCCACCGGTAAGTGCGGGCCACCCTAAGAGCGCAAGGCGGATGCTGCGCTCCTGCGGGCTTCACTTCCCCCTACCCTCTACCCCGGCTCGGCATCCGTTCGGCATCGGCTGCGCGCTGAGTCACCGCGCCCCGTGCCCATGCTTCCCCTTGCGGGTGCCGGTCTAGGCTGCGCCGCGACCCGTGAGCCTCCAGAGAGGACAGACGGCCGGGCCTGGGGAGCCTGGTCACCGCGGGCTTGTCCCGCAGGGAGCCTAGGGGATCCTGGCCTGAACTGCAGTAACCCACCCGGTCCGCCTTCGCGCTCCTCCGCTTCTTCTCCTGACTTATCCTTCCTTTGCAGAGCCACTGTCTAGAGCCCCAGCCTCGCCACCATGAGAGTCCTGCCGGCGTTCCTGCTCCTCTGTGCCTTGGTCGTGAGGGACTGCAAAGTGAGTGGCTTCCCTGCTTTGACTCATGGCGGCGGGAGGGGGCTCGCAAGACCCCTGAACAGCGCCGGGGAAGGAAGGGGCTGCATAGGGAGCTGGAGTCCGAGTGCATCCACAGCAGGGCCAAACCCTCCCTGGGAAATAGGACAGGTGTGGCACTGGGGCCTTGAGAACCAAGGGAATCGCACTTGCCGGCAAGGGAGGAAGAAGCCATAGGGACTGTCCCAGCCTGCTGGCACCTGATTTGTGAAGTTTGCTTGAGTCAATCCTTTTCTCCCTGCTGGAAACCTAAGACCTTCCTTCCATGTGTGGTCTAGTTAGACAGGAACAGGGTGAGGAGAGAGGGAACTGGAAGGAGGGGTTTGTTTGGGGACTGGGGCTAGTTTATCCTTACCCGGGAGTGCCAGGAGCATGGGACCTTTGGTGAACTTTCTCTTTGACCCTCCCCCATCTCTTCCAGGGCAGCCATGAACTTCATCAAGTGTCTGGTGCATGTGAGTATCCACCCCTTGCACAATATCTGGTTGCACAGATATCTTGGAAAAGCCTCAAGGGGCAACCCCTCCCTGGCCCTGCTGTAGGGCTGACTCCCCCCCACCCCTTGCCTCCTCCCACGCTCCTTGCTTACCCCCCAACCTTTGTGCTCTCCAGCGAACTGTGGCTGTCTGAATGGAGGAAAATGTGTGTCCTACAAGTACTTCTCCAACATTCAGCGATGCAGCTGCCCAAAGAAATTCCAAGGGGAACACTGTGAGATAGGTATGGGGATCCTGACTCTAACTGGGGAGGACAGAGCAGCACAGATTTGGGGGCAGGGAGACATGGGTGGGATGCAAGAGCAGGCAGGAGTTAGGTGGAGGTGGAGGGAGGGCATCTTCATTCCTGTGTGATATACATAGTCAAACACAAACACATAAAGCTGTGGCTGCGGGAATGTAAGGTAGGGATGGAAGGAGACACTTTCCAATGTCTTCTACCAGACCTGAAATCATGTGCGGACCAGCAGGATCTCTAAGGTACCTGTCTCAACTTTCTCCTCTTTCTAATCTCATCTGCATATCCTTCCATAGATACATCGAAAACGTGCTATGAGGGGAATGGTCACTCTTACCGAGGGAAGGCCCACACTGATATCATGGGCCGGCCCTGTCTCGCCTGGAACTCTGTCACCGTCCTTCTGAAAACGTACCATGCCCACAGAACTGATGCCCTGCAGCTGGGCCTGGGGAAACACAATTATTGCAGGTGAGGTGGGGGCAGCAGGGACTCTCCTCATGGCCTCACAGAAACCCTTGTTGCCATACTTTCTGCTTCCCGGGTGCTGGCCATAGCATGAGAAAATCAAGGCCTCTGGTTGAGTCTTCCCTGGAGGGGAGGATGCAGAAATGGCATTCTGGGCTGGAATGACACCCCCCTCCCCTTTGTGCTGCCAGGAACCCAGACAACCGGAGAAGGCCCTGGTGCTATGTGCAGGTTGGCCTAAAGCAGCTTGTCCAGGAGTGCATGGTGCATGACTGCTCTTTTGGTGAGTGTCACTGGCCTGTTTATGATGGGGGTGTGGAAGGGGACAAACAACAAACTCATACGTTCCCTTATTCCATCATCACAGGAGGGATGAGGAGGGAGGCCTGCCTGGCCCTGAAAAACTGGGAGGTCAGAGGACCAGAAGAACATTTGATCCTACCTCCCTCCCCAAGATATACCTCTCTCTCTCCTGCAGGAAAAAGTCCCTTCTCTCCTCCAGAAAAAGGAGACTTTCAGTGTGGCCAGAAGGCTCTGAGGCCCCGCTTTAAGATTGTTGGGGGCGAATTCACCACCATCGAGAACCAGCCTTGGTTTGCAGCCATCTACAGGAGGCACCGCAGCGGCTCTGTCACCTACGTGTGCGGTGGCAGCCTCATCAGCCCCTGCTGGGTGGTCAGCGCCACCCACTGCTTCATGTATGTCCCTCTGTCTCTTCTCCCAGACCCTCCGGCCCTACCCCCAAACAGATCCCTTTCTCCTTCCCAGCAAAGGATTCCACTTGAATTCTACCCCCTCGGCCTCTCTCCCTATGGCTCATGACTGTGGGGACAAGAGATGCTCTGAGGTCACCGTGGTGGGGAGGGGGAAGTGACAGGGTCTCATGAGATCAGACAGTCTGACAGGGCTCCTCTCCCACAGTAATCACCAGGAGAAGGAGGACTACATAGTCTACCTGGGTCGGTCAAACCTCAACTCCATTACGCCTGGGGAGATGAAGTTTGAGGTGGAAAAGCTCATCCTGCATGAGGACTACAGCGAAGATACCCTTGCTCACCATAATGATATTGGTGAGTAGAAAACCCTCATCAGCCATAACAAGGATGGCTTGGGGGAGCAGGGTCCAAGGAGAGACCCAAGTGGGAGGTTGATCTTGTAGGGAAACTTAAAGACTCTGCTTTAACAGCAAAGGGAGTGGTGGGGAAGTGTTCGGAGTGACATACGCAAGGGGCCTGGTGCTCCTCTGTAGACTCCCTGATTTTCCAAATAGCCTCCTCTGGGCAGCAGTGGCCCTGGGGGCATATAGCATGGGCTGGGACACTCCTTTGGTTGTTGGATGCAGCCTCTGCCTATCCCAGGATATAGAACTTGGAGAGAGCACTGGGCTAGATTTCAGCCCAGCTCCCTCAGAAAAAAATCCCCATATAGCTGTATGCAGCAGCCCCAGCTGTCCAAGCCCCTGTCAGCAGCTGGAACAAAGCCCTTGAGGTGTGGAACAGGGGAGGCTTGTCTCTGGTGATAAGGTGCCAGCAGGCCTCCTGGGATGACCTCTGACCTAACTGATGTAGGAATAGACAACCACTCCCTCGGGGTTTGGAGGGGAGAGATGGCGACAACCTGACAAGGTGGTGATCTATCCCCTCTGACCCCTTCCTCCTCCTCCAGCCTTGCTGAAGATCCGTTCCAACACGGGCCAGTGTGCGCAGCCATCCCGGTCCATACAGACCATCTGCCTGCCGCCAGAGAGCGGTGATGCCCGTTTTGGCACAAGCTGTGAGATCACTGGCTTTGGAAAAGAGAGTTCCTGTAAGTGACATGTGGGTCTGACTGAGACGGTCCGGGGTTGGGGAGTGGTGGTGTTGTAACCTGGAAGTGAGCTCAGCTTGATCAACAGAGGACCGTGCAGGTAGAGATGGAAGCACTATGGAGGCAGCAGACAGGTCCAGGGATGGAGTGAGGCGTGCTGTTTAGGGAATGATGGGCTACAAAGTTAAATGGATGGGAGTGAGGGACTAGAAGTGGGGTAAAGACCTAGATTTGGGTGGAAAAAGGAAAAAGGGTTTCCCTGGAAGGGACACTTTTTGGTCCCCTCCCTGGCAGAGTCCAAATGGGCGAGCTGGACAGACACATCTCACATAAATTCCTCCCTGTTTCCTCCACCAGCTGACTATCGCTATCCAGAGCAGCTGAAAATGACTGTTGTGAAGCTGGTCTCCCACCAGGAGTGTCAGCAGCCCCACTACTACGGCTCTGAAGTCACCACCAAAATGCTGTGTGCCGCTGACCCACAGTGGAAAACTGATTCCTGCCAGGTGAGAGTTCCAAGCATCACTCTCCATCAACCTCAGATCTCCCCTGGGCTCTTGGGCCTGTCCCTACCAGTTTTGGGGAGCCTCTCTCCAGCCAAAGCCCTAAGAAGCCAGGACCAGGGACTGAGGTCTTAGAAGGCTTAAAGCAATCCTGTGTTTACCAAACATTGGTCAAGAGCCTGGCTTGTGCTAGGCACTTCAGACTCGGGGAGGGAGGGGGACTAAGACCATAAGAACGGGAAAACAATAGAGAATAACACAACTCGGTGCTCAGAGTGTGGTGTGAATTATAAGTGATCTGTTCAGGAGCGGGAGGTGAGTGTCAACTAAATGGCCATGTAGCGGGGGTTTTAGACACACTGTGACTCAATAGGGATTCGAGGAGGCAGAGGGAAGAAAGGAGAGCATGTCAGTTGAAAGATACAAAAATGAGAATAAGCATGGCATATTTTGGGATGGGAAGGAGAAGTGGGGTCTATGAATGTGGATGGAATAGTAGATTGGAAAGCCAAGCAGAGGATTTTAAACTTGATATGGTAGGAGAGGGGAGTTCACTAAGGACTCTGATTCTAGCAAACTCTCCCCTCTCTCTCGGGCACGACTGGGTGGTAGGATCAGATGGCCTCCTTCTCGCTTCTCCCAGGGCTCACCTTGGTGTCTTTGGCTTAACAGGGAGACTCGGGGGGCCCAATGGTCTGCTCCATCCAAGGCCGCCTGACTCTGACGGGGATTGTGAGCTGGGGCCGAGATTGTGCCATGAAGGACAAGCCTGGCGTCTACACCAGGGTCTCAAGCTTCCTGCCCTGGATCCACACTCATACCGGGGGAGAGACTGGCCTAGCCCTCTGAGGGCCCCCAGAGAGCCAAGGGAGGAGGGGGCGCCGCCCACTCCTATGCTGACCGTCAGTTTTGCAGTAGGGCCATCTGCACCAGCTATGTATAAGGAAGAGACTGAGGAAGATGGGCTCTGCTGAGATGGTTTTGTTTGTGCTGCCCACCGGGGTGAGCGACAATAGCTTTACCCTCAGATACGGGCCTGGGTGCTGGGTGCCCAGATCTTCCCCCTCCGGCCAGGACGGAAGGGTGGTCCTGAACCAGGATGGTACTGTCGTCTTCAGAACGAAAACCTGGTGTTAAAAATGTGCATAGGTGGAAGGAGAGCCAGCTCCCCACTGTTGGGAAATGAATTATTTCCCAATTAGGAAGTGTAACGGAACTGAGGTCTCTTGAGAGAGCTTGGCCAATGTGGGCACAGTGGCTTAGAGAAGAGAGACCCTGATGACTCGAGGGAAGGGCTCTAACATTCCATGACTGTATCAGGACACATTATACATGCATGTGTGTGTTTGCACACTTGGGCACAGGCTGTGTCAGTGTAAGAGTTGGTGTTCTGTGTCTGACTACAAGTCTAGATATGTCCCCCAATTGTATGGACTGTGATGCCACATGAAATGGTCTGTTTGGAGAGGTCGTGGGTCACTCCTGGGACCCACCTGGGTCTCTCATGTGGTGATAGCTATAAATGTATTATTCTGGGGCAGGGGCTAGGACTAGCACTAAATTTTCAGTTTCACTTTCACATTGATGCCCATTTCTTGGCCAGTTATCCCTTCTGACCTTCCAGGAGAGTTCATCCAATCCTCACTGAGTGAGGTGAGGACCACTCCTGTACACTAAATATTTAATAATTATATTCTGTTATTTTTATTTATATATATTTTTGTAATTTTGAATGAAGATGATCAATAAAATATGATTTTTCTGAAGATTTTGGCTTTTCCCTGGTGCTTGTATGAGAGGGAGTTGGGAGCATAAAAAGAAAATGACAGGGACGGCACGTACCCCAGAGTTTCCGGTGGGGCTACATCTCTGGACTTAACAGGGCTTTGGGAAGTGGAGGCTGGGAGAGTTGTAGAGCAGGCCCTCCATTGCACATAAGGTACAAAAAGGTGCCCAAGCCAGAAGCCCACAGCGTGGTACCTGTGTGCAGGCTTTGTCCACTCCCAATTCCCTCCTCAGTCTGATGCCTTTGTGCAGTGCACATGTTGTACAACCGTACATAGTGACCCTCTTTAGGATTTATTCCACCGTATTCTCTTCACTCTGCTCCCCAACAATCCTTGGGCTGACATCAACCAAAGAGGACACTTGCATGAGTGAAAACTGCTGATCCAAAACCCAGCCTGGGGTGGTGTGGGGTGGGGGGAGGGTATAGCCCAGTGGTAGAGTGCATGCTTAGCATGCACAAAGTCATGGGTTCAACCCCTAGAATCTCCATAAAGTAAAAAAATAATAATGATAATAAATCAATATTACCCCCCCCAAAAAACAAAAAATTAAAAGTTAAAATACCAAAAAACCAAAAACCAGCCTAGCTTGAGTCTGTGGCATTCAGGGAACAGAAAACATAATTTCCCATCATCTGTGCCTGGGGCTGGAGCTCAGTTTCCCCACTGTGTTATTGAAGCCCCTGACCAGCCATCACTATCCCTAACATCAAGGAGCCCAGAATCTAAAGCTGGTTGATATCCTAATGGAGGTGAATATATATTTTGAACCAAACATCAGTGTCTGAAGAACTGGGTATAGAAGGCAGGCAGGGAGATAGAGCTGAATGCCAAAATATTGGAATTTCCAAGCTACGTTAATGAGTTTTGGCAGCGTTTCTTAACCAAGTCACCTGAGAACTATATATATATATTTGTCTATGCCCCACCCACTGAGACTGTTATTCAGGTCAGGGCTGGTTCCAGGGCTCGTGATTTTAGAAAAATTCCCCAGGTGCTTCTGGTATGCAGCCCTGATTGAGATCCATTAGGGACAATTGGCCAGATTATGTGAAGGACTCAGTAAATTCAAGATGTGATCAGCATATGCTCTCTGCATGAACAGTTAGTTTTCTGAGTGGGATTTGGGAGTACAAGGTCTCCTGGACTTTCTGTTCAGAGGATCCCTAGACCATGGACCTCCCGAGGGCAAGGACCCGGAGTATTCAGTTTTTGTCCCCGTAATCTAGCATGTCATTTCATTTAGTATGATGCAGTGGTTCAGAGCATGGATTTTGGAGTCAGGTGGCCTGGACTAGACCCCTGGCTCTAAAACACTAGCTGTGTGACTTGGGAAAGACTCTTCTCCTCTTGTGCCTCAGTTTCCTCATCTGTATAAAAGAGATAATAATGTCTACCTCTCAGGATTGTTACAAGGATTCATGAGTTCATAAGTCTCTTGGTCATAATCCTGGCACCTACTAAAGGCACAAAAACAGTGGCTACTATTACAAAATCCTGTAAATTGAATTGAATTGAATGGGAAGCCCCTCCCCTCTTCCACCCCAGGATTGCACAGGTGTCTTTTGTGGCAGCTGAAACTTACTAGGAGAGAAAAGGCAAGATGTGAGGCCCAAGGGCCCAGCCCAGGCTGAGTTGCTGCTCAGCCTCTGATTTCCCCCGCAGGGGCCAAGAAAGGTCTTGTTCCAACTTGAGCATCACCAGCATCAGGGCTTGCAGACATTGAAAACAGGAAGTCTCAGCCCCACTGGTTGAGCAATGACACTGCTAGCTCTCTTCAGACCATTTCCCAGCCACCAGCCCGACCCCCAGCCAGCTGCTGCTTCTTCCCAGTCACAGACCACACTTGGGGTTGGCAGGGGATAGGCCACTTCTCCAGCAGCCAGTTTCATGGTTCCAGATACTCTCCTGTCACACACTAGACGACCTTCTAGTACTCCCTATGCACTGGACATTGTACTAAGTTCTTCGTATATTATCTGGTTTAATCTTCGTAACAATTCTATGAGGCAGGTGCCGTCGTTAGCCTCATTTTACAGCAGAGAAAATGGAGGCACAGAGAGATTGGCCAGCCCAAGGCGATGTCGGGTGGTGAGTGCCAGACCCAGGCAGCTGGCTCCAGAGTGCACAGGTCTGGCACTACGACACATGAGCTCTCAGCAGGGCCCACCCTGCAAAGAGACAGCAGCCCTCTTTTCAAGCTCCTTACTTCAGGGATGCAGGGTGCAGGGAGGCTAAGTGTATCAGAATGTCAACTCTGGCCTAGATTCTAATCCTTTCCTCTTAAAAGATTCCCAGACCAAGGAAAGAAATCACCCTTCGCCACCAGTTTCAAAGTCAAACTTCCCCCTTCTCAAGCTAACCTCAGACTTTTGGGTTAAAACCTGATAGCCTTGAAGTGGTTTCCGTTTTCACCAGCACTCCTCCTTCTGAAATAGTCTGTGGCCCATTCTACTATCAGAACTCAACTTGATTTCCACTCATGCTCTGCCTATCCCAAGCCAACCCTGTACAACAACCACACCCCCGCCCATACCCGCCACCTGGTGTGTCCACCTACCATCCCAACAGCAAACTTTCGGGGCTGCCCTTTGAGTCAGACACAGTAAGAGGAGTTTGCTGAGGTGTTCTTTAAATAACAGTACTACTGAAATATATTAATTCACATGCCACTCAATTCACCCATTTAAAGTGTACAACTCAATGATTTCTAGTATATTCCCAAAATTGTGCAAATATCACCACAATTAACTAGAGAAAAATTTTGTCACCTCAAAAAGAAACCCTGTGAGACAGGAAGGAAGGGGGCAGGGCACAGCCATTCAAGGAATAACACAGCAATTAACACCAGAATGGCAGTAGGCCTTGAGGCTCAATATGGTGGGAGATTTGACTTCTAGCAGAACTTGCGCTTCATTATATGCTCACTGTAACATACTAGCATGGTGAATAACATGCCCACAGGCGCCATGACAATCCCAAGGCTAGCCACAAAAGGTCAAAGAGTGGGAAATGGCCAACTTCCTGGGAATCCCAGCCCCTTCCCCAGGGTAGTTAGATTGGTCCTTCTACTTATTAGTATATGAAGCTACTGAGTCCATAAAAATTGCCTTTTTGCTCACTCTTCTTTGGAGATGGCCTGCACTTTGTCTATGGGGTGTGTACCTACTCTTACTCTAATCTGAGCCCCCAAACCCCACACCTTTCTCTTGCCTTGAAACAGCCTACACTCTATGTAGTATGTATCTCTCTAAATAAACCTTCCTTTACTCAACTGTGGCTCACTCTTGAATTCTTTCCTATGCAAAGCCAAGGACCCACTCTTGGCGGTGCACATCCCAGGGACTGAACAGAGACCTGGGACAAGGCCCTCCTCACACCTCACGTCCTTTTTTCCTGTATCACCTGTACCCATCAGCAATCACTTTCTTTTTCTCCCCAATTTCCTTAGCCTCTAATCTACTTTCTGTCTCTATGGTTTGGCCTGTTCTGGACATTTCATATAAATAGAATCATATAATAAGTGGTCTTTTGTGACAGACTCTTCCCCTGCCATGATGATTTCCAGTTGTCACGCTGTAGCATGTATCAGTGGTGTTGTTGAGTTTCAAGTAGCAAATTCGGAGAAAAGGTAGTCTAGGCCCCCTTCTGACCTTGCAGTCCCACGGAGTCCTTCAACAACCTTAAAACGTTTTTTCTTTAAGGATCTAGACACCAAGCATTGTTTTAGATGCTGGGGATACAAGAATGAATGGGACGTAGTCCTAGTCCTCACAAAATTGCAAAGGAGACAGAATCATGCCCGCAATTTAATGTGAGAAATGCTATAATAACGTGCATGGAACAGTGATGAGGAAGCAATTAATTCTGCCTTGGCACATCAAGGAAGACTTTACAGAAGAGGTGATATTTTACCTGGGCCTTCAAAGATCCAAAGAAATTTGCCAAACATGGAGGAAAAAAGGCATTCCAGGCTTTGGGAAGAACATGAAGGCATGAAAGGCAAGGCATTCTCAAGAAGTGATGAATAAACTGTTGTGGTAGAGAAAAGAGTGTGAGGGCCAATGAGCAAGCAGAGAGTGGAGTGAGCACTGGTCAGGAGCTGCTGGGATCCGGCTAATAAGGACCCTTAGGCAGGGCTGATACTTAGTAGCAGGCGCCAGTACTGCTCATCACTAAAACGCTGCTGTCCCAAGGTCCCCTCCATGTAGCTCCTGTCACCCAGTGTCTCTCCACTTCTTCATGATCCAGCAACCATAGGGTTAATGCCTGGCAGAGGGTCCCCAACAGGGGCCTCTGAGATTCCCTCCCTCCTCCAGCTGCTGTCCAAGTGTTGGTACTCTGAAGTCTTCCTGCTAGTTAAATATTTTGAATATCACCTCTTGCCCTCAGGTAGTATGTTTCCAAATCTAGAAAGTTAATTAAGGTCAAAGAGGCATACTTTTTTTCCCTTTTTCCTCTTAACTAAAAATTTCCACCCAATTCTGAAAGTCAAATGCTTCCATAGCATTCCACAGCCATTGTTAACTTGTAACATCTCTGGCTTCTTGAGTCTCCTCTGCCACCTCTGCTTGGCCTGGAATTTTGGGTCCCCCCAGGTCAGATCCTAGATTAGCTCCTCTTTCCACCCTCAATTTTCTCCCACACAGTTTTATTCACACCCAGGCTTAAATTACCACCAACAAACAGTTGATTCACAAAAGCTTATCTCCAGCCAGACCTCTCCTCTGAGCTCCAAACCCTTATTTTCCACTGTCTGCTTTACACCCACTTTTAGGTTGTCACATATGGGGCACCTCAACCTGCCCCAAATTAGCCCTGTCTTCAGGCCTCAACCTGATGGACCTCTTCCATTATTCTCTGGCTCAGGTCATGGTACCACCTCCATTCACCTCCAGAAGCCTAGGAGTCATCCTGATGCTTCTCTCCTCTCACCCACCTCATCCCATCGGGTCACCAAATCCTGGCAGTTTGCCCAATAGCTCTTGAAGTCATCCATTTGTCTCCATTTTTATCACCACCATTACTTGAGCCCATGCAACCATCAACTCATGCCTGGACCACCACAATAGCTTCCCAATGGCCTCCCCCATTGACTCTTATTTCTCCTTTTACTCCCTCCCACCCCACCCCCCACTCCTCCTCCCAATCCATTCTGCTTACATGAAGCAAGAAATCTTTTGAAAATGCAAATGTGCTCAATGACTCCCATTGCTCCTGGCTGGTTAGCTTGGGCAGGGCCTGGCCCCTTCTTCCTCTCCAACCTCTCCCAGTCTTTCCCTACTCAGCCATTCTCTTACAGTTCCTCTGTTACCGCAGGGCCCTTGTTCACAATGTTCCTT
Organism: Camelus dromedarius; assembly: GCF_036321535.1. Lineage (NCBI taxonomy): Eukaryota > Metazoa > Chordata > Mammalia > Artiodactyla > Camelidae > Camelus > Camelus dromedarius. The sequence goes on along the minus strand of NC_087443.1, from coordinate 30,762,875 downwards.
CTGCCTAGGACTTTTCCCCAGACTTTCTTTGGCTGGTAAAGTTCTTCCTCATGCTTCAGAGATTGCTTCACCAAGGAAGTCTTTCCTGTGTTGTCTCTGTCTACAGCGGATCCTGCTATTTTGTCTACAGTCTTATCACGCTATGCACCACCTCTCTGATGCACTTGTCACTACTGCAATAACACTATTTGATGAACGTTTGCTTTTCCCCACCAAACTGTAACCTCCGCGAGGGACAGTGTGCTTTTTATCACCACTATATCCCCAGCACCAAGCATGATGTCTAGAATATGGCAGACAACTAACAAATATTTATTGAATGAATGTATTCTGATGAGTTTCTTTCCATTTTTCCTCTGCTTCTTCTTTTACATAGTTGTGTTTACACTCTACCCATAATTTTGTATCTTATCTTTTGCCTTTGTCATATTTTGTCATAAGCCATTTCCTGTGGTATTACAAATTTCTCCAAGCCTGTGTGTATAATGGAACTAATAATAACATTCATCCAACCTACCTTTCTGGATTGAGGCATCACAGATTAAGTAGGTGAAAGTTCTTTGTAATCTCTGTGTACATATGAGACGGTATTATTTGCATTTAAGAGGAAATGGAGGTGAAATTTCTTTCTGGTGCCCTCCTCACCCTTGGTTTTATACCTCTTTTCCCTGGGCATTTTTTGTTTTTGTTTTTTTGGTGCCCTTGTTCTGCCTGACCACTTCGTTAAGGGCTAAAATAACTCATTAACTTTAATATGCTACCAGCCCAAGGAGGTTTGCATTTTTTAAAAGGACATCTGAAAGAAGGGCACTCAGGCCAAGGTGATGAAGTTTGGGGGCTGGGAGAGGACTCAAGATATGCACTGATTTACCCTTGACTCATTTCACTCATTCATTTGACAAACACTTTATTGAGAATTGGTTGAGGGCCTGCCACTGTGCTGTGTACTGGATGTAGAGATGGAAGACCCGGTCTCAGCTTCAGTGGGTGGAAGTAAAGTGGGGGGGACAGACAAGCCAATGAATAGAGTACAGTGAGAGCGCAGCTATATGGAAGACGTGCGAGATGGGCGTGGAGGGCTAAGAGCGGAGTCTCGACGGGCTAACATGGAAGGGAGAAACGACCATCTGAGCAGAGGAAACAGCACTTGCAAAGCTAAAGAGGAAGCAGAACACGTGGGGCACTCAAGGAACTGCAGGGAGTTCAAGTGGATGGGCTACAGGGCCAACTTTGGAGAGGCGATTTGGCTGGAGGGATTGGTGAGAGCTGAAACCTGAGGGCCTAGAGGACCCTGCCTGCCACATGAAGGACTTTGGGCTTTATTGTGATGGGGAGTCGTTAGAAAGTTTGAAGCATGGGGAGCAGTGTGAAAGATTAATTAAAAGAAGATTATTTGGCCTAGATGACTATGGGCAGGGAAAACCAGCTCAGAGACGAGTACAATAATCCAGGTAGGCACTGAAGAGTGTCTGAACCAGCAGGGTGGGCTGGGAGGGGAGGGTACAGATGCGGGAGACTTGGCAGGGATAGGATAGCCTTGGAACCTGGCTTGGGTGAAAGGCGGAGAAGGACACATCATCGGGTTTAGCCTCCCGCCCTCAGACAGGTGAGATACTGCACAATTTTGCAGATGAGAAACTGAGGTTCTACCGTAAGCAATTTCCCTAAAGCCCCATCTAGTAGGTAACAGACCAAACTAGAGTGACTACTGGTGGAAGTGTGGGGATCAGTATCCACAGGGCAAGCCAGACCTGCTCACGGCCTCTGTGACTCTGTCCACTCAACGGAGAACTTTCTCATCACCCTAATCATCAAGTGGTGATGTCATCCAAAACTTCAGGGGTTGAGGCTTGTTCCCTAAACATCCCAGATCTGTTCAGCCCTGTGACTGTGCTTCTGACTGAAGGAGCTTCTCCCAAACCTCCCAGTCCTGTGATGCACTGTCAGCGAACCAGTGGATGGGTCTGTGGTAGGGGATTAGCAGACGCTGGATCTAGCTGTTTGCTTTCTGGCTTCCTAGAACTGAGACATGACTTCCGGTGTTTGAGAAGATCATAAGCACTTGGCACATAGTCAGGTTCTGCATGCAGGATGTGAAAATGAAGTGGATTTTGTAAGAACTCTGACTTGTGGGGTTTTCAGCCCAATCCCTCCATCCCCCTTTTCTGTGGTCTGCCAGCTGCCTTTAATTTCTCACTCTCTTTTAATATGAAGGAAAGGGAACGACTTCCCTCTCTCACCTGGCTCTTCCCATCTTTGCTCTGCAGTCTCCTTAGCTCTCTCCAGAGCGTATGTATAAGCTGGGGTCAACGCCACTGGCAAATAGGACTTCAAGTTTGGTTTCACCCCTAAGTAGCTTGGTGACAAGGCTCAGCCCCAACCTCAGTTTTTCTCTTATTCCTCACTACACCTGTATACCACTTACCATCACACACTGAGAGGCTCTGCCAGGGGAGCTCCAAGCTTTGCAGTCCCAGCAGAACTGGATGTACGTGTGGAGTTAACAGCTATTGATCAGATCACTTTTATTCTCCACTGGAATCTGGCCACCATCCCTGGCCTTGGAGAGCTATTAGAATTTTGCCAGGATGCCCTATTGGTGGGCATACCAGAAGTCCTGCTCTGACAGCAGCCTACTGTAGCCCTGTCAAGTCAAGACACCCTCAGGCCCTTTATCTCAGCCCTTTCTGTCTCCTTGGCTGGACTACTTCATGGCTGAGAGAATGAGAAAGGATGGACAGAGACCCAGAATGGGATAAACACTTTGCTTAAAACAAGTCTAAAGAGGTTGTTCTTGGGACGGTCCTTAAATCAGCAACTTCAGCATCGCCTGGCATTCGTGAGAAGTGCAAAATGATCAGGCCCCACCCCATATCGACTGAATCAGAAACTCTAGAAGTGTGGCCTGGCAATCTGTGTTTTAACAAGACCTCCAGGCGATTCTGTTACATACTCAAGTTTGAGAACCGCTGATTTAAGGTGTTGATTCTCAGACTTCAGCATGCATCCAAATCACCTGGGGAAGCTTGTTAACCATAATCGGGTTAAACAAAACTGGACTGGTGTCAGGGCAACTGTACCTTTAGCAAGTTCCCTAGATGATTCTGACATTCATCAAAGATTGAGAATCATTGATCTAAGGAATTAATTTTATCAATTAGCTGAGTCTCCTGGGGAGGGAGCAAACAGAAGGCTGTGGAAATGCCTCTCAAAGTTCCAAATGCTATCTGTATCTGAACCTCTAGGGAGCTTGTCAGAAAAGCAGAATCTGAGTATCAGATGTATTGAACCAGACTTTCTGACCTGAGGCCCTGGCATCTACATTCAGAGTTCTCCAAGTGATTCTTTTTTTTTTTTTTTTTTTGAGTAAAAGTAGATTTATTCAGAGAGATGCATACTCCATAGACAGAGTGCAGGCTGTCTTAGAAGGCAAGAGAAAGGCCACGAGGTGTGGGGTTGGGTGCTTAGTTTAAAGAAAAAGCAGATACACACTCCATAGACAGAGCATGGGCCATCTTGGAAGGCCAGGGAGCAAAAGGCGTCCAGGTGATTCCTATGTACGTGAAAGCTTGATAACCCTTGAGCAACAGGTTGGCAAGTGTTCAAAATGGTAGCTGCACATTAGAATCACCAGGGGGGCTTTAACAATGACCTGATATCTGAACCCCACCTCCAGAGAATCTAATTTAATTGGTCTGAACTGGGGCTTCAATCGTTTTCACAAGTCATCCCCTCTACCCCCACCCAAGTGATCTTAATGTATAGGGTTAAGAACCATCAGGTTAAAGGATGATGCTGATCCAGGAAGAAACAAGCAACAGGACAAAACGAAGGAGTGCCAAGGAAACAATTGGTGGGAACCTGAGGGTGAGATTAGTTAGAAATATCAAATTGAAAATCCAAAGGAGATAGAAAGGTGGAAGGGGCCTCAGGTAAGAGGGTGAGTAAGTTGGCTTCAGTGGTGTGGAGCTTGGTGTAGGAAAGGGGTTAGTGTATCACTTTCCTACCGCTGCTATAACAGATGACCACAAATTTCGTTAACCGTAATCGGGCTAACACAAATGTATTATTTTACAGTTCTGGAGGTCAGAAATCCAAAATGGGTCAGCAGGGCTGCATTCCTTCTGGAGGCTCTAGGGGAGCAGAATCCATTTCCTTGCCTTTTCTGGCTTCTAGAGGCTCCCCGCATTCCTTGGCTTATGACTCCACGTCACTCTGACATTTGCTTCTGTCATCACATCTCCTTCTCTCACTCTGATTCTCCTGTTTCCCTCTTATAAAGGTCCCCTTATACATTGTGATTACACGGGCCCCTATCAGATCATCTAGAATAATCTCATCTCTGGATCCTTAACTTAATCACATCTGCAAAGTCTCTTTTACCGTGTGAGCTAACATAGTCATAGATTCCAGGGATTAGAATGTGGATGTTCTTAGGGGTCACTATTCAACCTACTCCAGTTTGCCCTCTGTTCCCCAAAGATTCATAACCATCACATATACCAAATACACTCACTCCATTCCAACATCCTCCCAAATCTCGACCCATTAGAGCATCAACTCAAAGTCTACAATCTCATCACCTCAAAAGCCCCACATTTCATCATCTAAATATTCTTAAATAAGGTATGGGTGAGGCACTGGATACAATCCATCCTACGGCCAATTTTCCCTCCATCTGTGAACCTGTGAGACCCAAGAAACAAGTTATCTGCTTCCAGAATCGGTAAAGGGTAACAGACATTCTCATTCAAAAACAAAGAAAGTGGAAAGAAAAAAAAGAAGTCACTGGTCCCAAGAAATTTCAAAATTCTACTGGGCAAACTCCTTCAGATTTCAAGGCCTGGCAATAACCCTTTGTGGCTCAAGGCTCTGTGCTCTGGGCTTGCCCTTCCTCTCTCAGAGTCATTCTTCCTTTCATTTGAAGGGTAAATTATGTTTGCAGCTAAGAAATTTTATCATCCTGTTCCCTGCCTGTAGAGTGTTGGGAGTCTGACAATCTTCTTTCATTTTGTTTTCTCTCTGTCCTTTTCAGTCCAAAATGGCAGTATTTCTGCTGGTACAAAAGTCTGAAGAAACTTGTGGGTCTCCCACGTAAGTCACAGGCATTCACTGCATTAGACAAGAGGCTCCTCCACAGATTCTTCTTGGATGATCTCATCTCTGGTTCTGGATTCTGCTGAGATAGTTGTGGGGATCCATGCATAAGATGCCCAGTCCCTTATAAAAGCCCTTTGTATTAAGGAATACTCTGACCTTCTGACCCTTACAAGGCATTTGCAAAAGGTTGTCCAGTCATATCTTTGACTTTCTCTCTAGAGTATTCTTTCCTGACAGTGAGTCTCCTAATTTTAGCATCTTTTCCAATCTGGATAGGTTGAGAATTTCCCAAACTACTAATTCCTGGTTCCTTTTTATTTAGAGTTCTTCTCTCAATTTAGCTCTTTCCTCTTACATTTTACAAGTAAAGAACAAACATAAACCCAGCTGCACCTTCAACACTTTGCTTGGAAATCTCCCAAATAACCTAGTTCATTCCTTAGAAGTTCTGCTTTCCATATAACTACAGCATACAATTAAGCTCAGTTTCTGCCCTATGTAACAAAGACCCTTCCCGTTCATCCTTCGGTTTCAAATAAAATATTCTTCACTTCCAGGCCCTCACCAGCTGTAACTTCAATGTCCATATTTTTAACAACATTCAGCTTATGGTTTAGATATAATCTAAATACCAGTTTTTCTATACTGTGCTCTTCACTTCCTTCTCATCCCTTACCAGTAGCGTTTTTAACATCCACAGCTCTACTAACAGGCTGTTTAAGGCAACCGAGGCCTTTTCTATTATGCTTCTAAAAACTCCTCCATCCACTGCCTACTGCCCAATTTCAAAGCCACTTCGTTTTTAAGGTATTTGTTACATCAGCACCCTACTCCTGGTACCCAAGCCTGCATTAGTTTCCTATTGCTGCTGTAACAAAGGACCACAAACCTAGTGGCTTTAAATAATATAAATGTATTACCTTATAATTCTAGAGTTCAAAAGTCTAAAATGAATCAGCAGGACTGGAGGCTCTAGGCGGAATCTGGTTCCTTGCCTTTTCCAGCTTCCAAAGGCTGCCCACATTCCTTGGCTCATGGCCCCAGAGCACTCTGACCTCTGCTTCCTCCATGACATCCCTTTCTCTCACTGCTGTTCTTCTGTTTCCCTCATATAAGGACTCTCATGATTATATTGGGTCCACTCAGATAATTCAAGACAGTGTCCCCATCTCAAGATCCTTAACCGTATCTGCAAAGTCTCTTTGGCCATATAAGGCCACATATTCACAAGTCACAGGGATTAGGACGTGGACATTTTGGGAGGCCAATATTTAGCCTACTATATTTAGCAAAGCTTACTGGGAGTGGAAACAGTTGGTTCAGGGACAGTGAAAGTCAAGCAGAGGAGAAGTTCACCAGTGGAGAGTCTGTCCTCCCCCAGGGTTGAGTTGGTCACCTCTGGCCAGCTCCAGGAAGCCCCAGCATGGCTGAGAAGTTTGGCCAGTCACAGAGGCTGCCTTGGGATCAAGGTGCTTATTAGTGTCCCTCAGGGCCTGGAATTTCTCAACCCAGAGAGAGGAGACGGGAAATAACATTTGTTGATGGGCCACCAAGTGCCTGGGACTTGGACAAGCAAAGGAACCTTGGATTCTTGATTCTCTATGTTAAGGCCCTTGCCCTTGGCCTGGGACTCCAAAGCCCCTCACAGAGCAGCAGGGGTGCTTAGCATTCAGGGTCAGACTTGTAGTGGTCCCTGCAACCCCTCAAGGTGAATCTCCTCCCTGGGCAGGCAGATGTGTCATGTTGGGCAGCACCTCTCCCTCCCTGGCACCTGTGTGGTGACTCAGACTCCCAGGTAAAGCCCAACCCAATGGGAAATGACTAAGCAGTGAAGTCGCTTCCTCTTATTGGGGAGAGAGGAGGAAGCCCGAAGCTGGGCCTGATCTTTCCCCTCACTCAGATTTCTCAAGATAGTGAGGGAGAGGGTGAGGCTTTGCAGGTGACCGCGACAGAGGAGGTTCCCTAGAGTGTCCCCACACTTCTGCTTTTACTGAGTGTGTTTGTGTGTGTGTAGATTTGGGGGTGGTGGCCATACTGCGATCTACTAGATTTTCCCACCTTCTAACTTGCTGCCTATGAGGAGAGTCAAAAGTTTGTTTCCTACCTCAGTGAGTCCTTTTTTTTTTTGAGTACAGAAAGTAGGATTTGGGGAATGGGGAGGATTCTTGCTGATGGGAGTCCTGACAGTTCTAAATTACAAAGGCTCTGTTTAAAATGCATAAATGCAAATATTGGACATCTCTGAAAGGCTGCATGGTACTGTTGTTATCCTAGGAAGGGAAACTGGGTGGTTGGCAGACAGGAAAGGGAGCCTTACTCTCTTCTCTGTTACTCTTCTTTGATAACTTTAAATTTTGTTCCATTTGCAAGTATTACCTATTCAGACAGAAAGGGTAGTCTATGATTACCTTGGAGGGAAGAGAAAAAGAGTCCTTTTCCATATACGTGCTAAAGCCATTCACAATGTTAGTCATTGACTGGACAAAACTTATGGAGTCCCTGTTGGATGTCAGGCACTGTGCTCGGTTCTGGAGTCTCTAAGAAAGCGACACGACATCCCTTGCTTCACAGAGGTCGCAATCAGGAGAATGATTCAGACAGAGAACCAAGCGATGACCACACAGGGTCAGAAGCATGATGATGGGGAAGCAGAGAGGCCAGAGAGCTACAAAGGAGACTCCTTTGCTCAGACTCAGGGAGGGGAAACCTTCCCAGACCTGTCCAAGCTGAGACGTGAAGGGTACACAGGAGTTAGACAGGGAGGAAGAGAGCGCAGGCACAGGGAACAACACAACGAGTATGAAGACTGCAGCGGCTGTAAAAGTCTTGACTGCTTCCCTGGAATTGCAAGCACTTGATAGGTCTGGAGTGTTGAATTTGGAGGGAGTGTTGGAGAAATGCAGTTGGGATGGTGAGGTCAGATCATGAAGTGTCTTATACGCAAGCTTACGATCAGTTGGTGGTCACTTTGAAGGCAGGTGTGAAGCACTGAAGCAGAAGGATTCATAATAATAACCCACAGGTGTTGAAATGCTTTCGTGCCAATCTGTTTACATGAGTTACTTCATTTAATCCTTCCAACAAGCCTGAGATATTTACTATCATTTTTTTCCTCTATTTTATGAGTGAGGAAACCGAGGCTCAGAGAGGTTAAATTCAGTGGGAAACATTGCAGGGTCACCCAGGAAATAGTATAGATGTCTAGGCACACGGCTAGCCCTGGGCAGAGCTGGGGTCTCTCCGAGGCACGCATTGAGTCTGCCATGCTACCTCCTCCTTCAGATGGAGCAGTGGTTCTCAACAGGCAGTGGTGATTTTGCCCACCAGGAGACATCCGGCAGTGTCAGGAAACATTTTTGGTTATTACAACTAGGGGGATGCTACTGGCATCTAGTGAGTAACAAACACCCTACAAAGAACAGTCACACATAACAAAGAATTACCCAAATGTCAATAGTGCGAAGGCTGAGAAATCCTGAGATAGAGAGTAAGCTGTAGAGGGCAGACACAGGGAGGTAGCCAGAGGGTGAGTGTGAGAGTTTTAGAAAAAACATTTTTTTAAAAAATGACTTGTATGTACTGGACTTATAGCAGCAAGAGACAGGGGTCAAATACAGCAAAGCCCTGGATGGACGGGATGCATCCTTTTCCCAGCGTGTTCCTGCTGCTCCCAAGCACCACCCTTAAGAGCTCAGAGACCAATAATAAATTATCCTAGACTTACCCAGAGTCAACTTCGAAGAGTTCCCTGCCGCCTATTAGACCCAGGATGGTTCAGGGGTACCAGGCAAGATGACCACCTCCAAACAAGCATCTTCTGCCAGGCCAGGGTTCCCAGCTCCGGCCCCGCTGACACGTGGTAACTGAGCCCAACATTTTTGGTCGATGCGTAATTTCAACAAATAGTAGCTCACAGTGAAAAAAAAAATGTGACGATGAATATATGTATGTTCATGTGTAACTGAAAAATTGTGGTCTACACTGGAATTTGACACAACATTGTAAAATGACTATAACTCAATTAAAAAATGTTTAAAAACAAACAAACAATAACATCCAGCAACTGACAGACCACAGGCACAAGAAGTACATAGGAAACACTTACTGCCTGAATCTGCTATTCTCCCAAGTCCCTCAGCTTCCCCTCCACCTGGTCGGGAGTGAACTGTGAGTGGGTTAGCAGCCATTCACACTGATTGAGCACACCTGCCAGGAACGCTTGTCTTTCTACCTGTAAACTCCAGAATGGGTGTGGGTCTTTATAGGAGGCATACAGAGCTCAGAGGATGAGGAAAGTGTTGTCTTCGTTTCCAGGAAGTTCTGTGTAGGGTAACTGGACTCCTGAGTGCTTTAGATCCTGCATGAACTTTTAACTGTTTCCCTCCTGGCTGCTGTCTGGCTCTGTGGTTTGACTCTCGATACATGTATCTGTCCTAATTGAGTTTTCCAGCAGGCCCTGTCCCTGTTTCAGGCCTACATGAGTCATCAAAGTCTTGTCTCTGTCCTCCTCATGAAAGCTTCTCATCTTGCCCACAGCCTTGGCCCTGAGAGTGAGGAAAAACTGTCCCTAGGGCCTGGGATCTACAAATACTCGGGAAGATCCTCCTTTCCCTACGTCCGAGAGTCCACTCTTAGGAGAATTAAATTCTTCTAAACATCCTGTGTTCCCCTAAGTGTCCACGTGGAAATTCCGTGAGGTATCAGTAGATACGAAGTTGAACGAAGCATTTTATAGCCAGAGAAGTTTGGGGAATGCTCTGAGTTTAGTTTCCTGTTTATAACAAGGCTTCTTGGAGCCCTTGACATGCTACGGACAGGAAAAAGGCCCAATAAGGGCCCTTACACAGTTCACAATTCAGGACCCAAAATCCTGGGGGCCAAATGTATCTGGAATTCAGAACTTTTCAGATTTCAATAAGGTAATGTGGTGAATGTGCTATTTATCCCCTAGCATCCCCAGCGGAGTGGGACAGGCCCTGAAATCACAACCTTCTGCAGCAAAACATATGGATAGTCACACTAAGTAAGTTAAATAAAGACTCTGGAAAGCTACGTATCAACTTAGATCAGGCTTTGCCCTTGAGTAATGAAGAAACATGTAGTTTTCAGGACTTTCTGGACTTCAACATTGCGGATAAAGTATTGTGGGGCTGTGTATGATGTCCCCCAATCATATTTGGCTGCAGAACCCCCTTGTCCAGGAGCACCCAGCAGAAGTAGCATCTGCAGATTCTTTAGGACACCCGAGCTCTGGGCCTGCAACACACGCAGCCTTCCCAGGAGAGAGAACACAGGGCCTCACCAGGCCCTCACATCAACCTAATCATCTCCGGTGACAACTAGGTGAGATGGGGATTCTGACAGCTGAATGAGGAGGAAGAGTTTCACCCTCTTCAAGCAGAAACAGTAGATCTGGTGGAGCGGTCACAGTGCTCAGCCTTCAGGCCCTGGGCGGAACAAAGGGCCCATGAGGAAGAGCAGCAGAGTGGAAATGCGGGCTAGTGCTCTTTTCTTCTTAGCATTCTTTCACATTTTTTCAAATTTCCTTAAAAAACTTCAAGTTTTGCTCCTTGATTGTTTTCTACTGCAAGATGTTGTTGTTCTGAGTGTGGCTGAGCAAGGGAGGCAGATGCTCACCCCAAGGGCAAGATGCTGGGCTCCTGGGAAGCTGACTTCCTGTTGTTCTGGCATCACTGTCCCAGCCCAGAGCTGGGGGTAGGGGGGCGTGGTGCACGCGTAAGACCAGTGTCCCCTGGGTAAGGAGGAGGATGTTAGATTTCTGGAGGATTTCCAGGAAGACTTCCTGCTCTGACAAAAATGACACAAACACAGGAAAAGGCTCTGAAGCCTCAGAGGAGGGAATAATGGACCAGAGTGGAGACTCTGGGATGGAGGCTCGTACAGAGAGCAGCCGGGTGCAGTGAAGCCTCTCTCCTGCCATTCAGCAATGTTCCTCCAGTCAGCTGAGAGCATTTCTCCCCTGAGGGTGACAGGCTGGGAGCTGGAAGAGGGGAATCAGTAACTCTTGAGCCTCCAATCCTTCCTCTTACCCACTCTGCACTTAGTGTAATATTTCACTGTTGCCTGGTCCATGGAGGTTGGAGGTAGAGAGTGGAAGTGGAGCAGGAAGGCCCTTGGCTAGGGCCTCATATTTAGGAAGGGCTTCAAATACAGACCTTAAATCTGTGAGGTTGTGTATTCATCACAGAGCTACACTCAGCTTCACTCACCAGGATCAGCAGAAGCCACCCCAAACTTGTCCCATCACCAGACCATGCCAACTGTAGTGTGCTGTAAATTATTCTTTTCATACAGCTTGTGAATTGCACTGTTATGCTGCATATGTGTGTATGTATGTCGTGTGTAGGGGGCAGCAGAGGGTCACAAGTTTTAAATTGCTAAGTGTAAACATTTGAAATAGATCACAATTTAGTAGCTATTTTTTGGCATTTAAAAAACATATTGGGGGGGTGGCTGGGCATAGCTCAGTGGTAGAGCTCATGCTTAGCATGCACAAGGTCCTGAGTTCAATCCCCAGTACCTCCATTAAAAACAAGACAAAAAATTGTCAAGAGAAAAAACAAAAAAGGAAGTAGTAAACATATTTTTAAAAATAATAAAATGGAAATAGTCTGGCCTTCTCTTAACCTCTAAGGATAATGGGAGCTCCAAGCAGGAGGCTCAGAGCACCTGTCCTAGCTGGATGCTTGGGCCAAGCTTCTGGAGGACAGGGTATTATGCCAGCCCCTGGCCCCTCCTTTCACGGCTCCTGCCAACTCCGGCTTCATCTGCATCACTCTAGCGGCCTCTGCTGGGCTGGGGGTGAAAGGCGACCAAGGACCAAGGACAGGGAGGCGCTCAGAACTCAGGCTGGGAAGCCTGGTGGGATGATCAGTTGGGCAGCATGAGGCCCTTGGTATCAAAAGGGACTCAAGATAAGATCCAACTACCTCGAGGCTGTTTCTGCCACTCTCTGATTTAACAAACTTCTCACAGCAGGGCTGAGGAAGGAACGCGAGTCCGAGTGTGAGGGTGGGATGGCTGAGCCCAGGGAGAGAAACATTCTATTACCAGGTGAGGATTCACATTTCACAACTCGGTTTCTCCCCTTCTGACTCCTGCCTCCAGACGGTGACCACACAGGGCCTGGCCTCTCTGGGAAGGGCAACCGTCCTCCTCCATGCAGCTGGCTGGGTCACGAACCCTCTGATTCAGAGAAAGAGAACAGGAAGCCTCCCTGAGGCCTCCTGGCCACAGCTGAGTTTTCTGATAAAGCATTTGCTGAAGAACCTTGTTCTGAGGGCAAGCAGGAGCCTCACCAGCCAGCTCATGAAAATCCTCCTTCTTGCCCATGTGGCATTTATCCCTGTAGCATTCAGGCCCCCAAACCTTTCTGGGAATATACTGGTGACCAAGTGGGTCCCAATGAGTATTTGGGATAAAAATAACCCATGGGAGTCCATAGCTTAGTGCAGCTGCTGTGGCTACTGATGGAAGCTGGTATCAGGTTATTGAGAAAACAGAGACTTTTAGGTCTGGCAAAGGCTCACTTCAGACAGACAGAGGTTGTAGTCATCACGAGTAGAGCAGCTTGCTTCCCACATCGCCCTGTCTCTCATCCAACACTGCAGATGCGAACTTCAAACTGCACAAGACGCTGCTCAGTTTCATATGGACTGACAACACTTCTGTGTGAAGTTTGGGTCTTTATGTCGCTAGCGGTAGCAGCCTCCCCCTCATCTGCCTTCTTTCTCTTGCTTTGTGGGTCACCCAGGGCCTGTGGAGAGCTGGGGCAGACCTAACCCCTCTGGGCCATGGGGCAGGCACAGAGGTTCCTGCAATCAGGCCCCTCCTCTACTCCCATGCCCAGTCAGCCCAGGCTGCTTGATGGCACAAGGGCTTGTCATGGTTGTAGATTTCTTAGGACAGAGATGATGGCTCAGCCACAACAGGGTGGTTGGTTTTCTCAATGGACAGTAAAGAGGAAAAGCATATTTGTAGCAATTGAAAAAGTACATTTCTGGAGCAGTCTGTGTCTAGGAACCCAGGTTTGCTCAGACCCAGGATGGCTATCTGGAATGTTCAGGAAACTCTTGCAGATCAACAAGAAAAAGACCAGAAATCCAGTGAAAAAGTGAGCAGTGGATAGATTAGGAAATCTCAGGAGGGAAATCAGAACAGCTGGCAAGTATGTGAAGAAGTGCTCAGCATTAGAAGCGTTCTGAGTGATGCAAATTAAAACATGATACCACTTTGTGTCAGTTACATCCGTCAAAGTTAGACAAGTCATATATCATTTACCACGTTCTGGCAAGGATGTGGGCAAAAGGGAACCATTGTTGGTGGGAATATAAACTTGTGGAACCATTCTAGAAGCCAGCTGATTCTACTTATGAATTTACACATGCTATACCCAAAGAGCCAGTGAGCCCACTCTTGGGTATGTTGCCCCGGACAAACTCTCAAGCAGGTCCCTGACTGAACATAAACAAGGGTATCTGTCAAAGGATTATGTGTGGAGGCAAACCTGGGTGTCATCACTGGAGAAATGGAGAAGCAAAACGTGTGGATGGATGCTTGGAGCCATCAGACGCAATGAACCAGAGGTACTTAGAGCCACACAATCTTAAAAACACATGTCATATAAAGAAGAAATACAATAAGATCTATGGCACAATACCATTTATGTAAACTGAAGTTACATCTCTCCACAAAAGAGCACCATGTATCTTTTAGGAATGCCTATCTACCTGAGGAGTACATTACACACATTATAGTGAGCGTCCCCTATGGGGTGGGGAGAAAAATAAATGGGGAGGGGAATGAATGAGAAAAAAAATTAAAGAGAACGCCTACCTGCCAATGATGAAATGAGGTACCAGGAACTGAAGAGATCTGTCCAACTCTCTGTATGAGATTAAAAAAAAAAAATTACTAACAAGAAGTTTCATACAGATGGTCAAAAATAAGGGCACCTGGAGCTTCCCCTAATGATTGGAATAGTTGGTGGCTGTATAAAATTTGGACAGACATTTCAAAGGAAGGACCACTGAGATCATCACAAATGGTTCAGGCATCTTGGAGGCATTTTAAGGTAACACAGGGATTGTATGAGTGAAAAAGTGGGTAAAGACTTAGGCCCCCAGATGACATACTCAGGGAAGTCATGGGGTGGAAATTACATGGAAAGTATACGGCAGATGCACATGGAGGGCAACCAGAACACAATGGATCCCACCCTGTCCCAGGTGTGATGTCTCCTGAAGGGCAAACCTCTGGCTGGAACCAGCCTACTCAGAGAAGGGGCAGTGAGAAGGTTATGTTTGACTAGAGGCATCTTTACAAAGATCTTCTATCTATGGGGTCCCCCCAGACAGTCTATGGAGAAGCACATAAGGAAAGCAAATGTTTGGCCTGAAAGCACGGAGGTAGAAAAATGAAGGGAGGCACTGTGACCCCAGGTTAGTGATACACATGGAAAAAGAAAAGGAGCAACTTAAGAAGCAAGTAAGGGAGGGAGGGTAGAGCTCAGTGGTACAGTGTGTGCTTAGCATGCATGAGGTCCTGGGTTCAATCCCCAGTGCTTCCATTAAATAAATTAAATAAATAAATAAACCTAATTACTGCCCCGAAGCCAAAAAAAAAAAGCAGGTGAAATCTGTGAAAACTTATTTGCCCCAATGCAACATGGTATCTTTCCCAAGCCAGAAAAAGACCATAACTGGAAAAAATGGTAAAACCTGAATAATGTGTAAAATTAGGTTAATAGCACAGTACTAATGTTAATTTCCTAGTTTTAGCAAATGGACTATGTTTAGGTGTATGTAAGCTGTCAATATTAGGGCAAGCAGAGTGACATTTAGGCAGGAACTCTGTACAATCTCTGCAAATTTTCTGTAAATCTAAAATTATTCCAAAATAAATAGTTTTTAAAAAAGTAAAAGCTCTAGTCCAAAGGCATTTTAAAAAAGTGAAAATAGGTAAATATAATATTCAGGTACATATTACATCTGAGATGTATGCATACACATGTACCAACACGTGTGAATTTTAAAGTTGGTAAGAATTTACACCGAAATGTGATTATCTCTAGGTCATATTAATTTCTAGGATGTGGATGCTATAGGTTATTGATTCTTTTCTTTGCATTTTTTGTATTGTCTGAATATTTTACAATGAAAATGTGTAAATGTTGTAATTATGAGGAAAAAAACTCACTAGGGTCTGCCTGAAAGAACAGGGTACAGGGCTCAGAAACTGCCCTGGATATCCTGCACAGATTCCAACCGCTACTGGGTCCCAGGCTCCTCCTCCCCCAGCACCATGTTTGAGCAAATCTGCAGATGAGCAGCGTTCCTCTCCCTCTGCGAGGTCTTCAGTGAAAACGTATGCCCCTGCAGGTGTTCAGGGAGAAGCACTGATGCTCTTATTGGTGGTCAGAGAGCTCTGAGTGTGTTCCCATGTCTGCCTGTCACTGGCCACATGTGGGATGCACAGTGTGGACAGTATGCTTAGGCTGACAGTATGCTTTTCCTTCCTTTCTTTTTTTGATCTTTAGTATTTCTTAATTACAAAAGTAATTAACATATGTGCACTGTCTCAAATTCAGAAAACATAAATGTGTCAATAAAAAAGTAGAAATCCCCCATATATGGCTCAAGGAGGTCTTTTTTAAAGAATAGTGTTAAATTCACAACGAAATTGAGTAGAAGGTACAGAGACTTCCCATATACCCCATACTCCCATCCCCACACAGTCCCCTCCCCCATTATCAACATCCCCCCCACCCAGAGTGATACATTTGTTACAGTCAATGAACCTGCATTGACACATCACAATCACCCGAAGTCCATAGTTTACATTAGGGTTCATTCTTGCTGTCATACATTCTATGAGTTTTGACAAACATATGATGACGTGTATCTATCATTTCCCCATCATACAGAGTAAATTCATTGCCCTAAAAATCCTTTGTGCTCTGCCTATTTATCCCTCCCTTGACATTTTTCCTATCAGTAAATGTATGTATTTGTCATTCCTTTGAATGGTTCCATAGTATTCCACTGAATGATGTATCATAATGTAGGCAGTTTCTAAACCTCTCCTAATACAAGTGATGCATCCACAAAATCACTTGCACCTGTATCTTGTGCAGTTGTGCTATTTCTGTGGGATAGAGTCTTTCAGCAAGACTGCTGAGTCACACAATATCCCATTTACAATGTCGACAGAGATTGCTCTCTAAAAGCATTCATTCATTCAACAGATATTTATTGGGTACTGCTTTGTGTCAGACATTTACAAGACCCTAGGAATAAAACACAGTTCCTAGCGGAGAACATTATCGCTAAACAAATAATCACATACAACAATATATTATTGCCATCGTGGTAACTTCTCTGAAGGAAAAGAACAGGCTGTCAGAGAACGTAAACAGAGGAACCTAATTTATACCAGGGGTTCAGAGACAGCCTCCATTAAGCTGAGAGTTAAAGGATGAATAGGAATAGACTAGGAAGACAGGGGACCTGGGGGACAACTGAGGGAGAAGGAGCCTCCTAGACAAAGGGAAGGCCTGTGTGGACAGTGTGCTGAGTTGGAGGAACTCAGTGTCCGGGAGAAAAATCTGGAAGCAAGGCTGAAGAGGAAGGCTGAGCCAGGCCGTGCTTGGTCCCCTAGGCTGCCTGATTTACGGTCTCCCCAGCAGAGCAGGAAGGGTTTCATTTCCTATATTTTCGAGACCAGCAATGCTTAGAGGTGTTTTCTTCCCTCCATTCTATCATTGTGTGAACATTCCTTGATTGTGGCCATGCATTGATTTTCAATACAAGCCTTTTGGAGAAGTGTATAACAGCTCATGTTGGGATTGTCAGATTCAAAAATGCACATCAAGTTGACTTCACAACATTAACCAAATTCCCCAAATCCCTGTCCACCCCAGCATATTTATTCTATTTTAGGACCTAAAGTATGAGAGAAATTTCCTGTTTCTGTAAAATCAGTTTGTTCATCTAAAGCAAACTGTGCTTGTTCCATTCAGCTCATGTTCCAGAAGCTCCCCGTGGGGGTCCTGGATCCTGCCATGTTCTAGCCAATGAAGTGCAAGACCTGGGGAGGAGGACGTGTGCTGGGCAGCAGGCCCTTTAGATTCACACTTTCCAGTTCCACTCTCGATGCTTCAGGTACTGCTGTCAAATACACGCCTCCCAGTCTGTGGGTCCCCTCTGGGCTCCCACAACACCCTGGAATAAACTTGTCATTGCAAGCTCCACACTATTATTTAATCTGTCCTATTGGTGCACAATAAGTATTTATTGAGTGGATATATTGTATTAGGAGAGGGTTAGAGAACATCCAAATCGCGGTACATCATTCTATGGAATACTATGCAAGCATCAAAATGAAGAAGACATTTATTTTCTGATGTAGAATAATGTCCATGAGCTATTAAGTGAATAAACAACTTACAGAACACATATAGTACAGTCCTCTTTTACTTTTTCAAAATTGTGTACACACATATACACCTCCATGTATGGAAGACATCTATGTTCTTATTTATACATTTCTGGATTGTCTGAATTCGTGATAGTGCACAGGTTTTAGTTTTATAATTAAAGTAAATGAAGGAATGCATGAATAAGGGACTTCTTAGGATTTTCAGAGGGGTGAATGGAAAAGGAAACTCAGTCCTTAAGTTTCTCTCTGACCAATTTACCAAGTCTGAGACTTATTCTTTCAATTTCTATTTCTATAATATTTTTAAAAAATTCCAAAGGGTGTTCATGGTATAATAAAAAAAAAACAGGTTCATAAAACCTATATGTGTATGTATAGAAAAAGGTCTCAGAGAAAGCTGCTTATCGGGCTCTCCCTGGGTATGAGCTGGATTAGGGGAAACCTTTACTTCAATTGCTGGAATATTTTGCAATATGCGTACATTTCTTTTATATTTATAATAATGGAGGGCTAATTTCCTGTTTACTATTTCCATACGTCCTTTTCATTCAAGATTTATTCATTCATTCAGTAAATGTTCACTGCACAGCTGCTGTCAGCCTGACACAGTCCTAGGAGTTTTTCTTCTTAAGGAACTCACAGTCTGGTGCGGAAGACGTAAGAAAACAATCTGATGTGAGAGTATGCATAACACCAAGTGTTCCGGGGGCATCCATCTGCCAGGAGACTCGAAGAAGGATCAGGGAAGGCTTCACAGAGAAGAAGTTGCTTGGGCTGAGTCTTGAAGAATGAGGAGGTGTCTGCCAGTTAGACTAGATAAAGAAAGGTATTCTAGAGAGAGAATACCTGTATGAAAACACCTTTTATAAGAATACAGAGGAGTAGAAGAGGCTATCCTGCTCACGAACATTAAATAAGTCATCGTACTGGAAACATGGGGGCCATTAGGAGAAGATGCGCTGGAGAAAGATACCCTAGGAAGAGTAAGAAGCCTTTGAAGACCCCGTGTGAGTTACACTGCAGGCACTTGTGCCCCATTTAATAGTTGAGAAAACTGAGTCACAGAGAGGCTAAATGACTTGCCCAAGGCCACCTTAGGGGAGGAGGCCAAGCTGCAACATAGCTCCAGGGTTTTTAATGCTTCAGGCTACAGTGCTTCCTAGGTCAGGCCCCATCCTTGAGAGCCTTCTGATGTTCTGGCTTGAACCACTCAGAGTTGTTAGCGAAGAAGAACAGGGCCGACCTCACTGTAGGCTCTGACCACGCTGGCCACACACTTGGCACACCCTTGTCCCAGAAGCCACAGGAGAGAGCTTTCTCCAAAGAGCTTTTCCTAGGAAATGACATATGCACACTCAGTCTTGAAGTTGGTGGGCACCCCTCAGAAATGATGGAGGAGACGGATTTCCTGGCAGCTAGCTGTCCTCGGGAGCCACTTTACTGCCAGCATATAAGTGGTACTTAGGCCACTTACTTGTTCCCACCCAAGACAGAGAGCCATGGATGTAGCAGGAGCTCAGATCCACAGCTTTCTGATGCTGCATAAGCTTTGGAATCAGAAAGAGTTTATCCTCACACTCACTCTAACGACTAAAATGAAAAGACTAATAATTCCATGTGTTGGCAAGGACGTGAAGCAACTAAATGGTTTGGCAGTATTTAATGAAGCTAAATATGTTCCTACCTAAGAAAATGTTCATGGCAGTGCTATTCAAATTGATCTATAACTGGAAACAACCTAAATATTCATCAGCAAGAGAATGATAAATAAACTGAATGGTATAATCATAAAATCATATACTAGTCAGCAATAAAAAGGAACAAACTGCTGATATACACGACTGTGTGGACAAACCCTAGACACACTATACTGAGCAAAAGAAGCCAGATCCAAGAGTATAATTCCATTCATATGAAGTTCAAGAATAGGTAAATCAAATCTATGAGGATAGGTGTCAGCATACGGGTTGCCTTGGGAGCTAGTGGAAGTACGTATTTGCTGGAAAGGGGCATGAGGGCAATTTTGAGAGGGATGGAGGTGTTCTAATCTTGATATGGTGGTTGCCACATGGGTGTATGCACATAAGTGTACATAAATGACAATGCAAAAAGAACTCTCTGAGTGTGTGTGTGTGTGCGCACGCGTGTGTGTGTGTAAAAGACAGACAAAGAGACAGAGAGAGAGGGAGAGAGGGAAGCAAGCCTTGATTTTAGTTCCCAGTTCTAGCACTGTGGTCTCTGGGCAAGTTACTTAACATTTATGATCCCCTTGCTTCATGTGTAAAATGGAGATAATAATAGTACCTCCTTTACAGGGTGTGTTTTAAATGAATTTTTTTTTTAATTTTACTGTGGTAAAAACACTTAACATGAGATCTACTCTCTTAAGAGATGTGTAAGTGTGTAATACAATACAGTTAACTATACAGAGTCACAACGCTGCACAGTAGATCTCTAGAACTTACTCATTTTGCATCACTGAAGCTTTGAACCTGTTGATTAGCAACTCTCCATTACCCCACCCCCAGCCCGCCCCAGGTAACCACTGTTCTGCTTTCCTTCTTCTATGTGTTTGACTATTTAAATTCCTTATATAAGTAGAACCATACAGTATGTGTCTGCTACTGATTTATTTATTTCACTTAGCACAATGTCCTCAAGGCTCCACCATGTTGTCACATATTTTTAGGATTTTTTCTTTTTTAAAACCGAATAATATTCCATTGTGTGTATGTACCACATTTTTTTTATCCATTCATCCTTCAATGGACATTTAGGTTGTTTCCACATCTTGACTATTGTGAACAGTGCTCCAGTGAACACAGGAGTGCTAATACCTCTTCGAGATCCAAAATTTCAATCCTTTTGGATAAATACCCAGAAGTGGGATTGCTAGATCGTAGGGTAGTTCGATTTTTAATTTTTTTGAGGAAACTCCACACTGTTTTCCATCATGGCTGCACCATTTTGCATTTCTACCAAGAGTGTACAAGGGGTCCAATTTCTTCTCATCCTCCTCAACACCTGTCTTTTGCGTAAGGTGGTTTTAAGATTTGAATGAGATAATGCACAAAAATGCCTCAGTCCAAGAGCCTGGGAAGAAACTAAGAGTTTGGCAAAAGTTATTCTCACTGTTCCTTCCTGACCCACCACTTACTCCACCAGGAACAGGCTTGTGAAGCCTCACACCGCCCACCCCACCGCAAAAACAAAACAAGACAGTTCCACTACTGGGTTGTGTCAGATCCTCAGGCAGCGCTCCCAAGCCCCACCGCACTAAATGTTGTCACGCTTGTAGAATCCATGAGGCTCCAGTGACTAGAAAGACGTTTCGTCGAATTCTGAACAGGAAGCAGCAGTGGCAGCTGATAATCTGCGACCCGAATATAGCTATCCATTATCTCACTGTGGTTTCTTGTTTCCCTGACAGAGGAAACGCCCACGACTTTCTTGAAGTTATTCTAAACACTCGGTTCCTTGTTTAGCACCAGTAGGATAATGTTACCCATGGGTACTCCTGTGCTTTGGGCTGTGGCCTCCCTGGCAGCCCCGGGGTCCCAGCTTAGCAGCCAACGTTTGGGGTAACCATCTCCTCTAGCTGGGAGGCGCATATGAGGAAAGAGGCCAACAGTGTCTATAGCCATTGGAGGCGAAAAGAAAACAAAGCAAGAAACTTTTGCCACTACATCCCCTTTTGGTTCCTCTTCAAGAAACCAGCCAGGTTGGGGGAAGCTGAAGTGGTAAAGTGCATGCTTAGCATGCAAGAGGTCCTGGGTTCAATCCCTAGTACCACCATTAAATAAACAAACAAATAAATAAACTTTAAAAAAACCCTAATTACCTCCCTCCCCCTCAATAATAATAAAATAAATTTGAAAAAATTAAAAAAAGAAGAGAAAGAAAGAGAAGAGAGGAAGGAAAGGAAAGGAAAGGAAAGAAGGAAGAAAGAAAAGAAAGAAAGGAAGGAAGAAAGGAAGGAAGGAAGGAAGGAAGGAAGGAAGGAAGGAAGGAAGGAAGGAAGAAAGAAAGGAAGAAAGGAAGAAAGAAAGGAAGAAAGAAAGAAAGGAAGAAAGGAAGGAAGGAAGGAAGGAAGGAAGGAAGGAAGGAAGGAAGGAAGAAAGGAAGAAAGGAAGAAAGGAAGAAAGGAAGGAAGGAA
Source organism: Camelus dromedarius (assembly GCF_036321535.1). Classification (NCBI taxonomy): domain Eukaryota; kingdom Metazoa; phylum Chordata; class Mammalia; order Artiodactyla; family Camelidae; genus Camelus; species Camelus dromedarius. Next base: position 30,741,160 of record NC_087443.1, on the reverse strand, counting down.
GGAAGGAAGGAAGGAAGGAAGGAAGAAAGAAAGAAAGAAAGAAAGAAAGAAAGAAAGAAAGAAAGAAAGAAAGAAAGAAAGAAAGAAAGAAAGAAAGAAAACCAGCCAGGCAGACTTGACATGCTGGGAGGGAGCATGTTATCAGTTTCTTCTCATCATCACTAGTTCCTAAATTGCTCTCCAGTTCCAGTGGCTTCTCTCCAGTTCTGTTCTTCTCAGGGAAGCAAATCTGTCCTCCTGCTGGGTCCACCCTCCAGGTGAAGAGCAGAGCTTATAGGCCCAAACCTCAGGTGTGAGCAGAAAAGCCCTGTTGACTTTTATTCTTGTAAAACTCAAAGTCCAGGAGGCTCCTGGACAAGTTGCAAAGGAGGCAAAGTTTGTCTTTGGCTTCTCTTCCCCTGGCTGCCCCCTGGCCAGCCTATTCTAGACCAGAGCTTTTATGATACCAGTTCACTTGTCAATGCATCTGGTGGATCGCTCATTCTGAAGAATTAAAGATTTCACATGTTACCTCTCTCGGGAGTACTTATATTTTAAAAGAGAACTCTTGAGACTCAGGCATAGAAAACAAACTTATGGTTACCAGGGGGTTAAGGAGGGAGGGAGGGATAAATTGGGAGTTTAGGATTGGCAGACACAAACTTCTATGTACAGAAATAGATAAACAACAAGGTCCTACTATATAAGCACAGGGAACTATATTCAATGGCTTGTAGTAGCCTCTAATGGAAAAGAGTATGTGTATATGCTGTACACCAGAAACTAATACAACATTGTAAATCAACGACACTTCAATTTAAAAAATAGGAAAAAGTTTTTAAAAAGACAGTAAAGATTGAATCATTCTTAAATAAGAGAAAGAACTCTTGAGATAGTAATGCTTAAATCAAAGGACTATGTCTCTAACTGACATCTGGGGAGCTGTGTTTGGGGAGGGGAAGGCCTTCGGGCTCTCTCTGGCCCCCTGGTGGCCATCACTTCTCGGTCAGTTCTCTGGATGTAGATGACACAGCAGGTCTCGTTTCTAAAAGACGGTGTTTTTTTTCTTAAGAGGAACTGGAAGGTGGAACTCCTGCTATTTGGTCAGAACAAAATGGGGAAACTGAAAGCAGGTGGCTGCCAAGCCCAGGAGAGTGTGTTCACAAGCTGCTCTCACAGGCCCAGAGTTTGTGCTCAGAGCTCCAAGGCCCCCAGGAAGGCTGGAGGAGTCAGGTGTCACTCAGGAATTCTGAGACGCAGTGGAAGCAACACCAGATTAGCAGGGATAAGAACTGCTTTCTGAAGGCCCGCCTCTGCCACCAGCTAGCCAGATCCTGAGCGAGCCGTCACCTCTCCTGGGCTTTTTCTCGTCAATTAAAATATTCCAGGCAGGAAAAATATACCCTGAGATGTTGGCAGAGGTCCTCGCTCCTGTGGGATTACAGGTGGATTTGGTTTTCTTCTTAATGCCTGTATCAGTCAGTGTTTCATCAGAGACATAGGACTGCTTAGCATGACAGAGAATGAGAAGTTTACTGTAAGGATTTGACATTTTGCACTTGTGGGAGCTGGCTCAACAGCTTGTGTGTGACTGTTGCATGTGCTTCAGGGGCTGGGCCTGAAGTCAGGAGGGCACGTGGTTAGGAAGAACAGCGAGTTGCAAAGTGCGAGAGAGCAAAGGCAAATTGGAACTTGCAAGAAAAACGTGGTGCCCATAAGGTGCACTGGAAGCTGTGTTGGTCTCTTACTGGGTCCTTTGTCATGGAGCTAAACACACATCTGGCCTAGGAGATGAAAAAGCTGAAGGATGAGATCTGGTGGGAACTGAACGAGTTGTGGACCTAAGTGCTGGCCCAGGGCCAACCAGATGAGCCAGCAGATCTGAGCCAAAACACAGCGCCTGATTCCACGCAGCCTTTCTGAGCGTAAATGTGGATGCTTTCCTTCTGCTCTCCAAATCTCCTGTAAGTTTTGTGGCCAGCCCTAGCCCAGAACCCGACAAAGAGAGAAATTCTGGAAAACATAGTTCCCATTTAGCTATATGGACACAGTAAAAATCTACCACAATTCCTTTTTGTATTGGCCAAACTGTCTTTAATCAGCATGCATTACTTCAATAATTTCTACAAGAAAAAAAACTTTTAGAAGTCCCTAAAATATCCAAATGGCTAATAAATATATGAAAAGGTATTCAATTCCCTAACCATCAGGAAAATGCAAGTGAAAAGCACAACATGACATCGCTACACACCCAGAAGAATGGCTAACAAGTAAAAGACAGACAACACTTGGTGTTGGTGAGGGTATAAACAGCTGGAACACTCAGACATTACTGGTGGGAATGTAAATTGGTACAACACTCTGGAAAACTGTTTGGCAGTATCTGCCAAAGTTGAACATGTGTACACTGTATGATCAGCAATGACATGTCTAGAAATACTTATGTTCACAAAAGACATGTGCAAGAATAAACATAGTGGCATTATTTGTAACAGCCAAAAACCAGAAACAATTCAAATGTCCACCAACAACAGGCAAGTAAACCATGGTGAATTCACACTATTCCACTACCCAGCAACGAGAATAAGTAACCTATAACTACTTACAATAATAAAGGTGACTGTCACAAATGTAACATTAAGTGGAAGAAACCAGACACAAAAGAATACATATTTCTAATTCCATTCCATCAAGTTCAAAAACAGGAAAAATGAATCTATGTCTTTAAACTATGAATAGGGATTGCCCTTGAGCGATTTGTGACTAGAACAGGGTCAAAATGAGATTTCTAGGATGCTGGTGATGTTCTGTCTCATCATTTAGGTTTTGGTTACATAGTGGTGTTTGCTAAAACAATTTATAGAGCTGTATATTTATGATCTATGCACATTTCTGTATACATGTTATACTTCCACAAAAAGTTAAAAAAAATTGGTAATCCCTGGTTTAGGGAACTAAGGATAACCACTCTTATTATATTACAAGTTGAAGGGATCAAATTTAAGAATGTGTATTACAGTGCTTGGGGAAAAAAAAAACCCTGAGGAATATGTAGACATGGGAATAAGGAGAGAAAACAGAATATTTAATCTGGGTTGGTATCTTTTAAAAACTGTAAAATTTACACAACATAAAATACACCACTTTATAATTTTTTAAAGAGAATGTGTGTGGTTGTGTGTGTGGCAGGGGAGGTACTGGAGAGTGGGAGGTGGGAAGGTGAGATAGGTTTCCTGAGTGTCTGATGAGCTTTGGCCATGGCCTGCCCTGAGGTGACAAGCATTTGCTCTGCTTGCTAAGCTAAAGTCTTGCGACAAAACAGGAAAATGTCACTGCCCCCTGAAGCCAGGCTGGATCAGATGACAGGAGTGACTATGAGTTCTAGAAGTGCCACTAAACCCAGGTCCCACTCTGCTCCCCTAGTCCCACAACATACAGTCAGCCTCACCTGTGACTATCTCTGCCCCCAAAGCTTCCTTCTTTATCAGCAGCCACAAGAAAGATGAGGATTACAAATTCAGCAAGGGCTTCAGGTGGCAGTCCCAAGTCATTTTGCTCTTCAGAGTGATGACCTGTCAGCACTGCTAGGCTCACTGGGGAAGCTGGTTCTTTATTTGGCTCTAACACCGGCACCAGCGCCATCTGGAGAGGGAAGGAACCCACAGCTCTTAAATACCTACACTGGTGCAGAGGCCAAGGCTTCCAGAAGAATCTGTCCCTTCCAGTACCACTGGAGAGGATTAATTGAATGCCTACTGTGTGCTTGGCATGACACTCCCAGGAAGACATCTGAGCCTCTCAGACACCAGCAGCGGGCTTGGGACTCAGCCAAGGTTCCACAGGCTAGAGCTTTTTAAGGGTAAGAGAAATCTGGATCAATTACAGTGGGTGACTCATGCTCCCTCTTCCTAGAAGCCTAACCAACCCCAGATTTTATTCTACTAAAATCAAGTTAAAATGAACACCCTGCACATGTATGTAAAGAGAAGTCTGGAAGGACAATAGCAGGAGTTACCTTTGAGTCGTGATGTGGGGTTGCCATCTCTCTCTTCTTTGTACTTTTTAAGGCAGCATATGTAATACTTAAGCACATGGCCTTTAGAAAGCAAACACTTCGGTTCAAATCTCAGCCTTGCGGTGTACTAGCTGTGTGACTTTGGGCAAGTTACTTCACCTTCTCTGCAAATGAGAATGAAAACAAACCTACTTACAGGAATACTATGACTTTTGAGTGAAATGATGCACATTAAGTACTTTAATATAGTGTCTTATGCAGAGAAAATACTCCATAAATGGAAGCTATTATTGTTATATTTCTATACGGTTTGATTTTTTTCAACACATATTTTAAAAATAAAAACAATACTTAGAAGAAGGAGGAGGAGAGAGTAAGGAAGAAGAAGAGCCCTGAGGGGAAGAGGGTTTATAGGAGGGCAGAGAGCAGGTGGAGACTTAGAGGGGTGTGGCCAGGAGGGCGGGGCTCAGCTGTGCACTTGGTAGGGAGTTGAAGGGGACTGTGAGACTTCTTTTTTTGGCTTCCAGCTGAGGAGCCATCTCTTTCTGCTCTGGGATGCTGCCCCCTGCATCCTCAGCTCAGACATAGGAGCATCTGTCCCAATCAGCTCTATCCTGGCCAAAGCTCTGATTCTCAGAGAATCCTGGGGCCATCAGAGGTTTCTTGTCATGATCTGGGTCCAGGGCGACCTGACCAGCTCAGCACAAGGCTGGTGTCATTCATCTCCTGTTCTGACAGGCTGTGTCTGGGAGGTCAGTCCTAAAAGGCTGGCCCCTTGAAGATGCTCCTCATTAGTTCCTGAAGTTCAGGATTCATTTTACTTTTAATAAGACACTCACTGCCGTGACATTTTCAAGGTAACTCTAGACAAGGGATTGTTCTTAGGTGTGGCAGCCTCCCTCTCCTTTGCCGAGGCTTTTCCTTTTCCTTTAAGTGGATGCTGGCTCGGGCCCTCCATGCCTGGCCTGGTGCAAGGCACACACCGTGGGTTTGCCTTTTGTCACACTGAGCATGCCTCCTGCAACCTCGGCTGGCGCACACATTCTCCCATATTTGGGAGTAAGCCGGAGACTTGGCGGCATGTGGGTTTCTGTTTAAAATTCCAAAGCCAGCAGGGCGTATATTATCCATTTCCTCAAATCCAACATGCTGTAAAAGCATGAGTCAGAGTCGGATAAGCTTCTTCCCAGGGGAAGTTGTGTCAGTTGGTTAGTGAATGTAATTAAACAAGGATAATGTTCACTGGCATTAGCTGCAGATTAATGTAGAGAAAAACAAAATCTCCATCTTGAGTTTGCAGTATTCCTGCCAAGATAAGACAACTTCCCCAAGTGTCACTGATCAGAAAAGGCAATCCAACCTTTATGAAATTGAGGGGCACAGGGGATCCCTCCATCAACGCTCTCCTTCCACATAAGTAAATAATGCAGCTATTAGGACCGAGGGGAGAGATGTATATTCTGATTATTTTTTAAGGTATTTTTATGAGAGGGTGTTACATGTTAGCAAATATCAATGAGGTTTATTTTATCTGATTTAATCCACCATCACCCAGAACCAGGTGGTTGAAAGCAGACTCTGGGGGAATGGAACATGGGACAGATAAGATCTGATAAGTGCTGGGGATGATATCTAGTTTATTGTGCTTTGCATACCAATGAGCCCTTTGGGAGGTCCCTCCAGGAAGCCTGGAAGCGACACCAAGGCCCTGAGCTCCAGAGGGCCTGAGAGGATGAAGATATCAAAGGGGAACTTAGGAAATGAAGGGTAGGTCTAGAGAGTATTGGAAACCCATGGTTTTTATAGCCTATTTTAGCCTAGACAAGTCCTCTCCACAATCATGGAAACCATAAAATAGAAAGTCAGTTCTGGAAAGTCCAGTGGAAGTCATTTAGTCCAGCCTCTCTTCAGAAAGAGCAAACTGAGGTCTACTCAGAGAGGTTAATTAATTTGCTCAAGTTTGCCCAGCAAATTAGTGGCAGGGTTGAGACTTGACTTAAGTCTCCTCTTTTTATCTTTCTACCAAACTGCTCCTGGGCAGTTTCCAGGAATGATGAATCAACACATGCTGACCTCATTGGCCCATCCTGCAAATATCTCCTTGGGCTTTTCAAATATAATCTCTACTCAGGGTGTGAGAAGCAATGCTAAACCGTATCTGAAAAAGTCTAGTCTCCTGCCATTCAGGTGCCTCCTGGCTTTGGCAGCATAAATAAACAATTTCCAAATGTATTTTTTCTTAACATCAGTAAACAGTGTGCTAAATTTCACATAACTGAGATTTAAAGCTTATTGCTAACTAGAACAGCCTCTGGAATTAAAGAAAAAGGAATCCGGGAATGTTCTTTTAACTCTCTGATGAAGCATTTCCCTCCACCCCTCACCCCCGGCCCCTTCCACCTGAGAAAGTATTTAGAAATATACTTGATCTTTTTGGCACTTCTCTGTGTTTCAGTATTTTCAAGTGCTCCCTCTGATGCAGGTCAAAGCATTTTGTTTTTCTTAAATGTAAGATTGTAGTCTTTCTGCCCAAAGAGGATGAAAAAGACTTTCCCAAATAAGGCAGTTTTGCTGGAGTGTGTGTGGCCCAGGCAGCAGCAGTTGCTGGTGTCTTAACTTAGTCAAATACGGTAGCTCCACTAAGCTGGGAAGCATTTAGGGACTCATTAGCACTACTGCGCAGCTGAACCACTGGGGGTCGGGGGTGCTGCCAGCAAGTGACTGTGACAACCAGGGACACGAAAAAAATTTGTAGAGAAGGCAAAGTTTGGTTTTGGCACAGCCCTGCTCTCCACCAGAGAGAGCCCTCCTTCCCAGCCCGAGTCTTGCTAGTGTCTGCTCTCTATTTGGAAAAGAAGAAGGATGCTCCGATTCTTTGGAATCAGATAGATTTGAGTTAAAATCCTAGCTCTTCACGTACAATCTTCGTGATCTTCATTAAGTTATTTAACTTTTTGAGCCATTTTCCTTTCTTTTAAAGTAAAAATAATAGTGCTTATCTTATGGAACTGTTCTGAGGAATAATTATCTAATAAATCTAATACATGTAGTAGGTTCTAAATTCCCCCTTTCAGGTTCTAAAATTACAGTTGGCCCTTGAACAACATGGGGGTTAGGGGCACCAACCCTCCACACAGTCAAAAAACTGGGTATCCTCAGCCCTCTGTATATGCTGTTTCTCTGTATCTGTGGTTTCCCATCCACGTATTCAACCAACCACGGATGCTATAGTACTATAGTATTTGCTACTGAAAAAAAAATCTGCGGATAAATGGACCCATGCAATTCAAATCGTGTTGTTCAACTGTACTCTTTTTCCATCCTTTATTTACTACCACCTCTCTTATCAGAACACCTTTGTTTGGGTCAACTCTACTTAACCAGGGGTTAGGAGGAAAATGTGATTATTAAAGTAATCTGAAAATAGTAATAATAAAGTAATTTGTGCTAAGGTGTGAGTGACTACAATAAAAATGTATTAGCCCATATAAACTTCTGACTTCTGTAAGCAGGGATGTTGTTGTAAATGAGATAAATAGTTTTCTTTTCTTTCTTTCTTTCTTTTTTTTTTAGGTTCTTTTTTTAAAAATTTATTTTTAATGGAAGTACTGGGGATTGAACCCAGGACCTCAGGCATGCTAAAAACATGCTCTACCACTGAGCTATACCCACCCTGCCCCACCAAGAGCTTTCTTGAGATATTGGGGACACTTCATTTTGCAGTGCCCCTTAATTTATATCACCATGCTTTATTCCACCTGCCCCTAAGGCCTACCCAGCCTCTTAGGGGGAGAAGAGGCAAGGGTTCCATAAGAGTCTATAGCATTCTGGAAGCTTGATAAATAGGATCATTCTTTTTCTTTCCAGTCAGAGGAATGCTAATCATCTTATTTTAAAACCTGTTGAAAAACATATACTCTTGGATTGCTAAATTCAGACCATACTAGAGTGAGAATCTTTGACAGAAGTTTCTTATCTGAACAGCAAAGGCTTGTCCCAAGTCAGTACCCAAATAGAACAACAATTAACCCCAAACCAAGTAGATCTTAAGATAACCTTGATGTCAAATGGTGCAGTCACTTTGGAAAACAGTGGCAGTTTCTCAAAAGGTTAAACATAGAGTTACCATATGACCCAGCAACTCCACTCCTAGGTGTATACTCAGGAGAAATGAAAATGTATGTTCACACGAAAACTTACACATGAATGTTCACAGCAGCATTATTAATAATAGCTAAGTAGAAACAACCCAATGTCTGTCAACTGATGAATGGATAAATGAAATGTGGTACATCTACACAATGGAATATTATTCAGTCATAAAAGGGAATCAAGTACTGATACATGCTACAACGCAAGTGTGTCTCAAAAACGTTATGCTAAGTGAAAGAAGCCTGACACAAAGGGCCACATATTAAATGATTCCATTGATGTGAAATTTCCAGGAGAGATAAATTCATAGATAGAGAAAATAGACTAGTCGTTGCCTAGTGCTGGGGAGGAAAGGCGAGTATTGTTAATTGGTATGCAGTTTCTATTTGGGGTGATGAAATGCTCTAAAATTAATTGTGGTGTTGGTTGTACAACTCTGTGAATATACTAAAAAACCGTCAAACTGTACACTTTAAGTGGGTGAACTGCATAGTATACAAACTATATTTCAATAAAGCTGTTACACACACATACACACACACACACACTAAGATGGCACAGTGCTTGCTACCTTGTAGATACTTACAGGTTGGTTGGTTAAAAGATTACAGTTCTCCTGGGGTCTGGCAGATGGCCCTGGTGTCCTGTTTGGAGATCCTAGTGAGTGGTCACTTGTTGAGACCAAGCACAGGTGGGAGGAACCAGGGTGAGGACCTCACAAGCGCCTCATTCTGTACTCCTGTTTGAGTGACAAGAAACATGAATAAAGCAGGAGAAAACAGGCCAGAAGATGGCTTCTAGAGTACATTTTAAGAGCTATTTCTCATACTGCTGCCATTTTTTCTTAAAAATCTAATTTCTCTTTAAGCCCAATAAATAAACAAGCCTTATTAGAGGGTATTATTATTTAAGATTGGAGTCACTAGAGAAATCATATGATTACTAATTCTACAGGCAACAAATTAAAACGGCATGCTCCAATCAGCCATAGGGAAATGAGACGGGATCTTTGGCAGGATGCTAGATTATTAATAGAGATCTTTTGCACTAAAACAAAAAGCCCCAAGTAAAAAAAAATTTAGTTAGAATGGCTTTGCTTCAAAGATCCAAATGATCAATGGAATAATAAAAGCAATTCTTTGTAGACTAGGAAATTTAATACTATTAGTATTTGTTTCAGGATCAATTTTGGTAAAAATGGCACCACAGGTTCATGAATTTTTTCCCCACCTCAGGAAATTCTCCCTCTTCAATTTGTAAAATAGAAAAGAATAACTAAAGCACAATTCAGACCTTAAGTCATCAGTCTCCATTTCCTCATCTAAAACATAGATGCCAAGGAAGCAGGATAAATCCCTATTTTTCAGCTTGAAGCATGATTTGATAATATAAGAATGCATTTAAATTAGTAAACACACAAAATGGTTGACTTCACATATTTTAAAATAGCATTAAAATTTTCAAATGCAATGCATGTTCATAATAAAAATGTAAAATGAAGCAGTATGTAAGTTATTAATAATAATTACTAACAAGTAATGCATATTAACATTCTGTCCAGCACTAGGTTTAGAGGTAGCAGACAAGATTGGAAACTGAAGATCAGAGAGGTTAAGTAACTTGCCTAAGGTCACACATCTTGTAAGTGGTAGAATCAGGATTCTAAACTATGCAATTATACTTTAATATTTAAGCTAAGTTTCTTTACACTTTGAGTATAAAAGTCTATCAACTTCTCGAATCCTCTTCTACCAAATTAACTATTATTTGGAGTTCACTATATATTAGAAAGATGAAGTTTACTAACTGGAAAATAACCATTAGCTTTTTTACTAAAATATCAATGTATCCAGGTATGTTATATGATATAAAAATTAATTAAACATATAAATTTAATTAAATTTAATTGATTATATGTGACTAATTATGTAAAACTAATTAAATATATAAAATTAATGTATTGAAAAATATATCAAGATATTCATGGGCTCAGATACTAACCCCAAATAAATGAAAAGACACATTCACACAAAAACATGTACATTAACGTTCACAGCATAATAGTTATCCATGATAGCCAAAAAGTGGAAACAATCCAAACGCCCATGAACTGCTGATTGTTAATAAAATGTGGTATACCCACACAATGGAATACTATTCAGCAATAAAAAGGAATAAAGTACTGATACATGCTACAATATTGATAAAACTTGAAAATATTGTGCTAATTGAAAGAAACCACTCACAAAGGACCACATATTGTATGATTCCATTTATAGGAATTGTCAAAAATAGGTAAATCAATAGAGACAGAAAGTAGATTAGTGGTGTCTACGGCTGGGGGTGAGGGTGGTTGAGTGGGGATTGAATGAAAACAAGTAGTAGGTTTCTTTGGAGGGGTGATGAAAATATTCCAAAATTGGCTGTGGTGATGACTACACAACTCTGTTAAACATACTAAAAGCCATTGAACTGTATACTTTAAATGTGTGAATTTTTATAGTATTTAAATTATATTTCCACAAAGCTGCTACAATGTCATTCATGATAGTGAATGTTATAACCAAAATCCTTTTGGTTATCTCAACTTGTCTTTGAAACCTAATAAATTAATAAAAATAGAATCAAGAACTCCTTCATAAGCTAAGGTAGGTAGTTTGCTGCTCAGATAGGACAAGGTTATAATGAGAAGAGAAAGCAGAAGTTCAAAAACCACAAGAAAGAACAACAGAATTAATTATACTGGTCTCACAGAAAAAAGAAGAGGTGACTTGTACAACAATCCAAAGCATGTCTCAGCTTTAATCTATTGCTTTGGTTCATATATGGCTTCTAAAAGCCTACATACTTATTTTAAATGATTTTAAAATATAACAAATTTCTGGCAAGGGGACAGGTGAATTAGCTGTGATGGTGTAGTAGCTAAGCCCCCAATATGGCCCTTGATACACCTCCTGTTCTCCATGTTTTTGTGGAGTCCTCTCCCACATGGAATCTGGATTGACCCTGTGACTCATTTTTTAAAAAATTACTAATAATTTAAGTTTGATTTAAAATGTCACACAAGAATTTGAAGCTAGATGATGGGTACATGCAAAAGATCAAGTGGAAAAGTGACTTAGAGAGGCCATAGAGAAGGAAGCCCAGCCATTCCCGCAGCCCATCTGAGTTCAGCCTTGCACCCATCCTCACCAAGGCACCAGACATGTGAACGTGACGTCTTGGATATTCCAGCCTTGTGCGTCCCCCAAATGACTGCAGTCTCTTCTGACATCTCATGGAGCAGAAATGCCCAGCTGATGTCAATCAATCCACAGAATCATGACAGGTGATACAATAAAGCCACTGAATTTTGGAGTGGTTTATTATGCAGCCATAAATAATTGGAATGGGTATTTTTGTTTTCCCTAAATCTCCTAACTCCACAGGTGTTTGTGGGCCTTGCTCTTCTAGAAGCTCTTCAGGAAATAAGCTGCCACAGTTTTTCATTTTAAAACCTTTCTACTTGGAAATAATTTCAAATTTACCAAGAAAAGTTGCAAAATAGTACACTGAGCTTCCATATACCTTTCACCCGGACTGTCTACTTACTACCACTGAATCATCTGAGAGTAAGTTTTAGACACCAGTTGCCACTCTCCTTTAACATTTCAATTTGTATTTCTTGAGCACAAGGATACAGTACAACCATCAAAATCAGGAAATTAACATCAATCCAATTATTATTTGGGTTATTTGGATACATCATCTAGTCTACAGACCCAATTTAAATATCACCTAATGTCTCAATAACAACCCCTCCAGGTTCAGGATCCAATCTAGGGTCATGTATCTCATTTATTTGTCATGTTTCTTTAGTCTTCTTCAGTCTGGAATAGCTTCTCAGTTATCTTTCATGACCTTGATGGTTTCGAAGAACACAAGCTATTTTGAGAATGTTCCTCAATTATGGGGGCTTGTCTGATGTTTCTTTATAATTTATTTGTTATTGTTTTGCAGGAATGTCACAGAGGTGAGGCTGCACTTGTTTCTGGGTATCATATGGGGAGGCACATGATGTCAGCTTGATCCATTGTTAGGTTAATTTTATCACTTAGTTAAGATGGTGTCTGCCAGGTTCTCCACTATAAAGTAATGAGTAATTATTTTGTGGCAAAAATCTTTGAGATCATGTGAATACCTTGTTTCTCATCAAAATTTCACCAGTGTTAGCTTCCATTAATTATTCTAACCTGAATAAATTATTAGCCAGATGTTTACCAAATGGGGATTTTCTAATCCTGTCATTCCTTCTAGATTTATTAGATTGGATAGCGTTTTCCTTTCTGCCTAATTAATTAATTAATACCAGAATAGACTTATGATTTCTCTTTTACTCACAGGATTACAATCTGTTACTATTATTATTTATTTCGATACTCAAATTGTCCCAGACTTGGCCAGTGGGAGCTGCTTCAAGCTGGTTACTACATCTTACAGACATGTCCCCATTATTCTTGAAACACTTCTTTACTTTTTGGAGTCAAAATGTTACTAACACATCTTGTATTTCTCCTGCTCCAGTTACGGAATCAGCCATTTAATTAAGGAGCTCTGGTTCTTTTTAGTGCATCATGGTATCTAGAAATCAAGAGCTAAACATGTTCATTGTTATTGGAATGCCATTGCCTCTAGACCCTCTCAGTGAACAAACTAGAATACACATGTACTACACACAACTACATCTGTCTGTCTGCCTAGCTACATAATCAGACCGTGGTACTGGTATCTCCAATTCCTATGCAACATTCCAGGGTATATTCTAGACTTCTCAGTTTCCATAGTTGTAATTCCTTTTTCTGCCAGTGAGAAATCTGTATTTATTTGCTTAATCCCAGGCATGCCACCTTCACCCCTTACTGGGGACCAGAGGAAATGTTGGCCCCAATGAAGGGGGAAAGGAAAAGGCTTTTTCCCCAAGATGTGTCAGAAACTTAAGCAATATAGAGCAAACATTTATGTATATTTAACTATTTTGACCATGCGTGACCATTCTTTTTTTAAGTAACAAAAAGGACAAGTAAGCTTGCTTAAATCTCCATATATTATAATTAACAAAGATTTTAGCAAACAAGATTTTCAGTGGCATCTCTGAAAGTAGTGGAAAGACATGAAATTGCAAGCTAGAAGGAGCTGGATTTAATTTCTGTTTCTAAGACTTCGTGGAACAACCTCAGGTAAATTTCCTAAGTTTTCTGAAATGCAGTTTCCTCTTCTGTAAAATGGAAATGGAAGAAAGACATGATTGTATTTAGGATTAAATGAGACAAAAATGTGCCATGGATTGTCTTTTTTAAAAAAATGAAATTAAAAAGTTTTTTTCCCTTTAAGGGAGGCACTGGGGATTGAACCCAGAACCTCGTGGATGCAAGCACACTCTGTACTACTGAGCTAAACTCCCCACCCCATGCAGTGGATTGTCTTGATAGAGACTGGATTTTTAAATTTTTTAAAGCAAAACAAAAATTGTAACTTAAAAGTTACGAGCAAGTTCTTCCTGCTAAGAAGTGAAGATCTGGATACACGTTAAGAATATTGCCTTCTGTTCTGGAAAAGTCACCACTTTGTTTTTAAATTACGCACATATACACAAACTATCCACCCATTGTTCTTGAGAGAAAAATTGAATACAGTAACAGCACTCCAATATAGTGATTTCCATAAAGAACTTAAGTGTTTCATAATGTAAATTGAGTGTATTTTTTTAGCCACCTTGAAGGGGAAACCTCTCCTTTCCTCTATGAATTTAGACTGCCCTAAGCCTATAAATTATTGCTCATTCTTGAAGAGTAGTGTAATTTTTTCCAGTTTTTTGTTTTTGTTTTTTTTTTAATGAGGGAACCTGAGAACTGTAGGAGGGACCACAGGCATGAACTTCACCTCATGTCAGAGGAGAGACTATGCACAGTGACAGCTCTTGGCAATTACTGCCCTTCACATAGTAGTTTTTAAGATAGAATAATACAGAATATATTGATGCTGGCTGTGTTAGTTCAGGTCCTCTGAGAAGCAGAATCAAGATGCTATTAAATGTGTAAGAAATTTATTAAGGAAAATGGCTGTGAGAGAAAATGGGGAGGGAACCAGGAGAGCTGGGACAGGCATTTTTCATACTGTGGATGAAAAAGTAAAGAAAGTCACTACACAGAGAGGAGAATGAAGCAGATGCCCAGAGGAGACACAGAGATACATATCTGCTATTGTACCTGACCACTCCCTGTCCCCTTTGTCTCTTAGAAGGCTGGGCTGTACCTCCTCACTTGGATTCTGTGAGATATTCTTCTCTCTATGAAACATACGCCTTTTGTTTTGTTTTGTTTTAAGTGCATTTGACTCCTGACTAAGAACTGCCACATGTGGGAAAAGTAGCCAAGAGGAGAGCCACACCTCTTTCCTGACACAAGACTGTGGATAACCATGGAGAGAACCAGGGCTTGGTGGAAGGGAGCACAGAGGTGTCCCCTGAAGTGGTGATCTCCTCAGGTCCCTGAGAGAGACCACAGGGTAAGGAGGCCAGGGGTGCAGAATCCTCCAGATCTATTCCTGACCCCTCCATAGATAGCCCCCTCTCACTGGGTCACATTGAAAAGGTGACTTTTGGGCAATCAGAGGAATGAGTATTGAGTATCTGTCTTAGTATGAATGGACACGTGGCTGAGACTTGTAATCTTAGGCTGATGAAACCCAAGCATTTGGGTTACCTGGTAAAATGCTTCACAACAGGCCTGCAGTTAATGCTAATTATTTTCATCCACTTTCCAAGATTCTCTGTCATTTTATCAAGTACCATGCTCCAGGGTCACTTTATGAATCCACTCTAATTTCTGGAGCAATCACTTCTGAGCACATAAAGAGTCATGCAAGCCTCCCTTGCTTAGGAGAATAAATTACATTTTAGGAATTTTGCGAAGTGACTTACATTGTCTTATTGACTTCCATTAAAAATGACCAAATAAGGGCTCTAAAACATGCTGACTATAAGTATCTTTAGAAAATGTAGTAAAATAAAAATAAAACCTCTTTATAAAAAGCAAAGTTTATACAGGTCACATACTGGAAAGAAAATAAGAGTTCTCTTAGAAAAGACAGTAATACAATCATTCACAATACTCCAAACTAGAATACTGTGCTGCTCGCAAAATGCATCCCCAAATAAAAATATTAAATGTACTCTTGATGCTAGAGGGCATATGCGGGGTGTGGTACAAAAGAGGAAGCAAGAGCCCTCTTCTCTGAGTGATTTGAATACCTTGATTTACTTCTTAAGCAGGTGCAAACCATTTATTACACTTTCTTCCCTTTTTTCAGGCTAGGGACATAGATGAGATTGAGGAATAGCTACGTGCATTAATCAGGGCTCTTCTGACTGCAGATGGGAGAACCCTAAAATAACTCAGCTAAAACCAAAGGGAATTTATTGGTTCTGATATCTGAGTGGTTTAGGGCAGGCTCTGGCTTTAAGCATACCTGAATTCGGGGCCTCAAACAATGGGTCAAGTCTTTTCTTCTTTCCCTGTCTTTGTGCCCTGCTTTTCTCCGTGGTTTGGCCTCGTTTCTTTCTACTCCAGATAAGCCTCTGGGGAAACTGTCTCCAACAACTCCAATTTCACATCTTTCAAGTTTAGTAACTCCAATAGAGAATGACTCTCTCTCAATACCCATATGTCCATTTCAGGGAAGGATTCTGATTGGCTCTGCTAGGGTTGTGTGTCTGTTCTTGAACGGTTGACTGTTACCAAAGTGGTGGGATGATTGACCAATCCTGGGTCATAGTTACTCCACTTCGGTAATGGTGAGGGGAAGTGGTTGGAGAAAAGAGATAAGTATAATTAAGAGCCCCACCAAGTCATATGAAGTAGGAGAGGAATTCCACAAACCAAATGGTATGTATGTTAGGAGAAAAAGGATAGAGGAAACCTACTGAGTGTTCTGTGTTACAGCTCCCTGAGGGTAAATGGCAGAGCCCAATGTATATTGATAGACTTTTCACCTTTGGTCTTCTCTATGTCTCGAGAGTTTCTTGGGCTAATAACTACAATTTCCTTAAGCTGATGAGATTTTTTTCTTTAGCCCCAAAGCACATGATAAAATACTTTTGATTTTTCTTCCATTAGCATTTGAATTTACTGCTCTTTCCAGACTCCTTTGCTCAGTAATATCTACATAAATTGTTATCTTTGGACTTCAAGAGACAGTGACATCTAAAGTTAAGATCCAAAGTCTGTGAGAAATGAATTGGGTTTTAATTTAAAGCCTTAATTAAGTTTCTTTAACTTTCCTTCAGCTTTGACCAAAGGTAGAAAAGAAGCAAGAACAAAGGCAGTGATGGGAAGTATCAGGGTGCTATGCTGTGTGTGAACATTTTACCAAATTTATAAATTTCAGGCTTTCTCTTAAGTGAATTTCTGATAATCATGGCATTCCTGTACCAGACAAAAAAGTTTTCTTTATAGAAGTGTAGAAATCCATACTGTACCAAGCATGTGCTTACAGATGGAGTGCATAGCTTCCTAAGTTAGAGTTTACCCAGTGCCAGATCTTGGACTGATGGTGTCTGGAACACCAAGGGATCTTATTTTCTTAATTTTTATTTATTCATTTTAGGTTTTTTTGGAGGGAAGGGGAGGTAATTAGGTTTGTTTGTTTGTTTGTTTTTAGAGGAGGTACTGGGGCTTGAACCCAGGACCCAGTGAATGCTAAGCATGCCCTCTACCACTTGAGCTATACCCACTCCCCTGAGGGATCTTATTAACCATACAGATTCTTTGGCCCCATCACAGACCTACTGAGTCAGGGTATTCTAGGCAAAGCCTACAAATTTGTGTTTTGAAAAAGCTCCCTTAGTTGATTCTGAGGTGCAGCCAAATGTTAGAACTACTGACCTGTATGTCTGGAAGACTCCATGCCTCTGAATGTTCTGCCTGTTGTCCTACTACCACAATGCCTGAAATTCTCATGTTCCACTTAAATATTGAGGATTTTCATTGATGTGCAAATGTTATCAATGTGTGTTAATCAGGTCTCCTTCAGTTGTCAGTGATATAAATCTAACCTAAAGGGAAATGGCTGATAGAACTGAGAAGAGGAAAGGGGCTTTTCAGCCATGGCTTGCTTCACTGTTCAAATGTCATCAAGGACTGGGTCTTTCCAGCTCTTAGACAGCTCTCTCTACCTAATGGGGAAGAAAGTTGTTGTCAGGCCATGATTCACAGCCTCAGGGGGTGGCCGGGTGGGTGTGTGGAGAGGGAGTGGAGAGGATGGGGAAAGAGAGAGAGGGACAAACAGAATTTTCTAATAGCTCAGCATGAGAGTTCCTAAGAATCTTGAGCCATTCAGGGGTCACATGCTTATCACTGAGTGGGAAAAGAGGTGTGGTCAGCCTCATCTGGACCATCTGCGATAGGTTCTCTTTAGGAAAGAAGGGTTTTATCACCAAGATGAATGTGATGCTTGGAAGTCAAAATAACAGATGATTGCTACAATACGGTATGATGGGACAAGGAACTCATAAGCAAGGGCCAGTGCTTCAAAGTGTAGTCTAGGGATCCCCTTGAGTCTCTGAAACAGTATTGGGGGTCCACATTATTTTTCATAAAATAAGTTATTTATGTTAACACATGATGGGTTTATTATGGTTATTTTTAAATGAATAAATATGTAAAAGTTTTATAATTTCTTTAAAACAGTAAATATTAATAACTATAGTCACATAAACAAAAAAATCTTTGGGGTCCTCCATAATTTTTAGGACTGTATAGAGATCCTGAGACCAAAAAGCTTAAGAACTGCTGGCATATGCAGAAATTAGCTAACAGTTTTGCCGAATAGTAGCTTTACTCTCTAGGGTTAAACTGGGATCTGCAAAAACACTGCTGAAAGAAGTTCTCTGTACATAAAAATCTAGGACTGAAAGTTCCATTTGATGGATTAAGAAAACCCATGGGAATGAGGAAGATATGAAGAACCCGTCTGCGCAACTAAGAAAACTGTGTCCTCTTACCATTTTAAGTATTTAACACGTGCAAATTAAGGATTGTTTGGAAATGGTGAAAAGATAAATGACTGCATTTGCAGTCATTTTAAAAAGAAAAGCAGGAGAAATGAATAAATAAAATATCAGAGTAGGCACTAGCATTGGAAAGTTAGAAGCAGCAAGAACTATTACATTAAAAATGGCTTCCGATACTTGCCTGGCAGGGGAGACACCACGATCACGAAGGCGGTTTTCCCAGGGCGAGGCTTATCCGTCGCGCGCGGGATGTGCTGACCCCTTGCGATTTCCGCAAATGTGGGAAACTCGACTGCATAATTTGTGGTAGTGCGGGACTGCGTTGGCGCTTTCCCCTGAGTTTGCGGTATGAAAACACAGAGCTGTTGTTGTGTGTTCTTTTTCTTTCTCCCAGAAGCGCTTCTTGACCCCCCGCGCTGTTGGTGACGGGGTCTTGGCCGTCCATCCCCCGGGCAAAGGCTCAGCGTGTGCGCGGCTTGTTCTCGTTCGGCGGGGAGCTGTGCATCACCCGCCACGCGTCTCGCGCGGCTCGTGGTGGAACTTCACAGCAGCTGTCCGCGTGGGGCACCATTTTCGGTCGCTTTGCAGCGTTTGCTCAAGTTCTTACTTAGTATGGCGGTTAGTGCACTTCTCAGAGGCACCGGGAAGCTTTCCCAGCAGCCACCGGGTTCTCGTGCAGGCCCTGCTTCAAATGCAAAAAAAAAAAAAAAAAAAGGGTTCCGAGAAATATGAGTGTATCTGTCCAACTAAAAGACATATATGAGTGTTCATAGAAGTTTTAGTCATATAGCCAAAATTTGGGGAAAAAAATCAAATGTCCACCAACAGGACAAAGGCTAAATTTTAGTATATTCATAAAATGAAATACTATGCAGCAACAACAAAAGAACAGACTACTGCTGGATGTGAGCATCTGGATGAATCTCATAGCTATAATGATAACTGGAAGAAGCCAGGCACAGAAGAGTACATACTGTGTGATTCCATTTGCACAAACATCAAGCACAGGCAATGCTAGTCTAGGAGGATGATAGAAATGAGATCAGTGAGTACTTCCGGGGGAGGGGTGTTTTAGATAACTATTCCTGTGTATGGAATTACCCAGAATATTAATGGCATAAAAGAACAAAAAATATTTATTATCTCACGTAAATTCCTCTGGGTCAGGGATTTGGGAACAGCTTATCTGGTGGTTCTAGTTTGGGGTCTCTCATAAGATTGCAGTCAAGTGTCAATCAGGCTGCAGTTATCTGAATATTATACTTTAATAACATTTTTCAAAAAAAAAGCGATCACTTTCCTATACAAATTGCTAGACTGTAAGCTCTGTCTGTCTGAGTCACCACCTCTGTGCACCTGGCACAGTCTGGCATACAGTAGGTGCCCCATATCAAGTTAGTTTCTTTTGGTTGCAATCGAAAGAAAATGCTAATCAAACTGACTTAAACAACAAAATTTAGTTGCTCAGCATGTTGGGTCATTTTGTGTCAACTAGACTGGGCCATGAGGTGTCCAGATATTTGGTCAAATGTTATTCTGGGTGTTTCTGTGAAGACGTCTTTGGATGAGACTAACATTTAAATTGGTAGACTGAGTAACACAGATTGCCTTCCCTAATGTGAGTGGGCCCCATCCAATCAATTGAAGCCCTGAATAGAACGAAAAGCGTGACTCTCCCTGCCCTGCCCAGTAACAGAGAATTCTTTTTTTTTTAACTGAAGTAGAGTCAGTGACAATGTGTCAATTTCTGATGTACAGCACAATGTCCCAGTCAAGCATATACATACATATATTCGTTTTCATATTCTTTTTCATTAAATGTTATTACAAGGTATTGAATATAGTTTCCTGTGCTGTACAGAAGAAATTCGTTTTTTTGAGAATTCTTTCCTGCCTTGCTTTTGCAATGAGCGCAGTTATAGCTACTATCTCACTGCAGCCTCATGAGAGACTCTGAACTAGAACTTCCCAGCCAAGCCATTTCCAAATTCCCAAGTCACAGAAAACATGAGAGAGAATAAGATTATTATTTGGAGTAACTTACATGCAGCAATAGATAACTAATATATGTCTCCGAAGTATTAGATTCTACAAGCTAAGGATGAAGCAGAGAATGACTGTTGAATAGCAACCAATGGTGTTTGTCCATCTCATAAGTAATAAACGTGTTAAAGCAACAATTCAATGCCTATAAAAATAAAAACTCAAGGCTATTTTTCAAAGCACTGTTTAGAATAATAAAAAGTTGAAGATAGACTAAATGTCCCAAAATAGGAAGATGTTTAGTTAAATTATGATTCTTGCACACTTTAAATGTAATATGGCTATCAACTGACTATGAAAATTAAGTTTTGAAGAATATTCAATGTCATGGGTATATGTTCTTGATATTATGTTCTTGATATAATAATGTTAAGGTAAAAATAGCAGGAATAAAAATTGAACACTATTTTAAAAGGGTGAATTTTATAGTATGCAAATTATCTCAGGAAAAAATCTGTATGAGAAAAAAACTGAATACATAAAAATATATATGAACAGAAAAAAGGCTGAAAGGGAATATTTTAAAATGTTATTAGTAGTTATCTCTGGGAGCTGGAATTTTACATGATTTTTAATAATCTTTGTAGCTTTCTCACACAGTGTAGAAGGTTGAAGTGCAATAAAAAATTGAGAAAACTGGAAAAAGTGTAGAGCTGAAAATGATTTAAATTCACAATGATTTTTTAAAAAATTGGTCAAGAAAGAAGAGCAGCATCATATGGTAGTTCTATTTTTAACTTTTTGAGGAACTTCTATGCTGATTTCCATCATGGTTATACCAACTTATATTCCCCACAGTGTATAAGGATTCACTTTTCTCCATATCTTCTCTAACACTTGTTATTTTTTGACTTTTTGATAGAAAACATTCTAACAGATATGAGGTGATATCTCAATGTGGTTTTGATTTGCATTTTCCTGACGATTAGTGATTTTGAGCACCTTTTTGGATGTCTTCTTTGGAAAAATGCAATCCCACTTCTGGGTATAAACCCAAAGGAAATAAAATCTAGCTTTTGAGGTGATATCTGTGCTCTCATGTTCACTACAGCATTACTCACAATAGCCACGAAATGGAAACAACCTAAGGTGTCCACCAAAGGATATGAAAGCATGTGGTGTATATGTATACTGTGGAATATTATTCAGCTTTTAAAAAGAAGGAAATACTGCCATTTGCAACAAAATGGATGAAACTGGAGGACATTACGCTAAGTGAAATAAGCCAGACACAGAAAGATAAATACTGCATGATCTCACTTACAGGTGGAATTTTAAAAATTCAAACTCAGGAACAGAGAGTAGAAGTGTAGTTACTAGGGGACAGGGAGAGGGAGTAGGAGAAATGGGGAAACATTGGTCAAGGGGTGCAAACTTCTAGTTATAGGATGGATGAGTTCTGGAGACTGAATGTATAGCATGGTGACTGTAGTTAATATATACTTGAAATTTTTGGGGAGTATGTCAAGTATTGTAAACACACACACAAAATGGTAACTAAATGAGGTGATGGATGTGTTAATTAGCTTGATGGTGGTAATCATTTCACGATGTGTACGTATATCAAAACACCATACTGGACACTATAAATGTATATATACATATATGATACCATATATTTTTTATAAGCAAATAAATAGTTTCTGTTTATTAATTACACCTTAATAAAGCTGCGGGTAAAAAAGAAAAAGAAGAACCACAGTGTTTTCAAAGTGATGGCGGAAGTGGTTGTGGTTTTGGGTGGGAGTGGAGGGTGGGGTGTGGTGTATATGCAGCATTTGGGGAGGGGAAGGAAGAGCTAGTGATTGAGCCACTATGTGGTTGTGATGTGGGGACAGCATGGGGAAGGGGCTGATCACGTGTTCTAGAGAGAGAAGGTACATCTATGGTGAGTTGGGGAAATGCAGTGTGTGTGTGTAAGCTGTAGATTCACCCATGTGGACATGAAGTGCCCTGCAGTGTACTGAGTAGGTGTAAGGAAATCCTTAGACACATGACTGATACAGAGCAGTCCCACACCTCCCCAGGAGGAGAGCACAGACACAGGGAGTGAAACTGAGCATCCCAACTAAATATAGAGGATTCTCTCTCCTTGACTGAAATGTCCACAAACTGTACTCACACTGACAGCTGCTACTACGTCTCAATGTCCTAGACTGTGTAATAAGTGAGAACTGTACTTCTTGTTTTCCACCTACCTCAGAGAATTGCTATGGACTTGAAAGAATCTAAAGTTTCCCATGTCATGGGCACTGTCTAAAACTCTTTCCCAATTTTTTCTAACTGGAAAATGCTAAATTCTTATATATCTTACAATCTTCCCTATCATTAGTGGCCTTCAAACTAATTACATGGCAAAGAGTAACGTTGAGTTACCACAACCACGAGCAAATGTCGCTCCATCTTTAACCTCTGTAGGTTATAATCTTGTGGAAATTTACCTTTTCATCCTTTCTTGTCTTTGAGTTGTATGAACACTTACTTCTGTCCTGTGAAATTAATCACTGTCCCGGAACATGCTCCCACCTGCTGGTCTTGCTCATTCTGGAATGTATGCCCTCTTGCCTGTCTAACCAAGTATTGTTCTTCTTTTGAGGCTAGGTTTGTTTCACCATCCCATAAACCCTTTCTTACCCTCAGGCCCAGGAAGATCTCCTCTTGGAACTTGACCATAAGGTCTTCACCACATTATTTATGACTTCCTTTTGTGATGGTTCTTAGTGTAGTGTAGGCTGTGAGTTGAACTTTTCCTCTCTCTGGTAACATGTATTTGAGTGCTTATCATATCCTTTGTATTATAGCCTTTGTATTCAAAGAGTTTGAAAACATTATCCCCATTTTAGAGATGAGAAAACTGAAGCTTTGTAACTAGCTGAGTGTCAATTTTGAAACCATGTGGCTAAGTGCCCAGCTATAAATCTGGGGTTCTGTTACCATGAAGGAAGAGCAGAACAGATATTGGGGGACATCTAACAGCCTCTGACATGAAGAGATGGGAGGGATACGTAGAATGGTCACCTAATAAAAGACAACTGTGCTAAGTGCCCTGAAGGAGAAAGGAGTCATATAAGCAGGTCATGCCAGGGCTTTGTAGTAGGAAGTCATGGAGAAAGAACTAGAAGTGGGCCTTGAGGCTAGGTACCTTAGTGTTCTACTGCTGTGTAACAAATTACCTCTCAAAACCCATTTATCATCTCAAGATCATATATGTCAGAAGTTCTGCATGGTGTGGCTGGGTTCTCTGCTCAGTATCCCAAGGCTATAATCAAGGTGCCAACTGGACTGAGTTCTCATCTGGAAGCTCTGGGGAAAATCTGTTTCCAAGATCACTCTTCTTGTTGGCAGAATTCAGTTCTGTCCAGGCGGCTGTGGGAACGAGGTCCCTGTTTTCCTTTTGTCTGTCAACCAGGGGCCGGGCTCAGCTCCTGGAGGCTGCCTGCATCCCTTGATGTATGGCCTCCAGCATCTTTGAACCCAGCAACAGCTTGTCAAATCCTTCTTGGGCTTCTAATTTTCAATCTACTCTTATGTGACCAGCTGGAGAAAACTCTCTGCTTTAAAGGAGCTAACGTGATTCGGTCAGGCCTGCCTGGATAATCTCCCTGTCTTAAATTCAGCTGGTCTGTATAACATCATCTAATCATGGAAGTAAAATCCATTGTAGTCACAGTCCTGGGGATTACACCAGGGGTGGGAAATCTAGGGGGACATCTCAGAATTTTACCAACCACAGTAGCTAAGACAGAGACAAGCAGAGAGAGCTTTCTAGGCGGGAAAGAAATGTAGGCAAAAGCTCAAAAGTGAAAGTCCACCGGGAATTTCTGGAGATGGTGACTATGTCTGTTTGTGGAGCCTCCAATAATAATAATAATAGCTCCCTTTTACTGAGGTCTCCTGGGTGCTTTACACAAATTCATTCACCAATCCTTATATCAGCTCTATGAGGGTGATATTATTTCACTTTTACAAGGAACAAAATTCAGGCAGAGAGAAGAAAAGCCTCTTGCCAGATTTCAGTCCCAATTAAGTTGAAAAGCTGGGATCACAGGTTGAGCTCTGGATGACTTCGAGCCTGTGCTCTCTGCACTGTTTAACTTGCCTGTCTGTGGGTCTGGGGGGAAGCAGAAGGCAGTAAGTTTGATCTGAGTCCAGTCTGTGGAGGCACTGATGCTAACGTGTGTTAAGAGGTGCCATGGAAGATTTTAGAGGGTTCATGTGAATTGTAGGGGAGGAAGTGGGACAGAAGTGGATATGGATGTGGATGGAGGGGAACACATCAGCTGGATGTGTGATGTGGTCTTTTAGGGAGGCTAATATGGCCAGTTAGGAGGATCCTGGATTACAAGAGTTGCAGGCAGAGATGATATGTTACAGTGAAAAGACTACTGTGTGATCAAGCCCCTGAATCTTGCTGCCAATTTGCAGGAAATTTACAGGACAGAAGAACATGTTAAACTTCATGTGAGTATACAATCAACAAAGTGGAGGCAGAATGAGGATCACAGGAAACAAATTGCATATAGTTCCATCACCCCAGTGCTACTACTACTAATGTGAAATAACAAGCAGAGAAAACAGCTTTGGTAGATGTGTTAAGACTAGACAAAATTTCTATTAGTTTTTAAAATTTTTAATGGAGGTGCTGGGGATTGAACCCAGGACCCTCGTGCATGCTAAGCATCTGCTCTGCCACTGAGCTATATCCACCCCCTTACTAGTTTTGATAAGCAGCTCCAGGTGAAATTGGAGGTCCCAAGGAGCTGTTTAGTAATTAAGAATCAGTCCTGGTCAGCTGTGTTAACTAGGAATAGGTTTGTGGGTATGCAATCAGTATAGCTACACAGGGCCCCAGAAGTTCAGAAGAACTTCATATTTGGGGTCCAATGCTCTGCAGTCACTGTCTTGATTCTTAATTTTATCTTTGAGTTTGTATTTTAGACGAGAAGTCCAATGGGACAACTGGAATGTGCACTGGGGGGCTTGGAGCTTCAGCTTCTGCGTGGCCCTACCTTCCACCACCTCCCTTGGTGGGTTTTCAGCAGCTTACTCTCCCAAGCTCTGGCCTCCTGACCCCACCCAGCCTCCCCAGCTCCTGTTCAGTGACCACTTCTGCCTTCTGCTCTGCCTTGGCCAAGGCTCTGTGTATGCTACCCATGATGTCTAGGGGTAAGACAAGGAGGTGGCCATACTCAATCCAATCTATCAATGCCACTTCAGTTGGTGGGGGTGAGCCTCTTGCCTTCCTTGATCCAGTTACCGAGAGAGTCTCAGGGTGGAGGTTGTAATACCTTTGGAGGTCACCCATTTGCTGTTGATTGGGAAGGGAGGCCTGTGGGAAGGGGAGATGCCTGGCTGGGTCTCCTTGTCCCTAGCTGGGAATAGCATGTCAGTCCAGCAACCGGCAGGAGGAGGCTTCAGGCAGCCAGTGAGCTGCATGGGCTCCCAAATTCCTGTGGGGGGAGGGGGACCTGAACTCATCCACAAAGTATCCCCTGCCCAAGGAGTGTGACATTAACTAGTAAATACGAAATACCATGACAGGTTGAAAGACCATCAAAGGAAGGAATAAGCTCTACACTTTAGTATATTTAACAGTGCTTTCTCCTACTTCCTGATCCACATTTTTGTTTTGCACTGGGCCCCACAAATTAAATAGCTGATCCTATGTGTAATCTTATAAATTACCAAGTACCAAATTCTAAGTTTCTTAGAATTTAAAGAGTACCAAATAAATGTTAGCTTAAAATTGAGAGATAAAGAAATCCATTGCCTATGTGGACATGTGAGCAACAACAACAAAATGAAAGTATTATGAGAAGGAAAAGTGCAGAATTTGATAATATACACAGCAGAAACAGAGGAGATTATATATATATATAATATTATATATGTAAAATACATATATATATAATACTGGACAAAAATTGCACAGGGCAACACACATAGTTTAGTCTCTTGAGAAATGTGGAAACTTGAGAAATATTTTCATTTGACTAGACCATCTTCCGCTTGGAGGTACTCATGAAAGTGTTTTGTCTTGGAATGGGGAAGTTTAGACAAAAGAGATTTTGAGGTGAGGAAGACATTTACAAGATGTCTTCTACAAAGCATGCTGTGATTGAATTAGACAATTTGGTCTTATCCATCAAAATGTAAAATGTACATATTTTTGCATTTTCACTTCATTTTTAGATTCTAAATAAATACACATGTGCACAACAGAGAGGCAAGTCCCATGATGTTCATTCGTAATTGTTTTTCTAATAGCAAAGAACAGAATCCAACCGAAATGTCTATTATTAGGAAATTGTTTGATTTCATGCAATGGAATACCATGCAGCCTTTAAAAAGAATGAGGTAGCTCTAGACCTATATTTACCAATAGTGAGATAACCAGGGAATTTTAATTAAGGGGAGAAAGTATCAAGTTTCAGGAAAATGTTTAATCCCACTCACGTAGAAAATATATGTGTACAAGAAAGCAAGTAGAGAAAGGTCTAGAAGCCTGCACACCAAACTGTTAACAGTGAGTATCTCTTAAGGATGGGAGTGGGTGGAATGTGTATGTGAATGAATGAGACGCTCATGTATCCCTGTGCCTCATTGTTGTTCGAACGTATTACTGAGAGAAATGGAAAGAGTATTTTGAGGGCATTGTATGACAGGAAAAGTTTGGGAGCTGGCAGGGAGACCTATAGGTCAGATTCCAGCACCGCCCGAGGTGAGGAGACCCCGCCCCGCTGAGGTGATTCTGCAGAGGGGCGGAGCTCTGCAGAGCAGAGGCGGGAGGCGGCCCCGGGGGGCGGGGCCCCCGACTCCAGCCGCACGCTCCGTTCCCACCATGCCCTTATAAGGAGCGCCCGGCGTTAGGGCTCGGGAATCCGGTCGCAATCCCTGTGGCGCAGCCCCAGTCCCAGGCCCCTCCCTTGGGAATGGGGGCGGGGCGGGGTCTTGGCGGCGCGGTTGCGGGGGCGGAGCATCTCGAAGCGGGACCAATAGGTGTGGCGGCCCGGCTCTGAGAGGCGCTGCCATTGGGCGCGGCGACGCGAGGGGGCGGGGCACCCGGGAGGCTGGTTACGCTGAGGGAAGCCCGGACTCCGTAGTCGCTGCTCGGAGTCCGTCTCTCCGCGGGTTCCCGGTCCAGCCGTTCTCAGTTTTCTGTAGTCTGCGGTTCGCCGCCCCGCTAGCCGCCGCGATGCCGGTGTTTCATACACGCACGATCGAGAGCATCCTGGAGCCGGTGGCGCAGCAGATCTCGCACCTGGTGATCATGCACGAGGAAGGCGAGGTGGACGGCAAAGCCATCCCTGACCTCACTGCGCCTGTGGCCGCCGTGCAAGCGGCCGTCAGCAACCTCGTTCGGGTGAGCGCGCTGGGCCTGGGATGGTGAACGGGGGCGGGACACGTCCCTGGGATCCCAGCCCGCCTCGCGGCTCCTTTTCGCTGCCTGTGGCTTTGCGCGGGGGCTCTGAAGCCAGACCGCCACGGGTTTGAATCCTGACTCCCCCGTGCTGTGACCTTGAGCAAGCCCCTGCACCTCCCTGGGCTTCAGTTTCCTCATCTATAAAATGGGGGCAATCATAATAATACGGGTTTGCTGTGAAGGTTTGGCGAGGTGGTGTTTATAAAGTGCCTAGCGCAGCTGTAAGACCCATAGTAAGCGCTCAATAAATGATTGGTATTAGGATGTCGGATAGCCCCTTTCCGTCAGCGGGCTGTCTCCCCTCGCGTTGACAGCCTTGCTCTCAGCTCCTGCTTAGGCCTCCACAGTCTGGCTTCTGGGCTGCCGGGTTCTTCTACTGATACACTGCCTTTCCTTCCAGAGATTCTTTGAGCCACGTCGTTCTCCTTTCTAATACTTCTACCCCTCGCCTTGAGACCCGCTTCACCCACCACCCCTCCCCAGCGTTCCCCGCGTCCAGCCCTTTTGTCTACTTGTCTTAACTGGCCACTCGTCTCTGTTTCCTCCCTTCCTGGACATTCTACTTCTGCTCACACCTCCGGCACTTACAAACACCGGGTAGTTTCTTTATGCAGTTATTCAGGACCTCGAATAATCCCTTTTCCCCTTTCGCTTAACCCAGCTGTTTTTAATTTTCAACCCCCTCCCGTGGAGATTTCCACCTGGCTTCTACCTGCTGTCAAACGGCTTCCTCCCACTGGGGCCTTTCCAGACTCGGGGACCCTCCTCCTCGGCCCCTCCTCCTGGCAGGAAGCAAGATGGAGCTGCTGGGAGAGGCCTGTGGAATCTGGGATCTGCGGCCCCTGCCGGAGGAAAGGACGGGGCGTCTCCTCCCCGAAACACAACTTTCCTAGATGCCTAAGTGGCTCTGCAGACCCATGTAGCCCACAGCTGTGACTAATAACCGAGGTGGTTCCTGGAGGAGGCGGAGTCCATTTCTGAAATAGGAAAAGAGGTGCTGTGACCAAACTCCCAACACTCCGCTGGCTAATATCACACTTTTCTTTCCTACACTGAGTGGGTGACTCAGACTGCTGCTGCCTGTGAGGAACAACTTTGGAAAAAGTTCATACTGTTTCCCCCTTGAGCTGTATAAATAGTGTGTCAGGGTAGTTAGGAGGCTGGGAGGCAACTGTGGGTCTGGGTGGGGCTTGGGTTACTTATCTGATTAGAGCACTTTAATGCACTGGAGGCCTTTCAGCAGCTGAAAGTCTGGCTCAGTCTTCGGGGCCCCTCCACTGTTCAGTAGACTGGTAACCAGGAGGACAGTACAGACCAGATTCCTCATCTGCCTTCTGTGTGGGTTTAGTAAGACTCTATTCAGAAAGAATACTGTATTCACTCAAAACGTCTAGTTCTACATTGTTCTTGTTCTTTTTGTAACTAAGTTTAATCTAGGACTCCAGAGTACATTCTTATGTAGTGGTGTCTAACATGGCTGCATTCCAGGCCTCCATTTTTCAACAAATAGGAAACAATGTAAAGAGACAAGGTAATAGTGTCCCTCCAAGGAGTACTTCAGGAAATGAAATCTTAAAACCACATGTTGCACTTGGAACAGAGCTACTGTAGTCTAGGGGCTGATATCTGGTTAGGCTATTTAGAAAAAAGTTATTTATGAGCTTCAGTGCATGAATTAATAAGAATTGAATGTCTGCTTTGTGGGGAGCATTTTAATAAATCAGTGGTTCTCAGGTTGAGATGTGCATCTGAATCAGCAGTGGGGCTTTTTAGAAATAGAGATGTCCAGCTCCCACCCCAGACTTACTGAGGAGCTCTTCAGGGGGTCTGGTGGAGGCCTTTGAGTTTTTAGGAAGCTTCATAGGTGGCTGTGATACACTCCCTTAGTTAGGAAAACACTGTACTAGATACTGACAGACAAATGCAAAAAAAAAAAAAAAAAAAAAGAGAGAGAGACCAGCCATAAGCTGAAAACAAAATTATGTATAGTTACATACTTCCCAATACATTACAAAAGAAGGGACTTGAGATTGGAGGTAGATAGGAGTTAGCAGAAAGATAGTGGGGGGGGGGGATTGGGCTGATAACTAGTCATGAACACTGGTGCTTGTGAGTACGACACTTCTAAGTTACAGCAAGTTGATTGTCTTGGCTAGCTCAGGAGGCAAGTTGGAAAGAAACTAAGATCAAGTTGGTGCATGCCATATGGGCAGTTTAACAGAAGTCCAGTAAGATGAACAAAGAGAGTGGGCAGGAGAGGATGAGGGCAGTGTGGGAGGGAGACTGTATAGATTGTGTTGTAGAGAAGCCAGAGGACCTGCTCATTGCTTGGAATTCTGGGTGTCAGTTGTGGCAATTATATATATATATATGCTGAGTACTGTGATGAATCCTGTCAAGTTCCCAGCTAGATTGTGTCTGGAGAACCGGCCTTGTCTGATAAGTGTGTGCTCTCCAGATGCTCCCCTCAACATTGGCACGTGGGGTGGCTTGATAAGTATTGTGGAAGGGAAGATGCAACTATGGGAAGGGAAATAAATTAGGAGACTTTTAAAATTGGTTGGTCATGAAGAAAACGAAGGCCTGGACTTAGGGTGTGGCAGGGAAAATGGATCAGGAATTAGAACAGTATTAGAAATATAGTAGAAGAAGAATTAGTCGAGCTTGTTAATAGAACTCTCAGAAAAAAAAATGCAATATTACTATAAAATAATGAAACTAATTTTTGAACAAATGTTTTGGAATTTATGCAGTTCACATTTTTTTTTTCAGTTATCATGGGAGATTATATCCTTATTCCAGTGCTTCTCTTTGGGAATTTCTTACAGATTATTTACAAACATATGTCAAATTAATTTGATTTTGGTGAAGAAAATTTTATCTGAAGTGTGCATTCCTTATCTCTGCTACTTTGTGTACCATTCCTGAGTCTAAATGACTTTTGGACCTTTCCAAAATTAAAATTTACCAGGTGAAGATGAAATTCTGCATTGTTAAACAGTAGTTATCCACTGATCAAATAGGTATTTATTGAGCCCCCCTTTTAATGTCAAAGCAATAAGTATGATACTGGGCAGAGTAAATATAATACTGGGTTGAAAGTCCTAAGTGGCTTGGAGGAAGAGAAGTACCATGGAAGTTCAGAGGAAGGTAAGTTTCCTTTTCATAAGAGCATGGGGACAGCTTCTTAGAAGAGGTGACATTTGAACTGGCTTTAAAGATGGGTGGGATTTGAACATTTAAAGATGTGGTAAGAAGGGCGTTAGGAGTGGAAAGAACTCAGACAAAGGCACAGGATCATTGAGAATCTAAGGATCAAGTTTTGACTGAGGGCATCATTAAGCAAGACTCTGCTGAATTTGTAATTTTTCATTTATGTTAAACAAAAGTAGTCTGGTCACTATATATATGTATATATAATCACAACTGAGTCATCACTTTTACCCCACACTTAGGGAGAGAATAGGATGTGAATATTTATTTGCATGTCCTTTTTTCAACTCGGGATCCTGAACAAGACCTTTTTTTTTTTTTAAAACAGCTTTTTGATGTATAATTCACATACCACACAATTCGTTCATTTAAAATGTACAATCCAGTGTTTTTTTTAGTATATTTAGAGTTCTGCAATATCACTACAACTAATTTTAGGACATTTTGTCCCCTCAGAAAGAAACTTCATACCTATTAGCAATCACTCATTCCCTCCCATTCCCCACC
Organism: Camelus dromedarius; assembly: GCF_036321535.1. Taxonomy (NCBI): domain Eukaryota; kingdom Metazoa; phylum Chordata; class Mammalia; order Artiodactyla; family Camelidae; genus Camelus; species Camelus dromedarius. The sequence goes on along the minus strand of NC_087443.1, from coordinate 30,709,780 downwards.
ACCCCCGCCATATGCAACCACCAATCTACTTTCTGTCTCTAGATTTGCCTATTCTGGATATTTCATATAAATGGAGTCATAAAATATGTGGCCTTTTGTGTCTGACTTCTTTCACTTAGCATAATGTTTTCACGGTTCATCCATGGTGTAGTATGTATCAGAAATCCACTCCTTTTTGTTGCTGAATAATATTCCATTGGATAAAAGAAGGCCATTTCAACACAGTGATTCTGATACAATAAGAAAACAAGGAGCGGGCCTAGGAGAAAGAAGGATGGGAAAGGAAAAAATAGAGGAGGGGTACAAGTTCCAAGGGGAGGGTTCAGTAAGCAGTGTGAAAAATTCCGAACTCTTAGACTGCCTGTCTTGTAGCATGGTATATAAATTTGTCTTTTTTTCCCGCATTGAAATGGCCCATAGAAATCTCAGTCTTTGTGACCATATAGTCATGCCAGTTTTATTAATGGGGTTCAGACATTGCCTTTTCCATTGCATCTGAGGGCATGTGTTGCAACTCCTCCTGGGGCTCATGAAATATTTATTTTGGGAGTTTTTGTGCCCTTGACTTTTATGAGCCTCACCCGTATATCATACCCTGTTGGGACCAGCTCTGGGACAAATAGCAGCATTGTCTTTACTTTAAACTGATAGATGGCAAAGACTGTTCTGCTCTTAAAAAGAGCTCAGCAATTTTGTCATTTGTAAATCATCTGTATTAACATCTGAAAGTATTCTTTAATTTCTTTTGGTTGATATTGGACTTATTTCAGTTAAAATAAATAACAATGATGTTTGGGTGACAGGCCTGTGGGTGATTTTTTTCCTTAATCTGTAGTTTCCAGTTTTTCAAATGGACATATAAATTCCCATATTAAGGAAAAATTAATAGAGTAAATAATAAGAGTATTTGTATAATCCTTTATAGCTTATAAAATGCTTTCATATATATAATCTCAGCAATCCTTTAAGGTAGGTATTGCTATGGTCCCAATTTTACAGGTGAGGATACTGTATGTAGATCAGAGAAATTAAGTAACCTGCCCACAGTGGCACAGTTAGTGGTGGAGCTTGGAGTCAAACTCTGTTTCTCATACTCTGGATCCTCTGCTTTTTTGACTCCACGATTATGTGTTCACTTAGAGCAAAGTTGTTAAATATCAGTGGAAGTTTTCCACCTTGAATCAGAAGCAAGAAGAATGCTGTTAGTTTCCATTTGTCCTGGACCTGGCAAGGTTACCTGTTTGAAGCCTGGCTTTGGCATGGCCTGTGTGAAGGGCCTATATGAAAAAAATGATGTGAAGGTAGGGTTCTGTTTCACAGTGACGTTCAATTTTGTAGCATTAAAAAAATAAAGAATAGATACAGATCAGCACAAAGTATTTATGCCTACAAAACAGATAAAGACATTTTATAGTATATATGGCTGCTTGGCTTGAAGCCTATTAGAACTAAGTAGTATTTAAAGTAGCTTTGTAGGATTTCTATTTAAATAGTATTTAAAGTAGGTTTGTGCATTCTTGAGGAATCATGAAGTTTCATTTGAAAGATTCTGTCTTCAGATCAAAAGAGAGACACGAATGGGACTTTGTTCCTATGATACTGAACATTTACTCATATGATTGAGAGAATGGAAGAGTTTTGGAGATTGTATGTTTGTAATTTTAATGGAACCCCAACTTAAATATTTGTTTCTATATATTGACACAGTGGAAGGTTGGGCTTTTCTAAAGCTCTTTTATAAACAGCACTGGTATAACGATAATAAAAATAAAAGTTCTTTTATATTTTACAGACAAAATAAAAGTTACATTTTAGGGACAAAATAAAAGTTAAAGTCCTGTGGTGTCAACCCCAGTATCTTAAGTTGACTCCTTTTGTTACAGTCCAGGAGTAAGGGCAGCATTAAGGTGACTGCTTTTATGGAGATGGGGGGGACTTATTTGGGTTTTAATGTTTCTTGTATATTTATTCAAAAAGTAGTCTGGTCATTTTATATACTTACTTAATTGCTGCATATATATATATATATTTATATATTTTATTTATTTATTATTTATTATTTATTATTATTATTTATTATTTTAAAAGCTTTCTGACAAATTCCTGGCCTTATGCTGGTGCACTTAGGAAGAGGATAGGGTCGAAATTTCTTCATTATCCGCAGGCTACAGTCTAGCATAGCATGCATTTGTTCTCCTGTGACAGTCATCATACTTGGTCAGGGTTTGTCTTCTCCACTGGATTGTAGGTTTCTCCCTGGCAGGGACCATGTCTATTGTGTTTGCTCCTTTGTTTCCAGTGTCAGGCTGGTCATAGGTGTGCAGTAGAACTTCTTTTTCTCCAAATAAACATATATATATAGCATTTCTTTCTTTTTATGTGCAAAATATTGTAATAGGAATTTTTGTGCAACAGATATTTTCCATCCCCAGCTTGCAAACATCTGGTGATTGTTTTCCCTTAATATTCTGTATTTTCCAGTTTTTAAAATGAACATATAAATTCCTATCTTAAGGAAAAATTAATAAGGTGAACAATAAGAATATTTGTACAATCCTTTATAGTTTATAAAATGCTTTCATAGATGTAATCTGTATTTGAACAGTCTAATCAAATTTATAATGGGCTTTGTCTGAAACAAGTAGAATATATACTAAGAGGGAGGAATGAATGGCTAACTGCCCATTGTTTGAGATAACAAAAGTGTCCAGGCTATTTTGGGTTGTGGTTCTCTGTTTCAGAGTCATTTCAACTATGCAGGCCACTTACTAAATTCATAATGTGAGAATATGTTGTCTCCTATCTGAAAGTGGCATTGGGATTTTGCATTCTTTTTGAATTGAGAATGTCTTTTTAAAATTTAATGATTTAGACCAGGTGTTGATATATTATTTGGAGCTCTGCTGGTTATAGACTATGTGGTATCAGACTATGAGTCATGAATTCCTCATTAAAAGATCTTTATTTCCCTGAACCGTATGGCAGGAGACAAAGATATCATAAAGTTGATCTGCTGCTTTTTTGCTTTCTGGTTGATCTGGGCCCAGCCTTTTCCACTGAACCTTATGTCATGGTCATGACAGTGGCTTATATTTTTACATAATAAACCAGCATTAGAGCAGTATCAAAAGAAGTAGCAGTCCATAAAGAGCAAATGTCAGAGGTTAGCTGGTATCACAGCAAGGTTTCTCTCTGGGATAATGCTCTGTGCACAGGACTGTTGCTGGGGAGGGGCCGTTCTATCCATTCGTATTGCTTTCAGGCAGCTCTGCCCTTAAACCTTGCCATCTAGATGAAACTAGAAGAAGAAAACATAAATTTCAGCTTTGTCTTTTTTAAGCTTCAACAGCCTTCAGTGCTGTGCAGTATAAATACTTGAGAGTGAGCTTTAAGGAGTGAAGTTCGAATCTGTAATAGGACCCTGACACACCCAGAGATGAAAGTTGATATGTGGGAGGAAGGACCTCCCATTGGAGGCTTTCGTCTGTCTTTCTGTTCCTTGTCCATTGGACCCGTAGAATTCTTGCAGTACGTGTTTGGGTGTATTGGGCCGTATAGTTAAGTTTGTGTAACGTAAGTTTTGAGTTATCCAGGTGCCTGCTTCTCTGGTTTTTTTCTGTCATTTTTGTATTTATTCAGGTTCCACTGGGAATGGTTATGGAGAGGAAGGCTATCTTACCTGTTTCTTAATAATTTACAAAAGGGTTTATTAGGAAAGAAAGTTGAGATAAATATATAAGTAGGGGATTTTTGTTCACTTGTTTTATCTTTCATTTAACACTAAATAATATTAGTGAACAACACACTACCAGTAATTATTTTTTGTCACGTTGAGGCTTCATATAGTCTTTCAAAAAGAACAAATTTTTTCTTGTTACAAAAATATTACATTTTTAGTGTTGAAATTTATAAAAATCTATCTTTAGTCACAATCTTCTGTTTCTCAGCCCTTTTCAGTCTATTTGAACTTGGTTTGTCTTTTTGTCTTTTCTCTCTGCTCCAAACCAGTTTGTGTTTACCTAGCTATAAATACAAATTTAACTATATATAGATGCAGCATCTCATATCCTTTTTCACCATTAACACCCACCCTCCCCCAAACCCTTAAATTCACTTTCCTGCTCAAGAATTTGGAAAGAAAAGTGAGGAAAGCCAGTCTGTTTCAACACCCCCTGACTTTCTCTGTCTTGTGCTGTGTAGGGAGCCATTCTGTATTTAGCTAACTGCTGGTTTAGTAAGTGTGGAATGAAATAACTTCAAAATGATGGACTAGATCCTGAGAGAACGTCTAATCTCAGTATACTTGTTAAAAGTATGGGGGTCTTTAAGTTGATTAAATATGTTTAAGTATGTACATTATGTGCAGACAGAGGGATAGAGTATGATACAGTCGTGGATAAAAGGGGACTTGTGTCATTCGACATGGGAAGTTGGGGATTCATCACCTTCTTTCCAGTCCCTTGGTAAAGCTTTGTAGACTTTGCGTCCTTGTACTGCAGGGCATCAGCCTTTGGATGATTGATTTGATTGTGTTTGTGTTTTCCCCTCCCTCCCAACTCCCTAGGGTGTCTCCCTTTAAGACTGTTGGTTTCTGGAGGGCAAGGACTGGCTTACATTCTTCTTGATATTCTGGGTGCTATGTTTATCCCAGTCCCTGGCTCACGGTATTCCTTTGATAAGTGTGTTGTGCTTTGGTACTCACTATTCCCACTGGTCATTCTAGGCTCTTTCATGATGACAAGGATAGCTCACTATCTCCTTCCTCCATGGGATGGCCTGGGGATTCTCTTTTCCTGTCCTCAAATGCTGCTATATACAGATGCCTATGTAATCACAAAAAGAAACGAAGATTCACAAATGTTATTCTATTGTGTTTGGTTACATATTTGGACCTTTAGATTCACAAAAAATCTGTCACTCCTATCAGAAGTCAGCTCATTGGACTGGTATGAGTACAGGAGGTGTGTATGTACAGAGAATGAGAGGTAGTGAATCTTAGAACTAAAAATGTTTATAAATGTCTTTAAGTTGCAGAAAATAGAGTCTTTGGCCCTTAGAGAATTCCCCACTGATAAGATTTCCAGTTGAATGACTTTTAAGGGTAAAGTGGCTGAATTTTATTGCAGTTGGCCACAAGCCAAGCCAAAGTCATTCCTTCTTTTGAAATAAGCTTAACTTATTCCCACAAGTCGGCTTTCTGTGAAAAAAGGAAAAATGGTACATTTGTTCTCAGAGTTGAGAGTTGAGGAACCTCTGTTATGTAGTTTCCCTGGATTTCCAGCCTTCTCTCTGTCCCCACCCCATCCCTTGACAACTGGCTTGGCTCGTCTTTTATATGTAAGATGGACAACATGTTTTTATTCATTTAATTCAAATAGATAAGGGTATATGAATGTGCTGGTTAATCTCTGGTAAAACTAAAATTTCTTATTCTACTGCTCTTCTCCCCAAATAGCAAAATTAGTTATCACAAGCTAGTATGCACATCACGTTCCAAACGATGGTAGGCCATATAAGATGCAGTCTCTGGCCCCAAGTTGTTAAAATACAGATGAAATTTATGATCTTATAAATGATTTACCTTATCTGCATCTTCTCCACCAGTGAAATTGTTGCAAAATTTAAATGATTTATTTTAAAAGATTGTGTGCTTGTACTCTATGTACAGTTTTTATTCTTTGGAGCCATGGAGAAAATGTGAGTGGGCCAGCAGCAGAACAGGCAGACGGTGGGCGTCATGGTCAGGAAAAGACTTTTGAGCATTGGCTTCAGCTGCCCTCTTCTTGTGGTTCTCTGGGCACACTGGATTTTCCTTGTCTGCAAAGCACAGTGCTTCTTGTGGGCCTTCACATGTGCTTTTTCCTCTGCCTGAACCACTCTTCTGTTCTTTGCTTGGTAATTTCTACTAACCCTTGACTTCCATATTAAATGTCAATTTTTTTGGGACACTGTCCCTGACTCTACCTCCAAAACTATGTTAGTTCCCTCTCTTATTTATTTTTTTTTCCTTATTGTGCTTTTCATAGTTGTAAGCAATTATTTGTGTGATTATTACTTCTTTAACATCTTTCCCCAACTAGAGCCCCAGGGGCCAACATGGCAGAGCCAGTATTTTCAGCACCCATCAGAGTTCCTGGCACGTAGTAGAGTCTTGAGGAATAATTGTTGAATGAACAAGTGGGAAGACCATTTGCTGCTTCCCTACTCCAAACTGTTTTATGCTTCTTTGGAAAAATGTAGATCATGCTGTGGGTGAATCGGTGACATTTAACTGCCAATTAGGAAAGCAGCTGTAACTCATTGCTTAGTGCAGAGTATTGCATGCGGTAGGATCATCCAATTCATGTTTCCTGAATGAATAAATTCCAGGCATAGAGTCCTGGAGTGCAGATGGGGATAATCCTGCCCAACATAGGATTATACAGAATATGTAAGTGTAAATAAAAATATAACACGAGGGGGGAGGGTATAGCTCAGTGGGTAGAGTGCATGCTTAGGATGCACAAGGTTCTGGGTTTGATCCCCAGTACCATTAAATAAATAAATAAATATAAGCCTAATTGCTTTCCCTCGACCCCCCAAAAAAATTTAACACAGATTTGGAATTCTCTGTTAGTTTTGATGCTTTGCAAATGAACAGAATACTCAACTTTGGCAAAGTGCACCTGATATGAATTAGCAAATACCAAAGTCAGACTTGAGATATGGATATGTTAGCCTACAAACATGGGAAGACTCTTGGGAGGCAGTGTCACATAATGGTTATGAGTAAAGGGTCTAGAGCTAAATGCCTGAGGTTTGAATCCCACCGTTGATTGACACCTGCAAAGTATGTAACGTTGGAGAAAGTATTTAATTTTTGTTTCTCAGAGTCCTCTTCTGTAAAACAAAGCTAATCTTAGTATATGACTTGGAGTGTATTATTGTGAAGATTAATGAGTTCATAAAAATGTTTAGAGCTATGCCTGTCACATAGTTAAGAGCTCAGTGAGTGTTAGACATATTAATACACTTTCGCATGATTTTTAAGTCATAGTTTAAATGTTAGTCTAATGAAAAGGCAGTGTTTTTGTTTTTTTTTTTATGTCTAAGTATAACTTCTAACTTTTGCTCAACAAGGCAAAGTGCCAGTGAAAGCTTTCAGTAGAATTCCATATGTTGTGGAATATACAGTTTTACCAACTGTGGGGAAAATACCACTCACAGTTTAGGTGCCTGCATTTCCCATGATTTAAATCAGACATCTAAGTTTATGTTTGATATCTCTTTTGGTTGGAGTAATAATGAGAGTAAAAGTGTGTCTCCTCTACCCTCAATTTAGAAGCAAGAATTGGGGCTTAGGATTTGGGATTTATCCCAAGCATTCACTGTTCTATTTAATGAAAAAGAAAAAACTGAAGGGGTAGTCACTAAAATAAATTGAATCAAGCCTTCTGTGTAGAGTTGAGAAGTATGATGCATTTGTGAAATAGAATTCATCTTGTTCTGGAATAGCCAAATTAATTTAAAAAATGTTTAATGACTAAGTACTAGGCTGGATATTGCAAGAGTTTAGTATCTCTTGCCCAAAAGGAGGAATAGAACCTATTTCAGATGATCTATCAGTATATAGGAGTAATACAGTTGAACATGAGGGTTAGGGAACCATAACAACTGGTTTAGGAAGGTATACCTCTTATTTCTAGTCTTGTGGTTTTCTGGAAATTTTTTAACATGCATATTTAACTTAAAAATCTTAGATTAATTAGCATATTTACTGTCTGCCTGAATAATATAACATTGTAAATTCCTCTGTCCTCTTATATACAGTTTTCTAAGATTTCATTTGTCTTCTTTTTTCACCCCACAGATTAGGCACTATTGTTGTCTTATTCAGTTGTTTTTCTCCCCATTTACCTACATGTTTACCACTTTCTTTAAAGTATAGGAGAAATGATGACCAGATGTCCCTTTTTCCTGAAGTCTGTCCTTCATTAGTATCTTTAGTTGGGTCTCTGGGCAGTTTACACTCAAAGTTCTTATTTATCTGAAAATATCTTTATTTTGTCTTCTTTTTTGAAAGATAATTTCACTGGATATACAAAACTTGGCTCATAGTAGTTTTTTTTTCCCAGCACTTTGGAAATATTATTCTTGTGTTTTCTGCATTCAAATCTGCCATCAGTCTAATTGTAATTTTGCTGTAGGTAATGATTTTTTTCTCCCTGGGGTCTTTAAGATCTTATTTATCCTTCCTGGGATTTTTTTTGTGCCCCTTAATTTTGAGGGCTGATTTCTTTTATCAGTCGTAGAAAAATCTTAGCCATTATCTCTTTGAATTTTTGCCTCTTGCTTCCTTTTATTCTCACCCTTTGGAAGTAGAATTAGATACTGGATTTTCTCACTCTATCCTCTTTGTCTCTGAACAGTTTATATTTTCTATTTGGTTATTTCTTTAGCTCTTCCAGTTTGCTAATTTTCATGCAGCTGGGTCTAATGTGCCATTTAATCCATCCACTAAATGTTTAATTTAAATGACAGTATTTTTTACTTCTAGAATTGTATTTTTTAAAAAATCTCCTTGTCAGTGTTGAGAGTCTCTTGTTTCATCATACTTTTTAAAGAAGATTGCCTCTATTTTCACTTTTTTGGTTTGGTGAAAAAGATCTTGGAGTGTAGAAACTGCAAAAGCTTTATACCAGGATGAGAATAGGAAGGGACTTCTAAAATTTGATGTGTTAGAATTTCCTTCCTTTTAAAGACGGAATAATATTCTATTGTAGGCATATACCACATTTTGTCTATCCATTTATTTGTTGATAGATACTTGGGCTGTTTCCAGCTTTTGGCTGATGTGAGTAATGCTGCTATTTCATTACACATTTAATGCCCTCTGAGCTCTGGTCTCTGTCCCTGAGGGGTGTGAGCTTCTAATGGACTCATGGAGGACTATGAACACCCAGCTTCTAATGCCAGGGAGCAAATATGTAATCAAAGCAGTCCAAAGGCCCTTTTGAAGGTGGGAAGACAGGAGGTGAAGTTCAGTCTGTCTTAGGCAGTGTCTGATGCATGAGCAAGTTCGCCAGCTAGAGAAAAACTGGAAAGCCTTCTGTGCAGAGAGAATGAGAAGATATAAGGGTGTGAATGTGCAGTTAGGGAGTGGGAGTGCTTTAATGATGACACTATTAAGGTAGATTGTGCTAGTTTGTGAAGAGACTTATATGTTCCTTTAAATAATTTTTCTTTTTGGTGGTAGTCGGGGGAGGTAATTAAATTGATTGATTGATTAATTTAAATGGAGATACTGGGGATGGAATTCAGGACCTCATGCTTGCTAAGCACACCACTGAGCTGTACCCCTCCCCCCATATGCCATATTAATCAGTAAACAAACCAAAAAAAAAAAAACCCTTCAATTTTTGAATAAGTGAAAAATTCACCTGGTTCAAAATTTAAAAGGTTCAGCAAGGTTTATAGTAAATAGTCTGCCTCCCACCCTTGAACTCCAGCCACCTGGTTTCCCTCCTCATAGGATACCAGTGGACACAGGAAACCAAATGTCTTGCTTATGCTCCTAGGGGTAGTTATGCATAGTCAGGCAAAATGTATTCCTATTTTATGCAAGTGATGACCTATTATACTGTCCTGTTCCATAATTTTTTCCCCTTAACATATTTTGGAGTTAATTTATAGGAGTAACATATAGGAGTTGGGGAGCCATTGTCCACCGAAGACAGTGAAGGTTGCCTTCAAGCAGTGGGAGGAGTGCAGATGAAGAGGGGGCAAATTCTAGAGACACCCTTTTTATTACTTAATTTACATTTGGATTCAAAGTATTCTCAATTTCAAAAATGCATCAGTAAAACAAGTGAGTTTTTAAAATTATCAATTATTTTATTTATCCTCAGTTAGTTTATTTACACCATGTGGTTATTATTCTCATTTTACAGGTGAGGTACCTAAGGGCTCATAGAGCCTTGAGTTAGTAAGTGGCAGGACCAGAATTTAAGTATTTTAATTATGCAGATAAGCTCACTTTGAAATTCAGGACAGGAAACCTAGAATCCTTATCAAATCTGAAAGAAGTCAACAATGGTTTTACTTAAGTTATATGTTAAATGAGTCATACCCATACCTTTTTTTTTCTTTCCTTTTTCTTCTCATCATGCCTTATTTATTTATTAGTTTGTTTATTTATTTGTTTATTCATTTGAAGTATAGTTGATTCATAGTGTTGTTAGTTTTAGGTGTACAGCAAAGTGATTCAGTTATGCATATACATACATATTCTCTTTCAGATTCTTTTCTATTATAGGTTATTACAAGATATTGAATACAGTTCCCTGTGCTATACAATAAATCCTTTTTGTTTATCTATTTTTTATATAGTAGTGTACTGTACTGCTATACACTACTATATATGTTAATCCCAAACTCCTAATTTATCTTTCCCTCCTACCCCTTTCCCCTTTGGTACCCATGGTTTATTTTCTATGTCTGTGAGTCTATTTCTGGTTTGTAAACAAGTTCATTTGTATTATTATTATTTTTTAGATTCCACATATAAGTGATATCATATGATATTTGTCCTTCTCTCTCTGATTTACTTCACTTAATTTGATAATCTCTAGGTCCATCCAAGTAGCTGCATATGCATTTTTATGGCTGAGTAGTATTCCATTGTGTGTGTGTGTGTGTGTGTGTGTGTGTGTGTGTGTGTGTGTGTATCTCCATCTTCTTTATCCAATCATCTGTTGATGAACTTTTAGGTTGCTTCCATATCTTGGCAATTGTAAATAGTGCTGCAATGAGCACTGGGGTGCACGTATCTTTTCAAGTTAGAGTTTTCTCTGGATATATGCCCTGGAGTGGGATTGCTGGGTCATATAGTAACTATATACATACCCATACTTTTTGATCTCATGTGGAAGCAAGAAAAATCTTGGAAGAAGACATAGAGAAAAGATGAGATTGAAATCAAGAGCTCAAAGGAAAGTCTGTAAAGAAAGGGCTATACTTTCTCTTGAACTCAGGTATGCCAGTGGTTTTTAATCACTCTGGTATGTATTGCCAGCTGGCATGGACAGATATCAATGCTAAGATGTTATTGTTATCCAAAATACAGCAGGGGGCTATGTTTAGAATGATCCTATTTTGTATGGAAGACTATATACTAAAATGTAGTGAGATTGAGTGGTGGGCTTTCAGGTTAAAATATTTTTGCTTTTTCTTACCATAATTTATGTTTGTCCCCTAACAGTGAGTATATACCACTTCTGAAGTAAAAAAGTAAGCCCAACATCTCCCCACATCTTTTTATTGTTATTGTTTTCACTGTTCTCGCTGCCTGGAGTTACTCTTCCTCTCTTGTTAAAATGTGCCCAGTGTTGATGTCACTTTCTCCATGAAGCTCTTTCCGGGCTGCTCAGTTGAAATTAATCTCTCCCTTTGCCGTGTTTCCACATTTCTTATCAGATACTGTCATGAATTAGAGCTACTATGTGCATGTCTGTTAGCATCCCTTCTTCCTCCAACTCCACCCAGCTTCCAGACTTGATTTCTGGAAGTCATGTAGTGCTCCCATTGAGTGGGATTACTTGGAATTGAGAGACACTCTAATGCTGAATTGGTTGTATTTGCAACACTGCAGTTTTTTTCCTCTGTCAGAGCAAGGAAAGATAGATAAAAATTCTGAGTCACAGTCAGCAGGGTGATGTTAAAATTCTGAGGGCAGTGATATATCTATGTATACCAGATGAATACTCTTTCCTAATTTGAGAAGGCTGCTGACAATCCTCTGGAGTGAAAGGAGCCATAAATAAATAAACATCATCTCTAAAAGTGCCGTGTATCTATTGCATCTCTAAAACCAAAACATGAAGGCTACATTTTACCTGATATATACTCTAGAACTCTTATCTTTGAACTGGAAATTCCAACTTGGGCTGTTTGTTCGAAAGCTTTTATAAAAAGGCAAATTTCCTCAATTAGTCTACCACAGTCATATACTCCACTGAAAGCACTGAGGGATGAGAATACAAAAATCATCTCCCCCCCCCCTTTTGTCTGGAAATTGACCTCTTTTATTACATTTGCCAGATAAATCTTTTTTTTTTCATATCTTTTTTCTTCTCTTTTCTCAAAGCTACCAGTCTAGATTAGGCTTTAATATTCTCTCTTCTTGATAGTTATCTACCAATCTCTCCCTCCCCTCCATTACTGCCAGGTAAAGCTAAGTGCACTCTGATTCAACACTTTCTTTCCCAGAAACTTGCACCCTCTCCCATTGTTTTCTGAGTTAAATTCCTTTTTTTTAGCGCTTTTAAAAAAATTGAATATATTTGACATAAAACACTGTAAATGTAAGGTATACAATATGCTACTTTGATACACTTCTGTATTGTAATATGATTGCTGTTGTAGTGATATTTATCACATTATGTACTTATAATACAACACTGTTGTCTGTTTTATTCTAGTTCTCCAGGGTTAGCACACCCTGCCCCCTTGCTGTTCTTTCTCTGTGGAATGGAAAAGTGAGCAAACTACAGCCCATAGGCCAAATTTTACTCTTCCTGGGAGCTAAGGATAGTGTTTACATTTTTAAATATTTGAAAAAAAGTCAAAAGAAGAATATTTTGTGACACATGAAATTATATAAAACTAAAGTTAATATCCATAAATACAGCTGTATTAGAACAAAGCTGTGCCCATTCACTTACATATTTTCTGTAGCTGCTTTCGCACTACATCGAGAAATTGTGACAGAGACCACATGGCCCACACAGCCTACAATACTTACTCTCTGGCCTTTTAGAGAAAAAGTTGCCAACCATCTACCTAGTGGCATAGATTGTAAAGTTGGAAATAAGAGCTCAGAGATGTTCTGATCCAACTGTCTCATTTTAAAAATGAGAAAATATGTTCTCAGATGTAATTAACAGTATGTCCAAGGCAGGTTGCTTGGGCAGTGGAAAAGCCAAAAAGCAGAATCCTTTGCTGGTCCTACCCCACCATAGTGCCCCTCCCAGGAAGCTGGTACTAGCTTAGTGAGACTGCTTGGTGTGTCGTGAACAAACTCCAGTTTGTCTCACTTCTGCTTCTGTGCACATGCTGCATTTCCTTCCATCAAAGATGCCTTCTTCCTTCCAGAAATTTTATCCATGCTTTAAGGCTCAGCTTAAATACTTGAAGACTGTCCTTATCTCAGCAACTGGTTGAGCTCCTGTCTCCCAGCCCCCAGTAGTGCTCAGTTACACTTCTTGTTGGCTTTCACCCGAATCATTTACGTAGTCCTGATGCTATTCCAGGCCATAAACTCCCTAACTGTGCATCTTTGTGTCACCTGAGGAAGTGTCACCTGCACATTGCCTTACACACAGAATTCTTGGGACATAATTTAAAGAATGAACTAATCTAAAAATGTCAGGATACAAGAGATGCCTTCAAGATCTCTCGTTTACTTCTATTAAAAAAGAAAGAGAAGGAATTTAACTGAGTAATATTTTTGATGGGATCAGCTATGTAGAAGAATTCCTAGGGAGTTTACCTGTACCATATCCACCTAGCAATGGATGAAGTATGTACACCCTGGGGAGAGAACTCGGATTCCTTCTAAGGAGGGTTACCTAATTCCATGATGATTATTTTAGCTTTTAGTATGGTTGTTGATTACTAGGCTTATAGAAACATGCCAGCTGAGATAGGAATTCACACTTTTAAAATTCAGCAATGAAAACCTTCTACATTCTTTCTCAATCTCCAAGGATTTTCTGCTGTTATATCTTCCATATAAACTCTCAATATGGGATGGTTTCCATTTATGAACTAAATGTAGACTTGTGTTCTGTAATGAACCATTAGGTGTGAACTTGATATTTAGTAAGGACTGAAGATAAAAGGATTGTAATTTAGTCTTATATGTGTTGCCAGCATTGTCTTTTATACTTTCCTTAAAACAGCAACAACAATAAATATAACTGGACAGATGAGTGGACTCTCAATATAGAGTAATTCTCTCAGTTCTAATTCTGTTTCTTCCTTTTGCCCAACTGGGAATGTTACCTAAGACTGTAGAGCCAGAATTTACTAATGGGTTTAGTTGTCTGTGGCAACTGTTGAACATCTGGGCCGCAGTATTGATATTTTGTATTAGTAAGCAAGTGGAGTAAAAGGAAATAATCTTTATTATTCCTGTCAGAGTCTTTCTCTTGATTAGACCGAGGCTGTGTCTGATCTGTTCATGTTATATGAAGAGCAGTGATGAAATGCAATCTGTAAAAGGCACAAACACATGTAGTATTGCTGGGAGTGGTTGATAGCTTCTTTTAAATCTGTACATCTTGGCCAGTTTGTTCTGGATGTGTTGTAGCTGTTCTCTTATTTCACTTTTCAGCAAGTTTAGAACTAAGTCTGTGCTCAATCCATATGTGGTCACACTAAATTATGTTTGTAGTAGTTGAGAAGAAAAAGAAAATCATTAAGAAGAAAAGCCTAAAGGTAAAACTTTGGGGATTTATTTAGTATAGTTATCATAAAACAGGGTTTTTTTCTGTGAGCATTTTAATTAATAGCGTTAACCATTTGACACATTAATATTACAAAATTTTGAATTCTGGCTGCTTGTAAGAAATGTGTTTGTAGTTTGAGCTAAGAAATAAAGCAATTTTTTTATGGCCCTAATTTAATGGGTCAGAGTGTCTATTATAGCCTAGAGCCAAATTCAATTACTATACTGTAAAAAGTGACTCTAAAAAATCTCCAGTTACCAAGCAGGATGGTTGTTCCCAACATTAGTAATGATACCTACTTTTGCCACTGAGTTACTATTTCAAGTTTTGACCACATCTTTAAAAAAAAAAAAAAAAAAAAGCCTACCTTGTTGGTTGGTCCTGGTTCAATTTTAAAAGCTAGTTGTAGCCAGGTTGACTCAGTTGATTGTTCCTAAGCAAATAACAGTTAAGGAGCTTAAGCAGCTGAAACCCTAGTGAGCCTAAGCCATATTTGCTGTGGAAACCTTCCAACTTCTGGGAAGGAAGATCAGAACAATTGGACATCAGTTGTTTAAACTGCATCTCGGTGGTTGATATTTGCTCATTGTGAGCTTGAAGTTGTTCATATCTTTGCCATCTGAGAGCACCACGGAATTCTAGAATCATGTAGTATTACAGAGGAAAGCTTTAGGCATCGTTGAATCTGTCTTCCTCATTTTTAAAAAACACAGTATAGTGATTTAGGATTAGAGCGTGGATGTGCTGAAGTCAACAACACTGTGTGAGTGATTTTAGGCAAATGGATCAACCTCTCTGTGCCTCCAGTCTTCATGTGTAAAGTGAGATAGCAATGGCACCTCCCTCTCAAGGTTGTTAGAAGGATTTAATGAGGTAATAAATGACTCCTGACTTACAGCCTGTGCTCAATAAAAACAAGTATTTTTTTTTTAAAGGAGAAAACAGAAGTCACAAATGAGTACTGCAGTGGCAGAGGGAAAGAAAAAGGGACTCATGTTTATTTAGCACCTGTTATCTTTCAGGCCCTGAAAGATGCATATGTATTAGGTGATTTACATGTGTATTACTGCTTTTTTAGCCAGGAGAGGCATTTTACTGATAAAGAGACTGAAGCTCAGAGATTGTTACTTGCCCATGGGCACAGAATCAGCAGTAACAGAGCAAGGTGAGATTCATTCCCAAGCCCCAATTCTTTTCGCACCACTCCATATTACCTTCCAGGATGAGCGCTAGGTCCCAGTTTTCCAACCATAAAAATAGCTTATATTTCAAAATTCATTTACAAATTGGTTTGGAGTGATTTTTCCATTGGAGCAGTGTTACAGGTGCTGTGTTACATACCCAGGCTTATTTGCAACAGCTAAAATATAATTGAAATTCTCCACATTTGTGAACTAAAACTGTTAAGAAAAAATGTGTTTGCAGTTCTAGCTATTAAAGTAGAAAACCAGAAAAAAAAAAGTGTATTTTAAGTTCTGTGGAAGGTTAGCTCTTTGAGAAAAGCAGATTTGAGTAGAGGGCAGTGAGGAAGAAGACAGGGACTGTGACGCTCATGCGGCCTCTGGAATACTTTAAGGGACTAAACAGAGACATCCTACAGTTGATAACACTTTGATAGTGTACAAAGCACATCCATATGCTTTATTTCCCTCTAATTGTGTGTGAGATAGGACAGTTGATAGAGCTGACCTAATTTCTCCTAGCAATATTTAGCTTTCTTTTTTTCATGTTTTTATCCATGATTTTTTTTAAAATGGGCTTTGAGAGCCCAACTAGTCACCTTAATAGAACCACAGAGGATTAGCTTATAGGTGTATTGAAGAAAGGATGAAAAAAAAGAATGGATGGTCTTCCTGAGTTAACTGTGCAGGAATGAAAGAAATTAGAATGCAGTAAAGAGTATATGTGGGCAGATATGAAAATGGTAGAGTTAAATGTTAACCCCTTTAAACTAATTATCTTTCTTTATCATTTCACTTTTTTCAGCTGGCACTTATTTTCTGAGCATTTATTGTGTGCCGGTCACTGTGTGTCATGGATTTGAGGGAAAAAACAGTCTAGACCCTACCCCCGTGGAATTTGTTCTCTACTTGAGAAGCATCTACCAAAGATTACATTCAGATCACACAGTGATCTTTTCCTCCCTGCTAGTATTTATGAACATACAATTGTTATGGAATTTTAAAGCAAATGGCACTAATACCAACTTCTCTTTTAAGTAATCTTTAGTAACTAAGAAAATTGGAAAAACTAAAAGAGATTGAGTGAAAACAATCCTTTTACTTTCCCACAATTATTATCTGATTTCCTGCCACTAAAGGTGGAGAATTGGAGGACCTTTGTGTTATGTAGCATTTGCTTATGTATGTTTGAAACCAAAATGGAAACCACTTTGTGTAGGGTTTGATATGCTCTGACTGAGTGTAGGAATAGTTGTCACTTACCAATGTCTTGCTGGCAGGTTAGGAAGTGTGTCTGAAAACGTGGGAAATGTTTTGGATTCAAATTCAAGTTCTGCAGCTTTCTTAGAGAAATAACTTCTCTGAGCCTCATTTCTTCTTCTTCTTTTTAAGAGCTTCTGACTCTCAGGCGAGTGCTCTTTATATATTCATTAAAAAATTTTTTTTCCGGGGCACTAGGGATTGAACCCAGGACTTTGTGCATGCTAAGCATGCACTCTACCACCAAGTTATACCTACCCCCACCACCCCCAGCCTCATTTCTAAAGTGAAGAATTTTGATTAGGTTGCCAGATTCTTTTTCACTCTGGAATTCTCCGTGAAAAGGAAGGAGCATATCTTGTGTTCCATGGGAGGGCTGGGAGAAAGAGGATGGCAGGGAGAAGCTGTCTGTGCTGATGACCTGCTTTATTGTTCACATGGTGGCCATCCAGAGCACAGGTGTACATGGCTGTGTCTACAGAAGACTCCTGGGTTGAGGGAGAGAATGAAGTTGCAAATTGGAAGCCTGCCCACTGTGTCTTCATAAATAGGGATCTGGTGAGCAAGGCTGCTCTGCTGACATTTATGTAGCCTTAGTTGATACACTCAAATCTCCAGTTGGGTTAAAATAAACAGCTGCTGCCAAGGCAGCTTAACACTAGTTCTGACAAAAGTGTGTTGCATCAAACGAGCTTGCTTGGCATTAGAACTCGCCACAGACGTAGTTCACCTGCTTTTTTTTACCCATTTGATTATATTCTCATTGATGCATATTTGAATTAAGATTTTGGCAGTTGGTCAAAATTTGAACCTTTTAGGCATTGGTGGTTTCTCACTACTTCATAGATTGTTATGTACCAAGAATATTGTTGATACATTTTAGAAATTTAGTCTGTATTTTTCTGATTCTGAAAGTATTGCATACTCATTTAAAAAAAAAATCTGGAAGGTACAGAAAAAGATTAAGAAGAAAATAAAAATCATCTGAAATTCTACTTTCCATATTGTATTTTCCTTCCAGTCATTTTTTTTTATTTGGCTGTACATTGGGAAGAGAGTGGGATGCTTCCCTATCAGTGAAATGACTGGGGCATAAGTACACTTTTACATGACATTCGTGGTATTGGGGAGCTTGCCTCATATACTATGCTAGTTAAGAACTGAATCTTTTTTTAAAACTGGTGGCCCAAACCCAAATACCTGCAGGGTCAAATAGGTAATGGGTGAATCAGGTGGGTTATAGGGACCTGGGGATGGTAGGGAGGGTGGTAAACTGAAAAATGCAGGCTCTGATTGAAGAAAACTGCTACTGTCTTCAGCTTATTATTGCTGTGTGGAAACAGGGCCTGGGGTTACCAGATCTTCCTGATATTCAATAAAATTTGGAGATCTATATTTCCTTTTAATGTGAATTTTCCCATTTAAAAAGAATGCTGTGCAGGTCAAACAAAATAGGTCTGTAGGTTGCATTTGGCCCATATACTCCCCTTTTGTCATTCCCGACATACCTTCTTGTCAGTTTTTTTCAGAGCTCTCACAAGAAGAGCACTTTTAGAAAGTATTTAGAGAGGAGCTGGACAAGGAATTTCTAAGAGTGGCCTCAGGAACTTTCCACTCTGTATAGAGACTGAGAGGGTTGTCTAGTATAGGAATGAAAAACTCAGATACCCACAAGGACCAGGCAGTGACATAAATGAGTGAAATGGTCTGGATGTTAAGATTTTAGAGAGTGATGCAGAGAGTATATTCCCCATATGGGACATTTAGATTCCTACACTTTGTTTCCTTGCTCCTGGAATGCAGATCTAGTATGGCCAAATCTAGATGTCAGAAATTTGGATCCTTCTTTTTTTTCAGGTTAGTAATTGTAATTGTTAACAAAAACATTAACAATTATTTTTCTGTTGAAGTATAGTCAGTTACAATGTGTCAATTTCTGTTGTACAACATAATGTCCCATTCATGCATATATATACACATATATTTGTTTTCATATTCTTTTTCATTAAAGGTTATAACAAGATATTGAATATAGTTCCCTGTGCTATACAGAGAAATTTGGATCTTTGTGAAGTGTTTTATTTTATTTTATTTTTTTTTTAAAGGACCAAAAAAAATCACCCTTGGCCCAAATTCTGCACAAAGATTTGCAGCTCCTGCCTGCCCTAGATTACAATTTCCCTAAATATATTCTACAAATCTTGTTTCTGTGATAGGTTAGTGGGTATTAATAAATAAATAATTCTTGGTCAAATGGTGGATTAAAGAAAGTTAAGCAGATTTCCTGACTGAAGATTATCTTAGATCCTTAAATATACTATTATGCCTTGTAAATTCCTAAGAAGAAGCTCTAACTTGTAGACTCCACAGTTACAGTTACTTCTCTGCCTCCACTCATTTCCTCCACCATTTCCCTTGTCTCTTGAGGAGGAGGTGGCTTTCTTTCTGGTAAAGTTAGGTCTTTCTTCCTGTTCTTTACATTTTATCCCTGCCTTTTCAAGGACCTTGCTTCATAATCACTGTCTTTTTTCATTGAGGGAGAGGTAATTAGGTTTAGTGTTTTTATTGATTGATTTTTAAATGGAGGTACTGGCAATTGGACATCCTGCATGCTAAATATGCAGTCTGCCACTGAGCTATACCCTCCCCCCTATTGTCACTGTCTTGTTTCCCACCTCCTTTCTTTCAGTCTATGGACATGCTTTGTTTTCTCCTATTTAAACAAAATAATAACCCTTTCCTTACATCATACACAAAAATTAACACCAAATAGGTCATGGATCTAAATGTAAGAGCTAAAATTCTTAAAAAACAGAGGAGTAAATCTTTGTGACCTTGGTTAGGCAAAACCTTCTAAAATACTGTATCAAAAGCACAAGCAGCAAAAGAAAAAAAGAGATAAATTGGGCTTCATCAAATTTAAAACTTTTATACTGCAAAAGACATCATCAAGAAAGTGAAAAGAACCCACGGACTGGGGAAAGTATTTCCAAGAGACACTGCCTAATTAAAATATGGGTAGAGGGTCTGAATAAAGAAGATATACATATGGTCAGGAAGCACATAAAAAGCTATTCAACATGATTAGCCATCAGGAACATGCAATTCAAAACCACAATGAGACACTACTGCACTAGGATGGCTATAATAATAAATACAGATAATGACAAGTATTGGCAAGGACGTCGAGAAATTGGAAACCTCACGCACTGCCGGTGGGAATGTTAAACGGTACAGCTTCTTTGGAAAACAGTCTAGCTGTTTCTCAAATGGTTAAATATAGGGTTACCATATGATCCATCAATTCTACACTTAGATATATATACTCAAGAGAAATGAAAATTTATGTCCACACAAAACTGCCTTAGCTCATCTTTAGTTTATTTTTCAGTAAGACTCTAAGCTCCAAGAGGTCAGGGGCCACATGTATTTTCTTCATCACTGTCTTAATACTTGGCACATGGTATGTTATATAAATATTTGATTGAATAAATGCACTAACAAATGAACTTGTCATCCTAGCTTTCTTCCCTCTAGTCCATTCTTGCTGCTGCATTTTTCTTGTTGAATTACAAACCTAATACTGTCTTTTGCTTAGAACCAAGAAATAATTTCCCACTGTTTAGAGAATAAGCACATTGCCTACAGGGCTCTCCCTGATGTGTCTCTTTCTGCTCCTCCGACTTCCTACCTCTCCACACCTCTTCTCCACCCAGTACCGTGTTCCAGCCCAGTGGCTCTGTGTTCCCTGTACTGGCTGTACTTCACACATGATGCTCCACTATTGGAAAGCTCCCTTTTCTTCCCTAAATCTCATTACTCCTGGATAACTCTTTATCAGTCTTCCTTTTCCTCTGTGAAACCTCCCCTTCCTCACTCATGCAGAGCGGAAGTTTGGATGTAACTGTTAGAGGATACGTTACACTGTTACAATGACTTGTTTAAACATTAGTCTTGTCTGTGAAGAGCGAGGTCTGAGTTCTCATTTATTTTTGTATTCCCATCACACGTAGTGTTGAACATAGTGCCTCCCACTTAGGAACTTCTCGTTAAGTTCTTGATTAAATGAAAGTGAGTGAGTTGGAACTCAGAGTAGGTTACAGAGTCCTAGTTTTTCTAGTATATATTGCCTTTTAAACACTTGACTCTGGTGTGTCATCTGTGAGTGATACAGAAGGTACCAGTGAGGGAGTGGATGGATCACAAATCCATCACCAACCACTGCAGGGAAACAGTCAAAAGTGTTGCTGGTGTTGGGTCACATACATTATTGTCCCTGTATAACACACGTGTGGTACTGGACACAGCTGCCTATCAGAGTGGCTGTTCAGTATAATGGATTGATCAACCTAATACTTATGCCATAAGAAACACTGATTTGAACCAAGCTGACCCGGCAGATGGATGCACACTCTCTTGTCTTGTCACAGTCAGTTGACCCTGTAGCTTGGCTTGGGCCATTGTAACTTTAACTGTAAGTGAGGCTTCCATTTTCATCATTTGTATCTTCTTGTCTAAATACATTAACAGCCTCTGTTGATTATCATCTCCCTGCCACCTTTTTAATATAATGCTCTAAGTTACCACTTAGACTGTACAAATCGGTGACACAAGTCCTCCTTGCTGTGTTTTGTCTTTCTGTTTTTTTATACTTAGTCTAGCTAAGGGAGACATCTCTATTAATATATTTTTTAGTCTGGGTAGTGACTTGAACCAACCAAGCTTTCTTTACGGAAAGAAACCAAATCTCTCTACATTACTAAACCAAGTTGAGTAGATTGTGATAAACAGAGTAATAACAACAGCAGAAGACAAAAGGCCTCACACAGAATTTTGAACTGAAGTCACATATTAAACAAAAGATTTTAAAATTAACTACAAAGTAAGAGCTCTTCAGAAGAAACAGGGCTTCCCGCCAAGCCCCCTAAATATGCCCCCAGGGCTCTTACTCATTCACTACCATTATTTCAGTTTATATATGGAAAGATGTTTTATTTCTTATCTCTTTTTTCCCCACCACCTAGCAGAGGCGTAGTTGGCACTTACTGCCTGTTCATTGAAATGAATGGAATTGAATTGAATGAAAGGGCCTCATGAGTTAGAAGCAATTCTCTAAAGAAGAAAGTGAAAGAAATAATTTTAGCAGTGAATAGAATCAACAAATCTGAATTTCAGCAGTGGATTAAAGTTTGGAAGCAATAAAATGTGTTCACTGTAAAGTTAGATTACTTTGAAAGGATTGTTTTAAAATGCTGACCTGGAAAACCTGCTCAGACCTTAAGACTAAGATCTCTGTGTCATTTTTTTCTCTATTTTTTTTTTAAAAACACTTTAATATATAGGTCTTTTTTTCAGAGGGAATAAGATTTATTTTAAGGTTTAAAAAATCAGACATCTAGTTTTGTCTCAAAATCTTAAACAAATAGATAAAATATTCAAGAAGTGAGAGCTTTTAAAGTTTATATTTATTAATTGTTTTATACTTTGTCTTGTTCTCCCAAAGAATTTGAGGTTGAAAATGAGGACTTAAGGTAGAAGAGATAAAGGTAAATTTCCTTTATCAGAGAGCTAAAAGGGAGTTGGGTTAACCTATACTGGACAAGTAAAGAGACACCTAAGGGAATCACATAGTATAAAAGAAATATTTGAGTAATTAAATGATTTTTTTTGAGATCACAGAGGCACTTATTAGCTGAACTGGAACTAGAAATCAAGTCACCAAATTTCTATGCGTTTTCTTTTACCGTGTATGTAGCAAAAACGTTTGGCTTAACTAGGCAAGTGTTTTTATGACTTGGTTTTGCACAGGTTCAAGAAGCATTTGTCACGATTATTACTGACCCACTTGTTTGCAAAGTTGTAGCTTGTACTGGGAAATCATATGCTTCCCCCTACTAATGTTGACCTCCAGGAGTAATGTTTCTCCACCAGCTACGAAGATTCCTACTAGTTAACAAAGAACATTTTGTGAATCCCTTTCTCAATTGTTCTGCTCTTTTTATTTGGAAAAGACGGGTGCAGGAGAAACTGTTTCTGTTTTGATAGTGTGAGGAGAGAGGAGGAAAGTTCATTTCCTGTCATCTCCTGGTTGATGGCTTAAAAACGAGAAGTTTTGTCTGTGGCTGTTTTCAATAGGGTTTGCCAGCTGTTTACACACAGGCAATGCCTTTCTGGTCCTGCCTATCTTTAGACACTGGCTTCTTCGGAAATTCTTGACTTGATAACTTCAGTAATGGAATCCTAAATTGAAAAGATCTAGAACAGAGGATGACAACCTTTGAATAAATGGGCAGGTTAAGTTACATAATCCTTTCTGCCCTCACTTGGTATACAAAGCCCTTCCCAGGCTGACTCCAGCTTCCCTTTCTAGCCTCATTGCCTTTGCTGAAGCCACACCAGCCTGTTTTTCTTGTCTGGTCAACCATGTGCTCAAACACTTGTGAGCCGTGGCCTGTGCGCTTCTTTGTGCTTGGGCTGTCTAATTCCTCTTCTCCACCCAGCTACTTCTGTCTTTCCAAGCCCAGCTCTTTTCTTCTGTGAAGACACCACGTAGTAAAGGCAAAAATCAAGGTTAATCCGGCAGTTGTGGGGAGGGTGAGTTAGAAGAAGGGAGTCTAGAGGCGGGAGAACCAGTTTTAGGAGACAGTGAAAGCCCCATAGACCTGAGCTGTCCAGTGTGGTAGTCACTAGCCGCATGTGGAACTTCAGTTCAATTTAAGTGAATGAAGATAATCTGAAAAGGCTACATACTGTACGATTCTAACTATATGACATTCTGGAAAAGGCAGAATTATGGAGATAGTAAAAAGATCAGTGGTTTCCAGGGGCTTGAGGGCGGGGAGGGGTGATAGGCGGAGGGCAGGCTTTTTAGGGCAATACTCTGTGTTACCGTAGTGGTGGATACCTGTTATCATGCACGCATCGAAACGCAGAAAGTGTACAACACCAACAGTGCAGTGTAAAATGAACTGTGAATTTGAGGTGATTATGATGTGTCAGTGTAGGTTCATCAGTTGTAACAAATGTGCCACGCCAGTGGGGGATGTTGACAATGGGGGTATGTTGACAATGGGGGAGGCTGTTGATACCAGGGCACAGGGTGTACGGGAAATCTCTGTATCGTCTCAGTTTTGCAGTAAACCTAAAACAGCTATTAAAAAATAGCCTTAATAAAAAAGATTAAAGATTATAGTAAATAAAAGTAATAATTCAGTTCCTCAGCTGTACTAGCCACGTTTCAAGTGCTTGGTAGCCACATGCTTGGCTACCATATTGGGTAACACAAATGAAATAGAACATAAATGGAACATTTCCCTCACAACAGAAAGTTCTGTTGGACAGCATTGCCAAAAATCACTTTCCCAAGTAAATATGGCGTTCATTCTACATAGTCTCTTTTTATGTGTTGTGCCTTAAAAACAGGACCATTCATTTTATGTAACCTAATTGTAGGCTGAGTGTATTGAAGATCAGAGTGATTATGGATACTGTCATGAATGCAGCTTGGGATAATAAATCAGATTTAGTGCCCATCTCTTAATGCTTGAAAATAGCTTCAAAATAAGTAGCCCTTGAGTATGTTTTTCTTGTCTATTTCTCTTTCCTTACCTACCCCTACCCTTATAGAAGAGACATAAAATAGTTAAATAAAATTCATTCTTTAGTAATTACCTCTACTGGGGTCAGAATAATTGCTATTTGAAAAACGGCTTCGGTGGTTTTGCCTGGTATGCTCATGGTTGTTTTACTTTTCATGATATATCTTAGTCGTATATCAGCCTTCTAGCATTGCTGCCTTTGAAGACATTTTAGTTGACCTATATGCCATTTTTTATTTTTCTTTCCCTCAATCCACTCCCCATCCTCTACCTTACCCATCCCAAGAGCAAGTCCCATTAGCTCTTCCTCCAAAAAAACTAATTCTTCATTTCCACTTTCACATCTTGTTTTAAGTCACTACCGTCTCTCCCTGGGACGGCAGCAGTAGCCTCCTAACTGGTCACTCTGCTTCCCCGAGCCCTCTGAGATCACTTCTCCTTGTAACAGGCAAAATGACCTTAAAAAAAATCAGGTCATGTCAATCTCTTGTTTATCGCTCCTGCTTTCTGTTGTACTGAGAGAAGGTTCCAAACGCCTTAACCTGGCCTACAAGGTTCTCTGCCTTCTTACCCAACCTCATCACATGCCTTCTCCCTCACTGAACTTCAGCCATTATGGCCTTCTTAAGGTTCCTTGAGTACCCAAACTTTCTTGCCTTAGGGTCGCCTTCTTGCTTCTCTCTCTGGATTCTTTCCCAGCTCTTGCATGAGTGGTTCCTTCTCAGCTCCAATGTTACTTCTTTGTCCACTCTTTTAAAAGTAGGCTCCCTCTACTCCTGCCCCGTACTCTTTGTAGCATCATCCTTACTAGTAATCTGGAATGATTTTTGTTTACTCATTTATTTACTTGTGTAGTCTCTCTGTGTCTACTCTCACTAGAATATAACTTCTATGAGGGAAGGAAACTTACTTTGATTCCTGATCTGTCCCTGGTACATAGAAAGGTGACTGGTGCCTATAGTTGTACTCAGTAAATATTTAATAACGCTGAATAACTGAGTACTTTCGAAAGGAGATACAAGAGGAACTCAGCCCCCACCCCTTCCTCTGACTTACAGGTTCTCTTCCCCCTTCCCCAACCCTTCCCCCCTCCCTCCCTCCCTCTCTGCGCCTGTGTGTGTCTCCGGCTCCCTCTCTATATGTACACATGTGTGTAAAATAAAAGGAATCACCATGTATCTAAATGGGAATATCCTTCTAGGCCCTTTGTGCTTAGTATCAACTGGTGACTTTGTTGCTGAACTTCATCTTTTACTTCACAAAGTCATGGCCCACAGCTTTTTGAATGGTTGATTTTTGTTGGAAACTATAGTGAACAATACATCTGGAAATATTCTGTCTGTTTTGATCTGAGAAACTCTGGAGAACCAGCTGCTGATTTGAAAGGCTTTTATTATGATACAGACAGTCTATTGTCTACAGAAGCACTGGCTATTACACAGTGGTATATGTGTTTTGCTTTTTTCTGAGCTATTAACTTGAGAGAAAAAGACTTGTATTCATTAACTCATGCCTTACTGGTATTCCGTGAAAACAGAGTATTGTGTTAGTTACTTTAACTGATTTACTATGCATTTAGGACATTTTCTTTCCCATTTTTCTTCTTTAAATTCAAGCAAAGTTTAAATGGTTAAATAGGAGAACTGAGACACTTTCCATTCTGGGTTTAAAAAATTTCACAGATTTCTGAATTAAAATGTGGTTTGTATTCAAGCTTTAACACTTCTAAATAGTGTTCTATTGATAAAAGGGTGAATTTCACTATTCTCTATATTAAATATTAAAGTTCACTTCTTCTAGAATAGCTTATAATGTGATATAGTTAAAGAAAAATTGACATCCAAGCCTCTCATAGGAATGATGTCAAAGGAAGAGAGTATGTGTACCATTTGTGGTATAATAAATACACATGCACATACATGCAAAGTGTGACTTAATACTTTGATTTTTTTTTTAATTTTGGCTGTTACTTTTTGGAAAGGTTTATATAAAATGACAGATAATTACTAAAATTATTAGGTAGGAAGTAATTGCACCTAAATAATCCAGAGTAACATTTTAATATTACTTGAAAGTTTAAATTTTTTTTCCTTTTTCTTTTACATATATTTTATTTATTTTATTATTATTTTTTTACTTTTCCCCTTAACGGGGGCATTGGGGATTGTGCACTCCAGGTGCACCCTCTACCACTGAGCTATACCCCCGACCCCTGCTTTTTTTGTTTTTTTAATGGAAGCCCTGGGAATTGAACTCAGGACCTCCTGCATGTGAAGCATGTATTCTACCACTGAGCTATATCCTCCACACCAATATTATTTTTTAAGTTACAAAAACTGTATATTCACATTTCAGAAAATTAGAAAACAGGAAATACAGATAACAAATTCCCACAAAATTCTGCAAGCATTAATAAAACCACCGGTAATATATTTTTTAAAATATTCTTTCAAAAGGTGTTTTGCCTTATACATAATGATTTTTTGATTTGTTGTAATCATAGTATATTTATTTTTTATTCCTCCTTTTCAATGAATTATAATGTAATAAACATTTTCCCATGGTGCTGAGTCTTTGTAACCATTATTTTAATGGCTCCATAGTACTCACTCTATATATCTTAATTTACTTAACTGCTCTTTGTTGTTGGATAAGTTATTTAAAAAATGTTTCGGCTTTTGTAACTAACATGATAGTGAATACTTTTATGAATATTGTTATTACCACATTTGGCATTACTGCTTATAGGGTATGTTCTCATAAGTGGCATCCCTAGATGTGGCATTTTTATGTCTCAGTACACACTAGCAAATGATTTCCCATAGAGAATATACCAGTTTGCATTGCCACTGGCAGGATGTAAAACTATCTATTCCATTGCAGCAGTTAGCATTATGTATTATTTCTTTTTAAGTTGCTCTATGATTAGGGGAAGCATCATGCTGATTACTAGTTAAGTTGTACATATTCGTATGTTTGGTTTCTAGTTTCAGAGTTATAATTGCTTCACCTCCCATGCTTTCCCAGATTCAGGAACATAAATTTTTTTTCCGAATAGATATTTTAGCCTATGTAACTGGATTCACATACTTCATGTATTCTTTTGGAGATGTAGCAGTTTGTCAGTTAAACATAAATACATACACACATGTATCTCAATGATGAATTTCTTTTTTTTCTTCCTCATTGTAGTTGATGATGCTTTCAAATGAATTACTCTCGAAAAGGATGAATACATTATGCTTATACTCCATATTGTTATCCAGGTGTATTATGGAAGCATGTATGGGAGCAATCTTGATAATTTCAGAAAAGCCAGAAACTTTCTTTGAATCCAGAAACTTCATTGCTAGATTATGTGTAATGTATATGTTTCATATATGTTTAAGTGATAGTTTTAAAAGTCTGAGAATGTATATTTGAATTGTGAGTCTTTTTTTCTCTGTAGGTTGGAAAAGAGACTGTTCAAACCACTGAGGATCAGATTTTGAAGAGAGATATGCCACCAGCATTTATTAAGTAAGTAATTAAAGCATTCTGTTGCTAAGCAGAATAATCCTCTTGTTAGAAAACAAAAGTACTGATTTTAGGAGCAATTAAAAAAATTATATAAAGCTCTGTTTACAGTTGGAATGTCATTCTTTCATCTTTCAACACTCAGGTTTCCTACTATTGATTTCATTCATCAGTGTTAGGCAATTTTGATACAATTTTTAATCAAGCCATGATTTCTGAATTTTGTTTTTCAGGATAGAAAGGATTTAGAAACGTTATGACCTTGGCATGTGGGAATCTTGATTGTATACTAAATATTGTTTGCTTAAAGATAATAGTGGGTACAAACTTTCAAAAAATATATTATAACATATTTCAGTAGTATCTTGTTATATTTACATATCACTTAATAGTCCTACAAATAATTTATGGACATTTTGACCTATTTTATGTAAAGCAAAAAGAGATACTAAGGTTTTGTTTTTTTTTTAATGGAGGTACTGGGGATTGAACCCAGGACCTCATGTATGTTAGGCAGGCGCTCTACCACTGAGCTGTTACTCACCCTGCAAGTTTTGATTAGTCACAGCTTCTCAGGTTCTTGATTATATTGTCTTTGATTAATGAATTTGTTCCTCATCCTTTATGGCAACCAAGTCCTAAGTAAAAGTAAAGGCATAAGACCAAAAAAACAGTGGAACCTCTACAAGCCAATCAATCTCTTCAGTTTAAAAATAAAAAAGGGCAAAAGACTTCAAAAGAGAGGAAATCCAAATGGTCAATAAATCTATGAATAGGTGCTCTATCTCATTAGTCATCAGAGAAGTACAGACAGGTCTATTTTAAGCTCCTAAATTAAGAAGTCTGATGATGTCAGTTGTTGGTGAGGATGTGGAGCATTTGGAACTCCCATACACCGCTGTCAGGAATGTAAATTGGTGCTACTTTGGGCAACAGTTTGGTGTTAGTAAAGCAGAAGATAGGCAATTTCACTGCCCCTGAGTATGTTCCCTAGAGAACCTTATGCCTATGCACTCTAGGATCCACTTACAGAAATACTGGTATCATCATTGCTCACGATGATGCCACTGGTCTGTCTGCTACTAGAAGGGATAAAAAACAATCATGGTATAGTCATAAATTGGAATAATTATCAGTAATAAAAAGGAATGAGAATTTTTCATTTTAAAATGGTTAGTTTTATGAATTTCACCTGAATTTAAGAAGAAAAAGAATGCATGGATCTCAAAAATAATTGAGGGAAGTGAATGACAGAGAGATGTGTAGGTAGGTTCTATTTATTTAAAGTTCAAAAACATGTAGAAATAAACTATGTTGTTTAAGGATGCCTATTTGTCAGATTAAAAGATAAAGATGAATAAGGAAATGAGGGCCATAAATGTCTGGGTAGTGGTACCTCTGGGAAGAAGGAAGAGGGCAACACGCAGAGAGAGCAGTGCCGAGACTTCTAAAGTGATAATAACGTTCTCTTTCTTGATTTAACTGTTGTGTTACATGAATTGTTGTTTTATAATTATTCATTATATTATACATATGTTTTGTGCAATTTTCTGTATGTATGTTATATATCACAATTTTAAATAAAGTGAGAAATGTTCCTTTATTTTTATCCTCCTTATGTTCTATTATTTTCCTAGAACAGATGCAAAATTTCACCCGTATTGATGTCTTCTTATTTCTAACTTACTTGAGTGGGTGCTTCTACAGAACTGTTTCTGTTATTCTGCAAAATGTTCATGTGTCAGGAAGTAAGGTACCAGAAGCATCTGTTTTTGGTAGAGCCTGTTTTGTGGGAATATTTTTTTAAACTTGCCTTCCTTGGACCTGGTGGTCACCGAGGTTTCTTTTTTCCCAGCCTTAACCAGTAGGAGCCTACTTTGTTTACATGCCATTTCATCAGTGTGGTAATATTAAGAATCCTATGCTGTCAGCTAAATGTATTATAGTTAAACTTGTATTTACTGTACATTAAAAACACAGCTCCAGCTTGTACCCATCTGCCCCTCACCCCCTGGAAGGTACAGAGGATGGTGAGATAGAATACAGGGAGTTTCAACATCAGGAAGGAAGTAGGACTCGATGATCCTATAAAAAGTTCCTTCCAACCCTTCACATTCGTGTCTATGAATATCATTTGATAGGTAACCGAATTTCTTCAGGAAACTCATTTCTGCTTATTCCCGGATATAGACCCTTAAAATATGTGATGTGCTCTCTCACAGGCTTCCTTGGGGACTTAGAAAAATTAAGGAGTGCCTTAGTTGTGACAACATTTTCCAAGAAGTGGGTAACTTTAAAACAAAACAAAACTTCATTGATCCCCCTTGGTAGCAAGTAGGACACCAACCCCTTACTCTCATAATAATGGGAAATTTAAAGAAAAGAGTTAAGCATTTATCCTATCTTTCCAGAGGTTTATCAAAAAATTAAAAACAGAACTATCATATGACCCAGCAGTTCCACTTCTGGGTATTTATCTTAAGAAACCAGAATCACTTACCTTGAAAAAATATCAGCATCCGATGTTCATAGCAGCACTATGTACAATAGCCAAGACATGGAAACAACCTTAGTGTCCATCGATGGGTGACTTGATAAAGGAGAAGTGATATATATACATATCTACATCGTATAAAATATGTTATTCAGCCATAGAAAAGAAGGAAATCCTGAGACAACAAGATTTGTGACAACATGGATGGACCCTGAGGGCATTATGCTAAGTGAAATAAGTCAGAGAAAGACAAATACTGCATGATCTCACTTGTATGTAAAACATTTAAAAAACTGAATTCATAGATACAGAGAATAGATTGGTGGCTGCCAGAAGCCGGGAGGTGGGGGTATGTGCAAAATGGGTGAAGAGAATCAAAAGATACAAACTTCCAGTTATAAATAAGCCATGGGGATATAACATACAGCATGGTGACCGTAGTTAACAATTCTATATTGTATATTTGAATGTTGCTAAGAGAGTAGATCCTGTAAGTTCTCGTCACAAGGGAAAAAAAATGGTAACTATCCTCCCTTTCCTGTGCAG
The DNA here is from genome assembly GCF_036321535.1 of Camelus dromedarius. NCBI lineage: Eukaryota > Metazoa > Chordata > Mammalia > Artiodactyla > Camelidae > Camelus > Camelus dromedarius. The sequence goes on along the minus strand of NC_087443.1, from coordinate 30,678,696 downwards.
ACTTTATTTCACAATAGTCAAATAGCACTAGTTGATGAGGGAAATCCTAACCGATAAATGTGGACTAAATGACAGAATTAGAAAGTCATCACTGTGCAACTTTTACTGGAACCATTGATTTTAGTAAGGATCATTAGTGAATGAAAACATTGAGAGATTTTAACCTTTATCATACTGTGGGGAAAGGAAAAGGAGGAGTCAGGGAAAAACACTGTGTTATGACCGACTGAAATACTTCTAGAGCAGTGTTTAAAATGTACATAACCAATATGCCACACTCTGAAATGCTACCTGAAAATAGCCTAGACTACAAAAACAATGTGGCTGTGGTTGGGGGGGCAAACAAATTTGAGAGCCCAAGAAATATTCTGCAGTTTAAAACATGATGGCTCTTTATGCTTTTCTTTAGAATGCAAAATGAAGCAGAAAATAACTTTAGTAGATGCCTTGACTCTGATGGGGAGGGGACAGAGAGGGAAACAGATGGAAACAATTAGTGACATCCTTGGAACTGTTGAGTAGGACATTCTTTTGAGCTGTTTGGTTGATGTTTGGAAGTTTCCAAGGCATGATAGACTGAAGCTTCCTCTGTCTCCACTTTCACAAGGATTTCTAAATAGGGTCTGTTTTGGTAACAGTAAAGAATAAAATAAGTTTAAAAAATTTATTCTTAGATCAGTCTCCCAGACTGCTAGAATGTTAGACTGTCAGGGCTAGAGAAAACAGAAGACTCTTGGTCTGTGGATAGATTTATACATACCTAAGTAATCTGATACAGATTTAGATACGACATTTTCAGGATTTTGAGGGTCTCAAAGTCAAATCATAGTCTATTTGAGAGACTGGCAGTTAAGGACATGTTGAAATGTTGGAGCATGGTTTAATATCAGTTAAAGATGATAGATTTGGGTTGTAACTGTCAATGAGGGACTTCCAATGCTGGGGCAGTTCGTTATTGTAAAAGTGAGGGCCGTTTTAACATAGAGCAATATTTGCATTGTCACAGGAAGGCTTTCTCTTGGGTGGAGCAAAAGTTATCTGACCCCTGAGTGCACTGGGATAGAGTTTAAAATTTACTAATTTTACCCAAGATTGCGGTAATAGCCCCACTATTGCACAAGAGGTGTAGGGTTGCATGGTGATTGCCATAGAAACAGCCATGATCTTCATAGACTTCAGGCGTGCCACCGTCATGCTGTAACTGTTGAAATATTGGTTAGACTCACGCTATAAGAAGTCCTTTGGAGACTGTCAGAGGGAGATTCAGCCACTGCGCTCCATGTTTGCATTTTGTATCATCATTGTCAATCATTATCACTAGGCAGAAGCAGCAGCAATATTTATGTGTGATTGATTGATTAATGGGCTAGACACACTAATTGGTTAATTAAATATTTATTGATTGCTTTCTATGTGTCTAGCATGCTAAGTGCTGTATAAAATAGCGGTTCTTATCATTCTTATTATGAATAATCACTCATAAGATGTTGCTTGTTAATAGTAGTAAAGTGCCAAAGTTTGCCAATGCTTTACTTAAGAAAAAAAAGTAAATGGAGTGTATTCAAGGTCACATGTATAATGATATCCCTCTCATTCCCACTCACTAAGTTTTTTTTTTTTTTAACTTTTATTAAAGTATAATTATAATTCACTGGCTTTCTTTAGTAGGGGAGAAGTTAGTGGAATTACAGCCATTGTGGCTGGAAATTGTGCATAATCCCAGGCACAGCCATGGCTGTACGTCATGTGTGAGAGATTTATCCTTCTGTGTATCATGGATGAACTAAGGTGGAGAGCTGCTGTTGCAGAGAGGTTTTTTTTGTTAATGCTTTAAGAAGTTTCAAACTGAAGAGCTGTAAAACAGGCTGACTTTACCTGTAATAGGAATTCAGAGAAAGAGTGGTATTACTGTAGGTAGGAATGGTAGAAAGAGGCTTCGTATAGGAAGTGGGACTTGGGAGGACAGATGTAGGGAAAAAGGAGACTCCGGGAAGTGGGGACAGGTGTGGCCAGAAAGGAGCATACTCCTGGTGAAAGGAACAGCATGCATCGGTCACATGGGCTGTGAGGCGAGGGATGGTCCCATTGGGCGGGGTAGGAACTAATCTTTAGGGAGGTAGGTCGGACCAGGTGATGAAGGCCCTTGAAAGCCAGGCCCAGGTATTTGGAACTAGATGGCAGAGAAGCTTTGCAGTTCTTGAGCAGTAAGTAGTGCATAAGGTGAAAATGGTTTCTCAGGAAGATTCTTGGCCAAATACAGGATGACTAGTACGTGCTAGTGGAGGAGAGTAAGCTGTATATCAGACTGACCAGATTCATTTTTCTGTCAGCATGGATTTGCTTCAAATTGATTTCTTATAGGTTAAAAAAAAACGTTTATGGCAAACCATTTTATTTGCCTCAGAAAAATTGCTATTGCAGTATGTAGTGAAATTTCATTCTTATTTCTGCAATGGAGCTGAAATGGATAAGGAAGACAGTTCTTGGCCCTTATCCAGGGGTGTTCAATACCTGAATGTATCAAAAGGTGTCACTTATGAGGTGGGCTTGTGGCATGAACTCCTTAAAAGGGGCATAATGAGGTTTGTCTGTTGGCAGGCAATTGAGTTTCATTTAGAACTGTAAGCTGTTGCTACTCTGTCTCAGTGCTGCCCTGAACAGTTCGCTTGAAATCATCAGAACTTGGATTGATTCACCAGTTTGGACTATTTTTTGAAACATATTATAATGTCTAAACCTATTGGATAAAAGAATGTTCCTAAAATACTTTGTGAAAGGGTGTATGTAGTATTGGCAATCTACATGATTGTCATTAATCATATTTCCTAGGAAGTTGCCTTGTTTTAACCCTTAAACTTTATTAGTTAAGCACAATTATGGTCTTTATTTGTATGATTTTTCCCTGACAGATATTCATATACAAAGAAGAAATTTGAAAGGGATTTAAACATGCTTACACTTAATTTAGGTCTCTTTTGACCTAATTTAAAGTAGTGTCACATTTTTAGATCACAAGCCCTCATATTGAGCTTTTTTCTTTGCTTTTGATCTTGAACACTCAAAATATTCTGTGATGAAATTTGTATTTTCAAACACTCTTCTTGGTGAAAATGCCCAGAATATCTTTTTAAAGTATTAATTCTTCACACATACTGCTCAATGCACTTTGCTTAACTGGGGCTGATGTGTGATTTTATACTTTTTGAGTTTTTTGTGATCCTTTCCATTGATATTTTAAGAAAAGATTTTTGTCTTTTAGCATAAATGACCAAATAACTATAAAATAATCATTCGCATCTGCCAGCTGACTAGTTGCTTTTTTGACCTAGAGCAAGCACTCAAACTTTAAATAGTTCACCTTTAAACTTGCCACGTAAATCATAATTGAGTACCACTATTCTTCACAGAGTTTCTCAAACCAAAATGATTTAAGACTTGAGTCTTCTCAACAGTGAACTCTGAGTATTTTATTAACTTGAGAAAGAGTTCTAAACAACTTGGCAGGGATTTAACCCTCGTTCTACTTTGTATGCCCTTCATGATTAAGAAGTAAACAAATAATGCTTTAAACATGTAATACTTTGGTTTCCATTGTCCACAGAGGAGTCACAATCATATGATTGAAAGGAACTCAAGGGGCCAAGGGAACTCATATTTACTGAGTATGTATTATTGAGCTGGGTATTTACATATTTCCATTTTCTCATGTAATTCTGAGAACACCAACCTCTAGGTATTAATAACTTCATTTTATAGATAAGAAAACTGAGGTTTGACAAAATTTAACTCACCCAAGTTTGTTCAGCATGTACGAGGCAGAACATGTTTCCCACTGATGATCTCTCGGCTGCCAAGTCCACGTTCTTTCCATAATCTGACTTCCAAGAAGTCATGTAGTCCACCCACCTCTTTTCAGGCAGTACGAACTCTATACCACTCTTAGAGGAGAACAATTTACAGTTTTCCTAAATATTTCCAGAGAAGGAATTTTACACATGTAATTTGTGATGTACAGAAGCATCTTATGATTCAAGCTACAAAGAAGTTAAAGTCATAATATTTTAAATTTTAAAAGAATCATAGACATTATTTAATCCAACCGCTTTATTTTATAGATGAACTGAGGCCATTGGCTGCACCAACTCTACTCTGCAAATTCAGACAGTAGCACTAAAAGTAATTAGACATAAGTATTCCCTTGACTATTCCTATATAGGTCCAGTCCCAAATTAAGAGGTTCTCAAGGTTTAAATTTTTTCCCACATCTATTTAAAATCTTTATTGTTCTTTCCTTAGTGGAAGCAAAAGAACCCGGTAAAAATAGCTCTATTTCTTTGAATACCTTTGATGAGCTGGGTACTTTAAGTTGTGTTAATCCACCTCATCTTGCATATGGAGAAGCTGAGACTGAGAGGCTCACAGTAACTTATTGAGAGTTGACCCAGTACATAGATGGCAGAGGTGAGATTCAAATCTTGAACTCCCTCACTCCCAGGCTTGTGCTCATTTCAGGATGCAAAGGCTCTTTCTCACCCTTCATTGTAAGAATCCCTTCTCATAATATAATATTGTGAGGCTTAAATGAGTGAGATAATGTATTTGTGAAAGGTAATGTGAAAGTACCTGAAAAAAAGATATTTGGTGATTATTAGCTTCCTTCTTCAGCTTCTCAATCTTTTTTTCCTCAATCATTTTCTCCAGATAAACTCAGTTACTTTTTAAACTTTCTCATGGAAAATTTTCCTCTAATTGATTGCCTGCTGTAAAAAGACTTCTAAAAAAATAATGATTGCTTATTTTTATTTAATGCTCTTTCTATATCTGTTGAGATGATCGTGCAATTTTACCCTTTAGTCTGTAAGATGGTCTTTATGCTACTCCATAAATACTGATTTTTGTGATGGTGAGCCATTTATGCATTTCTAAGATAAACCCTGCTTGGTTGTGATTTAGAAAAGAAAATATAGTGCTAAATTCAAATTTTTATTAATACAGTGCTAACTTCAATTCTAATATTTTAAAAAGATTTTGCTTGACGGATCTTGATGTATAATTTTCTTTTCTTGTTCTATTTCTTACCCTGTTTTGGTATCAAGGTTATTTTAAGTGTTTCCTAAAATAAGATCTTTTCTAGTCCTTGAAACCGTTTAGATAAGATAAAGATTGTTCTTGAAAGTCTGGCAAAACTTATATCTAAAATTCTCTGAGTCTGGTGTCTTTGAGAGGAAGAAACTTGATTATTCATTTAGATTCCTTTTATTATCTAATTCAGGTTTTAAATTCATTTTGAGTCAACTTTGATAATCTGATACTTTTCTAAGAAATAATCCATTTCATCTATCATATTTAGTTCACTATATGTACTTCTGCCTTTTTTCTTATCACTTTTATGGAGATTTACGTTTTGTTAGATTTTCCCCCAAAGATCTATTTAGTTCGAGTCTTCTCATATTCATTAGTTACTCTTTTATTATTTGAATATCTAATTTTTAATATTTCTTTCTTTATATTCAGTATTTCTTATTTTTAAATAAAAATATTTTGGGCTCTCCATTTCGCTCTGTTTTACAAGTTTGGAAACAGTTATATAAGTACTTTAAAAGTTGTTCAGCCCTAAATATTTTGTAATTTTGGTTGTGAATTCCTCTTACCCTTGTGCATCATTGAGGAGTACAATTCAAAGTCCTTTTTGCTACACGCATACTTTGGAGAACCGTGTGTTTGGTTCCAGACCACCATAATATTAGAAATAAAGTGAATATCATGGTAAAGCAAGTCACATGATTTTTTTTTTTTTTTTTTGGTTTCCTACTGCATATAAAAGTGTTAACACTATTCTATAGTTAATTAAGGGTGCATTATGCCTATAAAAGCAATATACATACCTTAATTTAAAAATATTTTGTTGCTAAAAAAATGACAAAACAATTCATCAGAGACCACTGATCACAGATCACCCATAACAATATAATAATAGTGAAAAGCTTGAAATATTTGAGAATTACAAAATGTGACACAGAGACATGAAGTGAGCAAATGCTATTGGAAAAAATGGTGCCCATGATCTTGTTCAACACAGGGTCGCCACAGACCTTCTAATTTGTAAAAAAAAATATCATATTTGCGAAGCACAATAAAGTGAAGCACAATAGAGCAAGATATGCCTGTATGTTTTAGTTGTTATATTTCTAATTTAATTTCTTTGTGGCCAAAATAGATGGTTGGTATATTATCAATTCTTGGAAATTGTTTTGTGACATTATTAGTGGTCAGTTTTGGTAAGTGTACTGTGTATGCTTTAAAAGAAAGTATATTCTCTTTTACTTGGGTGTAGGGTTCTCTTTTTATCAGTTAGGTCAACATATGTATATCATTATCAGACTTTCTAGAGTCTTGCTGTCTTGCCTGTTTCAGCTGTCTATGATTGAGATCTTTTGAAATATATAATATAGATTTGTCAATTTTTCTCATAACTATCAATTTTAGCCTTATTTCAAAGCAGTATTATTAAGTAGTTACAAGCTTATGATAATCTTGGGTCCCATATTCTGTTAATTGTTTTGTTATTACCCTTTTTTTAGAATGACTGTTGATTGATGTTAAGCCTACTGTTGACTTGTATCTTCAGATTTTGTTGTTGTTTTTTTAAACCACATGCCGGTTTTTGTCCGTTTTTATCATAAGTGAAAATATTCTCTTGCTGTGTCTATTCCACTTCATTTTGTGTCTAGGTATTTACATTTCTAACTCATTCATCACATTCTGCTGTAGAACAGTGATTGTCAACTTTTTTTCAGCATAAGGACCATCAAATATTAATGGTGAGATGCTTTATTATTAGTTGAGTGAGAATGTATAAGAATAAAAGTTACAATGAATTTGTAATGTTTTAAAATAAATTTTCATTTTATTCATGACAACAGAATCAGGATACATCTGAAAACTACTAGGATCTGTAAGGCACACTTGCTTATATATTTATCCTTTTCTGCTGTAACCCTAGCTTGAGACAGAGGAATGACCAAAGGAGCTGACAGACCTGTAGGTAGCAGAGTTTTTGACTGAAACTTGCAAACTTAGCATCTCCTCTCCCATCACAGATGCTGCATTTGAAATGGGGGTGAAGGAAATGGGTAGAAAGACTAGGACTAGTCATTCAAGCTTTAAAGGATTCACAGGTTGTGACTCATACTCTACTTTTCAAATAAGCTGCCACCAAGAGGAGCAGTGACACTTCTAACCCTCCCATCCCCAACCTTCGGCTTCCTCTTCAGTTATCTCTGGGCTCTGGCAGAATCCTTGTGTTTGAAGGGGTGGAGGCTGGGGGTTGAAACTGGCTACATACCCTCCTAATCTCATCTGAAATAAAAGAATTTAGTGAGCCTTCAGTGTTTATGTGTGTGTTTTAGCTTTGTTATCTTAATGTAAGTGTTCTAGTGAAAAAGAGTTTGGTCTTGCCCTTGAAGGGTTTTGAGTGTTTTCAGTATGACTCACTGTGGTTTTTAATTTTAGTTTTGGGTGTACGCTTGCAATGTCCTGTACTATCACCAAGTTAGGTCAGGGAAAGGAATAATTTGTGGATGAGGCCTGTGGCATCTTGAAATCTAGGAGCCCGGGGATGGAACGTCATGTTTTAGTGTTATCACACAGCGTACACGTGGGTGAGTTGGTGCAGTGCACTTGCTACTTGGACTAGATTAAAGTCTGTGGTTGTACTCAGTGTTCCCCATGCCCTCCTGAAAACTGTAACTGCTGGTAGCCTTCACTCAGGTTTCTGGGTGACTGATGGCTAAGGCTCCTTGACCTTTCTCGGAACGGCAACGCCAGGAGCAGAGCATGTTGGTTAGTACTGGGATGCCACAGGATGAACTACTTTTTGCTGTTTTACAGTAAAACTTGTGCCCAATGGCTACTATATAAAAGAATACTTTATTTTCACATATCTTGCTGAATCTTTTGAAATCTTCACATGTATTATTATTATCATTGTTTAACCACATGTATAGACACAAAAAGGATGGAGTGAGCTGGGTATAGAGGCATTACTACCAGTTTGAGAGATACTAGAAAGATTGCACTATCAGTTCTAATGCTGGAAATTTCATTAGCGCTCATTCAAAACAATTCAAATGCTTGAATGCCTCATGAAGGGACGATTTTTTAAAGGCATCATCAGTCGTTTTTACTTATCAGACCTTTGACTGAGGTTAGGTTCTAAATATGGGAAAGCAGAGAGCGTTTGAGGGCCTGCGCCTTGCCCCTAACCCCTGGCCTCTCACTCAGGTCTTAGATCTGTGAAAGGCCTGGACTTCAATTAATTTTCTTCAACTGATGCTATATATGCAGCCATAGAGAAAAAGAGGGTGTCTTAAAAGATGTTATTTGTGCATTTAAAATTATTCAATGTAAAGAGTTAAATATCCCACCATGTTTATGACCCTGTTTTGGCACTTACTCATTTTTAAATATGATAGGCTTCTCAAACTTGGAAGTGATCTGGGCCTTGATCTCTTCTTGATCTCTGACAGATCCTGCCCAGATAGGAAGGGAAAGAAGGTCTCAACAAGGGTTAGGAAGAGATCAGGAATAGCCTCATAGTCAATTTTGCCTGTCAGATAACTATGCCAGGGCCAGCCTGGTTGGAAATGGGTGTCCCAGCCACAGTGGGGGAAAACCTCACCAACCAGCTAATTTGTTCTTTCTTCTTCCGACCTGTTTCCTCCCCATCTACCAAGTGTTGTCTGTGCTAGGCTTGGTCAAGTATGCTTGTGGCCTGACCAGCTGTCTGTCTTGAAAGGATGGGTCCCGAGATGTAAACACCTGTTTCCTTGAGTATGCTCCAGGGTAATCCAACTTCCATGAAATCAGGTTTTTCAGGTGTTCTGCCTCATAGCACTGCAGTCTTTAGCAAATAGAATGCATCTTTTTGGTGACAGTGTTTATAACCTAAATGGCTATACTGTCTGAGGTCAGGTTTTATTAAAACAGTGAATTTGATATGGGAAAGTTTACCCCACTCCTAACATGTTTTTTGGGGTGAAGTGAAAGTTTAATCTGTTGAATGTTTTAGGGAACTTTTTGGTTTAAAATTATGGAGGAGTATGTATCTGTATAGGTACATCAGACTGTCCGCTTTATAGAGGCATGAATTGTTTTATTGCACTTAACTTTATGAGCTTCCCAGATACTGTGTTTTTCACAAATTGAAGGTTTGTGGGAACCCTGCATTGTCGGATGGTGATTAGCATTTTTTAGCAATGAAGTATTTTAAAATTAAGGTATGTACATTGTTTTATTCATAATGCTATTGCACACTTAACAGACTACAGTGTAAACATAACTTTCACATGCACTGGGAAACCAAAACATTTGTGTGTCTCGCTTTATTGTGAAATTTGCTTTATTTCAGTAATCTGGGACCAAAACCTCAACATCTTCTAGATATGCCTGTATTATTTTGTCCAAAGCTCTCTCTCCCTTCCTCAGCTAAATCAGTGAGCTGCGATATGATGACTGATTTTGACAGAAGCAGATTGAGATTGTTTGGCTTCAGGGAGAGGGAGTTACCTGTACTTTGTGATGGTAAATTGCCCTCCCTAGTCAAACCAGGTCTATTGCAAATGCATGTTGTTATTCACAGAAAGGACTCGTGCGCACGTGGGTGGGTGCGTGCGTGCGTGTGTGTATGTGTGTGTCTGTGCAAAGAATCATCATTATAAGTAGTGCTGAGCTTCTGAGGGGAGGAGCAATGTTATCTTTACCTTCTCTATCATAACTTTTCTAATTTCTCAGGTAAAAATGACTACTTCCTCTTTTATGTCCTCTCAGCAGCTGCTGGGCATACTTCTAAATACTAATTTGTATTTGCTTGTTTACATGTATGTCTCCTCCTACCAAGATGGTAACCCTTTAAGACCAGGACTTAAAAGAATCTAGTTCTAGGACTCATGTAGCATGTAGTAGGTCCTCAATATGTTAAAGGGACAAATACATGAAAGAATTAAACTAAAAGAATTTAAGATTAGTAACTCATGTCTGGATGTAGTCTAGAAGAACCTTTAAAAATGTCTTGTGACAATCAGTCTTTTTTATCTCTGGATCTGTTTCCCTCTTATTTTTCTTAAATAAAGAATCTAGCATAAGTTTGAGCTTATTGATTAGTGATAATTGAAATCACATGAAACTGAATAGTTTGGAACCTTTTCATCTCTTAAATTGTATAGCGTTATATCATCCAGTAATTCTGGGAAGAATGGATTAGAAGATTATGAGTGGGTCCTGTGAGGCTGTCATTTGTCCACTGATCTAAAGCATAAGAATTTTCTATCATCGTAGGTTGAAAACTCAAAGTCAGAGAGAAGCCTTAATCTGTGCTAGTTGATTGATTTAAAGCAGCTAAATCAATATTATTAGTATATAGTCAAGATATATAATTATTTAGAAAATAGACCATATCCCTACTGTCATTCTCTCTAATGCTTTTTTTAAAAAAAATTCAGACTTCTATTAAAAAATAGAAGATCACTTTAAGAAGCCAGGCAGCTTGAATGTTTAAATAAAATCTCATTTTCACAGAAAGACAGACTCCTTCCTGTTTCTGCCTACTGGTTAGTCATGGTGGGATTTGTTTGGCTTTTACGAATGCCATTAAATTTTAATGTACAGATCAGATGTCTTACTGTAGGTTTAAAAAAGGGTGCAATGTCTGTTTTGGCCCTATCATGTTACCACACAAGGGAACCGTTAGTGGAGAATCAAATTGATTCCTGTAAAGCTTTTCCATTTCATCTCTTTTTTTCTCTCTTTCCTTTCTCCCTGATGGTTATTCCTTTTACTTATTTTTTGCTTTTTCCAAATCTGAAACACTTGTGCAGTAATTAGATCCTTTCAAATAGGTGTAGTGTGACAGTTGCATTTTGTGGTGCTTGTATTTGTTTGGTATAATTTCATCAAGTTCATGTTACCTGGAAATAAAATTAAGTTTGTGACTTTTTAAAGTTAATGATTTCTATGGCCAGATGATTTCATGATCACCTGTACTTGGTGAAAATCCGTTCATTCATTCAACAAATGTTTATTGAGCGTTTATTATGTGTCAGGGATTGTACTCTGTGAAGACAGTAATGAACAAGATAAATAAAGTCCTTGGCCTTGCTGAACTTACAGGCTTGTGGGAGAGAGAAAATTAAATTGAGAGGGTTTATATCTCATAGGAGCACATAGGAGAGGTACTTACAGATTTAGGATGGTTTCTTGAAGGAAGAGTGTTTTAATAGTGGAGTCTAAGAGAACCAGCAGGGGTTATTTAAGTAAAAGAGGAAAGAGAGAGAGGTGTTTCAGTTAGAGAAATAACCTTGAAGCAAGAGGTCAGTGCTCTTCAACTAGTGGTCTTCAGGAGGTGGCTGGCTGGTGTTTAGGAAGGAAGGGAAATTATCAACTCATTTTAGATTTTTAACATGCCAAGTTTCCATGTTAAAATATTTAATGTAACCACAGAAATAACAGAAATAGGGTATGTAACCTATAAAATAATGAAGGGAATTGAAAAAAGATAGAAATTGACCCTCAATCAAAAAAAAAGGAAGGAGAAAAAAAGAAATTGAAATATTAAATGGCATGTAGAAAATTAATACTAAGATATGAAAGTAATTCTAAATATATCAGTAATATTAATACATTAAATAGGCTAAGTTATTAAGTTAAAATTTGCTAAAATGGGTTAAAAATATGTAGCTGTATGGTATTTATAAAGACAGATCTAAAACATAAGACTACAAAGAGTTAGAAAATGATACACCAGTCAAATAAAATAGTCAAAGAAAGCTGATTTACAATATTAATCTCAGACAAAATAGGCAACAACCATTGCTGGCTATATAGAGAGGTGTTACATAATGATAAACAGGTTTAGATTACAAGAAAGATGTAATAATTGTAAATGTACATGTACCTAATAAGCCCCTCCTTCCCTCCCTCCCTCTCTCTCTCAATATGTATATAAACAAAAACAGAACTACAAGGGAATACGGGCAAATCTGTTGTTACGGTGTGAGATTTTATCACTCAGTAATTTGATAGATAAAACCGACAAAAAAATCAGCAAGATATGGAAGATTTGAACAGCACAATTAATAAGCTGGAGCTAATGGAATATGTAAAATATTTCACCTCAAAATTAGAGCATACTCATTCTTTTCTAGTACACAGAAAATTATACTCTTTAAAATGACTAATTGTATGTTATATAAATTTCCCATCAAGTAAAGTGTTGAGATCCATTTCGGTCTGTCATATTGGTGAAGATACATCAGCTTGTATGTGGAGTTGCTGAGACTGTGAGGAAACAGGTACTCTCATCCCTTGGTGGGAATGTACGTTGATAACTTCTGTGGATGGCAGTGTGGCAACATTTGTCAAAATCATTCATGTCCAGACCTTTGACTCCGCAGTTCCATGTCTAGATTGTATCTTACAGATATGTGCATTTAAAAATGATATTTATTCAAGGTGATTCATTGCAGCAGGCTAGTAAATTGTGGACTAGCTACGTAGCCGTATAAAAGAATCAGGAGACTCCTTATGTGTTTTAATCAGAACATCTCCTAGTTAAAGTAAGAGAAAAAATCAGTGCACACAGTATGATAGCATGACCCTATTTGTGTAAAAAAGGTGGAAGCCTACGTTTTTGTTTCTGTATGCATAAAGTGTGTGTGTTTTTCTTTTTGAAGAATACACAGGAAACTCATAACATTAGTTACAAGTAGATGAAATTTGAATGCCTAGGGGATAGTGGAGGGAAGATTATTCACTGTATACTTTAGGATTTTATATATGTGTATAGGTTTCTGTCTTATATATGAATATGCATATTGTTTAATTTAAAATTAAATTTTAATTTAAAAATTAAAAAGGAACAGAAAATGACCAGTCATCTAAGAGTGATTAATATCAGACAAAATAGGCAACAACCATTATTTTACCACATCAGTGAGGTCTTGTTCTTCTCTGACGTTTATTACCTGCTGCCTTATAGCTCTGAAGTTTTTACATAGTAAACTAAACTTCTTGAGAGTTTTTGCATCTTTATATACATACCTATAGTGTCCATAGCCCAATGTTTTCTATGTAGTTGAAATGCATATGTTGGTTTAATTCTGTTTATTAACAACACAATCCTGCTTTAATTGTGGGGGTTTGTATTGTTTCATTTGATCCTCAACTCCCCTGTGAAGTGGGCTTTTATTTGCATGTGACATTTTCTGTGTTTTCAATAAGAATGTGTAATTTTGCCTAAATATTTTAATTTGAAGTAATTTGTCACATATCTTTATAAATTACTTAGTGATAACATAATGGGTTTATTGAATATGAGGTGATCTATTAGGTTTTTTTCAGCACCATATGGAAGAGTATTTGAATGAATACATTTTAGTGGTGCAAGAGGGTCAAGGAGAATTCTCGCTTTATACATTTTGGATTCCTTTTTTCAATGAATGCCCCCCTGCTGAAAAACACTGTTGGCTGATCAGGTCATCTGTGTTATTAAATGGTATTAATATTAAACTGATAATAACTGGTTCAGTTATTAATGTCAGTGAAATTTTAATTAACAGCATAGTTTTCTAGGGTTGTTTTCAAATAGTCCAGTTTGTCAAACAGATCCATTTAGCTAGATGAATGAGAAATTAATACATTACCTCGTACTTTTTCTGTGTGTTTCCTCCTGTTCCTTTGCTTTGTCTGATTATTAAATTTCACTTAGCACAGTGCTTTGATGTTTTATTTCCAGATGTCAAATCTGAAACTCATCAAGGATTTCAGTTCTTTGTGTGTCTTTTAATGGCAGTGTGTGTAGGGTGAGAACTAGGGAAACAAAGGAGTCACAGAGATACAGTGACCTGAAGGAAAAGGTCCAAAACATTTTCTCATTATTTTCTGTTGCCAGGAAAGAATGAAGAGCAAGGGCTTAGTGCAGTGAATGAGTGAGTGTGCTGCCCTTACTTGTAAATTTTAAAAGCTGGAAACTTCGGTTCTATTATCAGTTGGTCTTGGCTATTTCTCATATAGGAAAAAAATGTGAATTTATGTCCATTTACATTTCTTGCATTTGCATGTGATACTCTTCTGCTTGCTCCTGCCGGTGAATTAACTCCATGCTTCTGCCTCAGGGTTGAGAATGCTTGCACCAAGCTTGTCCAGGCAGCCCAGATGCTTCAGTCAGATCCGTACTCCGTGCCTGCTCGGGATTACCTCATCGACGGGTCAAGGGGCATCCTCTCCGGCACATCGGACCTGCTCCTCACCTTCGATGAGGCTGAGGTAGGCCATCGGGGGCCCATGCAGACCCTCTTTCAGACAAAAAGCCCAGCCTTAACGGATAAAAATGGAGGACTGATGATTGTTTAGGATGAGAAAATGTTGACTAGCTACACATCTGAATTCCTATTTTCTACTTACTGTTCCCTAACTTGACTGAATACTCCGAAATATATTTTCAGGTTCGTAAAATTATTAGAGTTTGCAAAGGAATTTTGGAATATCTTACAGTGGCAGAGGTGGTGGAAACTATGGAAGATTTGGTCACTTATACGAAGAATCTTGGACCAGGTTAGTCATATCCTACTTCTATAATAAAAAATTTTATCACTTGTCTATGTTTGATCAAGAGGAAAGGGCCCTCCCTACTACTTTTTGTGGAAGGTAGGTAATGATGTAGTGGACTTTTAGGTGTCTCTGCTCTCTTGATGGAGCTGACACTGTGCTTCTGCTGAAGAGATACTGTTGCCTCTGAAAGCTGAATCTGCTTTCTGCAGATCCTGGCCTTGTCTGTGAATTAAACTAGACATTGCAAATGTTGCTGGAGACTGCAGGAAATACTTTTCTATTACTACACTGCCTAAGGCCATCCTGAATCCTGACCTCTTCATTCCACATTATACAGCATTCCTTCACTGTCTGCCAGCTGGCCTGCAGCTCTCAGTGACCTCTTAGCTTGCTAATTAGCCCGCCTACTATTATGGATTCATGCCCTTGCCCAAAGTTGCCTACTATAATCAGACCTACAAGGAGAGAAGAGCTTCTGCGGCTAAATCTCTGATTGTTTAGTCATCTGAGAATTGAATATTCAAAATACATGAACAGATACCAGCTTTTGGTGTTACAGACGTATACCATAAACTTGAAGCTCCTTAAAGTATGAATGAAGACATGCCAGATGTTTAATTTGTTATTAAATTTTTTTGTCTTACATAAAATGATTTTTATTATTTATTTATCTATTTACTTTTAATGGAAGGTATAGTCAGTTACAATGTGTCATTATGTGTACAGCATAATGTCCCAGTCATGCAAACATACATATATTTGTTTTCATATTCTTAAAATGATTTTTAGGTAACAATATTTCCTTGAGGTTCCGTCCAGGGCAGTCATTCTGTACTCTTAGGGCAGTTAAGAATTTCTCGGAGCCGTCATTGAAGATCACTGGGAGATGGCTTTAGAGCAGCACTCTTTAAACTTTCTCATAGCTCTGTGAGGAAATTTTACTTCTTTAAATGAAATCTTATGCAGAACCCCAGCATATAAAAGACAAAAATGGAGCTCCTCTGGATGAAGCAGGGGCAGCCCCACCCTTTCCATCTCCCTCTGGGTACCTCTTGATGATCTGTGAAACTACTTAAGAAATTCTAAGAGCAGTTTGAAAATCAAAGCTTTAGGGAATCACATAGCACCTTTGAATAATAACCAAAGTAAACAAAAAGTGCTAGCAGGCTGATTCCAAAACACCAGATGCTTTCAAATGCTGTCATCACTATAATTATTTTTATAATATTTTTATTTATTTCTAATTATAAAAGTAGTACATGCTTACTTTGGAAAAATTGGAAAGTACAGAAAAATTTAAAGATGAAAACGAAACACGTTATTGTAATTCTTAAGATTTTTTTCAGCCGCTAGTGTCTCATTACTTTATTGTGCTTCACACATACTACGTTCTTTACAATTGAAGGTTTGTGACAACTCTGCCTTCAGGCAAGTCTATCAGCACCATTTTTGTGACAGGATTTATTTACTTCATGTCTCTATGTCACATTTTGGTAATTCTTGCAATATTTCAGGTTTTTTCATTATTATTATATTTGTTATGGTGATCTGTGATTGATGATCTTTGATGTTACTGTTGCAAAAAGATTCTGATTCAGTGAAGGCTCAGGTGATGGCATTTTTTTAGCAATAAAGTATTTTTTAATTAATGAATGTACATTGTTTTTTAGACATAGTGCTGTTGCACACTTAATAGACTACAATTTAGTGTAAACATAATTTTTACATGTACTGGGAAACTAAAAAATGCCTGTGATTCGCTTTATTGTGGTATTCACTTTATTGCAGTGGTCTGGAACTGAATCTGCATTATCTCTGTGATTTGCCTGTACTAGGCTCACATGAGATTTTTACATACATAGGCTCAGAGGCCATGTATATCGTATAAACCTGGCATGGTAGCCAGGCAAGGTATTTTTTCCCCTACTTGTGCATTAATTTTTTTACAAATACATATTTATTCATTTCAACATTTAAAAACATTTGTGAATGTATTTGTGACATACTTGAGAATTATGTCATATTTAGGATTTATATTTAACAAATTACTTTTAATGAAAAGAGTAAAGTTGCACTGTTAGAACTGTCATGAAAAGTTCTATGTCATAAATGCTAGAGTTCAGTGACAGTATCTGTTGTTTACATAAGTGGGAGGTCAGTTTGGACTTTCATAGTAATTCATCATGGATTTAGGCTCAGAAAGCTAGACTCTGGATTGTTTTGCTACTCACCCTGCACGATTTATTCCTTGTGTCCCAGGAATGACAAAGATGGCCAAGATGATTGACGAGAGACAGCAGGAACTGACTCACCAGGAGCACCGAGTGATGTTGGTGAATTCAATGAACACCGTGAAGGAGTTGCTACCTGTTCTCATTTCAGGTATTTTCTTCTTCCCTTCCCTCCCCCCCCCCATCCCCTCCCCTTCCCCTCTTTCCTTCTTTCTTTCCTTCTTTCCTTCTTCCTTTAATACCATTATTATAGTATGGTTCCTGTACAGTAAACTACACATATTTCAGATGAACAATTTGATGGATTTTGATTAGATGAATTTTGATAGAGTTTGATACACCAACGGAACCACCTCATTTCAGGTATTTTCTACCTGTACTTAATCTTACGGGAAAAAAAAGTTAACATGTTGTAAACTCTGGTGTTCATTTTCTTTGCTGTTAAGCTGCACGTTCTCCAGTCTGGGCAAAAATGCAACTGATGGGCTAAGTACCAATATTCACCTGCTCTAATGCTCTCCTTTTCCTACTTCCTCCTGTTGTCTGATTCTGTTCTCCTGAAGTTCTAACAGGCCCCTTTTCTCCTCTAGAAATTCTAGTTTTGGACATATGGATTTTGACACTTTTATTTATACTATGAAAAAATAATTGGAGGAGGGTATAGCTCAAGCAATATAGTGCATGCTTAGCATGCACAAGGTCCTGGGTTCAATCCCCAGTACCTCCTCTAAAATAAATTAAAAAAAAAAACCTAATTACCTTCTCCAGCCAAAATATCCAAAAAACAAACAAACAAAACCTAGCAGGTGGAATGAATATTATAGAGCACTTTGTTTAGTAAAGAAGTGAACCCAGAGCTCTTTTCAGAGGTGTGTTAACACAGTTTTCCTAGAAGATATTTAACTCTTTACTGTAGAGCTGGTGGTCTGTATTAACTGGGACTACCTTCCCAGTGTGCAGAGCCCAGAAATGCAGACATGGTGCTGCTCTCTCAACTAGCAAAAGAGAGTTGCACTTACTGAGTGTCTAGTAGTACCAGACACCTCATGGTTTATGTTAGCTACCTTAGTCAAGTTGTAGGTTAATTGCTTTGACTTTCAGAGGGCAGCTTTAGTTTCAGAATCTCCTGAGGCATGTCACTGTGACCACTCCGCCACCCTGACCCACCCCAGCTACTGCCTTCCTGCTTTGTCATTTCAGGTAGTATCTAAAAAAGGAGATGTGCGTGTAAGGATTCAGCAAGGTACATGAATTAGAAAACAAAAGTTTGTAGATAGAGCCTTATAATCTCCATGGGAAATAGGTTTTTGAGGCCAAGTGCTCTATGTGGCAGAAAGATTGTTGGGAAGAAGCATTCTTTCTAGTCTGAGTAACTCAATAAAGTGTTGATTAATCTTTGTTTTTATAATTTTAATTAGTTTGTGGGAAAATATTCTTCAGTGTTTCATGTTATTATTATGATTTTCTTCTTCACTCTTGGAGGTTAGAAAGTTCCTGCTATTTGTTGAGAGAAATTATAGAAAATAAACTCAACACTTTCGGATCTTCCACTAGGACTGGGGGCAGCAGGAGACTTCAGTTACAGTTTCCTGACTGTTTTTATCTTGTCCCGTTAGGTTTGTTTTAGATGGGGCCAGTGTTACGGCTGCAGTGATGACTGTTTTAGAAGGAGACTGGGTATTTTGTGATTGTGTAGTATTTGCGTGTTGAATTAGCTCCCTGATCATGAGGTGGTGGAGTTCTGTACCTTGAGTTTTCTTTACAATGAAGGCTGCTGATATTCGAATTTTATGGGCAGACTTGCAGTGTTTGTTTTCACATTCTTTTTAAGACCTTGGCAGCCCAAAACGTGTTTAAAGTGCGGAACATCTTGTGTGAATATTGTAATACAGCAAGATTAAATTCCAAGCTTAGTTCCTGATCTTTTGTTTATTTTTACAGCTATGAAGATTTTTGTAACAACTAAAAACTCAAAAAACCAAGGAATAGAAGAAGCTTTGAAAAATCGCAATTTTACTGTAGAAAAGATGAGCGCTGAAATTAATGAGATCATTCGTGTATTACAACTCACTTCTTGGGACGAAGATGCCTGGGCCAGCAAGGTGAGTGTTATTGGGGGAGAAATAAGCAAAATCCCAAATTCTCCCCTCCTGGGGATGTGATTATCTCACATCTTATCTTGTGATTGTGTGTAGCATAAGACTGTTTTGATATTATGAAGGTAATTTCTTCTTCACTTTTGTTTCATGGGTTACTTGCTGCTCCTGCAAATTTCCTTTATTCTGAGGTAGAACAAATAAATAGGTATGTGGGTGAATGTTGGTTGAAAGCTGAGATGCGTAGCTTTTCTTTCAAGCTGGGGTCTCATTGACTGGGCTGGCAAGAAATTCTGGTGTGGTATATACTCTCCTGGATGGGAGACCTGCCTTTCATGTGGGCGATTGTTGCTAGGTGACTAAATAAGACGCAGAATATGCCTATAACTGAATTTTATGGAAAACTTTTCCTTAACTCACCTTTGACCCAGAGAAATCTACAGAGGAAACTCTTGGCATTTCTAGGTATGTCCCTTCATCATTCTGTTTTCCCGAAAGATAGCTTAGCTAAAATGTTAGCTTTCACGTTTGTCAGTTAGTCCCTTCACCCTTGGTCTAGAATTTCTTATTGGACTCCAAAAGGGTTGGTAGATTCCTCCTAGAACCCAGCAGTGGTTGTTTGCTTCTCCCTGTCTAGTGACTGTCTCTGGGAACAGAGATGCTTGGGTTTACACTTTCCTCATAGGACCCCAAGATGCAGGCAGTGGGGGGAACACACCATCTCCAGGATCCAGCTCCCCCCCTACCCATATGTGACCCACATGATGTCTCCAGGGCCACCATGCAGGCTGGGAGCGGACTACAGAGGGGCTTTTGTAGTATAACCCCCGCTGGGTGCTTGGTAGGGCTCTGTTGGTCCTCCAGGACACTTACAAGGTAAGGTCAGAGCTGGGGCCTAAGGTCACCAGCTCTCTTTTGTTGCCAAAAAAGTGGATCTAAATGTGCAGGAGAAATTAGTCAGCTTGTCTTAACGATGGATTTGTTTTCAGAGGCGTGAAGTTCTTGAACAGATTCTAAGACTATATTTTAAATCCAGATGGCTACATCATTTAAAGTCTTTGATATTTTACTTAATCTTGCTTTTGCATATTTGACAACTTTTACTTCCCTGTTATGACTTCTTTATGCATTTTTGTTCTCTTGTCTGTTTCATTCTTTTTTTTCTCACGTTTAGAAGGTAAGCTTTCTCTTGCCCTCTAGTTTCTTTTTCGCTTAAAAAGAGAAAAAGCATGTCTGTGAGGTTTTCTTGTGCTGTGTGCCGTGCCTGATTCTGTGTGCCGGTGTAACACTGTGCTCGAATATGCGTCCGAATGTGATTTAATACGGGACTTGGGGCTGTGCTGAGCAGACTGACTCTGGCTCACACGGAGCTATTTCTTTGGGGAAAGCAGCAGGAAAGACATTACCGTGGGAGATCAGGCTTTCTGTATTTGGTGGGTGCTTTCCTCTCTTTGAGCAGGTTCCTGGGAACTGTTTTGGCCTGGTCCTTCCCACTGCCTTCATCTGAAGGGCAGGCTTCCCCAGGTCGCTTATGCCACCTGTGGACCCTGCTCTTAGGAAAGGAAACTTCCAGCTGATGCCATCTCTGTATTTGCCTCTCCTACTGGCCTCCTTTGCAGGCTCTGGAATTTTGCTTTTGGAGATGCATCACTGAGGTTTTAAGCCACAGTGAAAATGGGCAGTCTAGAGAGTTTAGATGGGGGTACCTGTCCTTCACAATAATCCTAGCCTTCAAAATCAAAAGGGTAGGTGTACCTGGTTTTTCCTAACTTCAGTCCGTGGCTCACTGCATGTTCTGCTGTCTAAGCTGTGAATCAGCTGTAGTTCCCCATGACCTCATGTTCCCTTAACCTAATCCCTTTCCTTTGCTTCTGGTAGATGAGAAAGTAAAAAAGAGGAGCAGACATTGCAACCTTAGTGTTTCTCTGTTTTTAGAGGGGAAGAGTCACCTATCAGTTAGCAAACAAGTTTAGTTACTCAGCTTTCTTTTGTGCTTTCAAGAGCTGCTGCTCTAAAACCAAAACCAAAACCAAAACCCATGGTCAGTTGAGTTTTTCAGGATGGGCATTAGGCACTTGGAGGGTGTACAAGGGACATAGACCTGGTCCCCACCATGTACAGTCCTGGAGCTGACTCAGTTTTACGCTGATCTGGAAGGAGCGAGACTGTTAGGATGCCAGGAAACTATCAGAATGAAAGGAAATAAATAAAATTAGTTCAGCCAAAAGAGCGCAAGTACATAGTGACATCAAAATGTGCAAGAAATGTTTAATTTTTAACTTCATTTTGTTATACATTTACCTGGTTCAAAAATCAAAGTGCTCTGAAAAGATGCACATGACAGATCTCGCTCCATCCCCTTCCCCATCCACTCTACCTCCCTTACCCCTAAGAGTCATCGTTTTCATTAGGTATAAGAATATTTAGAAAGACATTTTACCGTAAAAATGAAAATCAGAAACTAGGGTTTTGGTTGTTACTCAGTTTAGCAGCACTATGCATCTTTCATTGCTCAACTAAGCAGTGAATTATTCAGACCTTGTGTCTGTCTGTGATTCCTGGGTTCCCATTCTGTTTCATACTTACGGTATCTTTTACCTCCTCACGTCCCTACCAAAAAAGAATTAACTTTATCTTACCGTACTTGTTTCATGCTTCCCCACTGGTGCAGTTTTCTCCTGGAAAGTGATGGTTCCTCTAGAAAAGTAGGGGAAGAAAGTAAGTGGAAAAAAATTCTTGGTAAAATTGCGTCTTGCCGAATAAGTTAAGATTTTAAAGAGGCAATGCAATAGCTGATTATTTTACCTTTTATACCTGCATTCAAATATCAGATTTACAAATTTAAAAATACTTTGACTTTAAACACTTCACTTTATTTTGAAAATAAAACTTTTCCCCTCCTTAAATCAACAGTCATCTTATAATGATCATTAAAAATTAGTTTAGCATTTTTCCTGGGAAATACATTATGAGACAAAAGAATTGGGGAGTTAAACAATTCTCATTTTACCCTTTGTAAATTGAGCAATCTATATTTAATCTCTTTTTTTGGTATTTATATTACGTGTATCTTGTGCGTGCTGGGAATTAAGAGGAAGTGAGAAAAATTTAAAAAGCGTTTCATTACTAGGAATTTTTGAACCCTATGTGGGTGTTCCTGGAACAGCACCTGGAGTCATTAGATACTCCTATTCAGACTTCATTCGTGTGTTGTGTCTCCTCCCACTGTGGGCCTAGGCTGGTGGTGGGTAAATGTATTGAGTGACCCAGATGTCTTGCACAGACTACCCTTCCAGAGAAGGAAATACTGGTTAGAACATGTGATCCTGTTACATTTGCCTTTACTGCAGACCTTCAGGATTTAAGAGTTAATTTTTATTTCACTTTTGAAAAAAGAAGGTTGTATAGGAGCTCTTTTTTTGGAGTCTTCTAGTGTTCTGTTATGCAGTATGAGTATTCTAGTATGCAGCTAATACAGCAAGATTTCTCTCTTAGAGTTTGAGATAAATAGTTAATTCAGGCATTTATGATATTATCCCCTCCCCCCAGAAAAGTGAAAAGCCCTCCATGTTAAAGGAATTGAAGTTCCCCTTCTGATCCAGGTGATCTTTTAGTTGGTACATCTACATCTTAACTGTAGAGCTGGGAAGGTATTCTTAGAGACTGCAACTGATGCCTGGTAACTTGCCTGAAGGCTCAGAGCTCGAAGACTTAAATGACTTAAATGTATTTGATAAGATTTTGTTCTACTGCCCAAACTATTCTTTCCAAAAAATCTTTGTTTAAAATGTGGATTTGGAGGTGAAAATGTGGTTCAGAACGGAGTGGAGTGGGAAGGGTGGGGACCGGAGGTGTTAGTGGAAAGGAGAGAGTAGGTTGGGGGGTGATTGAGAGGGGGTCTTTAGTGCCATATTTAACATTTTCAAGAGCCTGAAGTTGCAGGATCTCCCTGTTCTACCGCAGTTCCTCTGATTGTCTGTAGGAGGAACTCAGTGGTTTTCAGTATTATTCAGTGTTCTTCAGGTCTAACTCCACGTAAAATTTCAGGAGTGTGTCAGTTCCTGGAAAAGCATGTAAAACAGAGTGTAAGTTGGCCTCCTTCTGCCTTTTGGTATGTGTGGCAGAGTGCCAAGGCACTGTGGTTATTTTTTCATTTAAAACCTGAACTCATAAAAGTTTTACAGTAAAAGGGACCAGAGGAGGAGGGCACCAGATGCCAGCTGTCCCCAAAGCTGCATGAATAGATCTGGTCTGTTTTGTATTCACTCTTTAAAAAAAAAAAAAAAAAAAAGAAGACCAGTGACAAAAACAGAGACAAGATTGGTGGAGTCTTTTCTGTTTTTCAAATCTGAGATTTTACAAAGAAAAGCATTTAAGTGAAGATCTAGTTTTTTTTCTCCTCTATATCATACTCTGATTGTACTCTGGGTACTTAGACTTAGATGAGAAGATTTAACTACAAGCTTTGTAGTACACAGTATACTTGACCATAGAGTTAGCGTTATTTTCACCCTTTATAAATAATATTTCAAAATTGCTTCTTAGCCCTAGTTATTCAGCAAATTTGTTTATATTAAATCCAATGTTAGCATACTTCTTTTGCTGCTTATGATTGAAACATTTGTTCCCATAGACTTTTAGTAGATATGACATTAAAATGGTATGTGTTTAGTATTGTGTTTCAATGATTATTTACAACTTGCTCTATTCCAGAAAGAATTTAAGGTGGACTTTTCAATGACTGTTTTAAATCCCCCAAATTGTTTAAAATTTATGCTATTAAGAACTTTGGTATGGGGGGAGGGTATAGCTCAGTGGTAGAGCGCATGCTTATTTAGCATGTATGAGCTCCTGGGTTGAATTCCCAGTACCTTCATTTTAAACAAACAAACAAACAAACGAATGAATAAAAACAAAACAACTTTGGCAACCAATTGAAATTCCCAGTTTAAAAATGCAGCTTCATTCCAAATTTGCCGTTGATTCTTCTCAGGAGAAAATGAACATCTCTTAGTTTTAATGTCTTAATATTGTCACATCTCCCACACAGGAGTACATTACTCACATCCTGAGAATCAGATTCTTTCCTTGAAGCATGGTGGCCACGCTTTATTAGGGCGAAAAGAGCTCTGATTTTTGAGGCTACTGAAAAGAGCAAAACCAGTTTTTCTATTGTGTTTTAAGTAATTTGGGGGCAATGAGAATAAAAGCAGTTATTTAGGTCAGTGAGGATTATGAATTTGATTTCTAGAGCTGATTTTCTAGGCAGTATTAAACCAAAGCCAAAATAGAGAAGGCAAAGATTTGCTGACTGTTATAAAAGGTTGGTGGAATCTTTGGCTATTCATTTTTGTAAAAGAAAAAAATTCTTGAATTTCATCTAATAAAAAATAGTGAGTTTTGAGATCAAATTGGGCTTCTAAGATTGAGCGCCTGTTTCTTAATTTGTAAAATGAAATTGCCTTTAAATTTGAAGTTCAGTGAAGCAATAAGGGGGAGAATGCCTAGAACAGAATCTAGCATGTAGGAAGTGCTCAGTTAGAGACAGGTTCCTAACTGGTGGCCTTTAATGCTAGAGTAGACACTGAAAAATTTCTGATCTTTGTTTCCCCTTGAATTTAGATTTTTGAACTGTAATAAATATCTGGTTTTTTCACTGAAAATATAAGTATGTTAAAGAAATGATTAACAGATTTTAAATTAAATATTTTTATATGGCTATCGTTTCTCTTCTTCTTCCTAAGTGAGAGACTGAAATTTTTCTTTTTTTCAATCTGTACCTAGACGAAGTCCTATAACTTGTATTAAACCCTGAAGGCTATCCGACTCTCTGAAGTTGGGAGTTGCCTGAGACTCTCTTTAAAAAGATATTGATTTGGGCCTTGCTGTTTTGGAATAAAGCTGACTTTTGAAGGCAAAGTTTGCTGTACAGATTAATTAGAACAAGATGGAGGAGGAGAAAATATTTAAACAATTTGAGAATTGAAGCGCTTAAAAAATGGCATTTGTTTACTTGTCCTAATTACAAATGGAGTTTGAATTAGATAGATCCTCCTATGACTCTCCCTTTTATTGATAAATAGCTATCATAATTCTGTATAATTTGATAATAAAAATATTTTATTTCCATTTTTTTAGCCATTTAGTTCACTTCTTTTTAGTTGCTGCGGCTGAGAATTTGCTGCTTAGAGTTTTGGATAGCCAGTTTCAACAGGAGAACAAGCTGTATCTGTTTAGGTGGGGAAAGAGGAAGTCCAAAGCTGAGAGTCCTATAATTTGAATAGGTACTTTGGAAAAGCTGCGGTCAGGCTGCTGACCTTAAGCCTAATTCTCATTGCTCCCAACATTGGTGCTAGTGCTGGGTTTTGTTTGAATTGGAAGTGGGGATGCGCCTAGTGCCCCCGTGTGGGAAACTGGTGGTACCACACCTTTAAGAACCCCAGCTTGCAGGACTGGAAATTTAAAAGGATACGGATTTAGGGCATTGCCTGGAATTTCAGAAGTTAACCCTATGCTTTCATGGATGGACTCCAATAAGAGTCAGTTCCCTAAGCAAAAGGTAGGTAGGCTGTCTTTCAAGGTGTTTATAAACAGAGCCTTAAGAGATGGCCAGCCTGTCAGTTGTGAGGATGGGTAGGTACATGGGTATTTGTTATACTGTTCTCTGTATTTTCCTTTATTTAAAAACCTTTATTAAAATGTATGTATATTTTAAAAGTGATAAGTCTGTTGTTTTGACTTCTCACGCTACATCCTGGGGGATTTTATGCTCGTTTCATGCTAGTATTGTGAATCCTGGTTATAAACAATAAATTGAGACCTGCTTGTTTTATCCAGCCTCTCCTTCCAGGTAGGGACAGTCAGGGCACTAAGGATGAGGGATGCCAGGGAAGGGCAGAAAGACACTTCTTTCTTGTATTACATTTAGTGGGTTTTTTGGGTGGAATTAACACTAAATTGCCATATTAAATTTTTCAGTTTTCTTCCAACCAGTAATTCCAAGTTTTTTAGATTAATTAAACCTAGTGAAACATCATCCACTGTGTGTATATTTCAAAACAAGATGTAAAAATACTGTGATTTGTGGCACCACATGCTAATGAGGCTTCCCTGAAGCCGGGAGGGCTTTGGCAGGGCTGCCGTAGGTGAATGTTGACTAGTGGAAAGGCTGATAACGAGGCATGTGACAACCGGGCTTTTCCTTGCTAAAGACGTTAAACATCTTTTGGCTTGAGCAGTTTTACCAGTTTAGCAGTAGGAAGACTAGGAAACAGAGTAGAATTAACTGAAGATTTGCATGCAAGATGCTGCATTTTGACAGAAATAAGCATTATGGTGTGATTGAGAATACTTTTAAGGCTGTTGTAGGACTACCTTAGCGATTGGATGTTAAAGGTGTAACTTCTCTGTCTTATTTTGTATGATGGTATCTCAGTTTTTGCAGAGAAAATAACCGTGGTATTTTTCTTCAAAAGGACACTGAAGCCATGAAGAGAGCATTGGCCTCAATAGACTCCAAATTGAACCAGGCCAAAGGTTGGCTCCGTGACCCCAGCGCCTCCCCAGGTAACCCTCTGGTTCTACTTTTCTGAAAGATACAACGAAAAGCTAAAAACTAGGAAAACAAAAGGAAAAAAAAGAAAGAAGTTATTCCATAATCTCATAATCCTGAGATAACTACCGTAGCATTTAGGGCCATATTCCATTCTCTGATAGTTTTTCACTAATTAAAGCATTACTGGTCCTTAAAAGGATGAAGGGCATAGACAGGTGACCTCTCATCACGGAGGAACAAACCAGAGTCAACTGGGCATTCGTTGTCGCATTATTAGTTCACCCCTTCCCTGAGTCAGAAAAGTAATTATTTTGAATAAAAGCTTTTCTCTTCTAGTTCCCATTGGGCAGGTTTCCATTTATGTCAACAGAGTACTTTATTAAGCAGATTAAACGATGTTGCTAATAAGAATTGGGAAGCAGAGTTGACTTATATAAAGATAAGACCCAAACAGGTTATTGAGCTAGGCTTTATGGATTTTCTAATCTAATATTTATTCAGTTTTAGATTAATATTTGAATGAATGTGAAAAGCCTAATGGAGTTTGGAGGTGTTAAGTACTATTAAGTTGTTAGAGCCTACTTTCATCATCCATATGCTTACCACAAGCTGCTTATTATCTCCAGATGGCTATGGTTCCAGAGGTCTTTTTAGCAGCCTCTGTGGGTGGAAGCTCACCCTCTGGCTGTAAGAGCACTGCTCCGTTGGCTGCTAGCTGTCAGATGTATTGCCTTCAATTCACTTGTTCTGTCGTATAAAGTCATCTGTTCCTTCATGAATGAAATGCCTTGTAAAGCATCCTCTCTGAATAATTAATGGGTCAAAACGTAGATATTGAATATCTCTTTATTTTAGGGGATGCTGGTGAGCAGGCCATCAGGCAGATCTTAGATGAAGCTGGAAAAGTTGGTGAACTCTGCGCAGGCAAAGAACGCAGGGAGATCCTGGGAACCTGTAAGATGCTAGGGCAGATGACTGATCAAGTGGCTGACCTGCGAGCCAGGTAATGTTCCTTTGCTCTCACCAGTGCAGGAATGGGTAGCAGATAGGATCTCATTCCTGATGGAGTGACTCAGAAAGCAAGTTTCTGTGAATTTTACTGAGTTCTCTACGGCTGATAGATAATATAGATACTATATTCTACTAGTTCTTTTGACATTGAAGTGAATTTTCCCTTTGTTGAACTTTTAAAATATGCAGATGCCTTGTAGTAAAGTTGAAATTGAAATAGAAATCTGTTAAGTTTCTAGCCATAGGCTTATGAAAAATAAAATAAGGGGGCAGTGGGTAGATATTTTTTTATGAGGAATGGGTAGAAAAAAACAGAGTGAAAACATCAGAATCACTTCACATGTCATTTTTAAAAATCAGTTAAATAGATTATCCTCTACATTGACCATTTCTAGGCTCTTTTAAGTTTCTATTTCATCATTATTCATTTGATTTTATAATTCTTTTAACTATCTTTTACCTACCTCAAGTCTTGGCTTTTAGAATCTACTCCCACCTTCTCATAAACTAAATATATATAGTTTGCTTTTAAGGAAACTCAATATGACATAGGTTTATTTGGAACTCATAAATACAGTTAATGATGCTCTAAAAGATCCTCACTTTGATGGAATTTTATAGCATGGACGTTGAGAAAAATTGAGGTATGTCGACACACTAGTACAATGAAATTTAACTTTACTTTGAGAATGTCATGAAGCATCTTGAGATGATTGGAAAACGAGGTCTCCCTACAAACTAAGTCCTCAGAACTCGGTGGCATGTTGCACACCGTTACACCTGGCTTCAAACGTGTTCACATGATGGACTTAAGAACACAGTTCTTAAAGGAGTGGTTCTTAACCTTTTTGGGACCAAGATCATTTTTATAATCTGATAAAAGCCATTACTGAAAGCCATTACTCTGTACCTAAGCAGATGCACATGGGCATGCCCATATACAATATTATGTGTACATTTCTAGAGGTTCATGGATTCACTGTAGCCCTGGAAGTCCATGGGCTTCCGGTTAAGAGCCTCCAGCTTGAAGGGGAGAAGGAACAGCATCAATAGATGTCTCTCAGTGAGCTCAGGGGGCCTTTTCTCCTGCTGTGAGGCAGTATCCCCTGACGTGAGCATGACAAAAACTTCACAGAAAGGACAAAAACAAGTTCTGTTCCCATTAGGAGAAATGCCAATGCGGTTTGATGAGATTCTTGGCTCTTCTAATTTCTCACTGCCGGCTCTTTTGTCTGCAGCCTTTTCACAGTGTGGTTTCACAGTGTAGTAGACAGTTTTCACTTGGAATTCTCAAATACACAATTGCATGTCCTCAGAGAAAGATGGATTTGAGCAAGAGAATGAGGTAGTTGCTGTACAGGATCAGCTATAAATCTGTAGAGAAAAGGCTGGGACAGGGAGGGGCTGCGGTGGGCCTGCTCCACACTGGAGCCTGCACCAGCCCCACACAGTGAAAGATTACAAAGCCGTCTCCCTGTTATCCTTTCTTAAATATGCCTGCTGGCTAACATTTAAGCGGCTGAAACTCAGTAACAAGTTCCTAGTTGATATTCTTCTATTCAGTCACCAAGGGTTTCTAGGATAGTAAATATCTATTTTCTCCTCTGTGGGACTCAATAAACTTTTTATTTTGAATGAAAAATTATGTAGTCCATAAATATTTTTACTTTTTCACTTGGCCTCTTAGACCAAAAAGGTACCTCCTCATGAATTACTAGATTTGAAGGAAAAAAGCAAGTTAAATCATAAAAAGTTTATTTCCCAGAAGTCTTAGACTCCTCTGCTGTGTAAAAGGGAGGTGTCAGGTACAAGGGAAAGCTGTATATATACCTTTTATATACCTGGCAATAAATGTTATTGCGTTCACTGTCTCAAATATTGGTGTAAGTGAAAAGCAGAGATAAATTTAAAAAGAGGATAGATAGGTGAATGAGAAATCTGTACTATTATAAGGGAAGCAAAGATGTTTTGGAGTTTATCCTAAAATTAGAAGCTCAGGTTAGGATGATCAGCTGTGCCATTCGGCCTAATGATGAAGTTGCCACCCCTACCACTGAGTTTACCAGGCTGGGTGGATTGTAAAACCTGAGTGTAAAAAGATGGCAACTCTTACTTTGTTGTGACTTGGGAAGTATTTTACAAAGGGAAAACAAGTTTCTGCTAACTCATGTCATTTTTTGTAGTAGTAGCATACCACTTCTGAGGGAGGAAAATAGTGAAGTTAATTCTTTAGGAACTTGGTAGGAAGTAATGGTTTCTAGTCACCACGTGCCCTTTCCCTTCAGTACTAACTGGCTGTGATATTTACAGATTACATAGGAGTGGAAGGTAAATACTTAAGGTTATCATTAGGTTATGATAACTACAATTCAGTAATAACGATAGTCATATATGTACGTTACTTTATTGCCAAAATGCTTTCAAGTGTATCTTTTTGCTTGAAGCCACTCTGATGAGCAGGGCAAGTATTGTTACCTACCTATCCCTCACTTTGTAAGTTAGAAAACTGAAGCCCAAAGAACTTGAACATCGTAAACAAGGTTCCATGGATATCAGGAGTCAGGATTTGAACACAGATCTGCTTGGTCTCAGTGCGGTGTGCTTTCAGTAACGCTAGGCATGCTGCCTGTTGAAGCATTTTCAGTGTTCACTTGCCCATGAACAAGACAATCTAACGGACTGTTTATTTCCAAGGCACACATTACTATGGCAACAAAACCCTCCATAGCAATAAGATGATAAGCACGTCCTCCCCCCCCCAAAGATTAGGTTTGAGTATGTAATCACCACCAAGAGGAGAATCATTATTATCAAACTTGCAGGTCTGGTCTTTAAAGTGGTTATGCAGTTCCTTGAAGCTACTGTGTGTGTGTGTGTGTGTGTGTGTGTTTTAGAGTGGTATTTATTGATTTGTTTGTTTGTTTATTTTTTGCTTTTTTCGGTGGGGGGAGCAATTAGGTTTATT
Source organism: Camelus dromedarius (assembly GCF_036321535.1). NCBI lineage: Eukaryota > Metazoa > Chordata > Mammalia > Artiodactyla > Camelidae > Camelus > Camelus dromedarius. Next base: position 30,648,234 of record NC_087443.1, on the reverse strand, counting down.
TATTTATTTTTAGAGGAGGTACTGGGGATCGAACCCAGGACCTCATGCATGTTAAAGTATGCACTCTGCCACTTGAGCTATATCCTTCCCTGCTACTGGGTATTTTTCAAAGCAAAGGAGAAATTAGGTGGTTTGGGTGTTTTGCTTTATTTCTCTGTGTTTCCTTGTGCTATTCCAGATTTAGTGGAGGAAAGGAAAAAGACAAGCATGTTAGCAAAATGACATATACTGTGCTTTTAGTATTATTTTGCTCTTAAGACTTTGAGGGAGTACAATAACAGCATCTGTCTGTTTGAGTAGAGGACAAGGAGCCTCACCGGTGGCCATGCAGAAAGCCCAGCAGGTGTCTCAGGGTCTGGATGTGCTCACAGCAAAGGTGGAAAACGCAGCCCGCAAGCTGGAAGCCATGACCAACTCAAAGCAGAGCATCGCGAAGAAGATCGATGCTGCTCAGGTAGCAGTGATGTTTTCAGGAGTGTGGGGGATACAAGAGAAGGTGAAATGGTCCATAAACATCCTGCATCCCCCTCATCCAATTTACTGTGGGTGGATAATGGGGGTTTTTGAGCAATGACTGATTCCCAGCAGTTGCCAATGTTAACACGTCCGCTATCACCACAGGTTTTAGACTAATGTTTATTTATATTTTGAAGCAGAGATCTTAATTTTGAATCCTTTGGTTAGTTAAAAGTCAGCATTCTTGGGTACCAAGAGAATCCTAATTCCTGATGGAGACTATGGTATTTTAAAGCTGTTCTTCATCTCAAAAATCACAACTGTTTTTGGTCATAGCAATGTTAGAGGGTAACGTTTTCCAATACTACTCTACTGTGAAATGATTTTCAGGCATTTCCTGAAGAAACACAAATGTTTGAGAAAGTGAAGAATTAATAAGACGTGATTAATTCAAAGATAAGATAAAACTTGTGAAGGTATTTTCCTAATGGGAGAGAAAAAAATCATTTTTAAGACGAAGGATTGATTTGGTTTTACCTGAGCAAGAACCAATGGGGGGAAAAAAGGATCAGCGTTAGACAAAGAACTGCAACTATGCCTTGTGATTACTAGTGAAATATTTCTGATGGCCTTGTTAAGTTTAATAAACTTGGCTCATGAATAGATGACAGCGTGCTTCTTTTCTGTTCCTGTGTCTGTAGAATTGGCTTGCCGATCCAAATGGTGGACCAGAAGGAGAAGAACAGATTCGAGGGGCTTTGGCTGAAGCTCGGAAAATAGCTGAATTATGTGATGATCCTAAAGAGAGAGATGACATTCTCCGTTCTCTGGGAGAAATATCTGCTCTGACGTCTAAATTAGCAGATCTACGAAGACAGTATGTATTTAATCAATTAAATGGTCCTTTACTCTCTCTCTCTTTTCTCCTAAGAACTTACATAGTTGAATTTCATAGGTTAAATGCACATATGATGTTCTGTGTTCTCATTGTTTCTGTGTGACATGGTGAGGGCAGATGGTTTTAAATTAATAAATGTAGGATTTGGATTTAATAAATAAGTTTATTAATTTTTTAAATTAATAAAAAAGAACTCATTTTTTGAGAGCTATGTTTAAAATCTCTAAGCTGCTACACATGGTGGTGACCTTTCTGTTTCCCAGCCATATGAGGAAAGTAAGTTTTGCAGCTAGCTATGAAAAGATTGTTGTGTGTCGGGGGAGGAGGGGGTACGGTGGGAGGAGGCCTAAGAAGGTACTTTCTTCCTTCCCCAGCAGTGTTATTGCTTATGTAGAAGTTATAAAAGATCCTTAAATATGATATCTTCCCCACAGCTTCTTCTTTTAAGGGGATTTTTTTTTTTTTTAAATCAGTGAGACAGATAAGGCTTTCACAGCACCAGCTCTGATTATCTAGAAAAGATGTATTGCTGTCTTCTTTTGAAAGATATTTTTCTGTCTTTAAAAAACTGCATCCCATGCTAAAAGAACATTGAGAAAGGTTGCAACATCAAAAGTAAGAGTTGCTTCTTTCCCACCTCAGTCCTCCAGCCACTTCTCCAGGGATAACCATAGTCAAGTATCTTGTGAAATTTGGCTTTTCATTGAATTTGCATGTTTCAGTTCCTTTTCTTCCATGGGACAGTGCCTGACCTTTTCCCAGAGATACTTTTGAGTTCTTCAGATCTTATGTTGGCTCAGAGAGCAATGTTGGCTAAGAAAGCAAACTCCTGCCTTGGACTGTGAAATAGGAATGAGTAGGAGCAGGGGGGACAAACTTCAGGCAGGATGTTGTGACAGAGAGCAGCTTAGGTAACAGCTCAACTCTGATTGTATATCAGGCACAGTCATTTGGGGGGTGGTCTTGGTTTTACACCCCCAAATCTTAAATTTGGGAAGGTGGGAAAATGTGTATTTGGACAATCATAGAATATAATGGCTACGAAGTTAGGTCTCTGTTCATTAATATCATCTGTTCACATTTTTACTAGATTTAAAAATAAAGGAGGAAACTATATTCTCAGGACCCTAACACAAGTCCATACACATAGCAGGCACTCATTAATGTTTCTTAATGATGAAGAGAGAATGAATGATAGTGATAGTAACAGTAGATTTCAAGTCTGGTCTTGTAGTGTTACCGCTACTTATTCCTCTTTTATGTAATGAATAAATAACCCTCTGGCAGCAGAAATAACTATGATCAGAATCACAGTAAATAACTTCTTTGTCCAGCTTTATAATGGAGAAAGTATGGAAATTTAGAGTCATAAAGGAGCTCTTAAGATAGTATCTGAATTAATCACTCTGTCAGGTAGGCTATTATTTGCATTTTTATTGGTGAGACAGATATGATTATCCCGAAGTTTACTTTTCTGTGACCTAGTGGACTTGAGATATAAAATGAGTCAGACTCTTTATATGGTCATAATGGTTAGAATCATAATTTGAAATAAAATTTTGGGGACAGCAGTTATCTCCCTTTGTGATATAATTGTGGTTGTCTTTTTGTATCTGTGTTCGTGTACTTGTTGAGGTTCTTTGGTTACAAGGACCAACTCAGGTAAAAGTGGATGTTTATTGATGATACATAGAGGCATCTAATGGGACTCAACAGCTTGAAGTGTGGCTAGGTCTTAGGGCAGCTGGAAGCTTCTCCCTCCTTCTCTTAGCAGCTGTGTGGTGCGCTCTGCCTGTTTCACTCTGTGTGTTGACTTTATTTATTTGAGTTCTTCATCTAGCTTTGACCCACTGTGTCCCAGGCTTCCCAGCTCCAGATCCCACCACTAGCTGAGTATGCAGGGTTTTTAAAGTCTGGACTGAAGACCACCTATCTCAGAATCTCCTAGGAAGGTTGTTAAAAATACAGAACCCTGGACCCCACCCCAGACATACTTAATCAGAATCCCCTTTGATGCTGGGTTTAACAATCTGCATTTAAAAATAATATCCCTGGTGATTTATTCACACTGGACTTTCGAGAGCCACCAGAATCAAATTAAGTGCCTTGCCTGACTGTGACCATGTCATCTTTGAGTTAGATAACCACCCAGTTCCATCATTTATGGTAAGGATTGAGGGTTATTTGATACCAACATAAGGCAACATGTGTAGTATCTAAGAGTGAGGACTCTGAAGTCAGGCAGAGTGCCTGGGTTTGAATCTGGCTGCACCACAGTAAGTTTTGGAACCTTGAGTAAATTATCTAACCTCTTTGTGCCTCAGTTTTGTTTTTTGAATAATGGGAATAATGCTGGTATTTACCTCATAAATTTGTTGTGAGGATTAAATAATACAAGAAGAGTGTTTGCAAGAGTACCTGGCAGAGTTAGGACTCAAAAAATTGTATTACTACTAATTCTACTCTAGCTCCTTCAACTAGTGCTGCACAGCAAACGTGTCTGCTTGGGCCCGCTTAGTTCCAGAAGGAACTGGTGTTTTCAGAGGTGCCAGGCTGAGGGGTCAACTAACCTAGTGATGATTGACTAAGCTCATTTTACCAAATGGTTGAGCTCGACTGGTCAAACTCAAACTTAACTACAACATATTTAACTGCCTGAACTAGGCAAGACAGTCAGAACTTATATTATTAATCTCTTATTTAAGGGCCAAATAGGTAAGTCCCTCTACTTTCAAACCAAATTAATAATAATCATTTTGTCATCTCATTAGCATTTGTATTAGCAATTAAATCATCTCAATGTGAAGAGTGCCTCTGTGTGACAGGATGGCTATTTTTGTTTTTCCTCTGCAGGGGAAAAGGGGATTCGCCAGAGGCCCGAGCACTGGCCAAACAAGTGGCCACAGCCCTGCAGAATTTGCAGACCAAAACCAACAGGGCTGTGGCCAACAGCAGACCCGCCAAAGCAGCTGTCCACCTCGAGGGCAAGATTGAACAAGCACAGCGGTGGATTGATAATCCCACGGTGGATGACCGGGGAGTCGGTAAGGCACTGAACCCTCCTTAAACTTATTTCAGTGAGGATAAGCAAGTTGTTGATAGAGCTGTAATTAGGTTCAGAAAGGGTTCTTTAGCCTCTGGTGAGTAAGTCATTCCACAGTGGGACTCCATTTCCAAATGGAGCCAATACGATTCCTGTGATTTAATCAAGACATGTTAGCAAAGGAATGGATTTTCTGTGGGCAAGAAGAGCCCTCGGGTTGCAGTGGGAACTTCGCGCTGATTACTTCCAGTCTGTGTGTACCTTAATTCTGTTGTATTTCTGTTATTATGGTCCTTAGGAAGTTCTCAGTTAAATGTAATTTTTGAAAATAAGTAAAAGGCGTGTGGTTGCCGAGGTGATTTTCAGTGGTGAGGGCTCCTGCGTCACACAGTCACCTGTAGAATTGATTACCTACAATTCTGTGGGGTTTTTTTTGAGAGATTTTAGAAATGGCTCTATAAGAATTAAGGTCATATTATGATAGCAAGCCTGCTGAAGCTGAAAGACCTGTTTACTTCATTTGCTGTATTAGTTGGAAAGAGATAAAATTTTTAATTGGTGATTCCCAGTACTGGGGATCAGGCAGATGTATAATTTACTGGTGGAGGAATAAATTGGTGCAAACTTTATGAATGGCAGTTGGGAATTATGCGTCAAGAGCTTTAAAAAAGTACATACCCTTGACACAACATTGTAAAATGATTATAAATCAATAAAAAAATGTTAAAACAAAAAAAGTACATACCCATTGACTTAGCAATTTGACTCATAGGAATTTATTCTAAGAAATAATTCGAGATGTTTCTAACTTACATATGAGAATTTATATAAACGGCATAAATGCTTACTAATAGATACATGGCCAACAATTATGGTTAATATGATGAAATGTTACCTAGTTTTAGATTATGAATTTTTAAGAATATTTACTGACATAAAAATGCTTGTGTTAAATAAAAAGAAGAGAGGAATAAAAGTTTATGTATAGTATGACCCCAGTTTTGTAAAAGAGAAATGTATGTTTGTTTGGGAGCATGCAGTGCATTCAGAAAGACTGGAAGGAAATGTTCAGATACAGCAATTTCTGAGTGATGGGCTTATGGGTGGTTTATATTTTTTAACATTTTAAAAAATTTCCCCACTTTTTTGTGTTGTTATTATTAAAAAAGAAATACCAGAGTGGCCCTGCCTCTGGCCTCTCTGGGCCTGTGTGAGTTTCAGTGTTTTCTTTTTGGTCCAGGTCAGGCTGCCATCCGGGGGCTCGTGGCCGAAGGGCATCGTCTGGCTAATGTCATGATGGGGCCTTATCGCCAAGATCTTCTGGCAAAGTGTGACCGCGTGGACCAGCTGACAGCGCAGCTGGCTGACCTGGCTGCCCGAGGGGAAGGGGAGAGTCCTCAGGCCAGAGCACTTGCATCTCAGCTCCAAGACTCCTTAAAGGTAGAACTCAGGAGCTCTAGCATTACATTTCTTATGCTTACTGCTGTTGAAAAACTAGGAGGCGGAGAGAGTTTTTAAAATATATACTTTCTTGAGCCTAGGGAAAGTGAGAAACGTGTGATCAAGAATATAAGGAAATCCAGAGCTTATTCGGGACAAGCTCACACGAGTGTGATAACAATTAAAATTGCGTTTCCCAAGTTGCACCCAGTCCAGAGCTCTTTCATATTTGCTCTACCACGTGTCATCTATACTTTTTAATTTAGCCAATAATTTTCTTAAAATGGACTCCTTTTTAAAATGTAAATAAATTTGTTTAAAAGAAAAGTTTATAATAATCCTGAAATCAGGAGCTTGATGAACTAGTTAGATTTTTTTTCTAATATTCTGTAAAAGAAACACACAATTATTAAAATAAAACCGGTTGTCTATATAACACCTAAAATCATCTCATATCACCAGCCCAGACATGCCCCCCACCTTGAGAAACAGTGGGGGTGACTGAGACTACTCTGACTATAAATCCAGAATAAAACTTAGATTGGACAAAGTTTGATAATTATGAAAAAGAGTTTTTTTCATGACTTCTTAGAATCCTCTTCTTTAGACTCATGTTAAAAAATGGGTACATAAATTGGTTATTGAGTTTTTCTAGAAACTTAATTGAAATGGCATGTATCAAAAATATCCCATTCTTGATATTTTCTTCTACATGTAAGAAATTGCTTAGAAATTGGGCACTGCATCCATTGAACAATCCTTACTGTTACTGTGGTCAAATCAGGCCCCTCCAGCACTGAGATTGGTGAGGGGCTCTCTGTCTTCTTGGGCTCAACCCCATGATTCATAGTATCTTTTCTTAGAGGGAAACAAGAAAGGAAGGAAGATTTCTTGATTGCGTGGAGCAGTCTCTAGGAAAATGTGGGCCATGTCTTACTTTTCCTTAATCTTTTGGAGGGCAGGATCCACATCTTACCCCTGTTTCATGCTGGCTCAGTGTTTTGTTGATGCTTACAGCTGATAAAGTTGAATGAAACACTGAATGAATGAATGTGTCGGTGAAGGGAGAACACATTCACTGTGACAGATGTGCTTTTTGGATATTTCTGGAAATTTTCAATTATAAACAATATTTTTAAGGATCTGAAAGCCCGGATGCAGGAGGCCATGACTCAGGAGGTGTCAGATGTTTTCAGTGATACCACAACTCCCATCAAGCTGTTGGCAGTGGCAGCCACTGCCCCTCCTGATGCACCCAATAGGGAAGAGGTGGGTATCTGAGGTCTTCCGTTTCTTCTGTTGGCCAGCCATATGTGTTTGTATATATGTGTGTGTATGTATGTGTGTGTGTGTGTGTGTGTGTGTGTGTGTGTGTGTGTGTGTGTGTGTGTGTGTGTGTGTGTGTGTGTAAAGGTAAAATGTGACTACAGTGTATGTCAGGGGCAGTGGTTGGGAAATTGTGGATGAAGGGTGGAAGGGTAGAAGAGGGAAGGAATGCCCTGCCCCTTCTTTCAGTCAAGTATGTCACTTAGGAATGTCTTTAGGAGATGTAGTGGAAGACCTGACTGTCAGATTAAAACAAGTAGGTTTTATTTTCATCACATAACAAGAAACATGGAGGTAGGTAGCCTTGGCATTGGCTCAGCAGCTTGACACCATGAAAGCTGGTGTCTCTCTGAGTTTCTCGGTCTTTTCCTTTTGGTGTGAGATGGCACTTGTGGCCTGGGCATTATGCTCAAGGCAGTAAGGAAATGAGGAATGGGGGCACTCTAGCCATAACTGTCAGTTTTATTAGGGTACTTTATTCTCAACACAGAAGTCAGGGCAATTTCAAATCATTTGATGTCATTCTTTTACTCAAACCCTTCAGATGACTCCTCCCTGTCCCAGAGAGAAGGCAGAGTGCTTACAGTGAACAGTAAGGCCAGTGATAATGCTGGTAGACCAGCTCTCCAGGAAAAAACCAAACCAAACCAAACTAAACCAAACCACAAAAAAAGCCCTGATTTGTAATGTTTGTTGACTTCCATGATGTAAATATTCCCACGATGGCTGTTTCAACGTGAAGTCACTGTAAGCAGAGTTGGGAGGAAATGGGTGCATGTGGCTCTTAAGAGCTTATATGAGTTGGTACAAGCAGCCGCCATCACACTCTGCATCTGGTCCCGCATCTGCTTCTCTGGCCTTGAGTGGTGCCTCTCTTCCCTTCATGCTCCTCTCTCTGCATTGACCTTCTTGCATTGTACTTCCAGTATTCCTTGTTTATGTTCACGTGTTCTAACTGCTGGCCCCTTGCTCTTGTTCTCTCTGGTCCTCCCACGGTACTTTCTCTAGCTCTACTGAAATGTCACTGTGGGGTCACCACCTAAGATAGCAACCCCACCCCAACCCCAAGGAATTTCCTCATCTCCATATCCTACTTTTCTCCCTAGCGTTTATCAACAGATGACGTATTTGCTTTGTTTCCCTCACGTTAGCATGAAAACTCCACGCAGGCAGGGATTTTGTTTTGTCATTACTTGTTCCCCAGTTTTTAGACCAATGCCTGGAACTTCACTGGTGCTGAATTAGTGAAAGTAAAGGCTTTCCCAGAAATCCTCCCTGAGAGAATTACCCGTGTCTCATTGGCCAGAGCTGTGTCACATGGCCACATCACTGCAGAGGAACCTAGGAAAGCAAGCATTTGGTTTCCCAGCCTCTGTGGTGTTGGCAGTGAAGGAGAAGGGGTTGGGGCAGGCACCGAGACAATGTAGAACTGGGCGGACAGAGGCAGGCCAAACTGTCTACTGGTCATCTCCGCCCAGATGCTGCCTGGGTACCTCAGCGGGTGTTGTCCTCCTGTTTTCTTTCTATTGGAAATTTGTGAGTCGCTACTGACTTTTGTTTTCCCTTCCCTTCATCTTCCTACATCAGTAAATTAAGGCAAGCTAATCTGGCCTCACAAATATTTCTTGAGTCCTTTCCAGTTTCCATTCATGTTGCCACAGCTCTAGTGCTGAACTTGTCCCCTGCTGCCTGATTGACTGCACGGCTGTGACTGGTCTTCTTTGAGTCTGTCATTAGGCCACCAATAAAATACAAATACAGATCTGACCCTTATATTTTCCTGCTTAAACTCTTCAGTGGCCCTCGCCTTTCATGTAAGAGGAAGCCTGAGCTCTGTGATCTGGCTTCTCATACTCTCCCTGTGCCTGCTCCTACAAGCCCCCGCCTCCAGTTCATGCCCCAGCAATACCTCACTGCTTGTGGGTTCCTGCGTGCTCTGCCCTTTCTCCCCTCTGTGTCTTTGTTCTTTCTGTCTCTCTGCCTAATTATCTTCCCCTTCATCTTTTGGCTAATCTCTATGTATCCTTTATCCTAGTATCCTTTACTTCCTGGATAGGCTGAGTGCCTTTCCTTTTCCTCCCATGCTATCAGTGCTTAGCTTAATTACTATACACAGCACCCTCTACTGTAAGTATCTGTCTGTGGGCCTTTTTAACCCCAGTAGGATGTGAGCTCCTTGAGATGCAGAAAGGCACATAGTAGATGCTCAGTAAATTCTGATTGAGTGACAAGAAAAGCAAGCTAAGCAGTTGGTTAAATCAGAGAGTGCAGCAGACACGGGCTAGGATTGAGATGGTCAACCAAATTCGGCAACAGTCTGGTAGATCCAGAGTGTGGGAGACCAGCCAAGAAAAGAAACAAGGGCTGAGGGCAGGAGAAGAGAACCAGCAGATCAGAGATTTAGGCAGAGATTCTGAGCATTAAATGGCAAGAACCCAGGTGGCTGAATCCACACAAGAGGCCAGGATAGGGAAGAGACTTGAGTGGGTAAACACAGAACCCTGGCAATGAGGCTGGAGCCTGCTGTTAAACCAAGAGACCTTTAGCGATTGTCAGCCGGGAGCCAGAGCTTGTCTCCACATGTGGGCAGGTGGGCCCTCGGGAGGAGGCAAAGAGGAGGGTGGAACCTTCCAGGCCCTTCCTGCCTTGCTCTGGGTGTAGGAAAAAGCTCCCTGGGGCTGGTGGATGTAACTTTGCTTCAAGCATCAGTTCTACTATTATTTGAACAAATGACAGAAGAACTTTTGTCATCTTATCTAAGTTAAATGGTCCCCTTTATGGTATTCGACCTTGCATAATATCCATGTTGAAGAAAAAGTTAACTTTTAAAAAATGTGAGTGCTAAGTGAGTGATTCAGTAGGTGGTTTTGCACGTGGGCTGACAGAAGTCAGTCAGCCTTACCCCGTGTCAGGCCTGGGCGTGAGCACCAGCTATCGCCTTTCCCGTGGAGGTCAGAGGCAGGGTTTTTACAACATTAATGGTAATGGGATATGTGAGCGGAGCTGCCCTGAGGAGGCTGGACCTCTGGTTAGGACTCCGAGGATGTTCTTGGGCTTTAGCCCACCCAGCCACCTGCACTAGAGCCTGGAGTGGATTTTTTTGTCTTCTTCAAACTAGAGGATAGGTGTTTTGGGAATGGGGATTGTTTACGTCTTTGCATTCTGTGAACTCCTTACTGCAGACTGCATGGTGCTGTATGTCCTGTTTGCACTCAGTAAGAATTGGTTAATGAAATTTCAGGGGGTGTGCGTGCACATGTACACGCACGTGATGCTTGTGGCCAAACATCCTGAGATGCGGCCAGGCCAAGACTAGGGTTTGATGTCGTCTCCTGAAGTCTTTGCTCAAGTAGTTGCTTTTTTCCTGCTCAAAGAGAGACTGTTTCTTAGGCCACTTGACCCATTTTATTGAAATAAATTTTCTTAATATCTTTGTTTTTTCCTCCAGGTATTTGATGAGAGGGCAGCTAACTTTGAAAACCATTCAGGAAGGCTTGGTGCCACAGCCGAGAAGGCGGCTGCTGTTGGAACTGCCAATAAATCAACGGTGGAAGGGATTCAGGCCTCCGTGAAGACGGCCCGAGAACTCACACCTCAGGTGGGTTCTGCTCCTTCGTCATCGTGTCCTTACTCACCCCATGTCAGTGTTCACCACATTCAGAAATGAAGGTTAATTACAGAACAGTTTCTATACATTTTTGAACACTTACTATAAAATATCATGAAAAAAATCACATATCTATAGTGTCTAAATAATTTTTGTATTGTTTGAATTTTTTACAGTGATCATAGATTGATTTTGAAAGTAGAAAAAACTAGTAAAGCAGTGCCCCCCCCCCCAAACCATGCATAGTTAGGGAAATACTTGGATAATCTTGTGAGGTTAGTTTGTTTTGTTTTAGAGCTTATACCTTTCCCCACGTCTCTTTGAGGGTATTTTAAAATTTTTAGTTGTGTCCATAATTTGTTTTCTTTCTTCTACTTAATTATATAACCAAGATGTGGCTAGTAGGCTGTGAAGAGTATACTGGAAGGGTGGGAACAAAAGAAAACAAATTGGACAGGAATTAACATTCTAGTTCATGGTAGATGTTATTAAAATATCAGTTCAACATTGTTTAGTGTGATGTTTGTGCATTTTTTCTTCCAATCAAATTATAGGAAATTCATTACTTTTTCTTTCATTTACTCAGCAGATTTTATTGAGTGCCTGTGATACATTAAGGACTGTCTGGGCTTCGCAAATCTGTGATCCTGGTTTTCCTGGGAGCTTGTGGGCGGAGACTAGGGGAATAAGCATGTCTCTTAATTGTTCAACTTTTGCCCATGTGGCATGTTAACAAGTTAGGTTCTCTTGAAAAATTATATTTGTGTAGCTTTTCAGAAAAAAAACTTCCATAAAACTTGAACATGTCTATATTTCTTTTAAAACTTCCATAAAACATGGAACATAAAACATAGGATTAAACTGAGATTAAGAGGCTTAAGACACCAACTATGGAAAGAGCAAGGACTTTGGAGACTTCTGGACCTGAATCCTCTGTGACATTGATTTTCCTCATGTGTGACTTTGATTTTCCTCATGTGTAAAATGGAGATAATTCCTTTCTAGTGGATTGTTCTGAGGATTAAGAACATGCTTGTACAGCCTGTAACTTATCATATACTCAATAAATGTTAGTTCCTCCCTCAAGTGCTGTAACTGACTAGCTGGGAGCTCTTGAGCAAGTCACATTTTCTGCATCTTGGTTTTTGCAGCTGTGAAGTGGAGAAATTACTGTCCTGTCTCTCTTGCAGGGTTGTTGTGAGGATTCAGTAAGATAATGGATTGAAAGCACTCTGAACTGTGGACAGTTATTTTTAATAAATATTTATAAATCTGTTTTAAGTAATTTTTAGTGTTTTGCTTAATTGGTGCTTTTTAAGATGGAATAATTAACATCAAGGGCTTACGCCTGTTTTGTGTATGTTCAGAAGTATTAAGCAAACACTTATTTACTTTGTCACTTTATTACCTTCTTAAAATCAAGCTGTGACTGTAAAACCTTTTGCAAGGCCCATGTTGGGGAGCTATTCAGGAGACCAAACTGGAGTTCAGTCTGAAAAGAGACTTGTAGATTTTTGGCCTCACAGCGCCACCTGTAGGTAGAGGGGGGAAGCTCTGCCGAAGGCTTATATCTGAGCGGGAAGGTGCTCTGGTTTAAAGGTCGTTTGTTTTGTCATTGCCAGGTCGTCTCAGCCGCTCGCATCTTACTTAGGAATCCTGGAAATCAAGCTGCTTATGAACATTTCGAAACTATGAAGAACCAGTGGATCGATAATGTTGAAAAAATGACAGGTAGAGTTGTGTGCAGAGTTCTTACTGTCTAACCCATGAGGGTCAGGTTCTCAGAAACTCAAGCAGGACCGGTTATGTTACTCAGCTGCAGTTGGATAAAGGGACGGTCATGTGCTCAACAGTGCACTTGGCCCTGATTAGGGCCGCTCGGCAGCGGCTTCTCATTCAAGCCTTGCAACTTTGTCTGAAGAGAGACTCTTTGAGTCGCTTTTATTTTAATGCCGCCCCCCCTCCCCCATGTGTTGTTTATTGTTCCAGCTCCTATCTTCTCTTTGAATAGTGTCTTTTCTCTGTCTGAGCTGGAGTTTGGTTTCAGAGGCGGAGAGGCGGTGTTTGTGGATACAGTAGGTGGCCCTGTCATTTTCAGTGGGTTCATGTTTCAAGGAACCACAATAGCTACCATTTAATACAACTTGTCTCAGAGTTTCCTCCAACTTATCAGCTACGTAGTTTTAAAAAAAGGAGAAACCAACTCCCGACAAACTTGTGTCTGTGCAGTTGAAGTGGCACCTCTGAATCTTCTTCGCTCTCCGTGGAGGGAGGGATGGGAGAGGAAGAGATGAGGGATGGAGGCTTTTCGGCTTCCCTGCATAACCAGTGGGGACAGGGGTCCCTAGCAGCCAGACATGAAAGTGGAGCTCCTGAGGTGTCTGAAGAGAGGTAACAGAAACAAGGAACAGGCAGATAGGGTTATTGGAATCCTCCGATTGCCTCATCTTGGGCACTGCAAGCTGCCAACAAGCAACAGATGGCTGGGAAGTGAGACGGGAAGGGAGAAAATATTACTAACAGATAATGTGGTGCTGATGCGGTGAAGGTTTCAGATGTAATCCTTGTTTCCTCCTGATGTCGCTGCATTTCTGGTTGTCTGTAGTAGATACATGAAGGCCAGTGACCACGGTTGGTATAAATGCTGTGAGTCTGTTTGGCTTCCTGGACCACATCCTCAAATTTTTTTATCATGGTAATCATCTGGAAGCTTTTGATTATAAAAGAAGGGCTTTGAGTGAAGGGAAGAATTATGGGTGTTGTACATTCACATGAAAAACTTGAGTGGACAATGGGGTTTTAGAGTCTCTGTTCTTCTAAAATAGAAACTAAATTCCATCTCTCTTCTCTGGACAGGGCTGGTGGACGAAGCCATTGATACCAAATCTCTGTTGGATGCTTCCGAAGAAGCAATTAAAAAAGACCTGGACAAGTGTAAAGTAGCCATGGCCAACATTCAGCCTCAGATGCTGGTCGCTGGGGCAACCAGCATTGCTCGTCGGGCCAACCGGATCCTGCTGGTGGCTAAGAGGGAGGTGGAGAACTCTGAGGACCCCAAGTTCCGTGAGGCTGTGAAAGCTGCTTCTGATGAATTGAGCAAAACCATCTCCCCAATGGTGATGGATGCAAAGGCTGTGGCAGGAAACATTTCTGACCCTGGTAAGCAACGCATGGTGTGGTTCACCTCGGTTGAGAGGTTAGTTCAGGAAGCTGACAGCATGGGGAGAGGAGATGCACCCCACAGCCACCGAGTACAAAGTCTGGGAGCAAAAACTACAGATACTTAATTCGAGAATGCTAGGTTACTCCTTTTCTGTCCAAAATATATTGGACAGAATACTTTCTGCAATATTGACAGGATTATTGTAGATTCGTTTCTCTGGACCAACTTCTCTGTGCTTTTTTAATGTTGTCTGACTAAATAGCTCCTGGTCCTGTTTAGTCAGTATTTTGGAAATTTTTCAAAAGATGCTTGATAACCAGTTTATACCAGCCATTTAGCTTATGTAACTGGCCTAACTTCTGCTTTTCTTAAAATGCTTTTTCTGTGGACAACATCCTCTATGTCTGTCAAATCTGGGAGGCTTAAGTTGACCTGTGAATCCCCTAGATGATTATCTTGGTCATGCACCAGAGAATCTGGGTTTTCTTTGGCTGAATTTGGATCATGTTTTCATGTTACTACTAAAGATGTTGCCACTCCTTTCTGGTTAGAAACATCGGAATTCCTTCTTGCTGTGAGCATCCAAGGTTTCTAGCCTCGTCTGTGAGTAGAATCCACTCAGTGTGAGAGAGTGGGAAGGAAGGGCTGCCCTCTTCTTCCTCAGCCCAGGCAGAATCTTTCTAGTTTTCTCAGCTTGCCATCACTAAGTACATGTTGAGTTTCCTAATCGGCGTTTCTAATAGTTTGAGTAGATGGCTGAATTCTAGGTGACCGGATAGACAGTAGCAGCAGCTCAGCATAGGGGTTAATATGCTGAATGCCCAGTGGAGCAGAGGAGTAGGGAGAAAGGTGAGAAGTACTCCAGGGAAGGTGCGCCCCATCTGAAACTGACATCTCCGCTGTTCTGAGTGGGGCCGGCTTATCTCTTGACTGCTTTATCATAAAAGAGGTGATGGACACCACCTGAGCCCAGAGTGTTCCTGCCCAGGAACGTCCCAAGGACCTGTTAGTTGTACAGGCAAGAAGGCACCCTGGGCAGGGAATTGCTTTGTGGTGCTTCTGACTCTTCGCAGGCCTCAGGGTGTCTGCCTCGCGTTTACCTCCCTTCCGCTTCAGTCACTGCCTGTGCTGCTTGCTGGCAGCTTCACATCCAGCTTTTGTTACTGGAAACCAGTTCTTCTGCTGGACAGACAGTGCTCCAGGGCGCTGACCTGCCCCACTGAAAGTGAGTGCGTCTGTGTTTAGGCCTGCAAAAGAGCTTCCTGGACTCAGGATACCGGATCCTGGGAGCTGTGGCCAAGGTCAGAGAAGCCTTCCAACCTCAGGAGCCTGACTTCCCGCCTCCTCCGCCAGATCTTGAACACCTCCGAGTAAGTAAATTCAGACATGGGGAGAATTGAGCAGCAGGGTTTTGGGACTGTGGCAAGAGAGAAATAGACTGTTTGGAGCCTCAGTCACTAGGTGGCTTTAACTTTTACTTGAACCTTCATCAGAGGCACAACTTGACTTTCATTCCTGAATCCAGTGGAGTCCTAGCCCAGTGCTTATGCATGGGGTGTACTGGGTAAGTGGGGGTCTGTGCTGTTGGCCTGCTGTAACGGGGGCGCCTGGAGCAGAGGAGCTGGCTTTGGTGCATGTGGATGTGATGAGTGATGAGTTGGGGAGGAGAGGGAAGGAAACCTGCACAGCCTGTGATGAGCATTTGTGTCCCCAGTTGACGACAGCAAAACTGAGGTGTTTAGACTCTTGTGTATGTTCCTTCCTTCATCTGACTTTTTTTTTTTAGTAACACAATACAGTCCTCTTTTTAAAAAAGTTTATTTTTCCCCAGCTAATTATAATTTAAAATCTTTTGATGCCCCACAAAATACTATAAATTGTTTCTTCCATAGGTAAATGGTCTAGGAGGAAAGCCGGGCACCAGCTGGCAGATACAGGCCCTAGAACCCGAAATACTGATTATCTGTGGACACTGACTCCAGCAGTACTGGGAGTAGTTTGACCTTGGGAATAGCTTATTGAGGCAATAATTTGACTGATTAACTTTCCCATATTTAATGCCCCAAGTTCAACTTTCCCATATTTAAGTCTCTAAGCTGGTTGAGGACAGAATTGGGTCATTGTGCCCATAGTTAATGAATGGTGCTTCCCTAGCCTTCAACGCTTCTCTTTGATTTGATTCTTTCCGGCTGGGCTGTTTTGGTGGGTTAGGGCCAGGAAGAGGGCTATTCAAGGGAATGGATTTTTATTGATCAATAGAGTCGTGACATTTGGAATCAAGATCTTGGAGGGCATTTGGTCTGGCTACTCCTCGTTGACAGATGAGGGGCTTGAGGGCAGAAGTTACAAGCCTGTGCAGCTGCCCCTCAGCAGAGTCAGGGCTTGAACTTAGATCTTCTTTGAGAATCCTTGGTCTGGTAGTGCTGTACTTGCCTCCCTGGGATGTGTCCAAAACAGTAGCTGCTAACTTTTTGTGGAGAAAAAGGGAAGAAAATATGCTTCTGTTGAGATTGAAGCAGGTGGTCCTTGTGCTCAGTGTGGGTGGTCTTAAATGGAGTGAATGTGGGTGGCTTTTCTGGGGATGCTTTTTAAAGGAACGGAAAGAATTCTAGTGGGGAGCAGTTCTTAGGGCTTTACTTATGACCTGGCGATTCTTTCTTAGCTGACAGATGAGCTTGCTCCTCCCAAACCACCTCTGCCTGAGGGTGAGGTCCCTCCGCCCCGGCCCCCACCACCAGAGGAGAAGGATGAAGAGTTCCCTGAGCAGAAAGCCGGAGAGGTGATTAACCAGCCAATGATGATGGCTGCCAGGCAGCTGCACGATGAAGCTCGCAAATGGTCCAGCAAGGTAAGTAATGGAGCTCTTCTTGTTGAGAGAGGACGAAGACCATGCACACAGCCTAGGAAAAGTCTCTTTAGAAAGTCACCCTCTCTCTGCTTTGGTTTCTGTTGCCAATAGCAAAACCCTCGTCTTCCTGTGGCTTAGTGAGATGTTTCTGGTGCTTGATGGTTTCTCCTGGCAGCTGAGAGCTAGGATCCCTGTGGTTTGAGATGAAGGTTCCTTTCCTCTGTCCTCTAGAGTGTCCGCTGCCCTGACACTGGACATTTGGGGTCTTTTAGAAATTGCTTTTCTTTCCTGGGTTGCTTAATGTCTTTAGTTGCTCTCTTGCTAATTATCCACACTCCAGACATGGCACTGTCTTCTTCAGGCTCTGCTGTAGCTACATGAAATGGTTGCATTTTCCTTCTATTTCTTCACAGAAGCAGGTAGATTGGTGTCTTAGAAGCCACGTGCTTTTTCCTTTTCTCAGAATCATCTTACCCCTCAACTCAAGACAGCTCTAGGCCAACTCCAACTGAACAAACCGGAAGTGTAAATATTGACATGGTCGGTGAAAATGTAGATGCTGCAGCGGTCATGCCCGGTGGATAACTTTTGTCTATTTTGCTCTAAATGATGAAAAATGAGTGGTAGCTTTTCTAGATAAGAGCTAAATGTTCTCATTAACCCCGCAGTGGGATGTAGCTCCACTCCATCCAGGGGTCCATCCCTACATCTTTATTCCCAACACCCATTTGCCTTTGTTCTTTTCACACCCTCAGCTGTCTCAGGCTCTTGTAGTGAATGTCGTTCCCCGAGGGACTCCTGCACATGCAGCTGATCTTGGGTTTTTTCAGGCTGGGAATTTCACCTTGGTTTTTTACCTCTGTATTTTTCTGAACTGTTAGCTGTGAGCCCAGGTTCCAAGAAGGAATGGTGACCTTGATGGTTCTGGGCCTGACTTGGAGAATTACTTATACTTACGTCTCTCCATCTGGGACATGCACACCCCTGGGACCATTAGTGGAGTCCCAGTGCATGTGGAAAGTGGGGTGGGGGTGACAATGAGAGTTTTATTCAATGGTTTTTAAGAAAATGTAAATTCCATTACAATAAGCCCAGATACATTATGCAGTGGAACACAAAATACACTTGAATTGTAAAGATAAACAACTTGAGTTTGGGGTGAATGAGAACCCTGTTTTGCAACAGGAGAGATTTAAGTTGTACCCAAAGAACAGCTTTCTGAGTTGATACTCGCAATAAATGCAGTGTGACTGTGGTGTCTCTGAAGACTTTACAGAGAGCTGGCCTGAAATGTGGCTTTTCCCTAAGATGGAGCTGGATGAGGTGTCTTCTCGAGGCTCCTTGTAGCTGGGTGATTGTAGGGTACTTGATAAGTTCTCTTCACTCACCATTGTATTTTTCTTGTCTCTCTTGGTTTGATATCTGCTACCTACGATGTGTCATTTTTAATTCTGAGACTTTTAACTCTTGGAGAAAATAACCTGCGTCTGGCAGCTGCAGAGCTGACTCAAGACACTTCCTGTGTCCAGGAAGATGTAGAGCAGTGTCCATGTGAGCCAGCAGGGTGTTCACTTTGTCCTGTTCAAACTTGTGTGGCTGCATTTACTCTTTCCCTCTGGATTCGTTTGGCTACTACAGTTTGGTTGTTTGGCTTCTCAAAAATGTTCTGACATGAGAATTACTCTTGGCAAATTTAACTTTGGTAGTAAGTGTATAAAAAAGGAATGCCACTTGCTTTCTTTGTATAAATATTTCTCTGGAAACCCTCTGCTACTGGAGTAAGTCTCCTTCCCTTACTCGCTGTGAATGGGCTGGTGCTGGAGGCTGAGAATTCCCTTCTCTGTGGGGCGCAGTTCATCTGAGAATGGATACTCCTGGAGAGTATCCATTCTCTCCCATCCTAGGCGAGCTTTGGTTACTAAACCAGCTGAAGCTCAGTTTCCCAAGTCCTACTGTGCTCATGCTAACACTGTCCCTGTTTCTCATCCTTCCTACCATCGACAAAGCCGGGTAACCCAGCCGCTAAGGTGGGTATAAGTGTTGTAGCTGAGGCAGATGCGGCTGATGCTGTTGGGTTCCCTGTCCCCCCTGACATGGAAGACGATTACGAACCTGAGCTGCTGTTAATGCCATCCAATCAGCCGGTCAACCAGCCCATTCTGGCCGCGGCTCAGTCATTGCATCGGGAAGCTACCAAGTGGTCTAGTAAGGTACTGACTAGCACCCCCGGTTGGGGCTGCTCCATATGCATCCGGCCATGTGCAGCCTTGACACATTGCATCACTCATGATCTGTGCGGGTACTGTGAGTCTGAGCCGGGCGGGCATCTGTCTGTCTGCACCTTGTTGTTAGGACTGGCTTCACAAGTTTGGTAGGTCTGCTAATGCCAGATTAATTGAATTGCATTTATATTTGGGGGCTAGGGAGAGGTAGGATCACTGTTCGAAAGGATTCCTTTCCTTACTGACCAACATTGGAACCTTAAACCCCTTGGGAAGCCGTGGATGCGTCTGTCAGACTCTCAGGTCAGGAATCGTTGTAGACCATTAAGAGGTCATCTGGCCTGATCTTTGGGCTTTGCCTGCCCCCCTGCTGACTTCTCACTGATGGCTCAGGCAGTTGATCAGGGTGAGAAGCAGCTTTACGTGGCAGGGTCTCTGGGGAGGACTGCTTGCTGTCCTGCACTTGGCTGTGTGGCAGATGCTGGCCTTAAGGGGAACCCCCAGGGAAGGGGGCCTCACTGCTTGTCCAGGGGTTTCAGTGGGAGAGGGGGTGGGAGTTGGGGACAGAGAGCGCTCAAGGCTGCAGGACAGGGACCAACAGAACTTTGGTCTTGGGGCGTGGGGGATGGGGGTGATCACTTTTTTCCTCTTGAAGGTGGCATGTTGCAAGAAGAAAGGGTTTGAAGAGTGATGGGTAATAAGTAACACTGGCACTACACCATCTTCTAACCAAGGTCCTGAAATTCTGGAATGATCCCAGGTCTGCACTGGAAGAGGGGTCCCAGACAGCCTTGTCTAACATGCTCCTCTTCTCATGCCTCCTTCCCATACCTGTGTTCTCTCTGGCCTCAAGTACTGCCTGAGATGTTACACGCCTTCCAGCGTAAATGATCAGCCACTTCGTGGTGACTGTGGAGGTCTCTAACAGAGCACCCTGCAGTGGCATGGTTTGTGAATGCCTCACTGCATTATACATAAATTGAAAAGCATGAGGGGAAAAATGAGTAGGGCCTGGCCTTTTAGGTAGTTTTGAACATTGCATTTGTTATTTTTGGTTGTTACCAGACAAAAGATGAGCCTTTTGAAAGCATAAAGTAAATTACTTGTACATTTCTTTATTATCACCCATGAGGGTTTTAATGAGCCAAAATGCCAAATCTAAGATAAACTGCTATTAGTTGGAGTGGGAGTTCCATTTACAGCTTGACTCAAGATTTGTATTTTTCCAGTGCCTCTCCCAGCATCTCTTAGCTGAAAGTTTCTTCGTTAATTGAAGCCACTTAGCTAAGGGACTGAAGAATTGATTCTTGGCATTTTTAAATGTAAAAAATTAAAATAACATGTTCCCTTAGGGTGACGGACAAACAAGAGGCAGTAGGGGGAAGGCAGGAGCAGTCTAGGTCAGGAAATTTTTTTTTTCCACCAAGGCTAATAATAGTTACTTGGTTTATATTTTAGTTCAGCGACAATCCTTGGCTGCTACTTGTAACAAGGATAAGGATGAAGAGGATGATTTCAGCATCTGGAAAGGCTCATCTGTATTTTTCCCCTCAGGCGAGCTCTACTGCTTTCACCCCACAGAAAGGAAAATGCCTGTTTAACCAACTTCTTGGCCCCATCCCCGTTTTATTGAAATGATTAACCTGGAGATGCTGAAGTGCTTGTTTAATGCTGTGCCTGGGGCACACACGTTGTCCTGTCAGATTAATATCCAAGTCTTCCTTTTATGGGTCAGGTGATCTCTCTCTCTCCTCCTCCCCTCACCCCTACCCTTTCCCCTCCCTCTCCCAGTGCTGGGGCGAGTGTCCTGGCTCACTCTTCTGTTTCTCCTGTGCTATCCGTATCACTCAAGAACAGTCTGTTCATCCTCTTCTCACCTTTCTGAGGACTGCTAGAGCAGCAGGCTCCCTCCTTTCTTTGTTCTTCTGCTTCCTTCCCTAACTTGACCAGGGTGTGGGCTGAGCTCACACCGTATCTTGCTTCTCTCTAGGGCAATGACATCATTGCAGCAGCCAAGCGCATGGCTCTGCTGATGGCTGAGATGTCTCGGCTGGTCAGAGGAGGCAGTGGTACCAAGCGGGCACTGATTCAATGTGCCAAGGACATCGCCAAGGCCTCAGATGAGGTGACTCGGTTGGCCAAGGAGGTTGCCAAGCAGTGCACAGATAAGCGGATTAGAACCAACCTGTTACAGGTACTCAGGGAAAGTGTGTGTGTCGGGTGGGTGGTATGGGAGGGAGAAAAGCAAGAGACAAAACTCGTTGAGCAAGGAGGAGGAGGCACGTCAGAATGGGAAGAAATAGCAGAAAGGGAAATAGGTATTTGGGAAAGACAGATTCAGGAAAGTTTATTTCTGAATCAAAGAAAGAATTTTAATGCTTCCTTTCTGGACAGAAGGACTAGACTGATCCTAGGGGGAAAACAAGTGGAATCTGGCTGTGGATTTATTAAGTGCCTTCTGCACACCAGCCACCGAGAATACAGACGTGGATAAATCTCGCCCTTGAGAAGCTTGCAGGCAAGAAAAACACAGAAGCATATAAACTTTTCTTTTTAGGTATGTGAGCGAATCCCAACCATAAGCACCCAGCTCAAAATCCTGTCCACGGTGAAGGCCACCATGCTGGGCCGCACCAACATCAGTGACGAGGAGTCTGAGCAGGTACGTGGCCGCTGCTTCTGCTTGCTCGCCAGCAACTGCTGTGCCACTTTGTGGCAATTTAATTCAGCTTTGGGGAAACTTTACCTGTGAATTGAGTATTCAGTGTGTGGAATGGAATCTTCAGCTCTCTCAGAAGGGCACCTGTGTTGGAGGTGAATCAGAAATCTGGAAGGGGAGTGAAAAGTGTGCAGCTTTTGTCATTTTATGGCCGGTTAAGTGTCTGAATCAGCACCAGTTAGGACTGGACTCAGCTCTTTTCCTCCCTGGAATAGGTTTGGCTCCTTTGAGGCCTTCAGTGCCTAGTCACTCCCACCCACTGTATCTTTTTGGCTAGAGAGAATTTCTGCTTCCTTGCTCCCTGTGTGATAAGTTCCTCAGGGAGGATGAATAGTGTAGGCTTTTCGGGGACATGGAGGTGGTTAGGCCTGTGCTGAGGCTGAAATGACATCTCAAAGGAGGTGCTTCTCTTTTGGTTTCTTTGACATAGATTGAAATAAATATGGTGGGAGTGTTTACTTAAGCGATGTTTCTTTTGTGTGTCTTTGCAATCACTTCTTGGAGTGTGTTCTCCTTCCATTCCTCCTGGAAGTGGGGCTGAGGTCTTTCAGAAAGCCCTCATTTGAGCACCTCTTCCTCTCTTTATCTCCCCACTAGTAGGCCCTGCTGTGAGCCAGACTTCTAATTTCTTCTTATGGTAGGTAGTACATCTTTTGTTGACCTGCTCAGATGAGGCTTATCATACATGAGTTATGTATGTGACACTGTATTCCGTACTAATGTAGGGGAGTTTAAAAAACAGACAGAGTCCCTCTCCTTGGGGAAGTCACAAATAGTTCTAGGTCAGGAGGAAGAGGTTAGGAGCACTTCAGAGGAGACAAGGTGGTTACTTTTCTTGGTGCCAGCAGTGCTGCTTTCAGTACTGAGTTTTAATTCAGCAGTGCTCACCTTAACCCTCTCTTCTCCCAAACCATGGGAACTGGGTCTTCACCTTTAACTTCCATGTCTTCTGGGCAGGATTTGGGCACTTACGCCTTCCTGTCATCTGACCTCTTCTGCTCCAAGAAAAGGAAGTAGGCAAAACAGGGAAGGAAGGGTTAAGACTCAAGAGTTTCAGACCTTATCATTTAGTTATTCCATTAACCAACAGAAATGTATCTTGGGAGTATCTACAATGTTCCATGAAATATTCCAGTTACAAAAAAAAAGGTAGAAACTGGTAAGTGGTAGAATGGAAGAAACACAGGACTGTTAAGTCAGAAGTTTTGAGTCCCCATCCTGACTGTTGTGTGAATTTTGTTGGCAAGTCTCCGAACTCTCTGGACATCGGCCTCTTTGTTGACCAGGTAAAAAGATAAAGTGTTTGGGAATTCTAGTCCATAGTTACGGCTCTCAAAGCCCTTGAATCCTCTGAAATTGAGTGCACAAATTTTGTGTACATGAGCATTTTTCTGGGAAGAATTCCACAACCTTCATTAAACCCTTAAAGGGTCTGTAGCTCAGAAGTAGTTAAGAATTAAAAACAAACAAAACAGAAAAGAAAAAAGTTTCTGTGGTGGAGTACGTGTGATCCCAGTCCTGTATTTTGTGTGTTTAGAAGATTTACTTGTCTACTTATCATGGATTTATAAGGTGGTTGGTTTGTTTACTTGGTTACTTTTTCATTTAATTGAAGGATGAGGAATGCTGGGAACTGGGACGGTGGTTGGTGATTTAGAATAAGGTGAACAAGAAAAGCCTCACAAAGGTGACAACTGGGCAGAGATCTGGAGGAAGTGAGAACAGAGCCATGGGGGGGAAGAGCATTCTAGGTAAAGGGGACTGTAAGAGCCTCTGGCAGGAGTTTGTTTGGACACCAGGAAAGCAGTATACACTGGAGGCCACATGATGGTACAGTACACAATCAGGGATGGTCCAGTTTTGAGCTCTTTTTGGTGAAACAGCTATAAAGCACCAGTGATGTGAGAAGTACGAGTAATGTCAGGTGCAGTAGGGTAAACTGCGGTCCATTCCTGGCTTAAGCCTGTTTTTGAGGCAGGGCTCCATCAGGGACTGTGAGTAACGGAGAGCTCCTCTTTCTTTGCAGGCCACAGAGATGCTGGTTCACAATGCCCAGAACCTCATGCAGTCTGTGAAGGAGACTGTTCGAGAAGCAGAAGCAGCTTCAATCAAGATTCGAACGGATGCTGGATTTACACTGCGCTGGGTTAGAAAGACTCCCTGGTACCAGTAGACACCTGGTTGAATCTGGCTGACACAGAAATCCCTGCTAAGCAGAATGAAAATGATCTGAGTTTCAGGAGCTGCCCAGGATTTGCTAGGAGGGTTGAAAGCCACATCCTGGCCTGACATAACAGAAAGGAATGTGTCCTTTTCACGTTAGAAAACATTTATACTCTTGTCATGGACACTTTGAAACGTGTCTCCGTATAAAGCCTGTATCCTCAAACACGGTTATACTCGTGCACACTCTATCCCAGTAGACAGACTGGGTTTCTAGCCCATGGACTTCACATAAGCTCAGAATCCAGCAGTGAACACTAGCCAGACACCCTGCTCTGCCCTGCCCTTCCTTGTTCCTTAGAGGACAGTCACCTCTCTGCTTCATTTTCCCTGCACCTCTCCAACCCCCACCCCTCTCTCTGCCAGGCTCCCAAGATCCAGGGCCCAGGCAAGTCGGTTAAGAGGGAAATCACTGTGCCTCCAAAATTTGCTTTGGGCTTTCTATGTTGCTGCTGATCCTGCCTGCCTTCTCTGGGGGTGCTACCTGGGTCCTTTTCAGAAGTGAGCTTTGTTGCTGCAGGGGAAGGTGGCCACTAGGGAGCCCCAGCATATAGCTCCTGGATTCACTTCCTGTCCTCCCCCATTTAATCCTTCTGTTTCCACAGTGCAAAACCAAATTTCACTTTGTCAGGGGGAAATCACAGAATCACAGGATTCTGTCTTTACCATGCCCGAGAGCAATGTCTGTGCTAGGGAAACTTTCCGTCCCATATCCTGCCTCGGCCTGCCAAGGTTAGCCATCCCACAAACACACTGTGTGTCCTGGTGCTCTCTGCCAGAGAGGCAGAGTAGCCTGGGTGTGGCCCTGCCCATCCTCCCAGCAGGGCCACTCCCAGGCATTCCACGCTTTGTCACTGCCTGCAGAGGTCTGTGCTGAGGCCTTACCATTCATTCTTAGCTGAAATGCTGCATTTAATTTTTAACCAAATCATGTCTCCTGTCCTGGCTTTTGTACTCTTCCCTCACACCCTTCCTAAACAAGATTTTAAAGATAAGTGTTTGTTTTATAATTTTGAAAGATCCTTTTTATCCTTTTGAAATTCAGTCCTAAGAATTGGTGCTTGCCCCCCAGGGGTGTTTAATGGAAAGGCAATCCTGTCTGAAGGACACTTTCTACCCAAGGGAAGTGGTACCTGCAGACAGGAATTCTGGCGCTGCTGGGGATAAATCAATGAGAAATAGTCCTTAGTAACTCCTACCTCCCTCAGCCAACCACCACCAAGCCCCTTGCATCCTCTCCTCCCTCCCAAGTACAGGTGGTCGAGAGTGATGCGTATAGTATATAATTATCACCACAGTAAGTTTCCTATTAGCAAAGTGACAGAGAAGGTAATTTTTCCTTTTCTGTACGTATCACTGCTGTCTAAGCATTCCCCAGCACATGAAACTGTATTTCTTCCCAAAGCCAGAACTGGATGAGTAAAGTAGTACGAACCCTTGCCTGAATGTTCTTTCCCACCTCCAGTGTGTGTTAGATCCTAACATCGAATGTGTAAACCTTGTCTTAAGTTGGTACTGTACACTCAGGCTTCCTCTATTCCTTTTAACTGATGATTATTTTCAAGGCCCTCAGCATCTTTGTATAGTTGCTTACTTGATATAAATGCAATATTAATGCCTTTAAAGTATGAAAGTATGAGTCTATGCCAAAGATCACCTTTTGTTTTACTAAAGATTACTAAGAGGAAATAAGAAAAATCATGTTTGCTCTCCAAGTTCTTCCAGTGTTTTGAGACACTGGTTTACACTTTATGCCGATGTGCTTTTCTCTAGTATCAGTGCTCAAGACACAGTGAAGCAAATTAAAAAAAAAAAAATCCCTGAATGCTGATTAGAGATATCACCACTAAAAAACTCCATTTATAAGCTAGGATTTGTTATATGCAAATATTTTCTGTCTCTTCTTTTGTTCTGTTTAAAACAATAAAATGCATTTGTATAAATAATGCTTTCAATGATGGGTATGTTATTTTAGCGAGAACTTTTAGATTAGGTTTCTCCTTTGTTCTGAGGAACAGCCAATGAAGTTAATCCTCACGATGTGGAAATTAGTTTTATTTAATCTAAATGCTGTACTGGAAGGAACTAGCAGTAATATATTTACTTGACAAGGATCTGGGTACTAGAGGATACTTTGGGGATTTTACACTAGCAGGAGCAGAAGGGACAAGGTTAACTTAACAGTGAGAGGAAAGCAGCGGATGTGGCTCATCCCCTGGTTGAAGTAGTCTGTCCTCGTCATAGAAATGCTAGCTCTACTTGGAGGCCATCACCATGCCCTAAGAAGCTTTAAAGCTGTTACATGTGCAGCAGTATCGCAGGTCTATCTTTCATATTCCCAAACCCAGTACAGAACAATAGGGTGTCAGGGACCTACCAGAGCCATGAGGCAGAGCTACCTTTGGGGGACATTTTCCTCTTTGTGGTTGAGGAAGCTCTAAGAGTAGGAGCAGGTTCTTGGAGTAAAGCTGGGACATCACTGTTTTTGCCTGATTTTCTAGATCTAAAAGGGGTAAATTACTTTAAAGGATGACAGTGCTGCCTACTACATTTGTCACTGCTTTAACTCAGAAAAGTTGCTGACTAGGGATGCAGATCCCAGCTGTTTGAATTAAAGAGAAAAGTCCAAGGCTACTGAGTTGGCTCAGCAATATCTGAAAACAGTACTCATGGTCTCGTTTTTGCTACTTACCATATGTTCACTGGTGCTGCCTTCCTGCTGTATTATAGTTTGTTTTCTCAAATCAGATGGCTCTAAGAGAGACCACAGGACCAGTATCTTCCACGGGTTCTTCTGTAGTACCACTTACGGCATGAACCCATCACATGACTTCCCTTTGAATAAAATTATGCTGACTCATTTTATGCAGAAAATGAGCTCTTGGAATGTACTCCTTTAAGAATTTAGAAAACAGAGTTATTCTTGGATTATATGGAATTCTTTGCTTGAAAAATATTTCACTACTACTAAGTATTCATGGATCTTTGTTATTCGTAGGTGGTGGTAGGGAAAGTAGCTTTGATCACTTACTGTTCTGTGGCTAGAAGGCAGATGCTTAGAGAAAGTATACAGGGCTGTTAACATAATGAGGCTAAGAGAAGAGCACTTTGGAGTGCTTTGCAGCAACTCACACACCTTGTGTGATGATGCAGAATAAAATGTGATCATGTTCAGCCTGCTCTAACACTGAAGCATGCCCATCTGAGAATGCTCAATCAACAGTCAAGCTAAAAAATCAGCTTGTTACTTTCATCTTTTTATTGACAGTATAGCCAGAAAGAGAAAAGGGCTTATTGGATTCAATTAAATTAATAAATACAATAATTTAATTGTAAAAGGGAATAATCTACTTGCAAGTTTTAGCAGAAAACTACTAGCGGCAAGGGACTCTTGGCATCCGCTTGCATATGAGAAGACAGCACAGAAAGGAAATTAGTCCAGATACGATGGTTGAGATTAGGGATTCTACAGAAAGGAAAGCAAATGTACTGACTGCTCTTCTGAGGTACGAACTCTGAGGAGGAAGACATTAAAAATGAAAAGCAACTGAACTGGGTAACCAACCTCAGGCAAAGAGAGTAAGTATTTGGCAACATCGTGATTTTTAGCTGCCAAGCTGATCTTGGTTACCCTAGAAACTGCAAGGTTTCAAGTGAACTCTCCTGTTAGATGAAAGGCAGGCTGGGCGCCCTAAGCAGGCAAAGGTAAGAATGCTGCTGTAGAGTGGACTCCCTGTACCAGCACCAACTGCAGCCCTTGGCAGCAGAATGGGGTGAGTGTAAGGGCTATCCTTAGCATGGTAAGGGAAAGGGAGTTATAAGCTGAGAAGAATTAAAAGAATGGAGTCACACATAAAAGAAAACTAATAGCATGAGTAAGAATAAGAAGGAAACATGAAGAATAAGCACTTACATTTAACTTTTCTCCATTCTTCACGTCTAATGGGACAAAATAACTCCGCAAGGACTTCTAAGCCAGTAAAATTAAATGAAATGGTGTGGCTGCAGATGGACTTGCCAACCAGGAAGATCAATACAGGTTTATCAGTGTTACTGAGGATTTTGTTTCTGCCTCATTATGACGTACTGCCTTCTACTGTGTCAGTACAGCAGACCTGTGCAGGCACTGCAGTGACAATTACAACAACAGGTTCAGGAAGGAATCTACTGACTATAGCCTTAAGAAGCACGCAAAATGAAAAGGGAGTTCCCCTGAAGACAAGCAATGTAGGCAGATTCAGACCCTTAAGAACAACAAAAAAGGATAAAGGATTAAAAAAAAAGTTGATGATAGTGAGGCAGGCACATTTTCCTCCTTTAGCTGAACTAGGGCATGAGGCCTTTAGGCGAACTATGGTTTAGGTGATGCTGAGTAAGCTTTATAAAATATGAAGATGGCAAAGGTTCACTGAAGTTTTTTTACTATGTTAATTTGCTTAAAATCTCAAATGCTTGTGCTTACAATAACTTCCTAAGAGCAGAAGTAGTGTTCCCTTTTATTACCTTAAAGTATTCGCCCCTCTGATACATTGATTTTTACTGTGCTAGAAGCTGAACAAAATGGCACAAAACTGAGATGGTACTTACTGCAGCAAGGTCCCTGTAAATCAAAATCTGAGCTTTACATAAAAATCTTATTTATAAAAAATACAATACCAAGTACAGTGAGAATGGAGCAGGGAGCAGCAGTGCTGTCCCTGCCTGGGCCATGTGGAGTGGCTTCTGCTACAGTGCTTGCTTAATGGCACACGTGAAAAGCTGAATAAGGCAAACACTTGAAGAGGCAGTTTTTTGTAAACTTCTTGGGGTGGGGGGAACTCTTCCTCTGTTGGGACAGATACTGATTTGGGGTGGCTAAAATCAGGTATGACATTTGGCTGCACTTGATACATCACATTACATAATAAGACAGCTCCTGCTGATTGAGACCAGTTCCTGTTTTAGGAAAGAGGTTATCACTGTAGACTTTTGCCTTTACTATTAAAATATGCAGCCTCGAGCTGGTGCCTTCCCTATGGAGGAAGTCACCTCCAAATCTTTCTTAATAAGCTAAGACAAATACGCTAAGTCATTCAAAAGTTTCCTTAGCTTAAAGCTCCTTGAACTCTACATTGATTCTAAGCAACTCTGTTAGCAGTGTGTGGCTCGACACAAATGCTTTAACTAGATTATGTATTCCCACCCAACTGGTACCTAATAGTAATAAACTGTAATGACACTTGGAAAACAAACAGATCTTGAGGAATTCTGGCCTCTTCTCATGTCCTCACTTGGAACTTTCCAGCTTTTGTGACATATTTGACTCCTTTAAATGGCTTGTATTTCTCTCCATACATGTCCAAGCGGTTTACTTTTAAGCCTATGTCAAAAAGAACAGGTAAGAAAAGGAATAAATTACTATCCTGGTTACACCAACCAACAGAAATATTTACTTAGCGAAGAGCACTACACAGCAAACCTGACATTAACCAGTGTCCCATCCACCATTTGGAAACAATGTTCCTTCTACCATTCAGATTATAGCACTGTGGGGATTTGGTTTTAGTTCAGATTCCCATGTGGGCAAGGAATATCTTTTAAGGATAATTCTACTTTCTGTGAGTATGAATATAGACTCCTTCCTTGGTGCCTGAATGGGGCTTGGGGTGAAGGGAAGCTGTCTGGATTAAGGTGCTCTCCAAAATCACTGTACCCACAGCACAGTGTGAAAGGCAAACTGCAGCTGCTGCTCTTTCTAGAGAAGGAACGTCAGTTACCCTTCTAACCTCTTAACAGCTGACCTCAGAGAAACTCAACTACCCTTAAACACAAATCAGATTTCTTCTTACCTGAAATAGCAAGCTGCTGGATTTTGAACTGTATGTTGAGGCTTGGATTCTCTTCTGGCTTGGGTGCTCCAGACTGTAAGTTTACCAGTCCTTTAAGACTTGGGAGCTTTTGTGGAGTAATTTTTCCCACATCCCATGTTAGTACCTTAGAAAGACATAAAAAACAGAAACAATCTGAACTATTTCTCAAAAACAAATGTTCAAAGACACTATATGCTTCTGTACAAAATGAAGCACAGTGTGTTAAAAACAAAGGACCTGGGATCTTCACTGAGTTTGACCCCTAGTTCATTCTGTGACTTTGAATGCAGAGTGAGGATGGAGAACCAACATTTGCTGAACATACACTTTTGGCTACAGCCCTGTGCTTAGCATTATCCATACATCATCTCATAGATGCCTGTGATGTGAATTTTGTCTTCTTTTTTCAAATGAGGGAAAAAGGCTCTGAGGTCAAATGACTTGCTCAAGGTCACACAGCTAGTTAGAGGCAAGGTTGGGATCTGAACCTAAGGCTATTTAGTATCAAAGTTCTTTCCACTATGCTACCTTTACTGTTTCTGGGCCTCAGTTTATTTTTCTGTTCTGTAAAATGAGATGATGGGCATAAATCAGTGTTTTCAAACTTTCAGTGATGGAATTATTTGTTTAAATGAAATCTTCAGTGTGGGAGCTCAGTAACAGATAAGAAAGTGAAGCTGTTACGGTTGAAGTTGGGGTGAAGGTCCAAGGATCTGGAGCTCCCCCCTTCACTTCTCATCCCTGTGTAGTCCCTGGAGAGATTCTTCAAATCCTTAGGACTGGATTAGACAATCTAATTCAATGATTTTATTTTAAAAAGTATGCTTTTTCATTTACCAAGCAACTCAATGACTCTACTGTGGAAAAGAATTGTTTTTCACCCAAGCAGGAAGCTGAGAGAAAATCATCTTTTATAGTTTCTCTGAAATCCCTCTGCTAGGGGCAGATATACGCAGGGTAAGAAGTCAGCTTCTCTAGCCAACATACCCTAGGAAGATTATGAAACAATGCTCTTAAATTAAAAAGGAAGAGAAAGGTCTTCATGATCAATGTCTACAGAAAATTTAACAATAGATTATAATACCTTCTTATATCCACACAATGATTTTCTCTTTCTAAAAAGTTTTTACACCTTCTTCCTCATTAGAGTGAGTGAGTCTCTGGATTATCAATGGATTGAGTAAAGGCAGACTCTGAAGGAAGACAGAATGAATCTCACTTTTCTGTTCATCTGCTCAGACACAGGATTTTCTCCATAGCTAGTGGAAGATGCACAGCACAGGATGCATTCTAGGTTTTACTAGGAATTTTAGCTTTAACCAAGATATTAAACCCTTCTCTCTGCCCCTCACATCCCCGAATCACAAAATAAAGATTGCAGAAACACATGCTCACTCTTGATCTGAGGTAGCTGTACCTTGGTAACTGGATCAAATGTATAGCTGCCTTGTGTTGGTGTCAGGTTCATATTCAACACAACCTTTGGCATGTGAACTGTCACTGTGATTCCTTCAATGGTTTTCCCCATGTTCTGCTTTGGTCCAATTGTAATATCAAATCTGCCACAAGAACTGTTCTCCTTGAAGCTGATGCTATGTTTCACATACACTGGTATTGCCACTAGACTAAAAAGAGAAAGACACAAGCACAAACACACAAAATTAATGGTATGAGCTCCAGAGGTGGCCTGAAGACCTGTCCAAAGTATGTTAAACCCTCAGAACTGCAAATTCGGTATCTGCACCAGGGCAGGTTTAGTATAGCACAGAGTTCTGGTATGATTGTGCTAGGACTAATATAATTTCTGAGAAGTAAGTATACAAATCAAGATAGAAATCTGAAGCTTAATTATAAACAACTGGGGCAAATAGCCCTAGTTTAAAGAAATGAATTAAGATCTCATAGAAAGATAATTTAAAATTATTTAAACTAAATAAAGCAGTTCCTATGTGGGAAGAGCCAAGAAACAATTCCTCTGCTTTAAGTCCTTTCCTGATGTTACCCAAAATACTTTGATACTTTTAAGGGACAAACCAGTTACAACTCACAATGCTAAATCACTCACTTAAACCTCAATGCAGAGAAAAATAACTTGAAGCTAGTTAGTTGAGGGACGTCCTGAGGAGATACAGGTAGGCCTGTCTCCTTCTATCAGCCATGGTGTTGACAGATCATAGTAATAACATGGCATGAGTTCATGGTTTTGCCCAGGTTATGCACGGTCCAAAATGCTTGCTCTCAGGTACATATTTTACTATAGTTTAATTTACTACTACTTGATAGTCTTAGACTCAGGATACACTGATTATTTTAGACACATATTTTCACCAGTTCTTCCTGGGTCTCAAGGCTAGCAATGGCTAAAGGGAGCAATGATGACTTTAAGTACTGAACTGTTAGAATGAAACAGAGAAAGGTAAGTTCTACCCAGTACACTGACATACGGTTCTGGCTGATGCAGCAACATACTTTTGCGAGCTGACACGGTATGATATGAGTCGGAAATTTCCATCTGGAGGAATAAATGACAAAACCCTTTCAGATTCCCAACGCTTGAACCGGATGCAGGGGTGGAAGCTGACATCATCTAGAAGCCTTGGGTTCTGCCAGGCAAACAGAAGACAACCATAAGCATAAAGTATAATGACAACTCTATTCAGATATCATGAGAAATTAATATGCGCTCTACAGCAGTTACATAAGAGTTTGTTATTAAGATTGCATCAACACAACCTATGGTTTCACGATGCTTTAAAGTTTGCTAATATTTTATATACATTATTGTATTGAATTTTAGTAACTCCATGAGGTATAAAATGTGAGTGGTATCATTTCCATTTCATAGATGAAAAAACTGAGGTTCAAAGAACTCATGATCACAAGTTAGTGGCAGAGATAACACCAGAGCTCTCAGTTCTCTTGATTGTTCTTAGTAGCTTGTCATGCTGAATCTAAAATTATGCAAAAGATCAATGCCCTTTTGTGACAACAAAGCATATAATAATTCAGTAAAAGTGACATTGCAGACTTGCAGAAGCCAGCTAGCTATTTAAGCCACTTCTAGCATAGACAAAGGCAAAGACCCTCTCTTCAGTCTTTCTATAACAGTCATGCTCATCACGTAAGCTACAGTTCTGGAAGCTGTGCTAGGAATACTTCTGAGATAATCCTTTGCAATCTAAGCTACAACATGTCTCAGTATTTATTATTTCATTTAGTACTTCATATGTATTAGTCATACAGGGAACTACAAAATAGAAGAACAAAACTTACCATGAAAGAAAGGGAAAGGTCAGGCATTCCAGATAGCTTAATGCAAGCATCTATGACCCCTTGAATTTCTGCAAAGACTGTAGATCCTGAAGAAAGAAATAAAGATTTACTGGAATCTGCATCCTTACCAGGGCTATCACTATAAATGCAGTAACAGGTATCTCCTGGGTGTTAGACATAGTGAAGTTTTGCACATCTATTAAAAGGTTAGGGACAGGATCCATTACACCAGTTCAGACAGCTTCTTCACTGAGTGCCATGGCCTGAATGTATCTCTGGTCGGAATATGATAATTCTAAGGAAAATCAAATCTATCTCTATCTTTATAGAGTCAACCCTGTAAGACTGCTGGCTATGAAGTTGAAGAATTTTTAATAAAATTTAAAAATTAGCCAAGTTTCTAATGAAATGGACAAAGCTGCCTGTTAACTTTTAAGAAATAAGAGCCATTATTCTTTAATAATAGTTATTATTCCATACAATGGAATTTTATAATAAAAAGGGCACTTTATGAAAGATACTGTCTATAATTTACAGTAAGTCATCTTCACATAACAACCAGCTGTGTGACCTTGAACAGATTACTTAACCCTTCTAAGCCTTAGTTTCCTTATATATAAAATGTGAAAGTTGGACTAGATGTTTTAAATAAAATGTTATAATTCTAACAGAGTACTGTTGTTTTGTCTGAGGTTTTCACTAGAAGGACTGCATATAAAGTGGTAGCAAAAAGCATGGTGCATAGTAGATACATAATAAATATTAGACTGAATAAATGGCAAGAGAGAAAGGTATAAAGGGTCATAACCGGAGTAAAGTAAGGCAGCATGAGATCTGATTTACAAAGGTTTGGCAGATCTCAACGACTTGTTATGAAAACTGTATGTAACCTCTGGGCAAAATAAACAGATTTTAAACCATTAGAAGATGAATGCCTTTCCGCTGAAACCGTATTTGCCAAGGGATTTCAATTTGCTATTCAGCTTATGTCAGCTGAACTGTTTTTTCCCTGATAAGACAACATGCACACAATTACCTGATTTATCTATAATTGCATCTATTTCTTCAACGACATCAAAATAGGCTTCATTGTTTGTGTATTTTACCCCAGCCCGGCGCCATGGGATGTTGGACAGCTGCCCAGTGGGGAGTGTGTCCCCAACATTACTACTGCCTAATGGGAAAACGAGAAAGCAAAGCTAACGCATAAAATGGTCATCAGAAAAGCTATTAACAGAGGAAAAACAAAAAACCAAAAAACCACAACTCGAATACTTTGGCTGCTTCTTTAGTGTTTAGTTTTTTCTTCACTGAAGTTGTGGATGGTTTCCAAAATTGTCAGAGACATATCCATACCAACATGATCAAATTTCTAGAAGACAGAAATAGGCCATGTGGTCCTGTGTCTATCTGTAACCAGGTTAAATTCATTTACTTATCTTTTGCTTCCTGTGTGTTAACAGTAACCTAACCTAATGCCAGTGACTCAACAACAGAATTTTATCCTGCTGCTACTGATGAAAAAAAGAGGCTGGTTGTTTCAAAACCTTCTGCTGATAAAATGTCTCCACTGAGAATACAGAGTGATAACTAGGCCATATGGTATTCAGCTTAAATTCTATGCGATACTGCTAAGCAGGCCTCAGTGGAGTAACTACCTGAAAACATACTCTGGTCTTTTCCTATTTTAAGGTCAGCATATCCAAATGCAATACAGCTAATGTTCAAAATCTGGCTAATTTCCTGGTAAACTGATAAATGTCTGAAAATAATTCCAGCTGTCCAAAACATGTATCCTTGACCTGTGATGTATTTTAACATTTTGGTTAGTTTACATTTCAACTGCCTAACATGTGAAAAGTGCAGAAAAATAGCTGAAAAATACCTATCTTCCTATTACCTAAATACAACATTTTGGTATTATTTCTTTAAATATTTCCCTCATAAACATAAATATTTATTATTTTTTTCTATTTTGATAATTTTGCTTTTTTTCTGACTGCACTTTAAAACACAGTCAACCCATGAACAATGCAGGGGCTGGGGTGCTGACCCCCCATGCAGTTGAAAATCCACATATAATTTTACAGTTGGCCCTCTGTATATGCAGTTCTGCAATAAAAGATTCAACCAACTGTGGACTGTGTACTACTGCAGTACATATTTATTGAAAAAAATCCACATATAAATGGACTTGTGTAGTTCAAACTCACGTTGTTCAAGGGTTAACTGTAGTTGCAATCAAACTATATATACAACTTTGTGGTCCAATTACGGTTGGTGCTCCTGTTTCCAGCCTGTTGCCTTCCAGCATTTTCTAAAAACACTGCTTTAATTTTCCTGTCCAAAAACTTTAAATGTTTCCCCACTGGCTTTATGATAAAAGCTAAATATTTAGCCTAGCATTCAAAGATTTCCTCAACTCAATTTTTTATCTCTTAACTACTCAACTGAAAAACAGCTTTGTTTCTGTTAAAATGGCTAATATAACTCAGGATTTTTCACTGTGTGTTTTTTTATCACACAGTTCCACCTATGAATAATGCTCTTATTTGTCCCTCTCTTCATAAACTCTATTGATTCTCTAAGCCTTGCCCTCGGGCCACCCACCACAGTTCAGGAGGGATTACTTCATCCACTGAACCATTCCCTTGAACTTTATAATGTATTACCTTAATAATCCATGTTATATTTTTTTCATTCTATAGTTCAGTAATTTTTTTCTGACTAAAAAATACATGCTTATTTTTGGAAATCAAAGTATAAAGCAAAAATAAAGATAAAGTAGAGTTCCTCAGCTGAACATGATCATGATAAACTTTAGAACTTCTCTGTGTGAATATTTATGTGTAATTAAAAGTGACTTTTTATGGTTTTGTGCTTTTTTTCCCATTTAATATTATATCATGTGTACTCTCCAGTGTCACTACCTCGTCTATAAAGTATGAAACTGCTTTTCAAAATCTTACACTGTTATTTATGTGTTTTAATTTTTTTCCCCCAGTCTCCCATCCATAGTGCAAGTTTTAGGAGCACAGACACTTCATCTTATGTTTCCTTGAATTTCTCCTGACACTTAGCCTTGCCTAGAGGATGAATAAAGGAATAATCACTTTCTTATAGGCCTCTTATACACCATTTTTTAGGTCAGTGCATTTGCAAAGGGATTTATAATGGAGGCCAGTATAGTTAGAGTGGCATATAACATTTCATAGAAATCTTTCTCTAGAAGACTTTGATACTTTCAAAAGAATACTGTCACCTGGAGGTACATAATTTCCAGCTATACTCAAGAATTAAACCAAAAGCTGGTAACACAAGTACAAGGCCCACAAATGCACAAAATCTCACAAATAGATTATGTTAAGAGTGATGTTAAAATTCATGTGGAAAAGTGAAGGGACAAGACCAGATAAGGAAATTTTAAGGACAATACAGGAGCAAGGCTTTTTCAAACAGATACCAAGATATACAATAAAATTATAGCACTTAAGACAAAAGGATACTAGTGAGGCCAATGGAATAGAACAGAGAGCATCCAAAACAGATATATGCAATTCAACTACATTAAAATGAAAACCCTAAACTTTTATTCAACAAAAGACACCATCAATGAAGTGTCTTTGGGAACACTTTGAAAAAAAAAATCTCACAAATAGACTAATTTTCTCTTTCTAATATATCTTTTGCATGTATAAAACAAAGACTTGGAGGAGAAAGTATGTATTCTATGGCTTAAATTTTCTATACTCTAGTAATTGTGGGGCATTCAGCATAATGCCAGTTTTATAATGCTATTTTTTAATTTTTATTTTTTCCCCAGCTTTATTGAGATATAATTACATATAACACTGTGTTAAGTTTAAGGTATACAATGCATTGATTTGATACACTTATATATTGCAAAATGATTACCACTATAAGTGTCAGTTAACACCTGCCTTACATCACATAAACAAATGCTATTTTAAAAACTAGAATGCCGGTCTATAAATGCACTTCTAAACAGCCTCATATATTGGCTTCTTGTTTATTTTTATTTTTTCCAGTTTTATTGAGATATAATGGACATACAACATTGTATCAGTTTAAAGTATATAACATAATGATTTGATATATGTCTATATTACAAAATGATTACCAAAATAAGTTTAGTAAACAGTAATCACCATATTGATTTCTTTATAATTAACTGGAATAATTTATTCAGTCCTACTGTTTAGTGTTAAACAATAGTAATAATATTGTTCTGGTCTTGTAGAAAAACCTATAATAAAAAAAGTAATAACCAAAAGTTCTTTATCATTTATGATCTTGCCTCTTTCCATGAAAAGAAATATATATCCATTTTAACAATAATGTTAACTTTAATTGTGGCCAAAATAGATTACCTTCATAATCTGCAAAATCATAAGCAAAAATGGGTTTTAAGTGCTCAGTTCCTAATAGAGTATATTTTCACCTTACCTGTAATAGAGTTGACAACAGAACGTAGAATTGTTGGTGGTTTAATCAATTCTTTCAAAATGTTAGATTCAGTAGCCAGTGGAAATCCATTGTCTAACATTTCTTCCAAGAGTTCATATACGATGACCACATTATCCTTAATTGCAGCCTCCGAACACTCACCAAAGTAGTCCTAACAAAATACATAATATTGCACAATGAAAGGCATGAAGAAAATCTTGTTAAATACTTTTTGTTCTAAAGGATAAACTTACAGGAGCATAATTCATTGTTTCAGATGCTGAAAATATGTAACAAACAGGAAAAAAACCTACTGTTCTGTATGCTATTCCTTAATATTTCCTTAATATTTTTACACTGAATTGAATTCCTATTACATATTATGATAGAAAGTACACTGAAACATAAAACAGAATGTGAACTATAAACTTTATCTGCCCTGATTAGGTATCCCAAAATATGTTTATTTTTTTTTGTTTTTTTTTAGAGAAAATTTTGTTGCTCCTTTATTTTTATTTTTCTTATTTTGGGGGGGAGGAAAATAGGTTTATTTATTTATTTATTCTTAGAGGAGGTACTGGGGATTGAACCCAGGACCTCATGCGTTCTACCATTTGAGCTATATACCCTCCTCTCCTGATAGGTTTTAAATTACAAAAACTTTGAGACCACTTAGAGAACTGTATGTGGAGGGCACTATTATTTTCTGATGACATAATTCATAACATATTAAAAAAAAAATACAGCTTCCGTGATCATGAGATTGTTCTGTTCTCCTCAAACAGTAAATGGAGCAGCCACATGTACTACTTACTATACACCCCACAAAAAAGGTTTATGTTTATGAACTTATGCTTAGTTGAAAATAAGAGGGAGAGAGAGAGAGGCAGATAGACTACACATCAAAACCTGGGAAATTAAAGAATGTAACCGTGTCCCACCTCCAGCTAATTTGGATGATCTGAATTCAAAAGACTGATGAAAAACCAACCTGAAAAGTGTCAGCAACTCTATGTAGAAACTCAATTACAAAGAGAGGTGGCACTTCAGTCTGTATGACAGACACAAAGAAGAGCTTATCCCGGTAGATACTGATGAGGTAGTGATGAGGTGTTGAAATAACAGGTGGTACATTTTCAACATCAACAGCTTTCTCTTGAGCCTCAAAGAAATAATCACAGACAGACTGGCTCACAACGCTCTTCCAGTGCTTCTCTAGAAATATGTCACCGGAACAGTTTATGAGAAACAGACTGTGGATCATTTTCTGGAGGGGGAAAAGAAGTGTAAATTTAGTATACATCAAAAAAGGTATCCTTGTGTTATCTTGATAGCAAAACCAGACAAGGCAATACAAGAAATACAGGCCAATATCACTTAAGAATATAGATGCAAAAATCTTTAATAAATTACTAGCAAACCGAATTCAGCATTATAAAAACAATTATAATCCTGACCAAATGGGATTTACTCCATGAATGCAAGGTTAAACATGAAAATCAATCAACATAATATACAATATTCATTATAAGGCAAAGATATAATCATTTCAAAAGGTGCAGAAAAATCATTCAACAAAATCCAGCAACCTTTGGTGATTAAAGACATTTAAACTAAGAACAGAAAGTAACTTCCTTGACTTGATAAAGAACATCTATGAAATAGCTACTATATTTAATGCTAAAAGACGAAAAGCTTTTTCCCTTAATATCAAGAACAAACAGTAATTTTAACTTTCACCACTTCCGTTTAGCATGGTACTGAAAGTTCTAGCCAGGGCAACTAAGCAAGAAAATGAAACTGAAGGCTTCCAAATTCGAAAGGAAGACGCACTCACAGCGGAAAAAAAATGCGACAATGAATATATGTATGTTCATGTATAACTGAAAAATTGTGCTCTACACTGAAACTTGACACAACATTGTAAAAATGACTATAACTCAATAAAAAATGTTAAAAAAAAAGAAAGGAAGAAGCAAAATTATCTATCTGCAGATGACACTATCTTGTATATAGAACTTTCTAAGGAATACACACACACACATACACATATAAACTATTAGAGCAATAAATCAGTTCAGCAAGGTTGTAGGATATAAAATTAATATAAAAATCAATTGTATTTCCACACATTAGCATGAATAATATGGAAATGAAATTGAGATACAATTCCATTCATAGAAGCATAAAAAAGATTACAATACTCAGGATTAAATTTAACAAGTATAAGACCTAGACAGTGAATATTATAGAACATCACTGAAAGAAATTTAAAAGGCCTAAAAAATGAAAGACATTTCATGTTTATAGATTGGAAGACTTAATATTATTAAGATGACAATACTTCCCAAATTGATCTACTGATCCAATGCAATCCCAATTAGAATGCCAGCTACCTTTTTTTTTTTTGATGGAAACTGAGAGGCTGATCCTAAAATTCACATAGAAATGAAAGAGCCCAAGAGTAGCCAAAACAATCTTGAAAAGGAAGAACAAATTTGGAGGACCCACACTTCCTGATTTAAAAACTTACTACTAAGGTACTGTATGGTACCGGCACAAACATACACATAGATCAGTGGAATAGAACTGAGAGTTGTTAAATTAATCCTTACATACTTTAGGAACTAAGAGTTTAATCCACAATATCCATGTGTTAAAGCTTGTGTCATGAGATAAAACCCTTGTTCTAAAGTATATTATCCAAGGGGAATCAGGAGCTAGAACTAGGAAGATATGCATGATTCTGATCATTTTTCCTTTCCCTTAATTTTGGGACTTTCCCCCTCAGGTAAAGATCATAGTTTAAAATACACTAAACAAGACTTCTTTTCATTATTTCATAATTTCTGGTGACTGGCAAATGTGATCTGTTCTATTGCTCACACATTGAATTAGAGCAATCTTCTTTTGTCTTTTAATTTGGATTTGCTTATTGACTTCCTATATCTGCTCTAAAATAAAACAGTATCTTCTTCTTTTTTTTTTTTTTTAAGTAGAAAGCTATCCCTCAAGGTTTACAGATTCCAGTAACTTGGATCTATTATAATGTATTTGCTTATACTGGTTAGGATTAACAAACAAACCTCTTAGAGAGTCGTATTTTCTATCAGGATTCCTACTGAGCAAAAAGCTTGGTAGACAGAGGTTAGGATCTAAAGAAAATAGATCTAAGAAAGAACCCATATTCTTTAAGTTGAGTACCTACCCTAAACTCAAGTTTAAGGCTCTATCTCACAAATACATATCAACTGATTTTGCACAACAGTGCCAAGACCACTCTATGGGGGAGAGAACAGTCTTTTTAAGAAATGTTGCTGGGACAACTGAATTTCTACATGAAGAAAAATGAAGCTGGACCTCTACCTCATATCATACACAAAAATCAACACAAAATGTATCAAAGACCCAAAGTGTAAGAGCTAAAAAATAACTCCTAGAAAAAATATACACATCAATCTTCATGACCCTGGATTAGAAAATGTTTTAAAGATATGACATCAAAAGCACAAGGAACAAAAGAAAAAACATATAACCTACACTAGAATTAAAACTTTTTGTGTTTCAAAGGACGTTATCAAGAAAGTAAAAAGACAACCCACAGAATGAGAAAATAATTGCAAGTCATATATCTTACAAGGGACTACTATTCAGAATATATAAAGAATTCTTACAACTCAATAATAAAAAGACAAATAACTCAATAAAAAATGTGCAAACAATTTGACGTTTCTCCAAAAAAGATATACACACAAATGGTTGATAAGCACTAAAGAAGATGTTCAATATTTTTACAAAATATGAATCAAAATTATAATGAGATAGCATTTCATACACTTTAGGCTAGATGTAATCAAAAGATAGACAACAACAAGTGTAGACAAGAATGTGGGGAAATGGGAACCCTTATACATTGCTGGTAGGAATGTAAAACAGTGCAGCTGCTGTGGCAAACAGTCTTGAGTTTTCTGAAAGTTAAAGATAAGAGTTACTAAATGGCCCAACAATTTTATTCCTAGGTATACACCCAAGAGAACTAGAATATATGTTTACACAAAAATTTGTACACAAATGTTCCTAGTAACATTATTCATAATAACATTATTCATTCAAAAAGTGGAAACAACCCAAATGTCTATTAATTGATGAATGGATAAATAATAAACATCCAAAAATAAAACATTATTCTGCCATAAAAAAGAATGAAGTACCAACACATGCAACAACATAAATGAACCTTGAGAACATGCTAAGTGACAGAAGCTAGACACAAAAGATCAAAAACTGTAAGATTCCACTTACACGGAGTATCTATTATAGGCAAATTTACAGAGACAGAAAGTAGATTATTGGTTGCCAGGCACCGGGTAGAGGGGGAAGAATGGGCAGTTACTGGTTTCGGTATTTCTTTCTTAAGTGACAAAATCTTCTAGAATTAGCTAGAGATGATGGTTGTGCAACTCTGTGATTATACTAAAAACTCCTAAATTGCACAGCTTTAGAAAATTGAAATTTAGTAGTCTTTAGTTTAAAAAATGGTTAGTTTTATATGAATTATTATCTCAATTAACAAAAAGCATTCTTTAGCTTTGTGACAAACAAATCCACTCCCAGCTGGATTAACAGAAATAGGTATGAATGTGCACCAAAAAGATGTATAAAAAGATATTGTAATGGTGAAAACTATTATCACCTACTAATAGAACAATGGAAAAATAAACTAGTGTATTATTAAAGTGAAATATACAGCAATGAAAATGAATAAACAATTGCTACATGAAACAAATACGGATGAATCTTACACAATATTGAACAAAGCCAGACACAAAAAGATACATACAAAATAATTCTATTTATATGAAGTTTTAGAAGAAACAAAATGAATCCATGGTACTTAGAAATGAAATGGTTTCTTTTATGGAAGAGAGTAGTGGTGGTGACTGAGGGGGCAAAAAGGTGGTTTTCTAAGGTGCTGGTAATGTTTTATTTCTTGATCTAGATGATGGTTACAAGCAATGTTCATTTTGTGACAATTCACTGAGCTTTATGTTATGGCTTGTATACTTTTCTGAGTGTTAGTTATGCTTCAAATAGTTTATTGTCCTTGTAATATGAGAGACAGTGGAAAAATGTCTAATTACCTTAACTTGTTCCTTTCTTTAATATGGGTAACATCAGTATAAGGCATCTAGTGGCCCATTCATTCAAAATTATAGTACTGAATGGTAAATGTAGCCGGAGGAGAAAGAATATAAAATCTATGAATATAGTTTCTATGCATGAAAATAAATTCCAAAGAGGAAAGGAAGACTTTCCAGAATG
Source organism: Camelus dromedarius (assembly GCF_036321535.1). Classification (NCBI taxonomy): domain Eukaryota; kingdom Metazoa; phylum Chordata; class Mammalia; order Artiodactyla; family Camelidae; genus Camelus; species Camelus dromedarius. The sequence continues at coordinate 30,605,378 of NC_087443.1, read as the reverse complement.
AATTCGTTTAAATCTATTGACATAGAAAAAAATGACATCAAACTGACCACTTCTTTTTAGAGGAAATCATTTATTTTATGAAATAAAGACAATTGTGGTGATGATTTCTCCTTTCCATTTGGTGCATGTTCAACAATTAGCAAGTAAATAACATTAATCACTAAGATGTATTTTATTATTGTATTAATAAAGTATGAATGCTGTTAATAGTTTAGGGTTCCTGTTTATTAGAAATAAAAAATGTTTCTATGTTCAAAGCCATCTGTATTTAGCCAAGCAATCAATCTGAGTTGGGAGTAATAAACCCTGACTCCTCAGGCTTTGGACCTACTATATTCTTCCGAACTAGTATCTGGAACCTGCTACATTTTTCTACTTTATCTAATCAGATGCTTTGTTTAATAGGTTTGCTTTGTGTCAGTTTTTATTTGAGTGTTAAAATAGTGTCTCTGGAATACAGAGACTTGCTATTCAGAACCTGCTGACTTTTAACTATCTTTCTGATACACTTCTAAAAAATGGAACAGGAATACCCAGCAGTAAGATCTTCAAGTAAATTTGCATTATGATGTCTTTTCTTGGAATGAAATCTTCATCTAAAATATAAAGTATGGCTTAGAACATTGTAATCAACTCAATGAGACCCAGATTTGAGCACTTCAGGTGAGCCACCTATGGAATATGGTATCCTTGCAATAATTAATTTTCAGCTTCATTCAAAGTGTTTTATTCATTAAAGATAAATGAATTAATAATATTTAAAATGTACTGAGTACTGCCTGTTGGCCAAACACTATCCTAGGCACTTTACTTACACTATCTTATTTCTCACAACTCAATGCTATAAATACTACTTTTATCCTCATTTTATAGATTAAAGTCTTGGAAACATTAAGTCAATTATCTAAAATCATACAGTAAGTATCAGAGCTAGGATTCAAACCCAGAGCTAGTTGAATCTTGAGCCCCTGTTCTTACTTGCCTCTTAGAAACTAATTATTAGGAACACATTAAAAAAAATTTGGGGGAGGTAATTAGGTTTTTATCTACTTATTTTAATGGAGGTACTAAGGATTGAATCCAGGACCTTGTGTGTGCTAAGCATGCACTCTATCACTGAGCTATATCTCCTTTGGAACACATTCTAATGCAGCACTGTCCAACAGGATTTCCTGCAATTATGGCCAGACATGTCCTCTATTTGTGTTGTCCAATATAGCAGCCACTAGTCATATGTGAGAAGCTGAAATGTGGCTAATACAAATGATGTATTTAAGTTTTAATTTTAATAAATTTAAATTATTACATGGAGCTAGTATAATATTGGATAATCATACTGGATTGGGCACCAAATGTTCTGTTTGAACTTATAATTTAAGAGAAAGAATTGAAGGCTATCCTTCTTGCTTAGTTAGAAGCCAAAATGTGTTCTAATAAATTATTTACAGCAGAAATAATATTTAAATTTAAGAGCTGACATAGGTTATCTTCTTAAACTATTCATCCCAGTGAAAGTGCAGTACACATAGATCTGTGGTACTACACTGCCACAAGAGAACCCCAAAAGAGCTGCTTGTTCTTGAACCAAGTAACTTCATAGTTTCTCTGTTTTAGGGGCCAGATTCCTACTCATCCTCTTGAGCTGGGGAAAAATTCTTTCCAGGAAAAGTTTCCACCAAAGTTGTTTTCACTGGCAGCAGTTCAGGTCTCAGAAGAATACAGTACATTCATCCCGCCATCTGGATTTATTGTTGTTATCCTTAGTGCTGAGATGAGAGTATAGCACTTGTAGCTTTCAACAGTGTTTACTTTTTTTTTTTTTTCCCCTACAGGAGGTACTGGGGATTGAACTCAGGACCTCATGCATGCTAAGCATGCACTCTACCACTGAGCTATACCCATCCCCAACAGTACTTAGCTTTAAAATCCATCTTAACCTTCTAGTATAGGAAAAGAGAGCCTATTTCATTTACCCATATTATGACCAAGGGCCTAAAGCAAAAAAAAAAAAAAACAAAAACAAAAACACATGCAGCAGTGTAAACTAGCCTGTTTCTTTAGCTACTTATCCTTTTGCTAGCTGTAGTTACTTCTTTCACTATTATAATAAATTTTCTGGGAAAGCTAGACACTTATGACCACCACAACTATCTTTTTGTTCTTAGTGACTTTTGAGTCAGAAAACAGAATTCTCTCAGCTTATTTTAAAGCCACTTAAGAAGCTGTTCAGAGGCAGTTCCATCAGAGCTTTGACTGCAGCTTAAATACTTAAATAAACCCTCACTACCCAATGTTGAGCACTCTCATCCTAATGTTTCACAAGCAATGTGATTACAACAGTCACAATATCCTTGGAAGAGAGTGTCTGAAAAAGAAAATATATTCCTTCTATACATAACAGAATGGAGGCATAGAAGGGCCTCCACTATAATAGGAGAGAAGGTGATTTGAAGAATGAGGGAGAAGGGCACAGAGAGAAGGAGTAGGGGAGAGGGGGGCAGATAGAGAGAATTCCTCTTTGCTACTCATGAAATATTATTGAGCTACTTAAAAATATCTAGTCTGCAGGGAACTCCAATAGTCTATTGTGTTGACTGTTCAGAAACATTGTAAAAATCGTTAAGATTCAGTAAGAAAAGCTAACCTTATTGCCAAGAGAGGGTTCCTACTAAAAGTATGTTAAGTTTCAGGTAATTTTTCATTCATCTCATTCCTCTACTCTTTCTATGGTCAACTGAAAGTGTCCTCTGTTCTTTATAACACTAATCCTTCTACTAGTAATTTTGATCCCATTCTCTTTCCTCTTTTCCCAGGTCTTAACTTCTCTTTCTTGAATTTCTTGTGTGTGAACCTTACACACTAGTTATTTGCTTTCTGCCTCCAAACATAATGTGTCTTGTATTCTCCAAAACAAGCCAACCCCGAACCTTTTAGAGTCCTTGCCACCTTCAACAATCTTTTGCTTCATGATCCAGATGAAGAAGGATTAGTCTACACGCAATCTCCCCTCTCAGTAACTGACTCTGCTAAAGCAGTTCTCTCAAATGACATAACTTCCTAATCATTAAATTCAACGAGCTACTCTCAGACTTCAACTTCCTCCTTCGGTCCTCGCAGCATTTCATGTCACTGATAAGTTTCCCCAAAACAAAGCAAATACTTCTTACCAAATTGTATGAAATTTCACCTGTTTTGGTTCTCACTTCGAAAGTTTCCTTCTGGCTTAATTCTTGGCCTTTTTTTTTTTTTTAACTCTTTCTATCATCTCCACCTAAACCACTGTTTCAAACTTGATACATCCTAAACGCCACAAGATTCCTCCTTCTAACGTGAGGACTCCAAATTTTATAGAGATACCACTTTTTTAACCAAGTTTCAGCTTCGGGTTCAATTCAAATCCAACCAACCACATTGTTCATACTTTTCCATACTCACTGTCACCTCATCAGTTTAGATTTCTACCAACTCACTTCGGTAGAACTGCAACACTCTCCTCAACGCATCCCCTACCCCAGGCTCATCCAGGCCCCACCCTCTAACAGGACGTCCGCTCAGGCCAGTCAGGGATTTTGTCCTCCACAGCAGAAGCCAGGGGCTGAGGTTCGAATGGTCGGTACTCCAGCTCACTGTGCGTGACAAGACCTTTCCCCCGCGCCGGAGTACGGTGAGGGACCCCAATGAGCCTGAACTTCTTGGGCTTGGGGCCGAAAAACACTGGGCCTCAGGTGTACCTCTCCTTTCCGCCCCGCGGGGAAGAAAGACCGGAAGGCAGGGAGGGAGGCGCGGTCCCGGCTCACAGCACCGCAGACGCTCCCGCATCCCAGGCTGGAGTCTGGAGCCCCAGCCATTCAGCCTACTCCCCGATTTTCGAGCTGTCCCCAGTCCGCAGACTCACCGCCCATCACACTCACCCCAACACCTAAGCGCGTCAGTGATTCCAAGTGGGGTCCTCTTCGGACCCGAAGCAGAGGCAGCTAAAAAGGCCGTGAGGACCCGGCAATTGGAGTGCCCGGTAGATTGCCTGACTAACAGCTTCAAAGAAAATAAAGCATTGGAAAGACTAAATGAGCGGGAAGAAATTGAATGAAAAGAAAGAAGTCTTTTGATGTATAGAATATAATCTTCTAGATCATCCAGAATCTAGAAGAGTGATTTCGTACATTCTGGACTCAGGCGCTCGTTCGCAGCCTAAATCGATCTGGGGTGTCCCTATAGCCGGGCGGGCGGGGTCAGGAGAAGCTGCGTATTAGCCAATGGGTGAGGCCGGAAGGTAGAGCCAATGGCCGTGGATGGCACGTATTGGGAGGAGGAGAGAGGGGCGAGGTCTTGAGAAAAGGAGGCGGTGATATGGTGAGGGGCGGAGCCAGACAGCCGAAGGGAGGGGGCGCGCGCTGGAGCTTAAGTAAGGTGGGAGTGCGAAGATGGCAGCAGCTGAGGAGGAGCCGAAGCCCAAAAAGCTGAAGGTGGAGGAGCCGCGAGCGCTGAGGTGAGCGCTCCCTGACGTAGGGTGGAGGGTGACGGCACCTGCTGCTAACTAGGGCCCACCTGGGGTTGCGCGGCCCCGGCGTTGGGTGGTACCCTCATCACCGGCATACGGCCAACGCAGAGGACCGGCCGCTCGGGGAACTGACCCCCTGGCTGCGACCCTTTGCTTGGCGCCCGCCCAGTTTGGCTGAGTCGCCGCCTGCTCCGGAGAGGCTCCGCCCTCACTTGGCCAATCAGAGCCCCGGCCGGGGGTGCGAGGCGGCTGTGGGCAGGCTGCGGGCGCCACGTGGGAGCCCGTCCCCACTGGGCTGGTGCGACCTGGGAGGACCGGACCCGACCTGAGCCGAGTCACACACGGCCACCTCCTCGTCCCTGGAGGAGGAGGACGAGGAGAATGCCCAGCAACTTCTCTACTCTGGGGCAAAGACAGAATTCTTGGGGATTTTTCGTAAAGATCGCGGAAGGGCACCTTGACCTTCCTTTGCGTACACCTAATCCGAGGCCGGTATCTTTGGAGACCATCTACCAAGGACCAAGAGCCCGCCTTCGAGTTTTTGCGGGGGTGGCATTTGCTAGAATGGTTCGGAAAGGTTGATTTTTCTTTTTGTCTTTGCACTTTTTTGCAGCAGTGGAGGTAGTTCTGCACTAACATTTGCTTCACATGCGATGTGATGTTGCAACTTTTACTTATAAAAAGTTGTTGGTTAAAATATTCCTTCTTAATAAGTATAAAAGTGCAGTATGCGCATTCCTTGAGGATTTTGAAATGTCCCTTGGAAGGTAATGATTTTTCTATCTAAAAATAGACCATGTCAAACTGACTTAAAAGTATTGGGACACTGCTGATTATACAAGACAAATCTCATATCTTCCAACATTATCCTTCTTCACCTCTGAAAGAACGAATCATTCATAAATGAAAAGATCGCTTAGGGTGTGTTCATGCTGTTTTGAATAGATGGTGACCAAATCCCAACCAGTGCCTTTAATATACCCCTCGGAGGGTTAGTGTGCCTGCCTTATAAGAAGAAAATAAACCTTTTTTAAAAACGACTCAGGATGTTCTACTTTTGTTTTAAACTTTCAAACTATAGACTAAAGCAAAGGCTTTTGAATCAGATCTACCTGGGTTCAAGGCATATGCTTTCCCATTGGTCCATTATTAGAGTACTTCCTTAGAAAGCACCTCCTTCACAAAGTTTCCTCTACCAAATTGGAAGACAGCTGCAACTTTCCCCTGCAGTCCTACTAAACATACAGCCCTTAGATTTTCTCTTATACCCATTTGCAAAGTGCTTTCCTATATTACAGATGAGGAAAGGGAAGCCTAAATGAAACAATTAGGGAACCGATGTATGAACCCAGAGTATATGGGTGCAGGTTCATTGTTGTTTTGACTTTACTGTGCCTACTTTTATATAGCCACCTAAGATAAGCTTCACTCTGCCTATGTAGCCTTAAAAGTCATGATAAATAATGATGTTTAATATGTGTTGTTTCAGCATTTACCTATTTTAACTCATTAAATCCCACAACAACCCTACAAGGTAGACACTGTAATTATATCCATTTTACCAAGGAGCAAACAGGTATAGAGAGGTTAAGTAACTTGATCAAGGTCACCTATCTAGTAAGTGATGGGTTTGGGATTTAAATCCAGGTAGTCTGATTCTAAGTCTGTGCTCCTAATTACCACACTCTGCTTAACTTCAAGCAATTTATACAAGAGCCCTAGTGAACTGTTAACTCAGATTTCTGTACTTTCCCTTTTGTGTTTTTTTTTGTTAATATACATAATTTTTTATGTTGTTGCAAGTATATGATTCATAATAATTCTTAAACAGATACAATATATTTTACATGTCATTAGTGTCTGTTTAAAACTTATAGAAGTCCTTAGGCAGCTAAAAGTCATTTCATACAACATACACGTATTGCCACCTGTAGACATGAAGTTAAAAGATTAGACACTTGGGTATTGGGATAAATCTCTTAATTTTGTGTAAAGACTTTGGGATTGGCTGTTCCTACGTTCATTGTATTTGTCTTTAAGGGTCTCAGTGTGATATGTGCTGAGTGGTTAGACTGCATGCATTATCTCTGATGACTTACTTGATAGTTAAGGGGCTAGCTACTGGTTTTGGTTAGACAATGGCTTATAAAGTCTAAGCATAATTTATTGTGTATAATCAGTTACTGGGGAACAAATAAATTTATGATATATATTTATAGATGTCAGGGAAAGTATTTAGGGCTTTGTGAGAATTTCAGTTAGTTCTAGGGTAGCAGTTCTAAACCAGGGAAAATATTGCCCCCACAAGGGGCATTTAGCAATGTCTGAAGACATACTTGGTGGGGAGTGCTAATAGCACCGAGTGGGTGGAATTCAAGGATGCTGCTAAACTTACATCCTACAATTCAGAGGAAGCCCCCTACAACAAAAAATTATCCAGCCAAAACTGATAATAGTATGAGACTGAAAAAAACTCTTCTCCAGGGAGGGCCTCTGACAAGTCTAGCCTCCCTTTCTCAAATACACATTATTTTTCTAGCCTGGATTGCTTTTCAGGGTATAGCAGTTACTGAAGTTGCAAAGAAATAAGCTAGGTCTATCATGTTCTCACACTGGGTTGGGGAACAGAAGGGAACATTAATTGAGTGCCAGACATTATACTTTATATATGCTATCTCATTTAATCTTCCCAGAAACCTGTTAAGTAGGGGTAATGATCCCCATGTTACGGATGAGATATTTAGGGCTGAAAGAAGTCAAGAAGCATTTTTGGGAACTGCTTCCTAGATGAAGATGTTCTGTGATGATTACCTGTATTTAGGACCACTTAATTTTATTTTTCATTCTTTGGAAATAATCATCCAAGTTCATTTAGCAGTCACCTTTAAGAGGATAGAGTTCCTTCCAAGGCTTGTTGAGCACATGCCAAGTCTGTTCTTTCAGTTAGTCTTTCAAGTGCCGGCTATTTTAGGCATGCTGCTAAAAATTAGGTGCCTATCTATAGACAGAGCTAAAAGTCAGGTACCATCCTCCTGGTGGAAAATGAGTGGGATTTGGGAAAATGATACCTGATCATTCTGAAAGATGACAGCTAACCAGGTGTGAAGTAAAGTATCTGACCTTATAGAGAAGTTTGTTCGGTGGTAGACATGGGAGACAGCGGCCTCTGTTGGGGAACTACATTTGTTTGATCTGACTGAAGCAGAAGATATAGGCGTCCCGGCTTTGTACTGGACACATTCACGTGTATGCTCTTTCTATCTCTGTATCTTTCAGCTCTCAGACCCTAATTTTAACTGTTGGCTGAATATCTCCTTCTGAGTGTCTTGGTGACACTTTAAAGTCATATATATCAAACTAAATTCATCTGCTGTCCTAAATCTACACCTTCTTCCATGGTTCCTGCATCTATTAATGGCACCACTGACCTCTTACTCCAAAGTTTTGAACCTAGATCCTTTTCTTCTCCATCCCTGCTGCCACAACTCAAGTTTAGCCTTTATTTTGCTTAGATTTTGTATTGGCTTCCTAACTGGTCTCTCCACCTTCAGTTTCAAGTTCTGCCTACTTGTCTGCAGGTGCAGCTCTACTTACTTATCATAGCAAACACTTGTAAACTCTGAAGTTGATGTTAGGAAGAGTTGAATCCAAAGAGCTCATGTCATAACTCTCTCTGACATTAGGAATTATACATTATTCTGGGTCATGATAATTTTAATTTCTATTAAAGAAACAAACTGCAATTCTCCAGTCAGCAAATGTTGATCTTTTCTCAAATTATTGTTTCCTAACCGTTTCACTTCCATGAACTAACTTTATTCTTTCCTTCTGTCTCCTACCTCACTAAAGACTCTGTGTTTTAAAATTGTGTGGTAAACCTAGAAAGAAAAGTCTGTATCTGAGGTGACCAAGCAGTAGTCTCAGTGACCTCTTCTTTTAAAACACTTTTTTTTTTTCTGTTTCAGAAGATTCTCTGGAAAATTGCTTTATTTTTATAAACTGAGCATACTGTTCCCGGAATGGCCTCTTGTGAGGATTAAATGAGGAAAATATATGCAAACTAGAAAAAGAGAAAGGATGATCGATTGTGTGTCCTTAAAGTGTTGCTCAGTGCCTGGTCCTTAGCTGTTCAGTTAATGTTTGCTGAATGAATTATCAGCACTGCATAGTGTGGGACTGATAATCTTCACTTTTCTAGACCTTGTGTTTTTAACAGTGCAGCCTAAAATTTGTAAATTTGTAAACTGAAGAGATTACTTGGCCTATATTTGCTTTGTAGGGTCTAGGGACTTTAGTGCATCCCTAGTAGAACCATTTCTCAGTCTCTAAGAGATTCAGTTGACTAACATAGCAAGGAGTCTAGCCAAAAATCATTCATTCTTGGAGTGCATCTCTTGCCTTTATTGTCCTCTGCTATTGGATTTATTTCTCACACATGCCATTTTAATGTAATAAAAAGGTGGTATTTCTCATCCCTAAGCCAAAATCTCATAAGCCCAGAGAGACTTTCCACATCTATGTATCAGTTTTCAGAATACTCTAATTGGACCTACCTGGGTTATCTACCCACCACTGAACCAATCACTGTATCAGAGGCAGGAATTTTAGCCAGCCTTAGATATATTTTCATTCCTTATTCTGTGTGTGTGTGTGTGTGTGTGTGTGTGTGTGTGTGTTCTCACGCCAGTGGTGTTTTAATTTATGGAGGAGTGGATGGGTATTGAGGGGGACACTCAAAAGTGGCCTGATTTCTTCTTTGTAAATTCAGAGGGCCTTTGGCTGGACCTTTGGCTCAAAGTCCAGCCAAAGTCTGTCTTCCCTGTAAAACTTTCCTAATCTGCGGCCCTAGAAATGGCTTCTTCTCTGATTGTACTGCATACTTTGCATTATTGCTGTGCACAGTATGTGTATGTTTTATCCCGTCTACTGCTACTTGAAGTAAGGAAGCTAGTTGAAAGCTTAATGCCTTATAACTAATTATGCCATTGCAATATAACAGGCTCTAAATTGTTGTTAAATGAACTAATTCTTAATTCTTTAGAGGTAGTTTAAGGTTATGTTTGTAGTACTCAGTGGTGCAAAATGGATTCATGTATTAGCTGTAAATTCTTATCCATTCAATAAGAGTTGATAGAACCCTTACCTGAAAACACCTCATGGTTCTTGGACCTTTCTTTTTTCTTGTTACATAGAGTGAGCTTGTGTGTGAAAGAAATCTGATACTGGAGGATAGAAGCAAGATAGATGCACTCCTAGATTGCATTTCTGTTCTTTCTGGTGACTGTAGTGAGCTTTGACTATAATAATCATTTCTTGCATTTGTCCATGGGGAAAATTCCCTTAGAATAAGTGTATTTCTCCTGTGTAAGCAGTGACATTTTATTAAGGCCCTGTGGTCAGTGTTTTCTTTCTTTTATTAAAAAAATATAGTAGAATGGCTTATTTGGTGGAGAAAGAAATTTTCTGAAAGAGTGAATTTACAAAGAATAAATCAGTGACCTATCAAAATGATGAATGTTTTCCCTCTGGGTTAGCAAGTCCTTAATTAGTGAGATTATTTTCATTATAATTAGAACTCCAAAAGCACTGAATGGCAATACCGTTCTTTTAAAAAAATTTTTTTTTAAATTGAAATATACTTGATTTACAGTGTTGTGTTTAGTTTCGGGTGTACAGCAAAGTGATGCAGCTCTTTTTCAGATCCTTTTCCCTTATAGGTTATTGGAAGATAATGAATACGGTTTCTTGTGCTATACAATAGATCCTTGTGTATCTGTTTTATATGTAGTGGTGTGTATCTGTTAATCCCAAACTCCCAATTTATCCCTCCCTCCTTTTCCCTTTGGTAATCATAGTTTGTTTTCTATGTCTGTAAGTCTATTTCTGGTTTGTAAATAAGTTCATTTGTATAGTTTTTTTTTTTTAGATTCCACATATAAGTGATACCATGTGATATTTGTCTTTGTCTGATTTACTACATTTAATAGGATAATCTCTAGGTCCATCCATGTTGATGCAAATAGCATTAATTTATTCTTTTTTATGGCTGAGTAGTAATCTATTGTATAAATATACCACAAATGTTTTATCCAATCGTCTGTTGATGGACATTTAGGTTGCTTCCATGTCTTGGCTATTGTAAATAGTGCTGCTATGAACGTTGGGGTGCATGTGTCTTTTCAAATTAGAGTTTTCTCCAGATATATGCCCAGGAGTGGGATTGCTGGATTATATGGTAACTGTATTTTTAGTTTTTTAAGGAAACTGCATACTATTCCCCATAGTGGTTGCACCAATTTACATTTCCACCCACAGTGTAGGAGGGTTCGCTTTTCTCCACATCCTTTAGCAATACTGTTCTTAATTTCATAGCATACTGTGTAACAGTGTACTATGTAACCAACAGATAATACCACAAAATGGTCTTTTTAAGAAATTTGTCTCTGTTGACTCATCCAGGAGGGGTCACTGGAAAACAAAATATAGCAGAAGAATCAAATTCAGATGTCTTTGGTTTCTCAATTTCCTCTAAGCTTAATATAGCAAAATAAACAGTTTTACTCTCTAAGCCCTGAGCTGAAGTCTGAAAAGCCATGTTAAGTTTTTGAGTAAACAAATTAAAGTAGAAGAAAATTATCTTCTTTAAAAATAAACGGTTCAAATGTGTTGTCTTTGAAGTTAACCACATTAGATATTTGAACATTTCCTTGTTTTACAGGCATGACTGAGGATGTCTTAGCTTCCTCCTAAAATAAGAGTTTTTCACAAATTGTTTTTCTTAAGCAGAGCTGAGACATTAGTTATCATTTTCAGTTCTTAGTTTTGGTGAAGGTTAAAGCTGTTAAACTGTAGAAGTGATGCAGATTTACACCCTATGTCTCTGTTGTCACATACCCAAGAGGAACTGATTCTATTACATTTTAGCCAAGGATAGCTCGTTGATCACATTAAAGTATGTTGACATTTATACTTTGTCTTGTTTGTTTCACTTAGCACTTGCATATCCACATGTATAGAACTAGACTGTTTAGATTAGAAATATTATAATAAAACATAGTTATATTATTAAATTCAGTAAGTAGTACTAAAATGTTTATTATTAAAAATAATATTGTAGTAAAAAATAACTTAAAAATGTTTCTTTTTTTTTTTTTTGGAAGGTTGGAGATTTGGGTTCTTGTCTGCATGGTAGGTTTGACTTCTTTGAGTGTATTTATCCCTATGCTTGAATATTGTAAAGGTGCTCTGTAGAGAAATATATAAATTTCTAGACTCACACTCACAGATCCTTAGATTGGGAGGGATATTAAATTATCTTTGCCTCCTATCTCAGACAGGAATCCCTTCTTTAGCACCCCTCCTCTTCTATTTGTATAGCACTCCTCCCCTAGATTCAGCACAAATATGGGAAAAGGAGTACATTTTTCCACTAATGGAAAACACACGTACATACACATCAGAGACCTTCAACCTCAGTTCTGTGTGAAGCTTGAATAAACTACATTCCTAAGAAAACCTGTTAGTATCTTGTAGACATCAAGTCAGATTCATATCTCTTTAAGGAATTTCTTGTCCAAGATATTGCTTCTTTATATTCATAAAACAGGTTAAAGCAGACTCTCCTTGCCTTTCCCTTCTAGAAACTTCTTTGTTATTTCCAAAGACTGTTTGGGAATGCTGGTGGGAGTAGGAGCAGGAGCAGGGGTGGGAGGAGACAAATCCCCAGGTAGGGTGGAGCTGAAGTTTCCTGCAGATGATGGGGTCGAAGTGTGAAAACAACTCAAATCTCAGTATTAGCCAGATATGGCTTTGAAATGGTCATTTACAATTTTATATGATTTTTGAAAACTCTTTGAATATGTTTTAGACTCTTTAGATTGTTAGTGCCTGAGGGAGTACTTAAAATCAGAATCTAATATTTCCCTTGTGCTGTTTGGAGAATTGAAGCCCAGTGAGGTTTAATGGTATCAGTCAGGTAACACAGCTAATTACTTAAAACTGTTGAACGTCTGAGGTGAAATTTGATCCTAAGTGTTATAACTTCTTCTGCTGCCTTCTGGAACAAGAAATGAAGTGTCAGTCTTTTTTTTTTTTTTTTTTTAAGATAACAATAACATGTTTAAAGAATAAGTCAAGCACTTTAGAATGCCACCAGGTAACTGTCTTCAGCCGAGGAAATAGACCCAGAGAAGTTAAGGGCCCCTAAGTACTAAGCTCTCATTTCACACTCAGGACCAATGATTCACATTTCTTGCTGTTTATTTTACACTTTGAAGACACAGATTGAGACAATTGTCAAAGTGAATTCTGTATGTGCTAGATAAGCACACTAAAGAAATTCTGTGGCAGTGTGTTTAGTAACCTTGTTTAGATTTTTTTTTTTTCCAGGTTTTCTTGCTCACATATATAGGTCTCCCCTGTCCTCCCCCCTGCCCAAGGATAAACATTCTCTTGTAGGATATACTTAATTGTATGCTTTGCAAATGGATTAACTCATTGAACTTGAATTTTGAGCAGATTGTGTTTCCCATTAAAAACCTTGGGCTGGGGAAGGTATAGCTCAAGTGGCAGAGCACATGCTTAGCATGTACAAGGTCATGGGTTCAATTCCCAGTACTGCCTTGAAATGTAAATAAACCTAACCCCCCTCCAATAGTTTGACTCCTTAAAAAAAAAAACAAGAACCTTTGGGCAAACCAATTTTGCTTATGTTTAACAGTTAAAATGTTCCAGTTAAGAAAATAATTTCTTTTTTGTTTTTTGGGTTTTTTGGGGGGTGTGGGTAATAGGTTTATTTATTTATTTTTAGAGAAGGTACTGGGACTGAACCCAGGACCTTGTGCATGCTAAACATGTGCTCTACCACTTGAGCTATATCCTCCCCCAAGAGTATAATTTCTGATAAGTTTTTACTTACTTCAGAGATTTTGCGCATTTCTCAATACTGATATTTATAATTTGAATCTTATGGCTTAGTATTATTAATTATTATATAATATGGGATAACCATTACAGTTACAGTTCAGAGAGTTTAATATGCCCAAGATTATACAATAAGTGGCAGAGATAGGATTCAAACCTGAATCTGTCTTATTTTTAGTAATTAACTAAAATAGTCAAGTATTGTATAAACAATAGAACAGAAATCAACAGTGATTTGTGTCATTAAAAAATAAGCAAGTCTTTTGCTTCATATTATTGTATATTAAACAATAACTAGTAATCTTTTAAAAAGCTGTTAATCCTTTAATATTATTAATAATTTCAAATTTTATTAAAATGTTCTATGAGATCTGAGATGACAGTGATGAGAATTCTTTTTTATTAAAAATGACCTACAGCCACAATTAGTCTTGGACCTTATACAAAGGAAATAAAGCAAAATTTTTAAAGAAATGATGAAATGTTCAGTTAGCCTACTTTTAAGAGTATGACTATAACATTTCATTAAATTCAACTGATATTTAAAAACCTGAATTTCGTAATGCTTGATAACCGAAGGAAGAGGAAGTAGGGGAGGGAACAGATCTGTGAAAAGAAGAGGGGAGGTAAAAGGAAGTGATAAAAAGGGAAAGGCTTAATTCCTCTTAGCTATTTCTGATTTCTGTGTTAACTTCCCACCTCAGACATCTCTGCTTTTCAGCTTTTCACTCAGCTCTGAGGTGCATATGCTAGTTTGTGAGAAACTTCTTGTTATGAACTGTTATACCTATGGGCTGTTGGCATGATGCAAGGAAAAGAGCTTTTGTATTAGGAATCAGAACACCTGGGTCCTATTAAGGTTTCTGTCTAGGTTTGTGTGTGTACCTGTGAAGTTAGTAGTGTAGACTAAAGTGCTTTTCACACTGGACCATGCATCAGTTTTGGTGCAGAACAAGTAGTATTTTATGAGGTAAATAAAAAAAATCAGTGCATTGAATATGGTAGCAGCAAGTGCTGCTTTGTGAAACATTGTTTCAGTTATGTATATGTATAGAATATTAGGTTGTAGTGCAAAATATATTTTTCACCATGAGTTTGACTTTTCTATCCCAAAATTTAGTGGCTTAAAAGAATAGCCATTTTATTAGAATTCATGGTTTTGTGGGTGGTGAATTCAGACATTTGGCTTGACTAGTTGATTCTTCTGAGTAGACCTCAGTAAATATTTATTGAGTTAATGAGTGATTGGTTCCTTAAAGTTTGTTTGTGCAGTATCAGATCTATGGTGAAATTGAAATAAGAAAATCTTTTATATAGAAAATATACTTCATAAGATTACCAACAATATTTTGGGCAGGGCTGTTTATTCTGTGATGTCCTTCATACATTTTTATGTTACAATGCCCTTTTATGAAATGATAGTGATATTTAATTGTATAGTTTAAAAATATATTCTTGGTAGCATAAGTGATTGGGAAGCACCATTGTCCTCTACTTTTAGATTGGAAGTTTTCTTTGAGTTTTAGAGATTTGTGGTTCACTGAAAATAAAGAAGCACTGTGTAGGTGTTCTTGGGAGGGAGTTTTGCTAAGGATTCTTACTAAATAAAGCTCTATCAATCAAATGTTATATTCTTCAAATTCTCCTGGGAAATAAATTGTCAGGTTCCATTTGAAGATTATATTCTACTTGAATATGTAATGTTAAAGTGAAATGTGACATAAGAATCTACAGATAATAATTAAAGGAAGGAAAAATAGCGAACTTCTTATTGTGTCTTTTGGGGTAATACATTTAGCGATGTTTCTTTGAATAACCTTGTCAATGAAAGCTAAGTAAAATTGCATCATTGTAGTTGCATTAAAACTGATCAACTATAGAAAAGCAACCCAGTTTGTGTTGAGACACAAGTGGACAGTTTTCTTCCACTGTCCAATAAGAACTGAAAAGGACCTGAGATGCCACCTATAACAAACTGCCTTGTGTTTCAGATAAGGAAACTTTTGGTCAAAGGGCATAAATTTTTTCGGTAGGCCTAGGATTAGAATTCCCATCTCCTTATTCCCAGGCTCCTGAACTGTACTATGTGGCAATACTTATTTGAGGGAGACAAATTATAAGAAATGTCTCTTTCTGGAGTATGGTATAGATTGCTTTAAAATATTACTTTATCAGTATTTTCATTCATATAAAATGAGGAGATGTATTTTTTTATTTTTTATATTATTTTTATTTTTATTTATTTATTTTTATATCTCTAGCACATAACCAGCCCAAACACCTGTACCTGGTAATTGTCACTGGGTTGTGTGATTATAGGTGATTTTTATTTTTCTCTTTGTGTTTCTATTTATTTTTCATGAGGACTAAGGGGGAAATAATGTTTAATTAATCAGCAAAAAAAGGATAATTTTTTAAGGTATCTAAAACAGAAGGGGAATGGATGATGAAAAGTGTTTAGTCAAGTGTGGTAGCAAGTGGCAGTTAAGAATGAAAATGGTACTTGTAAATGGCTATGCAAGAGAAAGGATACATGGCAATTAACAAATATTAGCCTATGATTTAATTTGATTTATTAAAAGCCTCAAATATTCTGGAATGTCCCTGTGACTGGACTAATTTAAAGAATTCTAAAACATAAACTACTTGGTCCAGAATACTTTTAGAAATTATTTTCAAAATGTTTATAGTTGATCCTAGGAAAAACACTGATTTATATTAGATGATTTGTATATGTATTTTAAAAAAGGCCCCGATGAAATCTGTAGGACATTAATCTAAGTCTGATTATTGGAAGGAAACTATTTGTTACTCTGTGCACTCTCAGGTGCTTTAATTTCACGGCCCTCTATGATAAAAAGCTCATTCTTGATCTGGGAAAAAAAAGCAGAGGAGATGTATTTTTAAGTAACATGCAAGGAAGACATTGCACATTCAGTGTTGACAGCTGGCCTCTAAAGCCTATGCAAAGCTTTAACAGTGATATTTATGCTTTTAATTTTTGTCAAGTGAAGATTTAAAATTAACCAGGGAAAATTAAAGACATTTTTGTCATCCCTGTCTTAAAGAATCTTTACACATGAAAAGGAGACATTTATAAAATAAACCCAATTCCTTTAAAAATAATTGTAGTTTTGATGGTTGTGATGTAAAAAAATACAGGTTTTAAAAAGAGCAGGAAATCAGTTCTGTATTTTTAAAGCATTTTAGAAAGACAATTTAAATTTAATCACAGTTATAAAAATTTTATGCTAATTAAACCCATATATAGTAGAAAATTTATAAGCTAAATCAATATAAATAAGAGATTCAAAGTGACACGTAATTCTACTTTCCAGAGAAACCAGTAATAATATTTTGGTGTGTTTCTTTCCAGTCTTTTTTCTGTGTGTGTATGGCATGTATTTGTCTTTAACATAGTCAAGATTATACTCTACATTCCTTTTATTTGTTCTGCTTTTTTTCACTTAACATTATATCATGAATGTTTTCCTGTGTCCTTAAAAGTCTGTGAAAATATTTTATAGTAGCTCCATACATTTTCCTGTAACTTATGTAAATATTAATCTATTTTTACTTATTTATGGATATAATAAATTTTTTCTGTTATTAATGCTGAAATGGATAAGGTATATAAGTTTTTGTTCACATTAGTTCTATTTAATTTATGATAGTTGCCTAAAAAATGGAATTGGTGACATACATTGCCAAAAAGCTTTCTAGAAATTTACCAATTTCTAGAAATACACTAATATATGAAAATGTTTGATTTATTGCACCCTTAACAACAAACTAATTGTGTTTGAAGAGAACTTTGCTACTATTTTGGGGCTTGAAGCATTTGTTGCAAAGGTGAGTGGGTGGGTCCACATATTTGTAATGCTATCCAGAGGCACTTTAACTATTTGGGGTTAGCTGTCTATTTGCTTTTATAGTAGCAGACTAACCACATGATTAGATAAAATAGGATACTTATCTGTCTTTCCAAGAGAAAACTATTTTGACCCACTGATCTTGATTCAACTATTGGAATTGGAAGAAGTTTAATGAAGGTTAAAAATTTCAGTTGATTGCTTTTTCCTAAAATGAAAAGAATAGGATTGAAATAAATTGCTTAAAAAATTGATTGAAAGAGTTTTGGTAGTTAATAGCTAATCGCATGCAGGCGTGTGTGCTTGCGTGGTGTGTGTGTGTCTGTGTTTTGAGAAAGACTGGGTGGAAGAGAGGGTGGGGAAAGATTAGAAAAAGAACATGAAAGGCTGAGGAAAAGAATGTACTGTGAATGAAATAAAAAGAACGTCTGCTTTACCTGGAAAAATATGTCTTTACTTTTATAGCTGCCTGATTTACTCTGAAAGAAAAATTGCACATGAGCCCTGTTTGCTGAAGTAACATTTTTGCAGCTGTATCTGTTGAACTGTTACCTAAATACATTTGAAATAATACACTTTCTGAAAGTTGTTTTGACTGCCTGAGTTAAAAAACCAAAGCTTTAATTTTTAGATGCAAAGTGTCAGTCATCAAAAATAAATTGTTTTTCTAAGTCTTTGAATGTGGTATGGTTTTAATCTGATGGAATATTTGAATATTGCCAACCTTTACCTTCCCTTAGTGACAAAGAATTTACTGTATTTGTTAAAAAAAATAAACTTTCACGTCTAGCTGTTTTGGTACCAGAATTAGCTTTTTTTGTAAAAAAACTTTATTTTTGAAAATCAAAAGTAGAAGTTAACAAAGTATGTTAAGCAAGAGTAAAGTGCATCTATTTTTTCCCAGGGTTTATGTTCATGTTAGCTTTCATATCATGCTTCCCAGGGATATAATTTTAAGTAGTGTGATAATAATAATGATAATACAAAGTAATAATCATGTCATGTGCTGAGGGCCCTATTAGGTACTTTACTAGAATTAATTAAGTTTTAATTTTACAATGCTCTGAAAAGCATGTAGTGGGTAAACTGAGGGACAGATAGGTTAAGAAACAGCCCAAGGCTGTGCAGCTAGTAGGAAGTCAAGCAAGGGTTGTTGAACATGATTTCTGCTTGCTTCCTTTACAGTCTTGCTACTTAGCATGGCCCACAGACGAGAAGCAATTGGCAAGATCTGGGAATATAAAGAAATGCAAAAACTTGACCACAGAGACCTGCCGAGTCAAACACTTATTTTCACAAGATCCCCTCAAGTGATGTGTATATATATACATTAAAGTTTGAAAAGCACCATTCTACATCCCATATTAAAAGTTATATTGAAGTTTTGAAGTCCATTCTAAGGATTATTCCTGTTTTGACTTCAGTTCATGTGGGTTATCTATTAACATTTTCCACAAGAGGAGGAGGAGGTTGAATTAGTCAGTGTCTCCACCACTTCAAATTGCTATCCTGCTGCTGCTTTGATTCAGATCCTATTTAATTCAGAGGAACAATTGACTAATTCTCCTTGTGGACATTTGGTCTAAGTCTCAATCAGCCAAGTATAGCTCTGCCTTTACTCATGGACTGAAAACATCAGATTTATAGTTCATGGCTTCGTTCTGGATAGCTATTTTGCAAACTAAAGAGAATAATACTAAAACTATTTTCGAAGGAAACTTGGAATCTTTGGAATATTTGATGTTTGAGATAATTACTAAGGAATCACAGATCTGTGTAAACTGGTCTCCTTACTAATTTCATTTTGGGAACATAATTATTCTGTCACAAGGGCGATGATAGGTAAGAAAAGAAGCAAGGCTAACTTTGGAGAACACTGTCAGGTAGGAATATAATGCAAGACATATAATTTAAAATTTTCCAGTAGTCACATTAAAAAAGTAAAAAGAAACAGTTTAAATTAATTTTAATGTATTTTATTTAACCCATGTAGGAAAATACTATTTCAACATGTAATCAATATAAAAATTGTTAGAGATATTTATATTTTTTGTACTAAGTCTTGAAAAATTCAGTATGTATTTTATATTTACAGTGTCTCAATTTGGATGCTAAATTTTCCACATTTAAAAGGTGAAATATAGTCCAATGAAAATAAAACTGAGTTTCATGCAAAAATACTTTACCTTGCTTTTGGTTTTAAAATTTAAACTAATTAAAATTAAATAAAAATTCAGTTCCTTCAGTCACAGTAGGCACATTTCAGTATCACATCACATGTTGGATTGTGTTTCTAATGCAACTGATTCCAGACTTACGGAATTGATCACCGTCCAAATGGTCAGTAAATGAATGCCACTGTTGGTTGTGGTCTGTTATTATAAATATTTGTACAGAGACTAAACAGGGAATAAACAAAGCTGTTTAGGTCATAAGGCGTTTACTGACTCCTCTCCTCCTTTCTATACTTCCCAGTTGGAATTAATTTACCTGTCTTTTACTAGTAGTTCAGAATCAGTTCCTTAAATCCTTTAGCCCCACTAAATTGTAAGGATAGCGCCAAGAGTTACGGTTCTTCTTATTTTTCCGCTGTAGCATTAGATGCATGCCTCAGAGCGCTGCGTACTTTTCAGAGAAGTGAGGTAATCTTACAATTAAGTATGGCAAGCAGGATAGTCTTGAATAGGCTAGTTTGGCCCAGCGGTTTTAAAACTTTACATGTGTACTCGGATCACCCGGCAACTAGTTAAGAATACCAATGTCCGGGCCTCACCTTTCCAGGTTCTGATTCAAAAATTTACAGTGAGACTCCAGACACTTCCATTTTAAATAAGCTGTTCTAAGTGTTCCTTAAGTCTAAGAACATTTGAGGACCTTCAGACTCAGCAGTTGACCCTTAAAGGCTGCGAGTTCCAATTTAACGTATCGTGCTGATGTTGCCACGCGACCGGTTTTCCTTGGGCTGAGGTTTCCCTGGGCGGTTGCGGCTTTTCTGCAGATGAGTTTTCAGGCTGTTAAATCCCATCCCCAAAGACTGCCCTGACGACGTCCCAGTCCCAAGCCCGGTTAAAGCGACCTGAGCTGGCCGAGGTAGACCGTGACCATGTGACTGACAAACCTGGTGCCTTTCGGGGCGGCCATTTTTGAGGCGGGCACCCAACCTCATGCCCCGTAAGCCAGGAGTGGGGGGAATGCTGTTACCAGGACTCAAGATGGCCACCGCGCCCGCTAGCCAGCCCGCTAGCCCGCGCGCCAGCGAGCCGGCACGAGACACACGGGCCGCTTGCAGCTGCCCGCGGCCCCCAGGGCTGGTCTCCGGCCACCGATCGGGGGCGGAGCGCCCGCCCCTTCCGGGCGCGGCCAATCAGCGCGCGCGGTCGGCTCGGCGGGGGCCGCCCGCGCGCGGGGTGTGTGAGGACGCGCTCCCGGTCGCTGAGTGCCTGAGCCCAAGAGCGGCGGCTGTGGTACCTGCTGCTGCCGCCCGTGCGGACGCAGAGCATCGGACGCGAGCGCTGTTGCGTGGGGCAGGAAGGTGAAGCCATGACGTCCATCAGGTAATGAGACAGGGCGGCAGCCTAAAGTGCGCGCTTGCTGGGCGTTAGCCTCCCGGCCGCCTGAGCAATATCGCCCCTTCTCTGGGTGGTCTGGAGCCTGCCAGTGCCACCGGTCCCCCTCATGTTGGAGGCGCTCTCTGCACTTTCCACTTGGTCATTTCTGCCTTCCTCAGAAGTTTTGGGGGCTGTGGCACATGGCGGAGCCCTGTAAGTAGCTGCACCGCTGAGGTGACGCTCCTCCAGATTCCAGGATTTAAGGCTTCTGGGCTATGTAGTGGATTTCTCATGAAAAAATGTAGCTCTCTTTCCCCCGCCTGGGGTGGCCGGGGCCTGGGGAAGTGTGACGTGCACCGGGTGTGTCCATTCCCGCATGTCATGTCTCTGACAACTTCGTTGATGGCCCAGAGCAGACCTGCAAAGTTGTCCCTTTTCTGATGCAGGTAGACTGCCCAAAAGTTGTGAAATTGTGTGTCCCCAAAATATTTGTTTATGATTGGAATTAGTAATCCGGTTCCCAAGGTGCCATTTGTTCACCTATTTTTATCAGAGTCACAGGCGAAATGAGTTTTGTGAGATAGTAGGTATATAATGAAAGCAGTAAATGGGAGACTTCCCCTCAATTGCTCTTCCAGAGTTTGGAAGGTTCTTTTTTGTTGATGGCGACAGAATAATGGACCCGTCCAATGTCTGGGTGTAACATTGACTGAATGTTTACCTTTTGCTAATGTAACTATTTATAAAAAGGGATAAATTGGCTTATTTACCCAGTGTTCTGAACTGCCTCTTGTAAATGGACCTTGGCCTTCATTGTCCCAGAGAAAGGGAGGCCCCAGCACAAATGTGACGTGAATAAAATAAGTTAATTTTTGGTCTGTGAGCTTTCAGCAGCGAAAGTTCTGGTGATTTAATGGTTTCTCAGTGGTAATGTTGACTACACAATATTTAAGAAATGACTTGAGAACCTAACCCTCAGGTAAGTAAATTAAGGTAAGGTGTAACTGCTAAACTTGAATGTGGTTTCTCTTAAATTGCATGTTTCTGTTCTAACACAGACAGAGGATACTTACCTCATTATGCAGGAGAAATTCAGGTACTGAAATGTGGAGACTCACATGGAAAGATTTCACAGTAAATTATATTGGGACATATAAGTCTAGCCTTTAATACTGATAGTATTTTAGGATGGATTAGGATTATGCTGTTAAACTGAGTTAATCCTCCCTCTCTCCACTCCCACTCTCAATTCCCATCATTGTTGCTAATTAGGAGTGTGGGTCAAATATTTAAGGGTCACTTTTTAGGTGGACTCAATTTTATTCCATCATCGTATTGCTGGGTACTCTTCTGTGGAGAAGCACCCAAATCTAAAGCTTCTGCTCCTTGGCCAGTGACAACAAAATGTGTCTTTTGATGTAGAACTGAATGGTTGTTGTGTTCAAAAGATTGATTTAAAGATTGACATCAACCTTATTTGATTTATGGAAGGATAGATAACTCATAGTTATATTTATGCTTGTTTCTTAAGGTGTTATTCTGAATTTTGAATAGTCTTCAACTACAGTGACATGACTCAAAAAGATTTTTAGATGTTATCTAAACACAGCTACCGCATTTATACTTGACAAACTGAGACCAAGAAAAGTTGAGTGCCTTTTGCAGATCAGTCAGTGGCAGAGTTAGGAACTGAATCCAGTATCCATGATCTAGTGGTCTGCATGATACCTTCTTAGAAACGATATACTACTTAAATTCCCGAAAAAGCAGCTTCTATGAACAAATTGTAAAATATTGTGAGACAACTCTAGTAACTCTTTTGCTATCTTCTAGTCCTGTAAGGAACTTGGTAACTTAGTTTTAGGAGTAGGGAGGGAGACTGCTGAAGTTGAGGCAACTCTGTGTATATGGTGACGATTTTAAATGAGTTGGTAATCTTACAGATACCAGCCCTTCCCAGTGAGGACTGCATCTAATGCAAATTTGTTACACCTTTAGTTTTCACAGTTATGATGTTAGGCATGTTTCCATTTTGTGCTCAGTTTAACAGTAGCCCAAAAGGTAGGTAATACTGACTTGCTTTTACTGATGAGGAGAATGATCAAGGTCACCAAGCTGTCAAAATCTGACTTTGTGTCTAATGTGGTTTTTTACACCACGCTTAAAATAATTGTTGCTAAGTATAGTAAATGTGACTCTTTGCATTGATTATGACAGAATATAGGATTGGAAACCAGTGAGGGCCAGTGGTCAACATACCTGGGTTCTAACTGAGGGTCTTTTTCTCAGATACTGATCTTCCTTTTCTCTTTCCTTCTTTGGGCATTTATTTAATGAAATATTCAGTGATAATGATACTAATACGTACCCACAGTGTTGCTGGGTAGATAAGAACGTGTTTTTGTATTTCAAGGCATTTTATAAATAGAATATTCTCTGCTTGTTGAAAGCAATTTGAGCCCCTTAGAGAATAGTGTCATTTGAAAGGAAATGTTTAAATTTTACATTTTTAAATGGGAAGAGAACTTACCTAATTCCCTCATTTTACAGTTGAAGAAACTGAAGCCACGGCATTATGATTTGTTCAGATTCACACAAGTAGTTGCATATCTTGAACCAGAACCCAGATCTCTAGACACCTGGTTCAGTGCCCTTTCCAGTGTAGCATTCAACTATTAGGAATTCCTAAATAGTGATGTATTTCTTTTTCTTTGGGGGGGGGAGGTAATTAGATTTGTTTGTTTATTTTTAGAGGAGGTACTAAGGGATTGAACCCAGGACCTCATGCATAGTGAGCATGTGCTCTGCCACTTGAGCTATACCTTCCCCCCACGAAATAGCGATTTAAATCAAAAGAATTAAAAAAAAAAAACAAAAAACCTTAAGATCTTTGAATAAGTTTGACTGGAGAATTTGACTCTCTTCTGACTTTTATTAATTGTATTCTACTCTGCTACACCATTACTAATGGAGAGTCTAAGTTTACAGTTTCTAAAGCTAATTATCCTTGAAGAACAACTTATCTTTTGTTATATATATCAGATTCCAGTTGTTCTTCATTTGAGAAATGGTAGAACATATTTGATAAGTTAATGGTTTTGTCATTTTTAATTGGCCCAATAGAAAAGTTGATGTTTGAGTTAAAATTCAGGAAATAGAGGAAAGGACTAGAAGAGAATCTTAGAGAGCATTTTACTCTTTTTGTTTCTTTATACTGGACCTTGAGGCCCAGGCTGAAGTGATATGTCCTAGTTAGGCAGTGGTAGAGCCTAAGATAGAATTTAGGTCTCCTGACTCCTACTTTGTGCACTTTTCACTGTTCAGCACTGTTTCAAAATACTCCTATGAATATTGCCTTGTTTTCCTAACATGAATGTCTGGTCTGGTTTTGGA
This sequence comes from Camelus dromedarius, assembly GCF_036321535.1. Classification (NCBI taxonomy): domain Eukaryota; kingdom Metazoa; phylum Chordata; class Mammalia; order Artiodactyla; family Camelidae; genus Camelus; species Camelus dromedarius. The sequence goes on along the minus strand of NC_087443.1, from coordinate 30,581,145 downwards.
CATTGCTTACAGCTTGAGTTTGTGCCAGGGAAGACTGGGAAAATGAGGTAGGGAGACAGGGAGAGAGTTTGCTGTAGAGCTGAGGAACTCTATTCTTTGGCCTGCCCAGACAGGTCAGATTTGGTTTAAGACTATTCTGGGACTCGACATGTCTGTGCTCTACATGATAATTCTGTAACCATTTCTGTGGGTCAGGCCTACGCTGGAAAATTTATGTGGGCTGTGGGTGGGGTCGTGGGGTATTTTTCTCCGAACACTCAAGTTTTTTTGAGGTATGTCCAGTAGGATCTGCCAAACCATTCAGATGGAGAATATTCATATGGAGGCTAAATTCTGGCTAAAATTGAAACTGCCTTTGTTGAGTTGATTTCTTTAGAGCCTTTAAACAATTCTCAAAGTCATTTCAGGACCTGTGTCTTTTATAAGAATTGCAAATTTCAGATTACTGCACAAACTTAAATGCTCTGAAACTTCTAAGTGAGGCAAGTGAGCTTTTAAAATAAAATGAAATCGTTTCATTTGTGAAATACTTTGAAGAACTAAAATAGGAATCCTTTTTTCTTAGAGAACTGCAATGTTGTCAGCTGTTAATACTCATATTTATAAATAGGTCATCTTTGTTTGAAAAGGCATACAAGGTTTTCTAACTCCCAATCTTTCCAGCCACAGTATTGCTACATTAAGCAGAACTGTCAAAGATGAATTGGAACCAAAATGATTGTCTAGACTGTTTAAATGTTAACCCTTTCCTATAACATTGGTTAACAATCATGTCTGTTTACGTCTTCATACCTACTTGGTTTTAAGTTGTTACTTTAAAAAATACTGTAATAAAAGGTAAGTATGAATTCTTATTTTCACATATATCAATTTATACAGGACAGTCCTGGATCATGACTATTATCCTGACATAATTGTTAATAGCTCTTCCTGTACTCTCAGAAGTGTCCCATTTGGATAATGAATTACCTGGTCATGTACATACACACTATAATAATTTTGTTGTAGTAGATTTTGGTTGTTGAGGTCTTATTTGAAATAGGACTATAAGATAATGGAATATTAGATTATTTTGACTAGATATGGATATTTTTCTTTGGTTAGACATTTTTATTGCAGTAAGAGAGTTCTTATTGATTTGTTGTTTGACCTTTGGCAGATTGTAAAACCTTGCTGAACCTCTTGTTTCTGTTAGAGATAATAGAAATATCTACACTATGGGGTTATTGTGAGGATTTAAAGGCAATAACATACATAAAAATGCTTTGTAAGTTGAAAATTGCTATGTAAGTGTTAGTCATTAAAGTGTCACACGTATACTCCTGAAAATTAAATTTTAGATGAATAATTTTATCTAGTTTAGGGGAACTTGCTATTTATCAGCACAATCTTTTCGAAGTGTTTCTACTGTAATGGGGAGCAGGAAACTAATAGTTGGAGATGTATGTGGGGTTGAGGTTTTTTGGGAGGGAGGGGCAGAAATTTCAACATTTTTGTGCTGAAAAGAATAATTCAATAGAAACTAAAAAAAAAAATAGATGATGCTTTTCAGAGAGAAGAGATTATTGCCTTGAGTATGCAAGAAGGCGTGCTAGTATGCACAGGCATAAATGGAAGGACTGGTTTTACATAGCCTAAGGGGTACACATATTTTCCTAGCTTGTTAACTTTTTAAAAAATGCCAGTGCTGTAATTCACATATAGTAAAATCACAGATCCTAAATTCACTGAAGTTTGGGGGAAAAAAATGCACTTATTTGTGTAAAACACCACTCAGGTCAGTGTACAAAACATGTTCATCTCCCGGAATACTCTCCACTGCGTCTTTTCAATCAATCCCATTACCTGCCCCATCTAGGCAATTATTTTCTGGCTTCTATTAGTAGAGATTAGTTTTGCTTTTTCTAGAACTTAATGTAAATGGAATCGTACAGTAAATACTATTTGTGTATGATTACTTTGATTGCTTTTGTTCAATAATAATTTTGAGATTCAACCATTTTGATGTGTGTGTCAGTAGTTTGTCCCTTTTCACTGCTGAGTAATATTCCATTATATGGATATAGCAACAGTTCTCCTGTTGATGGACTTTGGCTTCTTTCCAGTTTTTGATTACTATAAATAAAACGGCTATGAACATTTGTGTATAAGCTTTTGTGTGAACTTGGATAAATACCTAGGTATGGAATGGCTGTGCTCCTAGTGTAGATGTCTTTATAACTTCAGAAACTAACAAACTGTTTTCCAAAGTGGAAAACTGAATGCATTTCACATTCAGTGTTATATGAGTTCCATTTATTCCATATTCTTGACAGTATTTGGCATTTTTGATTTTAGCCATTCTGCTGGATGTGTAGTTATGTTTCATTGTGGTTTTAGTTTATAGTTCCTTGATGGCTAATGATGTGGTTGTAAAACATTTGCTTATCTCTTCTTTTGAACTGTCAGTTCAAGTCTTTTGCTCATATTTGTATTGGGTTGACCTTTTGTTGCTGATTTGTAATTCTTTTTGTATTCTGGATACAAGTTGTTTGTTACATTTTAAACACAAACATACATACCTCCAGATGTAGCAAATATGTTCTCCCTAAGCCATGCTTTCCCATTTTCTTAACAGTGTCTTTTGGGAGCAGAAGTATTAAATTTTGAAGTTGAATTCATTGATTTGATTTATTTAACGTTTACTAACTTTTGGGTTCTTAGAAATCATTTCTTCCCCTATCCCAAGGTTGTGAAACAATTCTCTTGTATTTTCTTCTAGAAGCTTTATAGTTTTAGGCTTCACAGTTAGGTCTATGATCCATCTTTAAATTTTTTCTGTGGTATACGGGTTTCCTCAAAAGGATTCTCAGTCAGTAGATTAGATGAGTGTACATCTTTTCTTGGACTCACTATTCTGATCCATTGATCTATTTGTATACTGTTAATGCCAATACCACACTGTCTTAATTATTATAGCTTTGTAAGATTGGTATTGTTTGTTTACATTTTTGATACGATTCAGCAATGAAGCCATCTGAGTCTGGAATGTTGTTTGGATGAAGGGATGAAAGGTTTTAAACTACAAATTTGGTTTCTTTAATAGAGAAATGATTATTCAGATTTACCATTTTCTCCTGTGTCAGTTTTGGTAAGTTGCATTTTTAAAGAAATTTATTGTAAATTGTTAAAAATTTACTCACAGTATGCTGTTATTGCCTGTAGGAACTATTTTATGTTCCCCTTTTCATTCCTGATATTGGTATCCTTCCTTTGGGGTCAATCTTGTTAGGGGTTTATCCAGTTGTATTAGTCTTTTCAAAACCCAGACTTTGGTTTTGTTGAACTTTTATATATACGTGCATTTTATATATAAAATGTTCCCCTCTCAGTACTTCTATAACTGCATCATACAAATTTTGAAATGCATCTTCAGTTCAAATTTTCTAATTTCTATTGTGATTTACCTCATTCACAGTTCATTTAAAAATTTATTTCTTAATTTCTAAATATTTAGATATTTTAAAGTTATTTTTAAAAAATAGATTTTCAACTTAACTCCATGATGTTTGGAGAATATATTTTTTATACATTGTAAACACATATCTATAGTGGAGAGAGAGAGAGAATACATTGTTTATGATTTCAGTCCTTTGAAATCTACTGAGATTAGTTTTATGGCTTCACCTGTGGTTTTGGTGAATGTTACATGTGTTTTTTTTTTTTAACATTTTTTTATTGAGTTATAGTCATTTTACAATGCTGTGTCAAATTCCAGTGTAGAGCACAATTTTTCTGTTATACATGAACGTGTATATATTGTCACTTTTTTTTCTCTGTGAGCTACCACAAGATCTTGTATATATTTCCCTGTGCTATACAGTATAATCTTGTTTATCTGTTCTACATTTTGAACTCCCAGTCTGTCCCTTCCCACCCCCTACCCCCTTGGCAACCTCAAGTTTGTATTCTATCTCTATCAGTCTGTTTCTGTTTTGTATTTATGTTCTTTTTTTTTAGATTCCACATATGAGTGATCTCAGATGGTATTTTTCTTTCTCTTTCTGGCTTACTTCACTTAGAATGACATTCTCCAGGAACATCTATGTTGCTGCAAATGGTGTTATGTTGTCAGTTTTTATGGCTGAATAGTATTCCATTTATAAATACACCACATCTTCTTTATCCAGTCTGTTACATGTGTTTTTAAAGTCTTTAATTTCACTCAGGAATATTTTGAGGTTTTCAGTGTAGAAATTTTAGATATCGTTAATTAAATGAATATTGCAGTTGTTAACTGTAGTGTTCTATAAATACCAATTGGGTCAAAGAATTTAATTGTTTTATTTACTTAACTATTAACTAATTACTGCATTCAAATATAATTCACATACCATAAAATCTGCCATTTAGTATATTCACAAGGTTGTGCATACATCACCACTAATTTCAGAACATTTTTTATCACCCGTAGGTGAAACCTCATACCTGTTAATAGTCCCTCTCCATTTCCCCTGCCATCTCCTGACAACACTAATCTCTTTTGTCTATGTGAATTTGCCATATTCTGGACATTTCATAAGTGGAATCATATATTTGGGCTTTTGTGCCTGGCTTCTTCCACTGAATACGATGTTTTCAAAGTTCATTTATGTTTGTTACATGTATCAGTATTTCATTCCTTCTTAGGGCCGAGTAATATTGCATTATATGTATGTACTGTGTTTTGTTAATCCATTCATCAGTTGACATATTTTTATTTCCACTATTTGGCTATTATGAATAATGCTGCCATAAACATTCATGTATAAATTTTTGTGTTGTCACGTATTTTCATTTCTCCTGATTATATCCTTAGGAATGAAATTGCTAGGTCATATGGTAATTTTATGTTTATTTTTTTGAGGAACTGCCAAACTTTTTTTCCAAGCCGGCTGCATCATTTTGTTTCCACCAGCAATGTATGAGGATTCTAATTTTTCTGTGTTCTTGCCAATACTTGTTATAGCCTCCCCGTCTTTGCTGAGAGGCTGTATGTGCTTACTGAGGCATACCTTCAGCTTTCAGCCAGGCTTATAACACTGCCACAGTGTTTGTTTCCTGCTTGTGTAGAGCCTCAAGCTCAGAGGTGATTGCTTAGTACCTTTTCAGGTCTTTCTTGAGCATGCCCACGGGCCAGGGCACATGTTCCTGGCCTTCTAGACTCTCAGGAATATTCAGAACTTTTCAAAACCCCTTATGGACATCTCATGCCCCTGCTTTTCCTTTTAGGTTTTTTGGTTAGCTTGTTGTTTGCCCCAACTGCTTCAGATGGCTCGGGTGTTAAACAATTGCAGCTGATTGTTTTTGACAAATGCCCCTGGGGAAAAGGCTGTTAGCACTGGGCAAGCTCTGAGTCAGGTCAAAGAATGAGTAATCTTGCGAGTAGGGGTTTTTAAGGGAACTGCCAGTAAGCTCAAATAATAGGAGTTCTCTGAAAATGGGGCTTTGGAAAAGCTCCAATTCTGTTCCGACTCCTCCAGTGGCTGCTAGGCTCCTCATTTCCGCTATGTTTTTGAGCTGTTGCTTTTAAGGCTGCTGGGGAGGGGAAAAGAGAGTGGGGCAAGTTATAATGCCACAAACCTTGCTATTTTTACTGAAATTCAGTCTTTTTTCCCCCCTTGAATTAAATGCTCCTTGAATGTTACAAGCCTTTCATTAATTTGTAGAGTTCTGAAAGTGTTGATTTTGACATATTTTGCTAGTGTTCTTGTTGCTTTTATGGAAGAGATGATTTTTGGAGGCCCTTATTCTGCCATTCCTCATGATATCACCCTAATTGTTTTTTAAACATTTTTTTCAATATCCCTACTTTCTCTTTCTTTTGAAATACTTTACAAGTTTTTTTTCTGGAAGACTCACAAGAAGTTGTAAAAAGAGTACAGAGAGTCCTGTGCAGCCTTTACGCAACTTCCCCCAATGATAAATCTTATGTAACCATAGTATATTACTAAAACCAAGAAATTGATGTTAGTATAGTACTATTAAGTTGACCTCAGATGTTATTAGAATTTCACCAGTCTTTGCATACACTATTTTTTATTGGTGTGGTGGTAGTGTATAGATACATGAAATTTTATTATGTCCAGATTCCTGATTAACACAGTTAGGGTACTAAACTGTTGTGTCACCACAAAGAAACTCCTTTGTGTTATCCCTACATGGTCACACCCTCCCCCCAACCTTAACCCCTGGCTACTACTGATCTGTTCTTCCTCAATATAATTTTGTCACTTTGAGAGTGATAAGTAAATGGAACCATACATAGGTTCTATACACATACACATAGGTAAGATTTTATTTTCACTCAGTACAGTGCCTTTGAGATCCATCCAAGTTGTATCATAGTTCATTCCTTTTTATTGCTGAGTATTAGTCCTTTGTGTGGGTGTACCACAGTTTGTTCACCTAGTCATCTGTTGAAGGACATTTGGGTTGTTTCCCTTTTTTTTTTTTTTTTTTTTACTATTACCAGTAAAGCTGTTATGAAGAGTATCAAAATTTGTATGGTGCAGTTAATGAAATACTGAGAAGGGAACACTTTATATAAAAAATGCATAAAAAAGTTCAACTAAACCAAAATCAGGGTTTTTGAAAAAATTAATACAACTGATAAACCCCGAACAAGATTGACCCCAAAAAGTTAAAGAAAGGAGGGATACCAATAATCAGGAATAAAAAGGGGGACATAAAACAGTTCCAACAGGCAATAACACCATACTATGAGCAAATTTTTAACAATTCAACTTACAATAAATTTTTTTAAAAATGCAACTTCCCAAAACTGACAGGAAAAAATGGTAAATCTGAATAATTATTTATCAATTAAAGACATTGAATTTGTAATTTAAAACCTTTCACCCCCTTCACCCGAACAACATTCCAGGCCCAGATGGATGAAGTTATAAGTTTTCATTTCTCTGAGATAAATATCCAGTAGTACAATTCCTAACATATTTATTTATTTGGGGGGGGGGTTGTGTAATTAAGTTTATTTATTTTAATGGAGGTACCAGGGATTGAACTCAGGACCTTGTGCATGCTAAGCACTCTCTCTACCACTGAGCTGTACCTCCCCAACTTATTTTTGCGTTGTCTGTTTTACTAATTACTAAAAGAGGGGTGTTACAATTACCTAAGATTGTGCATTTGTCTGTTTCTTTTGTTTCTCTCAAGTTTTTTTTCCACTGAGTATTATGAAGCATTTATTTTTTTGTGAGTTGACCTATTTATTTTTATGAAATCCTTATATATCTGGTGATACTCCTTATTTTAAAGCCTACCTTGTCTGATATTAATATGGCCACTGCAGATTTTTTCTGATTACTGTGTGCATGGTATTATTTTTATCCAGCTTTTTATTTTCAAACTGTCTATATCTTTGTATTTAGCATGTATCTCTAGTAAATGACATTTGTTTTTTCTTTTAATCCAGTGTGACAGTCTTTATTTTTTAATTGGAGTGTTTAATCCATATACATTTAATGTAATTACTGATGTGGTTTCATTTAAGTACACCATCTTTTTGTTTTGCTTATCTTGTATGTTATTATGTTATTTCTGCCTTTTTTCCTAAATTGACTATATTTTAATTTTTCATTTTATATTTTTTGTTGGATTTTTTTTTAGCTATACCTCATTGTGTTATCATTTTGTGATTGCTCTAGGAAATGCAATATTCATTTTTAACTTAAGACAAACTATCTTGAATTAGTGTTATATTATTTGACCTCAAGTATCTTTAAAATCTAACCTTACTGTAAACCCAGCCCTGATCTATGGGAGCCTGAGAGAAGCAGCAGTCTGTTGATCAAAAAAATCATAGTCTAGAATCGCAAAATCCCTCAAGGCCCGTGAGATTATCATATGCTAGCCATTGAGAATACAACTGTAATTAAGATTAAAAAAAATTTACCCTTTATATTGAGATAAGTTGATTGAGATAAAGTACAAAGAAACCCTTAAAAATCAATTAAAAAGTTCATCAAGGACTTAACAGAACCTAGAGGGAGGAAATGAGTAAAACTGGGAGGGAGAGCAGCAGTGTCTTACTTTATAGGAGCTATCTTTCACATTGTGAATAGAGCCCTCTGGAGTTGTGCAGGGGATAGCTTGTGCAGTTTTACATGAGAACCCTTGGGTACGAGTTAGAGAAGATTTTTCTAAGACAGCTGGCATATGAGACATTTTAAATAGATGAATGGGAGTTTGCTAGACAAAAGAACTAGGATAAAGTACTTTACAGTTAGGGTCTTTTTCAGGGAACAGTGAGGTATTGTGATTAGAAAATAGATTGTATGTATGAGTTAGAATGGTGAGATAAAGTTAAAGAGGCACTGTATTTCAATGATTGTAATATGCGTATTTCTTCACATTTTAACGTTTCTGAAAGTAGAATGCATCTCTCATCAGGGTTTATGTTACATACGTCTTGCAGCGAGGGGCAGTAGGCAGTGTATAAGTATTTCATCTTTTGTCCTTTAGACGGGGAGTTCTGAATCACATTTTACATGTTCTTGTCCAGTTATGTTCATAAGAAAAGGTTTTGTTGGACAAATAAATTTAGGAATGAGTTTAAACATGGTTATTGTGATTCAGTGTGCTCATTCCTCCCTGCCACCCCCCCATAGTTCTTTAACTGTAGAAGCCATAGGCCCAGAGAGGTTGCATTAATTTGGTAACATTATTTTTACTAAATTTTCAAATAGAGTGTAAGGAACTATTTTGAGAATGCAGGAGATGCGCAAAGGACTGACTTCTTAAGAAGAAGTCACAGTTATATTCTTTTTAATTGTATTCCTTAAAACCAAGAGGAGACCAGTTGGGGATGGAGAGACTGACAAGGGGACAGGATGGTTTTTTTGTGTGGTGATGGAAATGTTTCATATTTTGATTTTGGTTGTGGTTACATGACTATTTATAATGAACTGAACACTTAAAAGGGGTGAATAAAAGGAAACAGCCAGGCAGCTCAGTTGTATTTCCCCTGTACTTTTCTTTTTAAATAAGTTCTAGGAATTTTTATTGTTAGACTAACAATACATAAATCACGGAGAGATGTCCCTAATGAAATGATGATCAAGTGTTACTGTATCTGCCTGCTGATCCTTCATTTTCTAAGGACTTAAAGTATTTTCTTTTTGTATTAGACTTTTTTTTTTTATAAATGTCAGTGTGAATAAATCAATGAATGATCTTTTCACCATCAGCTTTCTTTAAATAGAAAAAGGGACAAATTTCTTTTTTATTGCATACTCAACTGTAGTTGCACAATCTGTGATTTTATTAAGAGAAATTCATCTAAATATAATTCGTTCTTCTAAATCATTATAGACTATTATTGTAGGCTGTGCCTCATTCTCCTAAAGCAGCTTTGGGGTATTGATCCTGTTAATATTATTGGTAACCTCCAAATAAGGAGGATGGTCACCAGTTTGGAGGCAACTGGAAGAGAGCTTGAGCAAACTAGAGATCAGTGGGAAATTACACAGAGGTAAATTTTACTGCATAAACTAGCGGGATGCCTTCCATGGAGGCTGACCCAGTTATGGCCACTGGTCCATTTCTTGCTTTCAGTTGGGCTGGAAGGTATCACTTGGGTGGAGTTCTGTCTTTCCCTCAGTTTTGAGCCATATTATGATCCGTTTTGGAAAACAGACTTCCTCAAAGCCTGTTAAATGTAATTGAAAATTACAGTATCTATGATACCCATTGTGAAGGTCCCACCCCAGTCATTCACAGATATTTAGGGATAAGGCTCTTGACTGGACTCCTCCAGGACTTGCTGTATGCTCCCTGAAAACTTTCATTTGTTCAGTATTTCACTTGTTAGAGAGAGTTAATTGTCTATCATGCTGGTTGGGTGCAGAACTTTGTTATGATAGACCTTAAAAAAAAAAGAACATTGAAATTAATTAGCTGCAGTCATTGGCTGTTAAATACTGTGGGAAGAAAATCACATGATCTGATTTCTTCTGTTATATTTTAGTTCCTCCAACTTAAAAGTCATTCTCCTTTCTGAATGTACTTGTCCTACCTCTAAAATGTTGCCCTGCATATAATAGGCAAATCAAAGGTTTAATAAACTAGTATGTTACATGTATTTTCAAGGTAAAGTGAAGATATTTTTATATTTGTGTGCATTTTACATATCACTTATCTTCAGAAGTATTTCTCACTTGTGCTTGTATTTTGTTTCTGTTTTTTTAGTGAAAATATTCTCTTTGGAATGGGAAATCCTCTTCTTGACATCACTGCTGTAGTGGATAAGGATTTCCTTGATAAGTAAGTATTAAACTTTTTTATATGTACAATGTGAAACTTAAAGAAAAACTGATGAGAACTTTAGAATTTACTTTCTTAACATCTTCAACTGGAGGAAAACTCCAGAAATATAAACCTGCTATTAGCAAGTAGAATATTATTACTTATTAAATAATTGACCATACTTTTCCCTGGGAAAACTTAGGTACGTTTGTTCATTCCTATTGCTATTTTCACTTGAAATTTATTTTTAATTTTTTCAAGGAAGAAGTATGTGGTTTACTTCATGATTTAATTTCCACATTTAAAAATTACTATCAATGAACTACATCTATAGTGGTACCATAATAACATGAATGGGAGAAGGAATAGGATTAGAAAGGGCAAGAAGAGTATCAGGACATAACCCAAATGCCATGAATTTCCACTATTTTCCCCTAATAGTAACTTTCAGTGTTGTTAATTTAGCTGAGAAATCATTTTGTGTTTATTTATTCTGACTGTCTGAGATTATTTGGTACAAGAAAAAAATTAAGTACTAAAAAAGGATTAATAATGAGAAATCAAGGTCCTTCTACTTGATCACCCCAAGTTCTATGTCCAGGGGCAACCACTTTTAAAAAAATATTGTTGAGGTATAATTTACTTGAAATTCATAATTTTAACCATTTTAAAGTGTATAATTCAGTGACTGCCAGGACATTTGCAGTGTTGTGCAACCATCACCACTACCTAATTCCAGAACATTTCATCACCCCAAAAAGAAACTAGTACTCTTTTAGTGGTCATTTCAGTATTTTCAACCTGCCCTCCCCACCTTGCCCCAATCTCCAGGGAACTGCCAGTCTGCTTTCTGTTTCTATGGATTTGCCTATTCTGGACATTTTATTTCATATAAATAGAGACATACAATATGTGGCCTTTTGTGTCTGGCTTATTTTACTTAGCATGATGTTTTTCAAGGTTCTTCATGTTGTAGCATGTATCAGTACTTCATTGCTTCTTAAGGCAGAATAATAATCCATTGTATACATACCACATTTTGTTTGTCCATTCATCCATTGATGGACACACTGATGATGGATGCTTTGGGTGGTTTCATTTTGGGGCTATTATGAACAAAGCCGCTGTGAATATTTGTGTACAAGTTTTTGCATGGACATATATTTTCATTTGTCTAGAGTATACATTTTGGAGTGGAATTGCTAAGTCACATGGTAATTCTGTGTTTAGCTTTTTTAGGAACCATTTGACTGTTTAAAACACTGGCTGTACCATTTTACATTCCAACTAGTTACAGGTGAGGGTTCTATTTTCTCCACATCCTCAGCAAGACTTGTTCTTTTCCCTTTTTAAAATTATAGCCATCCTAGTGGGTATAAAGTCATATTGTGGTTTTGATTTACATTTTTCTAATCACTGATGATGTTGAACATCTTTTCATGTGCTTATTGGCCATTTGTATATCTTTGGAAAAATGTGTATTGGAATTCTTCACCCATTTTTTAATTTGTTTTTTGTTGTTGAGTTGTAAGAGTTCTTTATATATTCTTAATACTAGAACCTTATCAGATGCATGATTTGCAAACACCTTCTTCCATTCTGTGGGGTTTTTTTCCCCACTTTTTTGGAAGTGTCCTCTAAAGCAATAAAGTTTTTAAATTTTGATGAAGTTCAGTTTATCTGTTTTTCCTTTTGTACCCTGTGCTTTTGCTATCATATCTGAAACCCATTCTAAATCTAAGATCATGATGATTTGTGCCTATTTTCTCCTAAGAGTTTTAGTTTTAACTCTTAAATTTAGATCTTTGATCCATTTTGAGTTAGTTTTTGTATAAGATGTATCTTAAGGGTTCACTTCATTCTTTTGCATGTGAAAATCTAGTTGTCCCAGCATCATTTATTGAAGAGACTGTACTTTTCCACACTGAATGGTGGTTTTGGCATGCTTGATGAAAATCAGTTGACCAGGGGTGTTTGGGTTAATTTCTGGATTCTCAGTTCTATTACATCAGTCTGTATGATTTTCCTTATTCCAGTACCACACTGTTTTGATTACTGTAGCTTTGTAGTGAGTTCTTAATTCAGGAAGTGTGAGCTCTTCAACTTCGTTGTTGTCTTTCAAGGTTGTTTTGGCTATTCGAAGTCCCTTGCAATTCCATATTAATTTTAGGATCCTCTTGTCTGTTCCTGCAAAAAAGGCAGTTGAAAGTTTGAATGGGATTGCATTTAATTTGTAGGCTGGTTTTAGAAATATTGCCATTTTAACAATATTAAGTCTTCTAGTTCATGAACAGGGGATGTCCTTCCATTTATTTAGGTTGTCTTTAAGTTGTTTCAACAGTTTTTAGTAGTTTTACGTTCACAAGTCTCACAGTTCCTTGGTTAAATCTAATCCTAAGTATTTAATTATTTTTGATGCTATTGTAAGTGGGATTTTTTTTTTTTAATACTGTTTTTGGATTGTTCATTGCTGGTACTTAGAAATACAACTGATTTGGTGGGGAGACAACCATTTGTAACAAGTTTTGGTTTTTTTAAATGTCTTAGAGATTACCTCCATAACTCTTTATTTGGATAAATTCAAATGTCGAAGGATCAGGCAAGAATTTATAAGTGTGTAAATTTGGCCTGTTGTAATATAATAGGAAATGGGTTGGGGGGTGTAGGACAAACTGGAGGATGTCTTATCCTATGAAATTCAGATACAAATTTAAAAAATATACTTTGCTAATCAGAAACATGCCTGCAAACAATTGTGTTAATGGTTTTATTTCTTCTGATTATCTTGTGCTTTTAAGTAACATACATACATTAAATTTTTTTCTTACATCAACTTTTGATAGAATCCCTTGACTTCTCACTATATAGAATGAAGTTAGCAGTGCCCCTATTCTTCCCTCTGCCACTTCTCCCTTATTTTCTAAATTCTGTTAACTTTCTGCTTCTACTTCTAACTGTAACTTTCTACTTTCTAACTACTGTTTATATTTTTAATATTCAGATTGATGTTTTCATTCTGTTATCTATCTATAATTGTCTTACCAACTTTGAATGCAAAGTGATAATGAAGGTTGAAAATCTTTTATCTACATGTATACTAGCATCACTGTATTAATCACTTTGCAGAATTAAATGGCATCCTAGGAATATAGAGTAGGTTTAACGTTTGGCATGTAGTTAGAGTACATCACCATATTAACAAACTAAAAAAAGAAATCATACAATCATCTCAGTAGTCACAGAAAAAGTGTTAGCCAAAATCCAATGTATTTTCCTGATAAAATTTCTTATAGCAGTTGTGGAATAGAAGGGAGCTTTTTTAACTTCATAAAATTTAAGTTGGGGAAAAGCCTACTGATAATGTAATTTTTACTGGTGAAAGTCTGAATAATTTCCCCGAAGATCAGAAACAGTTCAAGGATGTCGGCTTTCACCACGTCAGAATGTATGCAGTGGTCCTGGAGAATCCAGTCAAGGCAATTAGACAAGAAGAAAGAAAAGACATCCAGATGGCATAAGAAGAAATAATTTTTTTATTTCCAAAAGGCATTGTCATTTATGTAGGATAACTGATGGAATCTATAAAAAAGGATACTACCTGATTTCAGTAATTATTATAAAACTACAGTAATCAAAACAATGATACCAGTGTAAAGTTTGATGGCACAGAAAATCCAGAAATAGATTCACACATAAATAGACAGCTGATTTTCGACAAAGGTGAAAGGAAGTTTGGAGGAGAAAGGATTGTCTTTTCAACAAATGGTGCTGGCACAATTGGACATCCACGTACATAACAGTGAATTTGGATCTGTATTTTGTACCATATTCAAAATTAACTGATAGAACTAAATATCAAGACTAAAACTATAGAAATTCTATACAGTAATATAGGACAAAATCTTTGTGATTGATTTAAGGCAGAATTCCTTATATACAGAATACAGAAGTATGTTCTATAAAAGAAAATATTGATGAATTGGACTTTATCAAAATGAAAAAATTTTGCTGTTGGAAAGACACTGTTTTGAGAATGAAAGGACAAACCACAGGTTGGAAGAAAATCTTTGCAAAGCATTTGTCTAATAAAGGACTACCAGTCAGTCAGAATATATAAAGAACTCTCAAAATTCAATCAGAAAAGAAGCAACCCAACAAAAAATGGGTTTTTGGGCGAGTGATTTGAACATTTACCAAAGATACATGGATGGCGAATAAACACAGGTAAAGATACTCTCTTTAGTTATCAGAGAAATGTAAATTGAAGACACAGTGAAATATTACCATACATTTGTAAATTGCTAAAATTTAAAAACATATCAAATGTTTGGCCAGATTATGGAGGAAGTGCAGTTTTCTTCTCATGGGAATGTAAAATGTTGCACTGATTTTCACAGTCTTAGAAAGTTAAACACACATATGCTATTTGGTCCAGCCATTCCTTTCTTAGGTATTTACCCAAGAGAAGTGAAAGCATATGTCCGTACAAAGACTTGTTCACTAATGTTCATGGTAACTTTGTTTTTAATAGCTAAAACCTAGTAACTTCTATGTCTATCAGCAGGTGAATCAAACAGATTGCTTACCCATGGAGTGGAATACTAGTCAGAAATGAAAAAGGACTGGAATACTGATTGGATGAAACTCATAATATTTGTGTTCATTGAAAGAAGCCTGACAAGAAGTATATACTGTACAATTCCATTTATATTGAGAATATAGGAAATTCAATTTAATCTATGGTAACAAAGCAGATCATTAGTTTTATGTGCATTTGCCAGGGTGTGACAGAGTGCAGGAAGGAGAGATTACAAAGAAACTGGAGGGAGCTTTTAGGGGTGTGTTCATTAATCTTGATTGTGTAGTGATTTCATGAGTATATGTATGTATCAGAACTTATCAAATTATATACTTTAAATATATACAGTTTAATGTATCTCAATTATACATTGAAAGGTTTATAAACAAAATAGAACCAACTGAACATGAATTTATGGGTTTGAAGTTAGATCTCCTTTGTT
This sequence comes from Camelus dromedarius, assembly GCF_036321535.1. Classification (NCBI taxonomy): domain Eukaryota; kingdom Metazoa; phylum Chordata; class Mammalia; order Artiodactyla; family Camelidae; genus Camelus; species Camelus dromedarius. Next base: position 30,565,840 of record NC_087443.1, on the reverse strand, counting down.
TGCTTAGTGCGAGATGTTTTGTCCAGGAAATCAACTAACTGATGGTCACTAAAAAAAATTCACATAGCGTATAAAAATCCAAAGAGAAAGTAACAAATTGGAAATTTTATGACGTGTGTAACCAGCGTTAAACTGTTGATGAACATGCTTTCAGACATTTCTTAGGCATGTGTAACCCAGAGATAAATGTTTGTTTTTATGGGATAATACTATGGGTAGTCTTAGGTAATTAGCTTTTTTTTCATTCTATACTATGTTTTGAATGTTTGTTTTTAAAAGTTTGTGCAAATGTGAACAGAATGATTATGATCTGGCAGCTGTGTGCTGACACTACTGGGAGCTCAAGTAGCTTCTTTGTTTCACTAGCAGCTGGTCCTAAATGGCCAGCTGAAGTCTGATTTTTTTTTTTCTGGGTGGCGGTGAGGGTTTTAATGTAACCTTTACTTTTGAAATAAGTATGTAGAGATAAAAAGCAAGTTTTGGTCGTAAAAGGTAGAGAATTTCCTTGTTTATATCTCTGGCCATTTCTTCCAAAATATATTTTAAAGGTCCTTATTATTTCAATAGACTATGTTTAACTTGTATTTCAGACCATATTTACATAAGTGTTTTATATTTGAACTGTGTGAAAATAAACTATCCTGGAATAGTCTGTTAGGTACTCTAACTAATCATTAAATATATACTTATTAGTATCTTATGCTATAAAAGTGAGTCAACTGTCAAAATTCTTCTGATAAAGTATTTGTTTTTGTGATTCTGATTTTCAAAAAAGAAGTATGTGATCTTTTCAATAAAAAAATACTTATCATTGTAAAACTAGTACTAGTTAAAAACTAGTTAAACTGGTTCTGAATGTTTTTAAGGAAAAAAATCAGTTCTTTGCGACTTCTTCCGTCTCTCTCCTTGCTTTTACCCTTCTCCCCATAAATGCTGTTTTTCCAGACGAAACCATTTAAAATTCTGTTAGCTGTTTTTTTCCCCCTAGTATCTGTCTGTGTCTAAACAATAGGCTAATATTGCTATGTGTGATTTTCATAAGGATGATTGATTGGATAGGCAAAGGATAAAAGTTCCTTTAATGTAAGGAAAGGATACAAGAAATTGATTCGATTAGGATGGATTCCAGAATAGAGGATACAGTGGCACTCCATGTGGAGAGGCACACTTGGTCTGCAGATTGTTAGGAGAGTAAATGACCAAATCGTGTTTTGGGGCGATGGTGGAGAGGATTCCCTCTGACCTTCTGAGAACTTTGCTTTTGCCATTCTCAACAGGATTTTTATATTTTCTTGATTTAAAAAAATTGTTGAAGAGTCTGATTACTTCCTTCCTTGCTGATCAGGTTGTAGTAACTTGGGAAAACCCCTGTGCATTCTTGGATTTTTACTGGGAGACTAAGAGAATTGAACGTTAATTTCTCATGCTTACCCATCTACCTAGCAATTCTAAGCTTAGGGGCTTTCTGAGGTCTGTATTTCTAGCTGTTTCTTGATTTGTCAATTTTAGATTTTGCATGTTGACTCTCTCTTATGATAGCTAAGGATTTATCTCTCTTATATGAACACCATTTCCTCTTCTTCATCTTCCCCACTTTGTTATATTACATTAAATCATGAACAAAATTACAGACTTTGATTACTTATAAAGCTTTTCATTTTTCTTGCCATGATTTATTGCATTCTGTGTTCATTTGTACCATTTTCTGTACACTTATTCAAATTTTCAGTAGCCACTCAATATATTAAGTCTGTTGTGTGCCTATTAACCACTCTCCCCACCACTCCTCCTCCTCAAAGTCAGTAAGTCTATCAACCTCTTTTCCTCTGTGACCTCCCTTCTGGAGTTCACCATCGTTGTGCTTCAAACTGAACTAGTTGTGTTGCTCTACCTGTCTCATTTTTTTGTCCTTTTAAATAGTACTCTACCTGAACTTTTGACTTTCTCCTTTTAGATTTCTTGTTTCCTGTGTCTCGTATTTTCTTCATTGATTTCTTGTGTGTGTGTGTGTGTGGTGTGTGTGTGTATAGCATATCCTTCAGTAGCTTCCTAAGAGAAAGAGTGCGTGTGTACATGTATGGTAATTTTTTTAATCTTTGTGTATGTCTGATGATCTTTTACGTTTTTTTTCCCTTCAGTCTTATTAACTGGTTAATACAGAGTTTTTGTTGAGAATTTTGAAGGCCTTTGTCTTCCAGCATCTCATATATCTCTTTTTTATATTACCAATTTTTTCTCTATAGAAGCCTTTAGGATTTTTTTTTTTGGTCCTTGATGTTAGAAAACTATTATTATGTAACATTTTGTTCTTGTGTTATGAATGTAGATTTTTTTCCCTTGTCTGTCTAAGCATAATAATTAGAGTTGCTTTTGTTTGGGTTTTGAAGGTTTCACTTTTCTTCCCTGCTTTATCTGTGGATTGTCCTCTTCTGATTGCTTATTGTGATGTTTCTCCTTCACAGTGGAGACTTTCCTTCAATATTTGGTGACTGTTGGCTGTCTGTAGTTAAATGTAAGACATTAAAAAGCTTATTCTGTTTATTTGCATAGGAATAAGAAAAACTCTGGACGAATATTTTCTAAACTCTAACATTCATGGTAGGGTACCTGTATTTCAGCATTCTGTACAGTTAAATATTTTTGTAACAGTCCTGAATTGCTTTTATGAGTTTTTTTTATACTTTAATAGTTTTTTTATTGCTGTGTAGTAATAATTATCTATTGCTGTGTACTACATTACCCCAAAACTTGGCTGCTTGCAATAACAAACATGTAGTATCTCCCAGCTTCTGAGGGTTTAGGAGTGTGACATAGCTGGGTGGTTCTGGCTTAGGGTCTCTGATGAAGTTGCAGTCAGTCTGTTGGCCAGTGTGGCAATCATTGCAAGGTTCAAATGTGGCTGAAGGATTTGCTTCCAAGCTCACTTATGTCGTTGGCTGGCCTCAGTTTCTTAAGAGCTATTGGACTGAGGGCCTCAGTTCCTCACCTGATAAGCATTTGAGTGTCCTAAAAAATGGCAGTTGGTTTGCCCTATTGCCAGTCATTTGAGAGAGAGTTGATTTTCCATAAATATAAAAAAGCTGCAGTCTTTTTATAATCTATTCTTGGATGTGATGTGACATCATTTTTTCCATATGCTTGCTATTGGTCATACAGACCAAACTGGGTGTAATGTGGGAGGGCACTACACATGGATTTGAAAACCAGGAGGCAGAGATCCTTGGGGACCAGAAGGCAGACTGGGATAGCCTGCCTCCAAGGTGGCTCCCGATGATCCCCTCCTGCTGGCATTCCTGTGAGTTATTCCCTCCCATATTGCACCATGGCTGATCCACGTAACCAGCTGCGTATGGCAGAAGTGATGGTGTGTTGCTTCAAAGATTAGGTTGTTAAAGACTGTGTCTTCCATCGTGGGTGCTGTCTTACTTGCTTGTGCTTGCTTGCATGTTCTCTCTCTCTCTCCCTCTGTCTCTGTGTCTTATTTTTGGATTACTCATTCTGGAAGAAGCTAGCCACCATGTCTTGAGGACATTCAGACACCTTGTGAGAAGCATAAATGGCTGGAGAGAAGAGGCCTCACGCCTACAGCCAGTGGGGAACTGAGACTTGCCAACAACCGTGTAAAGGAGCTGAGAAGTGGGTTCTCCATCCTCTGCTGAGCTCTGAGATTATTGCAGCCCTGGGTGACAGACAGCTTGACTGAAACCACATGAGAGACCTCGAGCCAGAGAAACTCAGCTAAGCCACTTCTGGATTCCTGACTCTCAGAATCTGTGGGATAATAACTACTGTTTTAATTTGCCAAGTTTTGGGTGAATTTGTTATATAGCCAAGAGCACTAATAAATAATGCAAAGAAAATTTGTTTTTCAAAAACCCCTCCCCCCAGTACCCCTCATTTGAAACCTCATTAGCAGGTTGGTATGTATGGGTTGGACTTGTTGACTGGTGGGACTTTATTGTGGCCTAATTATGCTAAAAGCCTGTTTTTTTTTTTGGAGAGGGGAGATGACCCTTAATGTTAGTATCTGGAAGTCTGTTTTGAGAATCTTTTCAGTTTCTTTATAGAAAAGTCTTCATTTTCCTTCCTGAAGGTATAAAGCTGCTTTATTGTTAGAGTTGGCCAGAGAAAGGGGGCCAGAGTTACCATAATTAGGCAGTTTCATCTGTCCCTCCCTACTTCTGGCTTGCCAGCTGTCCCTCCATTCAGAGATGCTTCTCTTTGGTTTCTCAAGGGAATAAACCTCTAATTTATCTCTGATTTATCTTAGGAGTTGTAAATTGTGAGGGTGAGATGGTAGACTGTTCCCCTAATTTGAGCTCCATGCCTTATCCGTGTCTTCTGAGATTTAGGGCTTCTGCAGGTGTTCTGGGCTTGCTTATCATATATAGACTCTTTCTGTTGGAATTGAGATTTTAGTTTCTTTGGTGCTGCTGAGTTCCTCATCTGCTTTCCTTTTTCTGGAAATTTGTGGAAACCTTTTGACTTTCAATGCTTATATTACTGTTCTTTTTGATCCTATTTAAGTCTTTCTGCCATATTTATGAAGTCCAAGGGGTGTGAGTGTGTGTATTTCACTATTATTATATGTGCTATAATAGCAGGAAATATGTGACTACAGTTGCATAGAATTTTTGAGATACATTGAAATTTGGAGATGTTTTAATCCTCTTTATTGTTTTTACAACAGAAAAAAACCAGGTTCAGTGAAGTTAAATGTTTTCCCTTGATTACAATTAGCAGTGCAAGCCTGAGAGAGAATCTGTATCTCCTGACCCTATATTTTTCCTTTTCTACCTTGTCACACTATCTTTATTTATTAACTAGATTATTAAATTTTTGGTAATTTAAACCTATGTACAAACTAAGAATTGATAACTACATGGCAGATTTGGGGGATTCAGAATGAGTAAGCCTGTTTCCTGTGTCAGAGCAATCCCTGGATAAATCAAAATGGTTTTCTTACTTTCCTTTAGTTGAAGCTTTTTGTTGATTTCTGGTCTCATCTTTTGTTTTAAGTATTTAAAATTTTGTGTAATTTATGTGATAATCTTAATTTCTCAAATAGGTAGTGTTTTGAATAAGAGAGACTTTTTTTTCTTTAATTTAAAATTTCCTTTGACTTTCTTGGTTCTGATTTGCTTACTCTCTTCTGGTTTCTGATCTCTTGAGAGGAAGCTCAACATTCTTTTTTGTACAAGGTATATAAGTAAATATCCATAGTATAAGCCTTGCATGCAGCATTTATAAACATTGGTGGGGAGAAAAACAATTAAGAAAAGTTTCTTAGTAAATCCTTTCTGTGCGCAGTGAGCTCTGGACACCAAGGAACTGCACTATGCTTTTTTGTCATGTGACTGTTAGCATAGTGCTGAATACGCGTTAGGCACTCGGTAACTATATCTGACTGAAAAGCCTTTTTTAAGTGGAATTTTAAGTGTTAAAAGTTAATGAGGGTATTGATACTTTTTTCACATATATTTTTGTGAAGTTATATTTTCCACATGCTATGTCACGCTTTTCAGAGCAGTTTTTAAAAGAACAAGAACCATTATATCCTAATGGTCTTTGCACATTGGAGTGGTGTGCAAAAAAGGGTTGAATCTAAAGAAGTGCCATGGAAAATTCTTCTGAAAAACTTTCAAGAGTGAGGAGAAAAATAAAAGTATAATAATTTTTAATAATTATCTGATAATAATAACATTTATTCAGCATATATTAGCTGTGTTTTTATATGGTATTATTTTAGCTCTTATGACAATTTTCTGAGGTAGTTATCCTCATAAAGAATAACTTAGTGTCTAAGGCATTTGTTCATGACCAAAAAAATGTATCAGTCATTGTGCAGAGTATTTGTTTTACTTGTAAGCTTGTATTCTTTATTTTCCACTATCTTACTATAGAAGTATTAATTTGAAAGTGGAAAACTCTATATCCAGATTTTTTGAGTATAAATTAAGTAGATATGTAAAGGTTTATAAACTTAATGAAATTCTGTTCTTCAGTTACAGGTATAATGTAAGTGAGAAAAATGTGTGTAATTTGCTCTAAAAATTGTTAGCATTCAGTTTTAATTAATGCCTTTGAGTAGATTACTGATTTCTTTGTGAGAGGTTGAAAGACTCAAAAATTCTCATCTTGACTAAGCTTTCAAAACAGTGCACTTCTTGTGTTGGGAGGATGGTATGTTGCCTACAATTGACCTGTTTCCAGAATACAGCAAGCATTGACATGATTCAGAAATATAGATACTCATTTGATATTAAAAAATTAAAATTTCTTCTAGAGTATCCTATTGTTTATTTGAAGGTTTTAAAGCTAGTTTTCCCCTTGAATAAGAAAAAATTAAGATCTTTATCTAATTAAAAGAAAAAGCAGAGTCAAGTTAGTCAGTTTTAATGTATCCAATTTGCCAAATATAACAACTGAAAATAAGTAGGAACACTTGTGGCAGGAAGTAAGCTATTGAAAATAATCTTTTTCAGCATATTGAAGAGACACAGTGGGTGTGAGGGGAGAAGGAAATATGGAACATGTAAATACTTCCCAGATGAGTTTGGTCTAATTATGGAGAGTAAAGAAAGAGGTATGTATTAATAGGGATGGAAAACGGAGAGAAGGAATGCATAAGACAGATTTGCCTTAATTATTTCTGACACCAGATAAATATCGCAGAAGTTAAGAGGAATGAGAGAATTAATGAAATGATAATTGGGAAATAAAAATCATCATCAGAAGTGAAAATACTGTTTTAAAAAGAGAAGCTAGAGTAGTTTAGAAACTATGTTTTTCTCAGTGATGTAAATCTTTAGTGGTAGAATGATGTGAACCCTAGGTAAATCTTGATTAATGTAAGCATGCATGAAAGATACTACTTTAATGTCCACTACAGAAATACTGAGAGTAATAGTAGTTGGTCATAAATTTCAATGCTCATTACTCAATGCCAAAAATTTACAGCTGAATTATTTTTATGAACTAAGATGAATTACTTCGATAAATGAGTGTATATTAGGTGGATATTAACACTCCTAACAGTATTTAGAGTGTATGTTAAACTCCAAACAGTATATTTAGAGTGTACATTAACACTCCAAACAGTATTTTTGGAGTGTTGTGATACTCTGTATATAAGGTTAAAAACTATTATTGTTTTGTTTTACAAATTCTGAAATGTCCTGACACTTGTAGTTAAGTCTTTATACAGCTATTTTGCAGTGTTTTTCTTCTATAAGTTATAACATTATGTTTTATATATTTAGGTCTTTAATTGAGCCTGAATTGATTTTGTATATGATATGAAGTAGGGATACCGTTTTTAGAAAGTTTTTCTTATAGGAATCAGCTGCTTTATAACTGTATTTTGAATAGTCCAGCCTTTACTCACTGATCCGCAGTGCCGATTTTTATTTACCTCTAGTTTGGTTTCTTAATTCTATTTTTTTTCCCCTCCTGGTCTGTCTGTCTGTCCTTGAACTAATGCCAGCCCTATCTTTATTTTATTACTAAAGTTTTACGGTATGTCTTGATGTCGGATAGAGCAAGTCCCTACATTTGGTTCTTATTCAAGAATTTTCTTAGTTGTTCTTGGCTCTTTTCTTTTGTCCATAGATTTTAAAATAAGTTTGTTGATTCCTATGAAAATTCTTTCTGAGATGTTGTTTGGGATTGCATTACATTTATAGATTAATTTGGAAAAACGAGCTCTTCACCATATGGGTTTTTCTGTCTCTACATATATTTCTCCATTTAGCTTATGTATTCTATTATATATTTCAGTGACACATAGGTTCTAAGTACATTAAATACAGGGTTACAAAATTAATAGTATTTTTTAAACTTATACATCTTGTGGTAGTGATCATTGCTAAATTTGTTATAAAAATAAATGATTTTTGGAAAACATTCAAACCATTCAGAAGCAATTAAAAGTAACAGTGAAATCTGGGGTAATTTACTATATCTGCAACAGCGCTGTCCACTGGAACTTTCTGTGATGCTGAAAATGTTATATAGTGTTGTCCAGTATGGTAACCAGCAGTCACATTTATTTAGCTTTGAACATTTGAAGTATGATTAGTGCAACTGATGAATAGAATTTTAAAATTTTATTTAATTTTAGTTAAATTTAGTCATGTGAGTAGTGGTTATAATATTAGACAGTGCCACTTAGGTCTTACTGCAGAATTTTACAGTTTTCTTTATAAAAGTACTTTTTTTAGGTTTATTCTAGGTATTTTAAAAATATGGTTGTTGCTATTGTGAGTAGAATATTTTTTCAATAACACTTTTTAGATTATTACTGGTATTTGGAAATGCTACTGAATTTTGAATATTTCCTTTAACTTGGTTACCTTTGACCTTCATTAAAAGAAAGATGAGCTTTGACTATTTTGATTCTTTCTTTTAGAATTTGAAATAAACTGGTATTTAATTCTGAATCTTTATATTTCATATTATGGAATTGGACTTGAGTTGCTCTGGAGTTTCTTCAGTTAAGACTTAAATTATGAATACTAAATGAACATGGACTCATTTATGAAGACCTCATTTTGCTCCAGATATTTTTAATAGTGTTCTTTGTAGCTTCTCTGATGTTCAGACCTTACTTTGAATATTGAGGGAAATGGTATTCCTAAGGCTTACCTAAACATGGATTTATTTTTAACAGTTCACTTGAGCTCATAGAAATTTTTTGGAGCACCTGAATTTTCATCAGCATTTTTCAAGTACTGGGACTACAATGTTAAATAAATTTCTTGCCTTTAAGCAGCTCGTCTAATTGAGGAGAGACAGATGTAGAAAGAAATTGCTTCATCACCGTAGTTAAGATTGTGCTCTGGAACAACTTGTAGTTGTGTGATTTTGGTTATATTTCTTAATCTAAGGAAGCTCAGTTTCCTTGTGAGTCAAATAGGAATATTAGAATAGGAATATTATAATGTAAGGGTTGAATGAGATAATTTATGTATTTGCCATATGTTAGCTAATACTATTGGCTACTAAGAAGCTCGAAATGTCTCTTATCTCTGTTACAAACAATGGAGACAACTTGAGGGGGTTTAATAACCAGGGGGATGACATGATCAGATTTACATATAGAATTACATAAATCACTGTGTCTGCAGTAGACCAGGGGATTTGAGGAGATAAATTAGGGAAGACTATAGTGTTAGACCTGTTGAGAGATGGTGACCTGGTTGTTATAGTTAGGAGAGGATAGTTGGGAGAAAGTTCATTAATACTGTAGTGTTATAAAGGTAAGACTTGATTAATGAAAAGGACAAAGGAGTCAGGGGTGACATTTCAGTTTTAGTTTTGGGGAGTGACTAGATTGTTGTTATTTATAACTGAGTTAGTATGAGAGGGAGTAGAGAGATTGAGTTCAGTTTTGTTCATGCATGAAATGAATATGTGATATCCAGGTGGGCATACTCAGAAGAGAGTCTGATTTATGTTTCTGGTGGGTAGAGGATTCATGACTGAAGAGCTCTATCATAAGTAAATGTTATATTTAATTGTGCTTTGACACAATGCCATTCAGTAAATATTAGCTGTTATTACCATTATCATCATCATCGTTAGCATCATCATCATCATAACTACTACCACGATTATTATATAGGTGATATTTAAGCAACCAGTAGACGAGCCTTTCTAGAGAAAGAGCATAAAGTAAAAGGAGAAGTGGTTGGAAGATAGAATATTTCATGGATGAATAGATGAAGAAGGATTACCGAAGGAGATAGAGAAGAAATGGTGAGCTTTTAGCAGGAGAGCTAAGACAGGGTCTCACAAAGTACAGTGAGTTTGTATGACAAAGTGGTTAATAATGTCAGTTATAACATCTCTGGCAACATAAAGCCTGCAAAAGTCCACTGAATTTGACAATAGCATGTCAGTGGTAACCTCAGCTAGGTAAATAACAGTGGAGTGACAGATAGGGACAGAAGTCCGATTAGAATGTACTTAGAAATAAATAGGAAATGTGATATAAAGTGTGCTGATTTTGTTGATGTGGCCCAAGAGCCAAGTGGAGACAACTTACAAGTACCAAATTTTAAAAATGTCTATTAATGAAAATATGTGGCTAGTCACTATGAATAATTATCAACAATTTTAAAAAAAGAATATAGTTTGGTGTGTTTAGGTTTAAATCTAGTTTAATTATTTTTCCTCCAGCCTTCTCCAGTTGAGTTTTAATCTTCATCTAGTTTACTAATGAGAATTTAAAATACTATTTTCATAAACCTTGTAACTTTTTGCTATTATTTGCATTCTAACCCCATGGTTTACTCTTAATCTATTACTTTATAAGCCTCTTAAATTTTACCTTTAGTGATTAGTGGTGGTTAATATGTTTGGTCTCTCTTTTTCTTTCTTTCCAGTGTGTTTTAATTAACTTTTGTTTTTCAATTGCAAGAGCCAGTTAAACATGTGAAGTTGTTTAAAATCTTTGCAATATCCAGACTGTCTACCTGATTGATTCTGTCAGATTTATTAAACTACAGGATACCATTAGGGTTCTTTGGTCTGTGAAGTAGTGTTTGCAGATTTCTGGAATTTTACTTGTTTATTTCTCAGAAGGCAATCTTAATTGCAAGTATTTATAGAATATTTTATTGTCATCCTGCTATGTAGCAAGTCTTGGTTTGGCATAAACTATCTATGAAATGGGGTAGGGCATTTCATTTATGATTGGGCTGTTTGTGGACTTCACTTTCTCTTCAAGGATCTTTTTGAGCCTGAAATTCTGTTATGCTAATCTTCTTCAGGGAAAGAGCATACTTGAATAAATAATGTTTGTTTCTGTCTCTTACAAAAGGCCCAAACTTCGTTTTATTACTGTTCGTAGCACATTACTGCTGTTCTAGCATATCTCAATAGTTACCTATAATGTATTAATGCATTTTACTTATGTATTATGATATTTAATTATAAATCTGAATTAACAATACCATTTTCTCATTGCCCATGGTGGGAATGGCATTAGTGGGTTTTATTCGTTGTTTTTTTGTTTGTTTGTTTGCTTCAGGTGTGTCTTCCTTAAACAGCTCAGAGTGAGGAAAGAACTCCTTCTTCTCCTCTCCCTTCCGTGTTCCCTCTTTCTCCCTCCTTTCCCTCTCCCCTCCTTCCTACTTATTTGTTACCTGTTGCTCTCAATATTTATACAATAAAATATTTAAATTTATTTAAATTTTTAAAATACAAGATAAGTTTTGAACTAATCTTTGGAGGTTTACAGATTCATTTGTTGAGAAGTTTAAGTGAAAGCTACATCCAGATGAGTATCATAACCACATTCTAAAGTGTTATATGTATTTTTTAAAATATTTTTTCTAATTTCAAAAAAATACTATTTACATTTTGAAAGAGCACGAAGAATATATAATATTTTGACATACATGTTTCCACCTCTTTTTGGGAGTATTTACAATCTTATTTTTTTTTAAACTTAATATTGTACCATTTCCCTGTGGTTGAACTATACTTTATTGATGCAGTTGGCTCCTTTTTGGATGGCATAATTGTTTGCAGTTTTACTTTTTCATAAATAATGCTCTAGTTGACATCCTTGTACAGAGCTCTCTGATATTTCCTTAATGGAAATCTGTAGTCATGCAGTTGTTTCAAAATATGTGAAACACTTTAATATCCTCCCCACTTTCACTTATGAGCTTATTGAATTATTCATTTTATAGAGGTGCAGGCACCTCTAATAAAGAGGGGAGGGGTATTTATTACGTGTTGAATAATGTGCTGGGCCTTTTGCATGTATTATCATTTTTAATCCACATAGCAAAACTGTCACATAGGTAGTTTTGTCCTCTTCAGAGAAATTAAATGGCTTGTCTACTTAATGGCAGAATCAGGTCTTAGACTTTCAATCTAATGTTCTTTCACTGGCTCAGAGGCTCTCTTTGTAGGGGCTTGTGGCAGGAATAAAGAGGTTCCCTTCCCTGCTCTCTCTCCTGCTTCCTCATCTTCTGCTGACTGGAGTGTATGTCTCTTCCCTCTGGTAAATTCAGGTAGAAAAAAGGCTGGAATACCTTTTGCTGTCTCTGGCATTTTAAGAGACTATGTTCATGTTTGAATCTAAGAAATGGATATAAAACCAGAACATTTTAAAATCATGTCTTTAGGAAACAAAACCCAACTGAAAAATAGGCTCTGCTTTGGTATCATTCTGGAAAAGACATAGTAGAAAGTTGAAGTATATGTGGCTCTCTACTTTCACTAAGTTGAATTTTCTCTTTGAAGTTTATTAATTTAAAGTGTCAAATATTCAGATAATAAGTTAAATGTAATAGAAAGATTCAAAAGGCTGTGTATCTTTTGTTCTACCAACAGCATTTAGGTTGGCAGAACAGGACATACAAATGAAAATGAGAACTGCCTGTAATTATAGCCCCACATTTAAATAAACATTGACATTAAATGTTTCAGTGAGAAATAGCCCCGTTTATTATTCCCTCTTTGTATGAACATTATACATTGTACCTAACTTTATTGTAATACCACATTATGAGCAGTTACTTTTATTCTGATTTGTCTTCTGAATTGTGAGGTCCTTAAGGGCAAGAAACGTTTTTTATTTCTCTATCACTAGCCAGCTAGAGAAAGAGGGAAAGTAGCATTGATTGAGTTCCTATTTTATATGTACCAAGCACTTTGCTAAGACACAGATGTCGAATCCACTGATTTCAAACTTTATAACTTCCATAAAAAAGTTTTGATAAAAAGTATTTCACTTGTTAATATTTGTGATTTTTATATTATAATGTTAAATAAAACTGATAAATCACAATTTTAGTGGACTAAATACCATAGTGGTTTGATACTTACCATTATTCATTTATAAAAAGACACAAATAAGCTTTTTTTTAACATTTAAAATTTTTATATTCCTTTCTCTGTTTAAATTTATATATCTATTACACCTTTCCCCACCAGATTTTATCCTTGTGTGATGATTTTTTATGCATGAATTATGTTTTGCATGTAATATATTATGCATACATTATGAAGGCAATGTATTTTTATGCATTAAAACCTTTCATGCATGTTGATCACCCTTTCATATGTCTCTACAACTAATATATGTGTGAAGTCAAGTTTTTAAAAAAAATCTCCTAGTCATTAAATTGTGATTAGTATATAGTTAGTAAAACAACATAAATATGTTAAAATGTTGTTAAATCATTATTATACACAAGAAAATTAAGTTATTGGACTTGCATCTTTTAATGAGATGGGTGGAGCTGATCTTTAATTTTTTTCAATTAATTCAACCTTTGTGCATAAATAATACTCAGTGCTGCAATAAGACCATGTTCAACATCAATTTTATTGCCTCTTTCTTTTAGTGGTATAAGTGCTGAGAGATCTGTTCACATAATTAATTGATAACAGACAGAGTTTTGTTTCAGCAGTTGTCACTCAATTATTTGAACTCTTCTAGCATCAAATGATTTATCATCAAAAATTATTTTTATTTATCTGCCAGCTGATAATTTGATTAGGTCCTTGAGTTTTGTTGGAAGCAAATAATAGAAACCACTTGACTTGCCAGTTATTAGAGTCATTAGAGACTTGCAATTCTGGGAAGTATACCAAAAAAGCTTTATTAAGTCTTCTTAAATAACTAGTAATTATATCTGTTAGTGTTTTACTTAATAGGCATGCTTTTACTTCAGCATTTTAGGAGGTGCTGAGAGAAGTTAAATATTGTTTATTTCGATATACCTATGTCAAAAATGTGTTCTTTTGATAAAATATTTTTATCAAGTCCTTTAAACATGTTTTAGCGAAAGCCATTTGTTCAGTTTAAAGCCATTGTCTGCCTTGGAATCTTGTTGGCAAAACTGCTTTTCATTGTCAAACCAGTTTTAATTTCTGATAGAAAAAGTCTGGCTTTATTTTTCAATTCAAATAAATAATTTCATTGTATTCCTGTGACAATCATCTTCTCCTTGGTAGATAAATGGAAGGCAGGGAGCCTTGTTTAAGTATGTTGCTTGGAAGAAATAAATTGACACTGTCTTTCTTGTTCATTTTTAGAAACTCGCTTAGCTTTGCTTCAGCAGGTTCTCCCTGAAAAGCAACATCTTCTTTAACGATGAACGTGGGATGGAAATGATAAACTTTTTAAGTGAAAATTGTGACCAGCTTCTGCCCCATTCCATAATATATCATATCATATATTATCATATATAGGAATGTCATATCACAATTCCTCCTTTTTAATTTCTAGAGTCATTCTTTATAGTAACAATGTATAAAACAGGAAACCCTATAGTCAATTTGTCATACTTTAAGTAAGGAAGGGTTTTCAGACAAAATATTATGAATCATTCCTTGTTTAATACTTCAGAGGTTTTTATACCCAGGTAATGCAGTACAGTTCCATTCAGGAGGAGTGAGAGGTTTGCCACTCTTTTTATAAAGTGAGTAAAGGCATTTGTAGAAGGGGAGTCAAGAAAAGAGAATTTATTAATATATTAAATTTTGGGGGGAGGGAGTAATTAGGTTTATTTATTTTAGTAAAGGTACTGGGGATTGAACTCAGAACCTTGTGCATGCCAAGCATGCACTGTACCACTGAGCTATACTCTCCCCCCAAGAAAAGAGAATTTAGATGACTTCTCCGCTTGGACCTTGGACCTCTCTGATCCATTGTCCGACAGATTAGTTTTAGAAAAGGGATAAATGCAAGTGGAAACTGAAGCCCTGTCTTTTGTTGTTTATCTATTTCTCTGTACTCCTCAGAAAGTCTGTTTTATCTTCAGCAGTATAAATATATGTTATTGGAAGATCTTTGTTCTGATAGTTACGGTAGCTTCTATTTTACAGCCAGGGAAACTTAGACTTAAAGAGGTGAAATAATTGCCTATGATCATTAAGCTAGTCAATGATTTAGTCGAGAACTCCAGAATATATTTTTCCTCCTGTGTCACACTACCTAGTAAGTTTACTATGTATTTAACAAATGAATAACTGCATATTGTTTTGTGAATTCTTAAATTATTAACATTGTAGTAGTTTCTTCAGTTTTGAACTGCTGGATGATTAGAACATTACAGATGATTTCACTACAGAAGAATATTGAAGATACCTAATGTTTTCAAAGCATGGTCAAGTTGATCCAGCTTCAGCTCTTGAGATGGTGTCTATAGAAGTGACTAATAGAGCATCAGAGAAGTTGAGCATTTTTTAATATTTTGTCAATTAAGACAGACCTGTTAACCATGTAATAATGCTTATTTGATAGGGGTAAACTGACTGTATATTGATACCACAATCAGATGTCTATGAGGCAAACATACTTACATGTTTATATGACCAGCATATTTCTGTTTCTGTGTTATAGGTATTCTCTTAAACCAAATGACCAAATCTTGGCTGAAGACAAACACAAGGAACTGTGAGTGCATTGAACCCTAGATTGTACATAATTTACTCTGTCTATGGCGTTGATATGTATAATTTAAAAAATTTCAAAAAGTATAAAATGTAAAGATGTAATAAATACTATGATCTTAATCCTAATAGGATTAGGATAATTTATACTACATAAGGTTAACATGGGAAATAATTGTTCCTGTGTGCACATTAAAATGTGTAGTATTGTATTCCATCATGTAGACTAAGGGTATTTTGGGAAATTTGTCATTTCATTTTCTTTCCCTAGATAAAGTGTTAAATTGTCATTGTTAATTTTGGTTCTTGCTCAGTGGACTTTCACCTTATGCTTAAGATGGAGAAATATAATTTTCTTTCTTTTGTTGCCTTATGAAAAAGTAAATGCCTAACTATGTTTAGCACAAGGTAAAACACTTTAAATATAAAGTTTTAAATGTGAGTGAAATTTTGTTTCTTTTTAAAAATTTAATGTTCTTAGGGTTCTATTATTCAGATAAAAGTAACTGTACACAGGATTCTGGGACATCTCTGTTGCTAATTTTCTGCCCTATGGTAGTATCTAAAAATATTACTACCTCACAGGAACTATGAGGTTTTTGGTTAAAAATTATAGATTTGGGACTTGCAAAAATTCATCTTCTTGCTTTGCAATATCATAAGATTGTCCAAAGAGGGAAGCCCCCCACAAAATATATATGCTTTTATTTTCTAATAGTCTAGGTTTTTTCTATCACAGAGCAATAAGAAAGTTCTGATAACCTTAATTATTATGCAAATACCTAATGTCAGATAATATTCTAGAATTAAGAATTAGGAATTTGAGGCTGACTATACCTTCACATTGGACCACCCTTGTTCTTGATAATAATTAAGGTTCTATCCTGTTTATAAATACATTGGTGAATTTTACAAACTTCCTTGGAAGTTTCCCTAATGTTTGACATTCCCTTATGTTAACAATATTTTAACTTCTGATTCAATGCTCTCATGGTTTAGTTTAATATAATCCTCAGTTGTGTATGGAGAATAATTTTTTTTTTGTAGATAGAGTGCTTCAAGACTGTTATTTTATTTTTAAGATTAAGTAATGATTTTTCCAAGTACTTTTTAAGCTGCTTTTTAAAAACTCTGTCCTGAATATTTTCCAAATTATATTTTCTTTCTTCTCTCTTATTGAAGAGATTGTAATAAGTGTTAATCATAAAATGGTAGGCTTGATGTGCAGAGGAAGGATTTCTTTAAGAGTTCTTACAGTTCTTACATCCCATTGTTATGCTGGCCTTTCATCAGTATTTTTATATTTGTTCTGTCTTCATTGGATTATACTCTCCGTAATGGGTTCTCAAATATATTGTCCAGATAATTTATACAGTTTCTTTCTTTATTGCCAAGTATGGTCAGTGAGGGTAGGTGATTGTCACTGGACCATTGGTTGATTGCTTATTACTTATAAGCCTGGTAACAACTTTTTTTGGTTTGGGAATTAGGTAATTAGTCAACCTAGAGTTTCCTTTGGGCCTTCTAAACTGTGACCAATATTAAAAATACTGAAAAACTGCAATAATATGAATATTTTCATTTTATTTAATATGTAACTCATATTAATGTGTTAATTCATTTACAGTTTCTTTAGCTGTCTGTGATATAGTTCACCCTCATGGGTAGACTGATTTTTTTTCTTACATTTTATTATGAAAAATTTTAAATAGGATCCATATATTCATAATCCATAATCCATATATTCATAACCTAGATTTTATCATTAACATTTTACTATACTTTATCACCTGTCTGTTCATTCTTTTGTCTGTCCATCACTTCATTTGGTTTTTGAATGCATTTAAAAGTAAACTGCAGACATCAGTGTTTCCCCATAAATATTTCAACATGCATACCACCAACTAGAGTTCAGTATTTTAAGAGTTTTTTATCTTTACATATAAAGTTTTCATACAGTGAAATGCACATATCTTAAGTGCATATTTGCTGAGTCTTGATGAATGCATAAATGTTTGTAACTCAGTCCTCTGTCAAGATATAGAACATTACTGTCACTCTAGAAAATTCCTTTATGCCTTTTTGTAGTCACTCTGCTCCTGCCCTCCCAGAGGTAACCATTATTACAGGATTTTTTTTCTACTATAGGTTAAAATTTTCCTGTTCTGGAATTTCTTATTAATGGAATCATATGTATGTTCTGTTTTATATAATACTTCTTTCACTCAGTATAATATTTTTTATATTCGTTCATGTTACTGCACATATCAGATAATTTCTTATTATTGTGGATTAACATTAATTGTTTATCTGTTCTCTTATTGGTGGTGGGCATCTAGGCTGTTTCCTTTAGTTTTTGGCTACTATGAATAAAGTTGCTATTAATATTTTTGTACAAGTCTTTTTGTGAACATGTTTTTATTTCTCATGGATAATTACTCAGGAGTTGATTTGGCTGAGTCAAAAGGGGAACAGTATATTCAGTTCTATAAGGAGCTACTAGATTTGCTTCTAGTAGTGTCATTTTACATTCCTACCAGCAATATATGAGAATTCTAGTTGCTCTACATCCTCACCATCTTTTGGCATTTGTTGGTTTTTCTAATTTTTGCTGTTCTGGTAGATGAGTAGTGGTATCTCATTGTGGTTTAATTTTATATTTCCATGATGACTAATGATATTGAGCACTTTGTCATTTGTTCATTGGCCATGTATATTTTCTTTGAAGAGTGTTTAGATCTTTTGCTGATGAAAGAAATTGGGTTGTTTTGTCTTTTTATTGATGAGTTGTGAAATTCTTTATATATTCTGGATACCAGTCTATCAGATGTATGTTAAAAAAATTTTTTTTTCCTCCAGTCCCAGTCTTACCTTTTTTCTTACTGGTATCTTTTGATAAGCAAGTTTTAAATTTTTATAGAGTCTCATTTATCAAATTTTGCCTGTATGATTATTGCTTTCTGTGATTGTCTAGAAAACCCTTACCTATCCTCAGTTTATGACAGTACTCTTATTTTTTTTTTTTTTCTTTAAAAACTGTGTGAATGGTTTGAGCTTTTTTGTTTAGGTCTGTGATCTATTATGCATTAGTATTTGTATTTGGTGTGAGGTAGACGCTGAGGTTCGTTTTTCTTTACCTATATGGATATCTAGTTATTTTAGGTCCATTTACTGAATAGACTTCACTTGTTGATTGAACTGTTTTGGTGCCTTTGTTGAAAATCAGATAACTGTAGAAATACGGGTTTATTCTGCTCCATTGATTTACTTGTCACTCTTTATGCCAGTAATACAGTATAGTAAGTATTGAAGTCAGTTACTATAAATCCTCCAACTTTGTTCTTCATTTACGAGATGGCTTTGGATGTACTAGATCCTTTATATTGGCCTATATTTTAGAATCAGTTTATCAATTTCCTCAGGAAAAATCTTTTGGGATTATCATGGAGATGTTGAATCTATCTGGGAGAGAACTGACACCTTAACAATACTTAGTCCTTCTTTAATTTTTCTCAGCAGTGCTTTGTATTTTTTAGTGAGAAAGTTTTGCATGTTGTTTGGCTAAATGAATTTTAATACCAGCCTTGCTTTATGACTATGAATTTAGAAACTAAAATTTGAGGGTTTCAAATTATATTTTCACATAAAGTGTATTAAGTTTGAATAGATGATCTTTTCTTCTCACAGTGCCTAATAGCTCTTCTGGATATACCATAACAGACCTTTGGTAGGGCGATCCTATCTTGTTAACAGTATCAGGTGTAAAACATTCTGGCTGAGTGTAAATTTCCAGAATTTTCTTTCTTTTTTTTTTTTAGGCCACTTGGAACATCCTCTGAATTTGATTGTTGCATACTTTTTAAATTACTCTTCTTACAGATTTCTATTCCTTTTGAATGTATTACATACTAATTCTTTTATAAGTTAACTAACATTCATCACTAAAAGTGTATTGCAGTTATTATTTTTATGCCACATAGACATATTCAACTGTGTAGGAAAATGAATGATGTCCTTAATCTTTGCTAACTGTGGTTAAAATGAATGTCATAGGCCATGCCAGAGGCTGGAAAAGAAAGGTAGATACTTAGCTCAAATCTGTCATGATTATTAGAGAAACTCTTTAAGGTATGTAGTATGATGGTAGGTTAATAGCTCAAATTTTTAATCTAATGAAAGTGCTCTGGAAAAAAGTTGTATGGCATTATGACAGGAAAAGTAAATTTTATTGATTGGAGTAGATTTTCAGGTGAGACTTTTTCTTTTGTCATTACTTACATTAACAATTTACATCTTTTCTAGGTTACCTTTTGTTTTGCTTACTTTATTTCAATTAAAAAATATGTTGGAAAGGAGTCCAGAATCTTACTAGGAGCTGTATGACTTACATCTTAATACTTAATGTGTACTCATTTTATAGAAAACATAAATTTCGTCAACCATTTTAAAATCAAGTGCCCTACCACTGGATTAATCTTAAATGACCCATTCTCTTTTTCCAGTGCAATTAAGTAAATTAACTCTGAGGACTGTTATGCAATTATTAGAATGTTTTTAGGAAGATATTTAATATTGTGACATTTAGGTAGTTGAAAAGCTTCCTTGTACATATTCTAGAAGAGAATTGTAGTAGAATAGTAGTTTTGTGGATGATGGGGTTATAGGTGAAATTTTTTTCCTTCTTTGTACTTTTGTGTGTATTTAAAGTCTTTAATGGATTGTGTTATTCTATAACCAGAAAAAAGAATGCAATGAAAGAAATTCTAAATTCCCTAAATTTAAATTGGTAATTTAGTATGCTTATCTATTACAAGATGAACTTTTTCAACTTTATAATCATAATTGGTAAACTAAGTTAGCAAACATAATGAGGATCTAAAGGTTGAGAGGACACAATTTAATTTTTTTTTCTGGTATAACATGAATTCTTTCTTTTTTTTAAACTTTTTTTTATTGAGTTATAGTCATTTTACAATGTGTGTCAAATTCCAGTGTAGAGCACAATTTTTCAGTTATACATGAACATATGTTTATTCATTGTCACAGTTTTTTTTTTTGCTGTGAGCTACGAATTCTTTCGTAATAACTAGTGCTTATGTAATAAGGATCTTATAATTGTGAGTATATGCTTGATTGATTTGGCATTGATTATCTTAATTCTTTTGGCTGCTGACTCTCTGCCTTGTAGTTTTTAACCTATACACTAAAGAACACTCTCAATTGAATGTTCCACCATCAAAGCAGGATATTAATTAAAACAAATTCACCAGCCCTTCATGAAAGCTGCTCATAAATAATCTCATTTGTGTCTTTACACTTTAAATAGACAAGATCTCTTTGTGCTCAAGATGAAGCTTTTAAAAATATCATATGAGGTGTAGATATAAACAACAGTAATTATCCAATTAATAATACCATGCTTTAATCTCATAAAACATTATTATTACTTCTTAATTCTAATCTGCTGAAGATAATCTTGATTCATCATGATACTGTAAAAATGCGTTGGCATCATCACATTAGCCGGGTTTTTTAAAATGTACCTCAAGAAACGTAAAAGCATAATATAAAGTAGAAAGTTTTGAATGAAGTTATTGATGTTGTATCTTTCCTACTCCATTGAAAGCTACCAAAAAAAAAAAAAGATTGTCTTTTATATAACAGAGACTTAGCAAATACTTGAATAATTGAATGACCTTGCATTCCCACAAATGATACTTAATGCATAGAAAAATATAACTTAAAAGTTTTATGATTTTTGTTCATAGTAATTAATTTATATTCTTCTCCTGACTGCTACACACTCAAGGAAAGATATCTCATTTGTTCTTGTATCTTTAGTACTTCATGCCTGCTATGGCGTTCAAAAAATGACGTAATTTTGGTACAAGTCCTCCATATATAACTCAGAAAACACATATCTAAGCTGTATATAAAGATTTAGGTTTTACTCCCAATCCTGCTAAGATACTTAGGGATTAACATATTTTGAATTTTTGTCATTTTTCTGAATGGTGGTATAAAACACACTTAAAAAAAAAAGCAAAAAAAAAAAAAAGGTACCTCAATTCTTTGTATATGTATTGGAGAGTACAGTCTTTTTTATTTATTTTATTATATTTATTTATTTTTTGGTTTGTTCTTTTGGGGGGGAGGGAATTAGGATTTATTTATTTATTTATTTATTTTTTAATGGAGATATTGGGGATTGAACTCAGGACCTTGTGCATGCTAAGCACACCCTCTACACACTCTACCATTCAACTGTACCCTCCCCCAGGAGAGTACAATCTTAACTTTAATTATTTTGATGTTACTTTATGTGGTAAATATTAACTTTTTTTGTTTTTTGTTTTTTTTTAATTTTATTGAAATGTAGTTGATTTACAGTGTTGTTTCATGTGTACAGCAAAGCGATTCAGTTATATGTATACATACATATATATATTTTTCAGATTCTTTTCCATATATTACAAGAAATTGAATATAGTTCCCTGTGCTACAGTATTAGCTATACTTATATTTAAAATATTCTTCGTTGCCTAATTGTGATTCAGATTCCATATACACTTAATCACTAAGGTTTCACGGATATTCTTGTTATTTCCCTATCTGGGGAAGACTGACATGCAAGAAAACAGGGAAGATTGATCAGCAATGAAAATGACACTTGCTTTTTTAAGCATAATCGTTTTTCTCAAGTTTCTGTTTTCTGAACTCTGGTCATGGATTAGTTGAGAACGTACTGAAGATTCTGGGGGGTGATTTTAACTAGGGAAGGTGAATAAATTAAAATTGTTATCTGATTAACCCAAAACTTCGGAATTGATACTTTACTCTCTATGTGGTCCAGTAATGAACTGGTTTTATTAGTCTATAGATTTTTCTCAATCAGAGTTTTTGTTTTTTTAAGTGGAATAATTTAAAATAAATTAGAAAAATATCACTATTTCATTGAATAATTTTTTTTTCAGCTGCTTACCAGTCATTATGCCAGGCACTATTGAAAGGAAGGATACTGACTTTATAAATGAGTCTTACTCTCCTGTTTAATATTATTTCATATTTCAAAACAGTTTCATAACTGGAGATTTTGTAATAGGGTTTCTTATTGTTAGACATATCTGCAAGCTATAGAAGATAGAACCCTTTTGTTTTCATTTATGAATATCTAAATTTTGTGTCACACTGAATAGAACACTAAGATTAGATCATAAAGATTCAGATAAGGAAAAAAAGCTGGGCGGAGTAAGAGACAAATTCCAAAGGCAAATATAAGTACATTTAAAAGTATCCATGCCACTTAACATAGATAGAAGTAACTTGATAGCTGAGAATTTTTTTCAGTTTGCTGTGCTATAGAAAGCATGGGGAAAGCTATTTTTAAAAAGAGAGATTCTCTTTTATTTACTTGGCTTTTCAAGATAGCTGCCAAGATAAAGGCTGAAATTTTACAAGTAGTGTTTGCTGTTCTAAAGTATATTTTCCCTTTTATTATTGAATGAATTCTCCTTAATGACTGTTTCTTATGTCAAAAATTGAATTATTTTGTCAATTATACCTTGAAGTTAAAAGTTTTATCTTGTAATAATTATACTGAAGTTTTTATCTGTTTAGTATTATGATGAAATAGGAGAATATGAATTATGTAAGAGGTATGAAGCAAGAGTATTGGAAAGGACACTGTTAAACCTTAATCTTTGGTTTGGTGTAAAATATTATAATCTCTTAAAGAATAATTCCCAATTTTTAAACCAGCAGGGGAGATTTTTAAGTATTTAAGTGGCATGTTTAAAAACATGTTCAGAGCCCTTAGAGACAATGAGTAACATCTGATATGCTTTTAAATTCATTACTGTTGTTGTGGTTTAGTAATTCTTTGAAAATGATCAATACTGTTTTGTAAGAGTAATATAAGAACTGATTGCCTGTAAAGCTGATAGATTTTGTTCATGGCAAATGTATTTGCTTAATGCCTTAGAGAAAAAAAACCCTGGCAAGTGAAAAGTCAAAACTGAAATAAAGACTATCTAGGACCATCAATAAGGTTAATGGATACTATTTTTTCAGTATTCACAAATAAGCTGCAGTATTTTAAATATCATGAACATTTTTATTGTCCCTTTCTCAGGTCCCACTTTCTTTTACATATTTTAAATTATAGAAGTTAGATTCTAGAAATGAACCCTGGAACTAATTATCCATGATTTATAATGAATTGAATGAGATCCACATAACAAACTGACTTGCTGTGAGTTACACTGATATTTAATGACAGTGCTGAACCAGAATCCAAGTCTCCTGCTTCCCATTTAAGTGCTTTTTCTATCACACCAAGCAGCTCCCTAAGTATACAATAATTTTTTTTAAATAAAAGGGCTTGATACCCATTGCAAGATTGAGTAACTGATTATAATGAAATCATTAGCTATCCAGACTCAATGGCTGGTTAATTTCACAGTATTATGGTTTTAGAAACTACCTCAGACTCTTCGCATGAGTTGAGGAGAGTCAATCAAATAAATACTGTGTATACCTAAATTTCAAATGCAAGGCACTTCTCATTCTTCCAAGGAGAGGTTATAATACAAATTCAGCCAACTTGATTCTAAAAGCTTTTTGAGATGCTTCTGAAATAAGTCAAATTTATACTTATTATTTAGTTTAGTTAATGTCATACCTTTTACAACCACATATTATGTGAAATAAATTAAATATTTTTTTATTTTATACTTCTCATTTGTTTGAACATTGAGAATTTTCCTCATCTTTGTTCACTAGGATTCCTTTCTCCAGGACAACAGTCTTCTTTGATTTTTTAAATTGTTTGAATCCATGTCTAATCCTTTCTTTAGACATTTTATCCTAAACTACAAATGCCTCTTACATAGGGAACATTTTTTAATTGATTTTTTTATGGATAATCATGATCTTTATAAAGTAACTGTTTACTATGTTGCTTTTTAAATTGATCTTTAAAAAACTCTGTATAATAACATTCACCATTTGTGCTCAGGAAGCTGTGCCTCCAGGAATAAATACTAAATGTGTGTTCAAATTCTATGCTCCTTTTTTTAAACTAATACCATCAGATGACTTCTGTAAGAATCCCAAGCTAGGATTGATTGAATTCTTTTCAGTCAAGCACAGATGGTTCTCAACTAATCTGTGACCAGATTTCACCCTTTTGGGTGAACTGTGCTCTCACTTTAAAATTCTAGAATTTCATAGTTTCTTCTTACCTGTTGTTATATCTGGATTGTGAAACTTCTGAAAGATTTGTGTAAATGTTTATTGTTTAAGAGAAAATTATTAACCCTGTCATAAATGAGAAGAACTCATTACAACAGATAATTTTAGTATTAAGCTTGGTCTTATATTCATGCATGAATGATAGATGAATGAAAATTGTATGTTATTAGTGGTAAAATCTTTCAAGCCTTAAAGGATTTATCCTAAATTGCCACCTGCTGCTTTTGAAGACATTTATGGTGCCCTGGACTTAGCATTAGAAGAAACTTAGTTTATGTATGAGTTTTGCCATAGACTGTAACCTTGGTGTATCAGTTAAGATTCAATTCCAGTATGAGTATTAAGAAATAAGAACCTTATTCATTGTCGGGAAAACTAGGGAAGTAAAGGTCCAAAAGGATTAGAGAAATGTCACTAACCAGTCCTTGTGTAGGTTAATGAATTGGAGCTTTCAAGAAGCAGCTAAACATGTCTAGCTGCTGAAATGAACTGGGAAGGGAGCTGGTGGGTTGTTGGCTCTTGCAGTTTTCAATAGAGCATTTGGTGATGGGCTTGGACTTGGTTTGAAAGATGAGCTGGAGGTGGAGTGGGGATAAAGTAGGACAAATTGGAACTCCGCCCTGTACCTTTCTGTCTGTTTTTCACTGCTGCTTACCAGTAACTACCCTTTATAGTGAAATGGCTGCTGCTTCATGTGCATCTCACAAATTGTATACAGATTTCTCTTGTTGCTAATACTAACCTGAAATCACATAGGGAAGGAAATTCTAGGAAATGTAGTTTTAGTTGACACAGTATAAAACTACTACACTTGGATTAATCACTTAATCTCCTGCATTTAACATCCTTACTGTAAAATAGTGATAATTTCACTTTATCTTGTTAGATTTAATGAGGATTAGATGAAATTATATATATGGAAAAGTTTTGAACTACAAAGAACCGTAAAGGTCAATTGTGATGTAGGTTTTTGTGAGTATGATGATGCTCATGAAAACCCTCTTGCTCTTAGAGGAGCTGTCTGTCATATATCATTGTGGGGTTAGATTAATGCTTTGCTATTTTATTACTATCCATTAAGTAAATGATTTCTTTAACTAGGTGCTTCTTTTTTGGTCTATTTCCATAATCCCTTTGAATGTAGTTTTTTGAGTTTCTGGCATAAAATTGTTCAGAAAAAAATGATAATGGCCTTTTTTGCGTTCTACCTCTATTTTCAGGGGGAAGGGTAAGCTGTTTCCTGAAGCTTTAACTAGGGCTTTTCAGTCCAAGTGTACTGCATTGATCTTTTGCTATAAATAATTTACTTGACAGCATTGTACTATGTCATATCTATGACGTGAATATTTTTTAGGGTCAACGTGGGATAGAGAGAGTAGAAACTGCTAATATGTTGAATTCTTTTTTCATCTTGGTCTACAACAGACAAGAATATTTTGAAAGTGAAGCTATGACAGATATCTATCTGAAAAATAATTTCAGGGGTGTGCCAACATGGTCTATATTCCCGTAAATATTGAGTCAGATTTTTTGGGAACTATATAAATTTAGGAGTTTGGGGGAACTTTTATGGCTTAATATTAGCAGCTATTCTAATTCTTGAAAACATTTTCTCTACTAACTAATTAATGGTTTCTTTTTGGAAGTGTTGAAATAACACTTATGTGTTAAAGAGGATTTAAAAAATTTTAATTACTTTTATGCTCTAATTTAATCCTCATAGTAAGCCTCTGAGGTAGATATAATTATTCCCATTTTACAGGGAACTGAGGCTTGGAGAGATTCCATAGCCTGTTTTATAGTAGAAAAGACTGCAATTTTATTTCAGATCTTTTGTATTGCTTTTTACTTTAGTAAATTTAGTGACTTAGGAAAAAGAATATTAAATCAAATTTTTTAGAAGAATGATTTATTTAAAACAAACATTTACTTCACAGACTTATTTTGGGTTTTTTTTCTTTTGATTTTTTTTTCAGTTGATGTATAATCAGTTTACAGTGTTGTCAATTTCTGGTGTATAGCATAGTATTTCAGTCATACATATATATTCATTTATTATTTTTCATTGTAGGCTACTATGAGATATTAAATATAGTTCCCTGTGCTGTACAGTGTAAACTTGTTTATCTATTTTATATATGGTAGTTAGTTCTGCAAATCTCGAACTCCCAATTCATCCCTTCTCACCCACAAACTTTGTGATAGATGTTTTATTTCATTAGTTTTAATATGACTAGAAAAATGCCATAGTTTGTAGGTAATACTGTGGGTTTTTTGGTTGGCTGATGGCTCAGGTATAAAACCTTAGAGGATAATCTGAGCTTAATATTGATGAATAGAAATCCAACATTTCCAACAGACTAGGTCTTTTCTTGAAGCTCTGTGTGTTATAAATTTATTTCTTGTGATGCTAGCTCCCTCTGTAGAACTTCATTAAGATTGCAACTTAATTTTTTCAAGCATTTAGCAAAGTGATTGAAACTTTGTCTATCTAGAACAGATTTAAACTTTCTCTTATAAAAAACACTTCCAAGTGTTTTCTCTTGTGAAAATGTTACCTTTATAAAAATGTCTCACATGAATATACTAAATTTTAGTAGCATATACGAAGAGAAACCATCTTCCTCAAATATTCTTACTACTTTAATGCTTAAAAATTTTTTTTAAATTTTTTATTAAATTTTTTTTTTAATGCAGGTACTGAGGATTGAACCCAGGACCTCATACATACTAAGCATGCACTCTACCACTGAGCTATACCTCTACCCAGTTTAAATGCTTTTTTGTTTCTGAAGGCCAGAGACACTTGTGATTTCTAGGTCTATAAGTATGTGCTGGGTAAGACCAGAGAATATAGAAGAAACCTGTTAGAAGATTTGAAAAAAATTTTTTTTGGAAGTTTAACTGATTTCCCATCTATCATATTTGAAATTATCTTTTTTAAAGAATTTTTTCAGTCTTGAATGAGAAAATGGTCATTAAGGGAATTTTCTTTTTTTTTTCAGTCTCGCAGAAAGACATCATTTATGCATGCTAGAATGATTCATTTCCTTTTAAATTGAATTCAACAAAAAATTCAACAAAGAAATGTAGAAAATATGCTTCATATACACAGTTTCCATAAATTTATGTTCTTGTAGGAAAGTCCTTTATTATCAAGTCCTATCACCAGTTTCCCTTTGTGGGAAAACTACTTTTTCTCCTTTCTCTCTTTTCTTTCCCAGATTTTATATTTAAGTATTAAATTGTGTAATTAGCTCTTCAAGGATGCTTTCCCTACTGAAATGAGGACAGGGAAATGTGACTGGCTTCCAAGATGGAATTTAGAAAAATGAGTAAACTGATGTCAACTTTAAAGCTAGGGACTAAAACATAATATCAAGATAGGAAAGAACTAAATTATATATGCTCTTTCAATTCAAAAAATAACTATACTCTCTTCTAAGTAGGATTGAGGGACGTTGTTAGGATGATGCATGAGTTGGCTTTTAAACAATTTTGAAGGATAATTATCTTTGAACCTTTTGTTAATTCTAAACATATTTATTCTGTTAAAGTATAATATTGCTTACACAAACATGGAGATGCATTATGATGATACAAAGAACGTCAAGGATAATTTTTTTTTATATTTGTTGACTTTGAATTTGCTATCAGAATTGTTTGAAAGAATAGAACTGAACTATTTTAATATAACAATATCCTTCATTATCTTTTTTAAAAAGTGGTATATATTTGACATATAACATTGTATTAATTTCAGGTGTACAAGATAATGATTTGATATATGTTTATATTGTAAAATGGTCACCACAATAAGTCTAGTTAATATCCATCAGCACACATAATCACAGATCTTTAAAATCTACTCTCTCAGCAACTTTCACATACACAGTTGACCCCTGAACAACAGCAGGGGATTAGGGACATGCACCCTCCACATGGTGGAAAATCCACTTAAAATTTAGTCTGCACATATGATTCCTCTGTATTTGCAATTCTCTATCTGTAATTTCAATCAACCTTGAATTGTATAGTATTGTAATGCATAGTGGACCAATGCAGTTCAGACCCATGTTGTCCAAGGGACAACTGGACAATACAGTATTACTAACTATAATTACCATGCTATATATTATATCCCCAGGACTTATTTATTTTATAACTGCAAATTTGTACCTTCTGACCACCATCATTATCTTTAAAGCATATATTATGCCTTGAAATAGTACTGTTGTTTCTTTTATTAGTAAGCAGTTTGTATTGCTATATATGTACTTTGCTAGGAGTCCTAATAGTTTTTGTTTTTCCTCTAATTATTAATGGCTGCTTAAGTCCATGTCATTTCGAATTTGTTTTGTGTTGTGTATCACGTGTATAGGAGCACTTCCCAATGTTAGTACCTAAATTGTTTATTTAAATTTTTCTTTATATTAACTGGAAAAGATTAGCCTCATCTTATATCAGTGAAATCCTGAATTTTACACATTTATTTGCACATTTATTGATTTATTTGAATATATTACTATTAAGGTGAAAAATGTTTGCCACTTAAAATTGTCTCACATACAAGTTGACATCATTTGTTTCTTGATATGATGCACTGAGGAAAGAATATCACATGTGTAGTATTCCTACAAAAAGCTGGCCGGTACTCAAGAGTCACTTGTTACGAAAGATAAAGGACTGGGAAATTTGCAGAGAAACCAAAGAAATATAAAAACTAAATGTAATGCGTGATCCTGGATTATATCCTGGGAGGAAAGAAGGAAATATTATAAAGGACGTTGGGGCGGTTGGCAGAATTGAATATGGACTGTACATTAAATAATGGTATTGTAGCACTGTCAATATTCTGAATTAATAAATGTACTGTGGTTATGAAAAACAGTAGTCTTGTTTTTAGTAAATAACACAGTCAAGTATTTGGGAGTAAAGGATGTTGATGTCTGCAATGTACTCACATGGTTCAGTGATAACTATGAATAATAAATAGTTATATATATATTTATATAAATTAGGGAGAGAGAGGTCAAATTCTGGCATGATATTAATATTAAGTAAATGTAGGTGAAGAGTATGCAAGTGTTATTTGTATAATTCTTTCAGTTTTTGTTATGTTTGAAATTATTTCAAAATAAGAGGTTAAAAAAATCTTGTCTCAAGTATGATCAGTGGTACACGTACTATACTTTGGAATGACTTGACCCTATGGGTCAGCAGTGGCTGTGGTAGGTGTTTTTAAATAGGCAGAACATTTTAAAAAGAAAACCATGGAACTTCCTTTATCCTACTGGACTAACTCCTCCTCATCTTTTAAGGCGTAACACAGCTATGAATTCTTCAGGATATCATTCTCTATTGCATAGCCTACCTGTACTCTGGGATTAGTTTGGTGTAAACCATCAGATAGACCAGGATTAGTTTTGACCCTTACTAGTTGTGTGACTTTGGGTTAGTTACTTATTCCTTAAATGTTTCTTCATCTAAATTATGAGAATGATAAATATAGAATTATTGTGAGGATTAAGTAATAATAATGCATATAGACAATTCCAGGATGCCTAATATGTGAATAACTACTCTCCCTACTACTTTTATTTATTTATTCTTTGTTTATCTTCCTTCCAGACTAAATACTTTGATCATAGCGTTCACATTTTATTCATATTTCTACCCCCAGTGCCTGGCACATGGGAGATGGTTATTAAATATTTGTGAATAACTGAAGACTATTTTAAAAGATAGTTTGCAGAATATCTATGTTTTTCAATTCACATATTTATATGTACATTTTACCAATATGTGGGTTTATTCCCAATAAATAGTTTTGGTTGTTCTTGGTTTTGCTACAAGGTTGTTGGCTAATAAGCAGACTTGTTTTTATAACTGTCTTTATGAATGTCATCAAATTTAATAACAGGCTCCTTTAAGAAAATCAAATAGGTGCCTAAGATACAATTAGATGCTTCTCATTATTCCCTAAATATTACCAGTTTAAGTTTCTTAGAAGAGAACAAAATCTTTCTGTTTTTTCCTCCAACATTTGGATTGACTTTATTTGGAATGATTTCTGTGACTGCCCTCTTAAATCTGGATTCTGAGAGAATTTTTTATGCCCATTTTGGTTTTCTTTAATTAGAATTCTTTTCTTTCAAAGTATGTGGTAGATGAGAACATAAGCTTTTTCAGTACTGGTTCCCTTTAAAGACAGGAGATTGTGTATTTCCTACATTGTGATGCCTGTGATCGTGAGTAACAGACACTCAAAGCAAAATGACTTTATACTTGGAAAATTTTGTTATTTAACCCAATAAATTTGGAGGTAGAGGTTGCTTAATTCAGTGCTTCAGGAACATCATCAGGGAGCGCTGGGCCCTTTGTGCTTTTCTATTTACCATCCGAGTGTAAAGGCTGGTTACTCCTCATGGTTACAAATGGGTCTTACAGTTCCGGAGCTCAGATGTTAGTTGGTAATGTCTAAAGACTCTTAGGAAAATCTTTGTGTTATTTTTTTGAGAGTAAGAAGAGTTTTGCCAGAATTATCCCGGCAGACTTCTTAATTTATCATTGATTTCCATTGCATCATATACTCATTCCTAAACCACTGACTGGCAAAGAAAATAGAACTATCATGAATGGCTTACTCTAATCAAGAGTCATTCTGTGGGTCAAAGCACAAGGCTCCCTAAATAAGTGAACAGAATTTGGGGTTCACTGGAAAAAGGAACAGCTGTTGGTTTGGGAACTAAAAATACACTGCTCACAATGTTTAAATAAAATGGTTATGTCATATTTCCCTGGGAACTCAGCAGCCAGGGCCAGACTTAGAGACTGCCTCAGTGCGAGATTTCCTAAAGCTATGTTGACTGAAATAAAATCACACAATGTGAGAGTTGTGGGTTAAGTTTTTATCTTGGGCAAAATGGGGGCCATAGCTCAGGAGACAACATTTCAGATAGCCCTGAGAAACTATTCCAAAGAGGCAGGGAGAAAACTCAGTATTGTATATGATTTCAGCGAAGGAGGTACGTACAGTCAAGCACACATTTAGGTAGAGGCTGCTGCTAGTCATGAGGAGCAGATGTCACTGTTAATGATTTTAGTGCTTTTCTAGATGCGAGGGGATGCAAGAATTTGGCTCATAAAATCTTCTCCTGAAAATATCTAACTTTCTGATGTCCTGTTCAGCCAGTTTTCCCAGAGCACAGAATGCCTCATTCCTGATCTCCATCCTGAACTCCTTTCAGGGTGTGTTGGAGGTCAGCGGCTGCAGTGGCTCAAGATTTAATCCAAGCAGAGTTAGATGGCAAATGCCAACGTGATCCAATCCTTGTAGAGGCAGATGGCAAGTGCCCTTTTTTAGTTAGCAGCTATTTCAATCTTTCTTCCTTATTACTGTGCACATTGAAGAAATGTAAAATTTTTAAAAATTGAAAATTTAAACCCATTCCCTGATAGTAACCAAGATGTAAAAATATGAGGAATTGAGTGAATATTTTTTAAAGCATGAGAGTTTTGTGTTATACTCAGACTTGGAAGGGGGTGTGCACACTTATGTAGCCTCATGGGAAATACTGCTCCCTTTTGTCATGACTTAATTTTCAGCCTCTTTGATTTCATCCTCAGCAACCTAGAAGGACATAATAAACAAGTTAAAAATAAACAAAATTATTTACTGTCTCTAAACTTGGAAAGGTTGAGAAACACATTGAGAATTATGGTATGCAGTGTAAAGTGCTGCTTTGATGAGTGCTCTGTATTTGAGAAGAGAAACTGTGTGTTTTGAGGGGATCATAATGGGGAAGTTGGTCTTATTTCCCCTGCTTCCTGAAACAATCATTATAGTTTCTTTGTTTTGATTTGTTTGTTTTTGTTTAAAGTCCTAGTAGTTTGGGGAATTTTATTCCAGGCTGTTATAAATGACTACTCAGTAACTTGTTTTAGAATTATTTTACTTAGTCACCTGACAAAGGTAGAATTCTAACTTCACTATAAAATGAAGAGTATTACCTCCTCTGCAAAGAAGTATAGATTAGCCATGGGTGAAAGCAGCGGCTGTTGGTTCAATACACCTTGAAGAAAGAATAAATAGAATTGAATAATCTCTGGAAAAAGCAAGATGGACTGTTACATTCTAGTACTTACTTACTATGTGTAAGAGTGTTTAATGTTGTAGGTGATTTTATAATTCAAAGTATTCTAATTTAGATATGTTTGAATCATTTTGTAATCACTAAACCACAAAAATTCAATTTGCTTTGCACCTTTAAAGGAAGTTCTGTCTTAATCTCTGTAATACTTCTATATATTTATGCTTTTCATTTCTCTTTAAAGCCTTTTTTATTAATACGTGAGATTTGGAAAATAGTAATAATGCTGCAATTCCTTAAAGATTATAGTAGTATATAACATGACAATGTTTCTCAAAAGTGGATAATTTTCAGCCTCTCTTCAAGGCTTCCTGATTATTTTTAGCTGTATTTGTTAACTTTTTCCTCTTTCTTATTTGTTTCCTTGAAAGTATAGGTCTGTTAACTATCTTCTTTGTTCTGTCTGGAGTGATTCGTTAATAATGGAAATACAAAATTTATCAGTAAGACTGTAGGATTCTGGGGATCATCTCATTGACTTTGTGACAGAATGATCACTGTTGTTAATCATTATCCTTTGAATTTACACATTTGTAAGGCAGAGTAAGCAAAGCCATTATACAGATTGGGAATTGTGGACAGAAGGTTGCCTGCCTTTCTGGTAAAGTAGCCATCAGCCACTGCAGCTGCCCTTGATGGTGCGCCGTGAGGGGAGTTCAGGATGGAGAAACATAGAATACTGGCCCTAGATAGTTATGATGCATATCAGAGGAAAAAAAGGAAATGAGCCCAGACTCCTGCATCTTCCTATACAAAGAAAAGCACTAAAACTATAAATTTGAGAGTCTCTTTTTGTGATTAGCAGTAATCTTTTTGACTTCCCCCCAGCAAAACTCCTATTCAGACTCTTCCCTTACATTTTTTGAAACTATTCTTCAGAGCAATCTTTAGAAAGGCTGTCTCCTGGGCTGTCATACTCAGTAATGTCCCCGAATTAAACGTAATCTCAACTTTTAGGTTGTGCCTTTTTTTTTTTTTTCTAGTTAACTGAATGATTCCAGGAATAATTTAGCATATTATTTAGTGTGAATCTGTAGGAATTTTATTTAAAACCTTTTCTTCCCCCCTTAGTATATTATGGTTTTAAGGCCCCCTGCTTGTGGCCATTTTGTGTGCAAAATTTTTGGTGGTAAAAATTGTGTTTTATCAGCTTAAAATGAATCCAATTCCCATATATAAAATATTCATGAGGTATTACTTAAAATGCTTAATTTGTGCCTTTCTCTTATAGCAGTAGTGAAAATGTCACTTAGGTTCCTGAATATTTTCAGCTGTAGACAACATTTAGTACCATTCCTTTAATTTTACAAATGCATAAACTGAAGCATAGAAATCTTAATTGGCCATGAAAAGACTGTTACTCAGGTCTTCTTTTTAGTTCCTTGTTCTTTTTATTTTACCAAATCATATTCATTTTCCCAATATATGCATTATAGAAGTATATAGGAATTTGAATCAATGCCCTTTCAGAAAAGAAACAGATTTGTTCTTTATTTTCCAACCATAGATTTTTAGTTTGAATGCAGGTTGAGAGAGCTCATTTCAAATAGAACTATCTAGTGATTAAGTATTCTATCCTTCATTGTCATGACCTCTTTGAAGGAGTAGTAATATTTCCTCCTATGAAGAGTAGGGGAATAGAAACTTCACATACTTGTTCAACGTCACGGTGTGTGTGTTGAATTGAGAGTACTCTTAAATCAACTGTAGCTCTTTGGTTCCTGTCACCATTAGCTTTTGTATTGTTAATATAAGGTAAAGCATGTGAATTACCAAACTAGTTCCCATGCATGGGGACACTCAAATATGCACGTTAGTTACATTTGGACTATTATAATTTTTCTGAACTGAAAGTCTGGTCTTGTTTCTTCTAGGTTTAAAACCTTGTAATGATTACTCTTTATTGGCAAGGTAAAGCCCAGAGAACTTCCTTTGCTTTTTATTCCTTAGTTCTGGCATCTATTTGTGAAATTGAGCAGGATCCTTTGGGGCCCTCCTGGGTACAAAAGCCTTTTCATGTACCTCTTGTTTGTAGGAAAAAGGCTTCAGCCTCCCAGACCCTCCCTGAATCTGTAGGGCAGATTCAGTTACTAATAAGAGGAGGGAGGGAATGCAGAAACAAAGGAAGGGCAGTCAAGAAACTGTAATGCGTGATAAAGCTGGGTCCTGGTTCCTCCTCAAGGAATAAACATAACAATATATTTTTGAGTTCTTCTGCAGGGACTGAGGCCCTCACCTAGCTGGAGGATGGTGACTTCCGGTTGAGCACGAGATTCCTGGAATACCACCCTGTTAACCTTACCACCATCCAGTCCCAAGAGAGTCACACATCCTGCAGCCCTCACCTCAAATTTTGCCTATAAAACTCTTCCCTGAAAACAATCAGGGAGTTTGGGTTATTTTGAGCGTGAGCCACTCGTTCGTGCATGGCCCTGCATAAACCTGTATCTACTATGAACTGCGATGTTTGGTTTGTTTTTCCTCACTGTACACTGGGCACACAAACTTCTGTTAGGCAGCATTTGCGGGTCATTGAACATGCCCCTCTTGTCCATGTACCACTCCTCCTGAAAACCTCCTCCTTATAGATCTCCTCTCACCTTCTACATCTTTTTCAAGCTTCAGATCTTTATTTATCTGGAAAACTATCTTGACTTCCTAAATCTGGGTTGTACCCATGAAGGAGGGGTGGATTTCCCTTCTTCCCTTCTAGGTTCATTGGCTGGTGTGATAATGAAATTGATGAAGGGTGGATTAACAGAAGACAACACAAATTTAATTTTGTGTGTACAGCACCTCCGTAAAAATGTGAGACCTAAAAGACAGCCAGGTAGTTGAAGCTTATTTGATATCCAAAACTGAGGAAAGGGTTAAGGGTTTCAAGATAGAAACAGACGAAAGGCCATTCACAGGAAGGCACAGAGAAAACCAAGACTGCCCTGTGTAGATAAGTTTCTTAGGTAAAAAAGTATCTCTGGTAATGACTCTCTTCCTGTTATAGGCCCCCTTTTCATATAAATGTAGGCAGTTAGGGGGAAGGGGAAGAGCTTTTCTTGACTTTGCTGGGTTTTGATTGCTTTTAGCTCAAAATAATCCTCATGCCAAAGTGTGGCATATTTTGGAGTGACGGATTTTGTTCCAGATTTTATGTTGTAGGAGTTAGTAGATTGTTTTGTATTTCCCTGCTAACTTTTTCTTTGTTTCCTCTACATTATGAGATATCCAAAAGCAGGGATACTTTTATCTTTGTATCCTTAGGGCTTGGCACTATGCCAGACATGTTCTAGGCCCTTAATACATTTTTAATGAATAAATATCATGCTTAAATGTCTCCAACTCTCTCTCTTTCTTTTCATAGTTCTTGCCCTGGAAAGTTACAGTAGCACCTGCCTTTATTCTCACTCCTTTTCTGTACTTCACATTCTTTGTTTAATGTTTGTTGTACTTTTAAATTTGTTTCTGTCCTATTGATTTATCCACCTTTCTAAGACAGTAGTTTGTCCCATCACTTGACCAAGTTATTAAAACACATTAATAGTTCTCCTTTGCCTACTGGATGAATTTCAAGTTATTATGAATGACTTGGAAGCAGCTGATCTGAAACTTTTTCCCCCTTTAGTGCTATCCCCTGCCAACAGCTTTCTTCTCTCCAGTAAGATCGAATTGCTTGTTTTTGTATCTGTGTCTTTGCATGTACTGTTCTACCCTTTCCCAGTCTGATCTAACTGATAACTTCAAAATTTAGCTGCTTCTTCCAGAAAGCTCCCTCTTCACTTGTAATGAATTTGCTTCTGTTGTTGTACTATAATTTAAGTGTTGTCTTCCATATTAGATTGAACTTTTTGAGGCTTGTGACTATTTCATATCCACTTCTGCTTTGTGTAGTATATAGGTCTGCTTCTGAAATGCTGTTGAATCTAATTAAATGCCTGTGGGTTATGGAATAAGTATTAGTGGAATTCTAAGTGAAATTTAAGAAAATGATGCTTTAGGAATTTAGGAAAATGTTGTTAGTTTGTGAAGCATGATCCAAAGTGATAGTATTTTTATTTTTATTTATAGAAGGATTTTTAGACAAGTTAAAATGATTCTGTTTCTTTGTATTGAATGTTCTAGGAAAATATAAAAAAGGTTTCAATCCATAATTTAATCATTTCAAAATAGAGTTAGTTATCAGAACATTTCTAGAGCGTAACTGTATTCCTGTGCTGACTTACTTAATCCTGCAACCTTATTTGTAGTCAAATAAAGAAGAGAATGCGTGGAAGGGGGACGGAAGAGAGGAAAGGGTAGGGAATGCAGCAGGGAGGGGGAGAGATGGGTGTGTGTATGGGAGGGTGTGTTTGTGGGTGAGAGAGAGAGATAGAGAGGTAGACTAGGTTTATTTTACCATTCAATGTATAGACTTTTAATCTCTTAATCTCTTCTTTTTCATATGGATGCATAACCCCTGTCTCCAAAAATTTCTGAGTCTGGGGATTCTGCAAGTAAATCGACTTGCTTGTTATGTCTCTCTTCTCTTCTTCCTCCTCAGGCTTTGGTTTTAGATTTTGCCTGGTGTTCTGCTTCATCTGTCAATATTTCTGTTACTTTAAAGGCTTCAACATACTATGGACATTTTTCACCAAAAATATTGTTCTTGTGAGCTTCTTGTCAATTTAGTGCAAGTAGCAAAGATGACCTTTAAGTCTTTTGTGTTGAAGCAAAAGTTTATGATGGTCAGCATATTTTTAATATGAAGGTTGTATAAATTGAGATGTTCAATTCCTTTACATTAGAAAACAACAGGGTAAATTAAAGGGAGAAGAATTGCTGCACCTGGAATATGCTCAGACAGTGCAGAAAGATAGCTTCATTGTAAGCTCCACAAGAGAATGGGTTTACATCCTTGTTTGTGTGTGTTTGTGTTTGCTTTCCATTGTATACATAGTGCCTAGCTGAGTGTAATGTAGTGTGTGGTTAACCAATAGTTATTGGAAGAAAATAATATGTAGTTTTATCATTTTAGATAAAAAGTACATCAAGAAATATGCTACCTTTTGGGAGGTTTTGGTACTTTGATCCTGCTCTCATCCTCCATTTCACCTTTAAAAGTCTAATGTGGAAATTATCAAAATAAATAACCTCCCCATATTCCTGATTTTGTCTTTAGTTTGTTATATTCTTTTCCATAGTTGTTACATGTCTATTTTAGCTCATAAAATTATGACCTAATTTATGTTTTGACCATTACCAGCACAGTTAGTGTTTAGAAAGCTTTTTATTGTTAATCAGCCTTACCAATTGCAGTTGATGATTTAGACACACCTACTTTTTCAAAAAGTCTTAAAATAGAAACAACAGACAATCCTATCTTTTCTGAAAATTATTATATTCACAACTTATCCTCTTCATTGAATAGTATAGATGTATTATATCAAAAATAAAAATTATTTTTGAATTAAAAATTGACACTTCGTTTTTTTAGTTAAGACCACAAGGTTCTGAGATTTTATCTTTAGTAGCCTTACAATGATGGTTAGCTTCTCAGTAATTAAAAAACAAAACAACTACAACCTTGGTTCAGTTTTCAGGTATACTTTTGCTTACTAGTCAAGCCACTTTTTATTATTCATTCGTGGTACTTTATAATGATTCCCTATTATGCAGTTTTTCAAAGATAGTATTAATAAGGTACATGTAGAAATTTATTTTAAAGCTAAAGTGGTACCCACCAGATGGTGCTATTTCGCCTTTGTAAAAAAAAGACGAATATAGAACTTTTTAAGAGTGTATGGGAGATCTCCTAATATTTTGGGGATAGAACAGCTCAGTGAAAAGAAATATTCAAATATTGTCACCTTAGAGAATATGGAATAAGTTTACATATATAAGTTATACTAATATGTTTATCTTCATAAAGATAGAGACTATTGCTAGAGTTAACATGGCAGAGAACCTTCTTTAGTCTAAAAATATTAAGTAGGTATTCTTAAGGTTTACATAATACAAATTGCTATTAGCTGTTGTCACCCCATAAGCATGAATAATGTAATTATTTATAAAAGGAGGTGTGCATTACCAAAATTTATATTTCAGTTTTCTTTACATTTTCAGTTAAATAGTATTACTGTCCAACTGAGTTACATAGTTATTTACAAGTAAGGGAAACATTTTGATTAGTTTATGTGTTCTTGAACATTTCCCAAATCAAAGAGAGAAAATTAGACTTGGATTCATTATTTTTACAAAGGAAAAAGATGACTGTTTTAATTTGTTTATTAGGAAGAAAGCAGCCACACAGCACACTAGTCATTTAGATGCTACAGTTGAATGGTTGGCTATCTGTTATAGTTAAAATGACTAGCTAGTGAAATATTCTTTTCAGTGAAGTATGAGAGATTCAGCCAGTAGGATTGTCTGTTGTTTCTATTTCTAAGATTTTAATATACTTAAATTAACTTTCTCTGGCCTTAGTGTCACTCTGTTTGTATTTGGCCATGAGATTAAAGCATAAAGGTATATAGGTGCTGTTATAAGTATTTGCCAAAGTCATTGTTGATGATGCCAACAGTGATTTTATCGGCATTTGTGAAATTAGAGGTTAAACTTGCTTTTATTTCTTACATTTGAATTTTTCCTCTGGAAAGGTGTGTGTATTACTTTGTAGGGTTGGAAAATTTTTTCCTCTACTCTTCTAGGTTCTTTGGGCTGCTCTATTAATTCAGTTGACATAAGATAGATTAAAAGGAGGAAAACAAATTTAATTATGTATGTGAAGGAGCCCCATAAAAATATGAAACCCAAGGGCAAGTGTGACAGTTGAGGCTTGTATGCCATCTTGAGCTAAGGAATGGGTTAGGGGTCTGGGGCTTTAAAGAGGAGGAGGGTAATTCACAGGAAAAGAAGAAGAGCAAATGTTTGATAAGTAGGTGCCATACAGATAGGTCATTTAGATAAATGTTATCTCTGGTAGCTCTTTCTTTGAGCCAGGCCCCTACCTAGATTGTTTTAGGTACTTAAGGGAGGTAAAAAGCTCAAAATAATCCAAATGCCAGAGTGGCATATTTTGGGGAGGCTTGTTCTGAACCCCTTCAACTTTGAATTCAGTAAAAGAAACATATCTTTATAGGTTAATATATATAGACAGTAGTTTTTCTTGTATTTCTAGATTTTGTGAATGAATAGTTAATCATAATTTTATTAACATTGTTGATATCATTCTCAGAATAACCTGGAGATTATTAACCACCATACTGCTTTATCTTAACTAGTTTTATAGCTTTTTTTAATATATTTAAAATTTTTTTTTAAACTTCGTATTATAGTTTTGGAGTATACCTCAGATCTGTCCTATAAGAGTATAAAGTCCTTCCTGATTAGATTTCTTCTCTCTACTTAGCACAGTGCTTGACGTATAGTAGATGATCTATATATATTTGTTACTTAAGAGTTAATTTTGTCATGCCTAGTATTACTAGTAGCAGTATAATACAAAGTAAATTATTTAGATAGAGCTTTTCCTCCTAGTAGAAATTTCCATACTAACAGTATACTAAATTCTGTTGTTTTTACTTTTATACTTCTTTCCTGATAGGGCTTTTTACAGTTGGTTTTAAAAAGACCATCTCACTGAAATCTCTTAAAATCGTTTTAGTGAGGCATCCTATCATGGTAAGGCTTTTCAATTTTTTTCAATTTTTTCGATTTTTTAAAAAATAAAAAATCTTATCTGCCTAGTTTCATGTGGATCTTGAGAATTAAAGATGATCTAGTCCAACAGTTCTCAAAGTGTGGTTCAGGGCCTCTTGGGAGGGTTCCTAAGATCTTTTCCAGGGAGTCAATGAGGGCAGAGCTATTTTCAAAATGATAGCAAGACATTGTTTGCTTTTTCATACTCATTCTCTCATGAATGTAAGTAGTTTTCCAGAGGTTACATGACATGCAATATTGATTGAATGCATAAACATATGAGAATGAAGCTGTCTTCTATTAAGCCAGACATTAAAGAGATTTGCAAAAATTATAAAGAGATTTAACTCTTCTTACTAAATTTTTTTAGTTTGGAAATAGTTTTTTTCCCCCCGTAAAATGTTACTTGTATTGACATTTAATGCTTTGAACATTTAGAAATCTATGTTTTAATTTCTAATATGGTAACCAGAGATAGACATAAAAGCTCTTTGATGTACTCAATGCTTTTTTTTTTTAAAGTATAAAGAGGTCCTGAGATCAAAGTGTATGAGAACTTCTGATCCTAATTCTTTATCTTCATTTCACAGATGAGGGTACTTGGAGGCCCAGAAAGGTGAAGTGGTTTAATCAAGTACACCCAGCCAGTTTTTGGCTTAGCTGAAACTTGTGTCACTGACTTCTGACTGATTTGATTTATTTTACTAGCTTTTTTTTTTTTTTTTTTTGCTATGTTTAGATATTCTCCAGCCTAATACCAAGGCGGAGTTCCTTAAACTGTTTTTGTTTGATATTTTAACTTTGTAAGTATATGAGTAAATTGGAAATATTGACCTGATTTTTCAGGTACAATGAAAAAATGATTTTTGACACATAAAATGTCTGATATAACCTTGCTATAAAGTATGAACTTTCAGGCAGGAAAAGGGAATGGATAGATGAAAAAGTATAGCCTTAGTGTCAAAAAAAATAAAGTTGAGGGCAAAGAGGTAGCCTCTTGTGCTTTAGAGACTCTTTTACTATCTTTTTTACTTTTTTTTCTTTTCTCTCATCAACAATAAAACATTGTTTACAAGCTTTCCTGAACATTTATGGCTGTTCATTTGTAGTAGAATGAGCTGTTCTACTGTTAGGTTTCAAAAATTAAGAGGGATAATAATTCCATTTTGCTCTTTTGGTGGATATGTATTATTTCTCATGTTACATTTCATGTTTGGGAGGATGAATTCTAAAACATTCTCGTTTTTTTGGAATTTTTGAAGGAATTTAAAACCATATTATGAAGATGGATTGAAAACCTGGATAGTTTTAGCTTGAAGAAAGAGAATCAGGAGATATGTATGATAGTCCTCTTCGTTTGAAGGACGTCCTTCATGTGGAAATGAGATTAGATTTATTGATTTATTTGTGAAATCTCAAGGATAGAAGAACCAGTGAGGTGGATGAAATTTCTAATAGTAAAGAAATACAAAAATAGAGTCAGCTTGTTTTGTAGGTAATAAGCTCCCTGTGTCAGGAGGTGTTAAAGTATAGACTGGATTGCTTAGTAGGAATGTTGAGAAATGT
The DNA here is from genome assembly GCF_036321535.1 of Camelus dromedarius. Lineage (NCBI taxonomy): Eukaryota > Metazoa > Chordata > Mammalia > Artiodactyla > Camelidae > Camelus > Camelus dromedarius. The sequence goes on along the minus strand of NC_087443.1, from coordinate 30,523,778 downwards.
TGTTGGCAAATGAATCAAGGAGTTGTGGTTAATTGGGTTAGATGACCTTTAATAAAATTCTTTCTATTATGTGTTTGGGCGTACTTGTTGAAAATAACTTGTATTAATGATAAAGAGTTTATTTTTGAAAAGGCAGTTGGTTTAGCAGATATATTCTACTTTTGTGTCAACTAGTCAATACACTTTATGGATCTGCAGTCTTGCCATGAGCAGTATAATTGATTCTCCTAGAAGGAGTACGTGTTTTGTTTGTTTCTTTTATTGCAAGCCATTTGAAGAGATGATGGATTGGTAGCAGAAATTTAGAAAAGAAAGGAATGATAAACATTCTAAAGGAAGATGAAAGCCATTTTGAAGATGTACATTGAATTGATATTTTGAGATATGTTTTCTAATTTGGCTGTGATCACAAGCATTTTCTGCCTCTTACTACCAGTTTTTCCTGTCAATTCCTTTCCAAATATTCCAACAAGGTAAAATAGTCCATAACGAATATTCATGTGAAATTCTCTCACTTGTTGGTGATTTTATAAGTTGTATATAATCAAAATGATGACTGCATTAAAACATATTACTTCTTAATTGAATGGAGTATGAGTAGGGGGAGGATCTAGTCTAATATTTTTAACTTTTTTCTTGGCATACTAGCAGAAAATACATGTTCTAACTGTAACTAGAAGTAAATGGATTATAACAAAATATTTGGCTTTATTTTCATTTGCGAGTGAGTGTCTGTGTTTCTCTGTATATGCATGTATCTTTCTCTATATATCATGTATATTCTTAATAGCTCCAAAAAGAATTTGAGATCTTATAATGTCTTACACACACAGACACACACACACACACACTGTTTTATTTGTTCATCAGACATTTATTGAAGGCCTGGCATAGGAGTTAAATTACTACAGGGTTCAGGTAGGAAATGAAGGAGTGAAATGAGCCAAGTTAGAGCAATAGATTTTGATTGATGGGTGGATTTTAGCTTCTCTTCAAAATAAGATTTGTGGCACTGTGAAATCTTGCCCCCAGTTATACAGTATAAATAAGATTGTTGTATGTGAGATTTAAATAGTTAAGAAATTCTACTAGAACTGAATGAAAAGGCTTCTTGGTCAACTCATCATTAGACAAATTAAGTAATTTTGCCATTCTTCAGGGTCACTGAAATTTTCTCTTATTGGTTGATTAATTCATGTATTTATTCATTTAATTAATATTTATTTACCTTCTACAATTTGTAAAGCCCTACTTTAGACACTGGATCCAATGTTAGACAATAATTTGCCTTCATTCACAGAGTTTACAGTCTAATGGTGAAGACAGATTTAAGCATTAAACTTCTTACTCAGTAAAAATTTCTAGTAAAATATAAAGTAAAAAACTTTTGAAACTGGAGACTAATGACTTGAATTCTTATTCAGCTGCTATTTACTTATTCATCCAGTTAATTTACTTATTCATCCAGTTAACACTTATTAAATGTTTATTATATATGCCAGAAATGTAGAGATTAGTAAAGATATAACTCTGCCTTGAAAAAGTTTCCATCTTTCCAGGATTATAAATAGGCAAAAGCTAGGGATGACTGTTACGATTAAATTATGTATAAAATCCTACAAGGGTAGTAAATTCCTCTAGCTGTGAGGGGTGCTAGAACCTGTCTCAAAGAGCTAATATTTGAGCTGGGCCATGAAGGATGAATAGAAGTTAGTTGGGGGCAAAAGAATCAGCATGAACAAAGGAGTGGCTGCCCTTGTTGACTTAAAAAAAAAATGCTCAACATGAAAGCTGTGAATTCAGTTTTATTTGGGGCTTACTGAGAGGACTATAGCCTGGGAGACAGATCTCAGCTCTGAGGAACTGCTCCAAAGAGGTAGGGGGCAAGATCAGGATATATGTGATTTTGGTGAAGAAAGTACCTGCAATCAAGCACACAAGTCAGTTGAAGATTGCTGCTAGTCACGCGGAACAGGTATCTCCGTTAATGATTTTAGTGCTTTTCTAGGTATGAGAAGATGCAATAAATTGTGTTCATCAAATTTTCTCCTCAAAATAGCTAACTCCCTGAAGGCCTGTTCTACCAGTTTTCCCCAGAGCACAGAGTGCCTCATTCCTGATCTCTGCCCTGAACTCCTTTCAGGGTGTGTTAAAGATCAGCAATTGCAGTGGCTAATGACTTCAATCTTGTAGAACCAGATGGCGAGTGGCATTTCTTTAGTTTGCGCCCTTGTACCCCAAATAGAGTGGTCTACATGAATTACACAAAAGCATGAATGAGCAAGATGTATTTGGAGATTGATGGAGTATTGTTTAGTTTGTTTAAAACACTAAGTATACCATGGAAAGAGGTAAGAGGAGAAGAAGCTACACAAGTAGGTTGAAGCCAGATTATGAGAAGTCTTAATATACTAGGCTAAGCTGTTGGGTTTAAGGTCTTATATATTAGGCTAAGTTATTTGGTAAAATTGAAATGTATTTGTGACCACTGGAAGATTTTAAAGCAGGCAAGCATGCTTAGTCTGCATTGTGCAAAGATTGTTGATAGAATTATGGATGAATTGGAGAGAAGTTGAGGCTAGAGGAAGATGTACTAGTTTGAAAACTCTTCATAATAGATAAGAATGGGATAATGAGGACCTCTTATAGGGTAGTAGTAGTGACTTCAAAACATAGGAGATGAACTTTAAATATAATTCAGAGGCTGAATTGACAGGATTTAGTGACTGATTTGTGAGAAGAGAGGACATCCAGAGAGATTTTGAAGTTTTGTCTTTAACATCTGTATAGGTAAATGGTGAGGCCATTAAATTTGAAAGGAAACCCAACATGATTTTGGGGGAAGTAATAAATTTGGTTTTGTGATGCTGAGTTTGGAAGAGTCAATCTAAAAGGAATGTTGGAAGCATTTAAATTGTAAGTGAAGGAAAATGTCCATTTGTAGAGAAGGGAGAAGAATCACGAGAGAGAGCTATTTGGTGTGTTGTTGAATCTCTTAAATTCTCAGCTTCTTATTTTTAAAATATGGGAGGTGGAATCAGTAATTTTTCTGGTTTGGAGATAAGCAAAGTTTTAGTTAGCACAGGTTCTAAATTAGTGGTGCAGAAGTCACAATAATTATGTATGTTATAGACTAATAATATTAGTTAAACTTTATTGAGTGAGTTAAAATTAATTGAGTGCTTCCTATGAAGTTCAACTCAAATGCTAAGCGTTTTACGTTTATCATCCTATTTAATTATCATGGCAGCAAGAATTAAATACTACTACTATCTGGCTTTTCAGAAGAGAGAATATGTTGGCCAAGATTTTACAACAAGTAAATGGCAGGTTGGGTATTCAAACCCAGGTTAGTCTGACTGTAAAATCCAGGCCCTTAACCACTATGCTAATTGCCTGTCTTGTAGAACGTTAGAGCTGAAATAGATCTAAACACATTATCTAGCCCTGCCCTATAATCATATATATGTCATAGCTAAAATCTCTAATTAACGTCAAGATTAGCTATCCAATTTACTTAATAAAAAGCTTACCCAGCAGCCATTCATTACTACTGTTGTCCTTTTGGCAGATCTTTCTGTGTGTGTCTTGTGGGGGCGGCTCACCCCTCTACTGTGTGACTTGAGTGAATCCTTATCAGTCTAGGCCAGTCATGGTTGTCCCACTTTTTGGTGCTAGTAATGAGTTAAGACATGGGTATGAGACTCATATCTGGCCAATGAGACACTGAGGGGACATTTGATGGGGGGCTTCTGGGAAGTGTTTTCCCCCATATTTTTGAATGTTATCCGTATGGGTATATGAAATTGTGAGGAGCTATTTTGTAACCATTTGAGGACTAGTTGAGTATAAAAATAAAAAAACACTGTGTAGCAGAGTGAAAAGACGGAGAGAACCTGGATCCTTAATGACTTTGTTGAACACAACAACAATCCTAAAGCTGCCTTGCCTCAGGACCCTTATGTGAAAATAGAGGAAATTTCTTAGGCTGTGTGAAATAAATAAGGAAGTTTATTAACCTATTTTGAGTTGGATTTGATCCGCCCCCATAATTACCACTGAAGGAAACCTAACTGGGGTCTGAAGTGTTTACCCTTAATCTGAAGTACAATAGAAAGCATTGTAAGTCTTGCATTGCTACTAAGGTAGTAGTAGACAGTCTTAGTGTCAGTGTGCCTAATTTGATTGGGGTGGAAGCTAGAGATGATTATTTTCTAGAAAACAAATGTTGTAAGTTAAAGTAGCAAAATGTCATTGAGGAAATAAACCTTATTATCTTGACAGTTTCTGTAGGTTAAAGGAATAGAAAGTAGGTCCTCAAATTAGGATAGGGAATAGAGTTGGATTTTTTTTGTAATCAGTTAACTTAAATTTTAGGGTTTCTCACTTATACACACCCTTCCAAAGCCCTGAGAGGATCCCAAGCAACGTGTCTACATAGTTTTTTTTTTTTTTTTTTGGTGAAATTTAGAAAAGTTAGACATTTTAACCAGTTAAAACTATTGTCTCTTTTCACTTTGATTTTCCCTCTATCTGGTACCCTCATTTTGGTTGGCATTAAAGTGGCCAGAGGCACTTTGGTGATCTGGTTAAGGAGAGGTTTAATAAGGGATACACTTAGATGGTGTGTGTGGTTTGCAGTTGTTTCTATGTATAGTTAAGTTATTACTAGCCATTCTTGCATAGATATGACTTCAGGAATATTCTTCCTTTCCACTGTGCCAAGGGCTTTATAATACACAGATGCAAAGCCAAGAGTTTTAGAGCAATATGAATATGTGTTTTGTATCTGGTACCAGAAGTATCTAGGCAGAGGAAGATTTAAGTATATGGAGTCAGAAACTAGTCTGGAAAAATTTTCTAAATCTTAGAGCTCATATATGAAAGAAACTTGATGGAGGTTTTCCTAAGTCCAGCAGTGTTCCTAAGAATGCACATGACCTTATCTGTAATAAGTTGTAAAACTGTTAAATGCTTATAAACTATTAATTTATAAACATTGATCAAACACATTAGCAGAAGGAATTACCTTTCTATTCTCTTCATATTAAAAAATTGTTATATGAAGAGGCAGTCAAATATGTAGCCAGAAATATAGGAAAATATGAGCATTAGAGAGGTAGGTCAGGTAGTTGATAAAAATATGCCATTCTGAAATTTATGATGTTTGTGGTATTTGTCAACTTTTTAAAGTTTGTGGTTGTGTGAAGGAAAAACCGGGCTGGTCTAACAAGATAACTCACAAGTCTAGGAATGTGAAGGAGAGGCTGGGCTGGGCTAACAAGATAACTCACAAATCTAAGTATTGGAATACTGATCTGAGTTCTGCTAGACTAACTTGTAAATCTAGGTTAATTAGTGTTGGTTTGCTGTTCATGTTTTTTGCTAGCCAGCTGTGTTTTCAAAGATACATATCTGGCTTTGGAATGTTGGTTTGCTGCCTCCCCGCCTCCACTTTTGTGATGATGCTGCTGCTAAAGCTATTCCACGCCTATTGGCCGAATACCCCAAGCTTGTACTTTACCCTATAAAACCTCATGTGCACATCTTGAAGGTGCTCAGAGCTTCAGAGCAGAAGCCCCTCTGAGCCCGCCGGCGTAATACATCTGAGTGCTCCAACCCTCCGAGTGGTGCTTGTTTCTTGGCTGGCGTGTTGTTTCCGTAACTGTTGTTGTAGTTTATTTTCCACATTCTAGATAAATGTTTACTTCATACCCAATTTTGTATTCTTTTCCTTAAAGAGAACTCCCTATGTTGTAAAAAATTTTCACCTACAAAACCAGGATCCATTCCTCTAAGGAAACAAAAGTTAAAATTTGTTTTGTAGCAGTGTTGAAATAGGTAAGTCAAATGACGATTAAGTGAGTACCGTGTTTCCTTATTACGGCAGAATAAGATAGAAGTACAAGGTTTGTAATGAACAGAGAGAATTGGGGGTTTTAATAGCTCTAGTGGGTTTGAGTGATAATATTTTCCCATAACATTTTATCAGATCATTTCTGGTACATGGCTGTGGCACCCTTGATGATATTTTCTTCATTAACATTCTTCAGGAATTGGAATGGGAGAGATTTGATGAGCGGACAGAAGCCCTCTACCCTGTGCCGGCTAATGAAGAACAGATAGAATCACCCCTGTTGTATAATAAAGAATTTATCTGGTTTTTGTCCTGGGTTCCTGGTACAGAGCAACTGAAACTCTTGGAATTTCCCAAGTGACAGAATTGTCTTTGTTATTCATGAGTTGCTTGGATCACTGTGTTATCATTATCAGTATGCTAATGAGGTGACTCTTGGTGAGTCCTTAGATAGCTTCAGGTGTGGGCATGCAGGTCACCCAGGAAGACTAAAGCGAGTGATTGGGCCTGGGGATGGGACTTTGAGCCAGCCCAACTTCTGGAAAGGTGGCTTTCCAGAAGTTCCAATGAACCAAAGGTGGTTCATTGATGTGGCCAATGATTTAATCATTCTTGTAATGAAGTCCCAATAAAAACTCTGGACATTGAAGCTCAGTGGAACTTCACTGTGTGTAAACAAAGTAGGTGCCAGGAATGTGTCCAGCATGGAAGCTCTGTGTTTGGGACCCCTCCAGACCTTATCTTATGTGTCTCTTTGTTTGGCTGTTAACTGAGTTGTATCATTTATAGGAAAATTGTAATTATGATGCTTTCCTGAGTTCCTGAGTTTCACAGTCTCTCTGTGAATTATTCAACCGAGAGGTCAACGAAAACCCTCAAATTTGTAGGCAGGCAGTCAGAAGTGTATGTGACATCTGACATCAGGGAGTCATGCTGTGAACAGTGTCCTTTAACTTGTGAAATCTGCGTCAACTACCAGTGGTTAGTGCCAGAACTGAATTGCAGTACTCCAGTTGAGTTTGGAAGAGAATACCTCCAGAATGACAAATTCTAAAATAATGTGCCAAAACACGGAACACAATTTCGGACTTGCTGGTTTGCAGCATCAAAACAAAAAACATGAACAGACAACTTAAGTATGAGAAGATGTTCAACTTCATTCATAAGGAATGGAACATTTTGTTTTATTTTTTTGGCTTGTTGTGTGTTTCAGTGTTTCGCTTTCAGGAGAATGATAATCACCAGTTCACATGTTGTGTCAATTAGGACTGATTTTGCATATACTAGAAAGTCCAAAAACCACAGTGACATAAGCAAGGTAGAACTTTATTTTTCTTTCATGTAAAAGAAATCTGAGGTTAGGTAGTCCAGGATGGTGTAGTAGCTTTACAGTCATGAGGAGCCCAAGTTCTGTTTTCTCTGTGCTGGCTTCTGTTTCCAGGTTCACTTTATGATGACGGTTACTTCAAGGTACGTTAGGCCTTATTCTAGATCCTATCCTTTGAGTAGTCTATAAAACAGACCCAGTCCCAGACCTCATGGAGTTTGTAATGAGTGAAGAAGCAGCTTGTAAAATTGAAGGTGTATTAGGCATCACATAGTGACTTCTCTTGGGGAAGAGGGGAAGGCAGCTAAGAAAGTGATTTCTGAATAGGGGAGATTAGGAGCAAAAGTAGTGATAAAATTATGATGATATATTCAGACAGTTATGAGTGAACTAAACAAACAACAGTAAGATAATCATATATTATCCTAAAGGAAATAATAAAGGACTTGTATAAGATAAGTGCTAGCCAGCTTCTAGGAAGGAATGACTAACTTTGTCTGGATAGGATCAATGATTCAAGATAAACAGGACAGTCTTTCAAAGGACTCAAAAACCCCTATTTGGTTTCTTCCTGAGCCTCTTGTTTATTCAGGCTTTCATTTTCTGGGTAGCCTCAGGTGCTCTATTTGCAGTTTCTTGATTGTGCCCTGACTTCAGTACTTGTATGTGATTCTCTGCCTGGAAGTTCTTACTCTCCCTAAAAGGCTAATTTGTTTGTCCTTGAATATTCAGGATTCCTTAAAAGGTTACCTGAGAGCCTTTCTCCTATCCTCCTCCCTCCATCATGCTAACCTCTCCTGCACTCCCACAGCATGTTAGTATTTATTGCTTTGTATTGAAATTATTTTCAGTTTGATGCTTCCTAAAAATTGTAAATTATTTGAAAATAGAAACTGTGTTTTAATTCTCTCATCTCTACTGAAAATAGTAAAACATTTACATGAAGAAAATTCTTCTTAATATGGCATGCTCACCTGCACATTTCTCACTATCTATGTGTCTAAATATATAAAGAACTATAACATTTAAATATTTTAAATTGTAATTTTCCTAAAATATCTGGGCTTTTCGGTCACTTTTGTACCATATAACTTCAAGTTATATAATTTTATAAAATCTATTTAAATGCATATATACTGAACGTGTACATGAAAGTTTTGTTACACATTTTAAAAACAGTAGTATGATCAAACTATTAATAGCTTTCTCTCTGGAAGGTATACATGCAGTAAACTCTAATTCTGTTTGTTATTTTTTAATTAGAAATCACAATAGCAAAATTACAAAAATTCATCTTTCTTTGGTTCCAGATATAAGTACATTGCATTATATTGTCCCTTGTGAAAGATCGTAATGATTCATAAATATATAGAAAGCAAAAGTCCCACACATTTCCTTATTCATGAGATAGCCAGTGCCAATAACTTGGTATATATTTTTGGAATATCTCTCTTAAAAAGCATTTAATGTAAACAAAAGAATATGTGTAAGTCAGACAGAGGAAGGCAAATACTGTATGTTTTCACTTATATGTGGGATCTAAAAACCAAAACAAATGAACAAATGTAACAAAATAAAAACAGGCTCACAGATACAGAGAAGAAACTAGTGGTTGCAAAAAGTGGAGGAAGATGATGGGAGGGGCGTAATAGGTGAAGGGGATTAAAAGGTACAAACTACCAGTTGTAAAATAGTCACAGGGATATAATGTACAGCACAAGGAATATAGTCAATAAGATTATAATAACCTTGTATGTAAAGAATCTATAAAACATCAAATCACTCACACAAAAAGAATATGTATAATGTTGTTCAGCATACTAATGAAATAACCATCATGAACTCATCACCCAATTTAAGAAATAATCTTATTAATAGCTTTGAGACTCTGTGTGCTGCCTGTGAACTTCATTCTCCCAAATTCCTCGGAGGTTTTTTTGAGGGAGGATTTTGTTTTTACAGTCCCCTTTCTTTATCATTTTACTATAAATGTGTATTCCTAAACAATACGGTCTTTAGTTTTGCCTGTTTTGAAACTGTGAAGTTAATACCATTTTTGTATGTTTCTGTGATTTATTGTGGCTGGTACATGTAGCTGTAGTTCATTGGTTTTCATTGTTGAGTAACCTGTATTCCATTCCACAAACATGGACATACATGAATATATATACGTATTTTTCTGTTCACCTGTTGATGGACACTTAATGTCATTTCCAGGTGTTTTGCAATTATAAACAACACTACTGTGAACATTCTTATATGTACCTCCTGTTGTACAAATGCAAGAATTTCTTCAGGGTAGTGCTTATCAAAATACTATGAACTGCAGCTTGCAGCAAGCAACATATTTTCTACTTCAATGCATGCATGCACACACAGGCTTCCCTGCAACTGATACTAATAGTACTTACTCTTACTAAATATAATCAAATAAAAATATAAAAGGTTAATGACAAATATGATTTTTAAATCTCCAAAAGGAACAATCAAAATGAATATTTAGAAGTTCTTTGTTTTGGAAGTATTTATACAATTTTGGAAATGTTTATGATGGATGTTCTTGCCTATTCATAAATTCATTTCAATTCACTGCATATAGATACAATGCACTGTTTATTTGGTACACTGTTGAGCCTGTTGGTGTCTTATGTTTTTAATTAAGTTAAAATCTTTGTTCATACTAATAGGTTGTTGTCAGTGGTAATAGGCTCTTGCTACTTAGAAATATAGTTTGGGTTCTAATCTGAAATAATTCATTCTGTTTGAACATCAAATTTAATGAAATATTGAGTCTAGGCTTAAAAATTGGGTATTTGTCCAAACGTTTTTCTTTAATGTTTCATATTTCTCTTTCATAAATCAATAATGAATTGTTTTACACAGAGAAGTAAGAACTCACAATACTAAACTCTCATTTAGTTCAAACCTGTCTTCATTAGTGTTCTCTTCAGTAAGCTAGGGAACAGTGTCTTTTGGTTTCCTTGGGTATGTCTGATGTATTAAAATGTGTCATTGTTATCCCTATAGTTTCACATTTGTTTTTTTAAGTGTTGAAAATCATCAAATATGCCTATTTTGTCCCCTAGTTTTTCAACAATATTTTCCAGATAAGATTTAAATTCACTTGAATTAAAAAATATTTCTAACTTCTGCATTTCATACCATCCCCTCTGCTTAGTGTGTTCTTTCTCAACAACCAATAAACACACTTCAGATGTAATTCTAAGTGTATGGTTAGTTCCAATCTCTGAACAAAATATTTTAGAAAGTCAGCTATTCAGTGAGCTTCCTTTCATTACATTAACAGCTTTTATTACATTTTACCCATGAGATTTGGTGGAATTTCTGTGCTCAAGCTTTATTACATGAAACAGTGATTCCAACCAACTCTTTGTTTTTGTAGCCTCATAATTTTTTTGGAATAACTCTGCTCTTTTCCAGTCAAATTTGCTACTCCATCACTTATAATTCCTGTAATCTTTTTACTTTAATTATATTGATCAGCAGTGAACTTTTTTTAAATTTTTTTTTACATTTTCCATAAAGTTTTGTTGGAATTTATTCTAATAATTTATCCAAAGTATATTGTTACTAGTATGTCTGTAGTAGACCTTTGATATTCATGAGGGTTATTTATACCTGTTATCTTTATGAAACTGAACTATCAATGCTTCTCTAGCACCTATTGTCACTGATAAAATGAAATCAGGTACAACTGGAAAGTATACATGACTCTTTTAGATCCTTAACAGTTGTATAAATAAGAAACTAAACTTTTATAAAGCTGTTAAAGCAACTGAATGAACTGTTTCTCGTTTCTCTTGTTTGCATTGGACTTTATTATATCAGAGGGCCGAGCCATCTCTGAGTGCTGCCCTTTTAATAAACTCAGTCATCTGAAATTTAACACGTCCAGACCTGTTCCTCTTACAGTCTGCCTCACTTATAGATAATTCCAAGCCAGAAAACCAGAAGCCATCTGTGGCACTGTGCTCTCTGTTATTCCCCACCTCCAGTCCAATTGCATGTTTTATCTATTTGTTCTTCTTTCAAAATGCCCTAAATCCATGCACCACTTTCTATCTCCACCAGCACCACCTCAGGCTCTTCTCTTTCAAGAGCCTCCTGTCTACCTCTTGGTAGCAGTGTACTTTATAATTCAATAAGTATATTTATGCCAGTTCTACGAGAGGTTAAAATTTCTATAATACAGAAGTCTTAACATTAAATGGTCTTCCCACCTGTATCTGGCATAAATTGAAAGAATTCTTATTAAGTTGGGTCTTGAAATTTATTCCAGACTAAAACAGAAATAACACTATTTCTTGATATTTTGCAACAGTCAGAGTTTATGTAATTTAATAGTATACCATTTCCAAAAGATAGAGCTATTAATTTGTCAATTATTTTAAAAAAATACATTTTCTTGTCTGTACAGTGCTAACAGTAAAAAAAAAGTTCAGTGGCTGTGTGAGTCAATTTCTTTTGCCTAGAGTTAAGTAACTAAATGATAACAAGAATGACTAAGAATTGGGCTAAATTTGTCTTTTTTTCTTTCTCTGAAAATATTTCAGGAATGTAGAGCATGCTGTTTTTCCAAGTATCTTTACTTTTAAAGATTTTAATCTTTTGTTTATAAAATATTGTTATATTTGGACTTTACCATTTTTATTAAGTTACTGAGTTTTTGTGAAGTACTGTCTGTATTACCCTTTCAGATACAGCAACTGAATTTGAATATGCCTCTTGTTTAAATCACAGTAATTCATGTACAGAGTAATATAAAAATTTTCATAATGTAAGTAGACTATGAATTACTGCAAGTACCTAAAAGAAAGGTCATTTTGAAAGAGATTAAAATGACCTTATCTTTAATTTTTTAGCATAAATACAGTAAGTGTGATATAAATCCATTACAAAATTGGGTAAAAGTTGAAGGCAACTGCAGTGTTTTAAGTCACTGAATTTAACTTTACACTAGTAAAGTATTCCAGTAAGTATTTACACAATCAGGAACTTAAGGGGTTCACTTGTACTTTGATATTCAAAGTTCAAAAATAATCTATATATACACTTTAAAATAAGGCATGTGGTGGTATTGATATTTGTTTGAAAACATGAGTTACTAAAGCAATTCATAATTTATGGACATCATGTGATTATTTTGGGAAATCATTATCCAGTATCATTAGGATAATCATCTTTATATAGATAGAAGTAACTTGATCTTTATGCAAGACATTCTTAAGATGTTTTATTATCTTAACTAATAATGAATAATGAATAAAAATTTTACCACACATATACATACTAATATATGCTTAAGATTGTTATCATTTACTGATAGTAAATTAGATTTTCACACTACATGATACCTGCTTATCTAGGCAGTAAATTTAAACTATAGAAGAAATGCAGTGTAACTTGTACTGTAAATAAACTATTAGTAATGAACATCACAGTGAGAGCTGGTAGCATATGAATTATTCACTGCAAACTTATTATCTCTGTGTCATTAGCATGTAAGATAATGAATCTAATTACCATGGCTTTAAACTCAGGGGAGTTAGCAATTTCTGTGTGGAACTTTCTGGGCTGTCATTACCACCCAGAAGGGTATTGAGAGAACTGCAGATACTACTTCTGTATTTTGTTTCTGAGATGCTCTTTCTCCTTACTTGCTTCTTTGTTGGTCAATTAGTTTTTGTTTATTTTTAGAGAAAGACTTAAGGGATTTTCTGTTACTTGAATATCTTTTAAAGGAGTTATGGGGAATATTTAAGTATTTTATTATGTGTTCTTCTTAGTGTAATTTAGTGTTGTCAGTAGACAAAATATTTCTGGTATGCTTTCATTAACCCACATGGGTTAGCATCACCTATTATAGTAGATTACCAAAAACAGTGTAATTACTTGAACAAACTAGGCTAAAAGGTTAATAATCAGTTTTCTCCCCTTAAAGGATTTGGACTAAAATACTTTACTTCCGAAGTACTTGGTATTAGCATATAGCCCTTTCGAATCTTAATACTGTACCTCGGGTCTTAATTTAACATTTTGATGAACTTCTTGCTTCTATTTTCTTATATTATAGTGTAAATGATCTGTAATAAGCCATTCTAATTAAAGTTGGTAAATCTACAACTGCTTCAATTATACACTGATCAATTATACACTAATTTAATTCTACTTAGCAGGGTACGGCATATCATTAATTGGTTTCAGACTTAATACAACAGATTTAGAAGTAATCAAAATTTAAAGCATTTTACTTAGCTGGGGAAAAGTGAAGGATCATAATGTCAAGTAATTCACATATCAACTATGATAAACTAAGAGGTTTATCTCTTTAAAAATGAAGGCATGTGTTTGCCATTTATGTTCATTGTTGAGGACTGTGGGTTGTGAGGGAGGTTTAATAGTATCTTTAGTTATTAATAATATAGTTTTATATTCTTCCCTTTTCTTTAGATTTTTATCTTTTTTAATGTTACTAAATTATTTTTTACAGCATGGTTATTTTATATATGCACATATATATATATAATATATACAAATAATATCATGGGTATACCCTAATTCACTCCTTTTCAACTTCCTTGTCATGGCTCTCACAAAATATTTATTATTAGTTGATTTTGAATATGTAAGCATGTGCTGTTTTTTTTCAGAATTATGTTAAAGAAATAAGATGATTAAATATAATTAACTTGAAAATCTTTAGTAAAGTGATCTTTATTACAGTTTTATTCTTGTTGAGGTGATGACTTAAGTGTGCCTCAGAAGTCTTAGGAATGACTGATGAACTCAGTGTAATAACTTTTCTCAATTAACTGCTCTTTGAATTAAGTGATTCAGATTAAATTTCATTACTCATTCTTTCTCTGCATGTTCGTATTATTGGGAATGCTCTTTGCCTTGCCCAGCTTGCTTCCCAATAAATTAGTATTTCTTTATAAGAATGTTATAATGGAGCTTTTCTGTGTTGTAAAGACTGTTAAATGCACTTCACCCTTTTGAGAAAGTTATTTTTGGTTACAAGTTCAGGGAACCCCATGGGCCTTTGATCTATTATATCTAAGGGCCACTTAAAAAAAAAACAAAACTCTAAGTTAATATATGCACATGGTTAGGATTCAAATAGAACAGATGGTCTTATAATGAAAAACAAGAGAAATCCTATCCTACATTTCCCCTTCTCATTTCCCCAAAGGCAGCTACTTTTAACCAATTGTGTTTTGAGTGCTTATGGTGGTTATCTCTACCTTTATTAGGCTTATATTATTTCTTGATATTTCTGACCTTCTGTATTCTATGATTAGATGAATCTTTATCTTACACCACCTCTACCTTTTTGTCACCTTTCCTGGTTTTGATCACTGTTTCAGTTCCTATACTGATTTCTTTGTATCTTCAAATAATAAAAATAAAGTTACCTTTCATGTTTTATTAGCTGTGTTCCCTGTTTTCTATTTCTCAGCTTCTTTTACTTTTAATATTATCAAAGTTGATAATAGTAGGACCATTTTTGTATTAGAATAATTCTTGCATATGGGTAAGAAAGTGATTGGTGCCAAAAGGTTTACAATAAAATATAGCAGTCTCCTGCTCTCCTCTTAGTTTTCTAGAAGCAACCAATTTTAATAATGTTAGTTTCTTCCTTCTGATACGACTTTATTTCTAAATAATATGGTTACTCAGCTTTTCTTGATTCACCAGTTTTACGTGTTATCTATTGATCTTTAATGGCGATTTGGGATTTGGATCATATTACACACCTATTCCTCCAGTTTTAAAAAATTATATTAATTTTGGTTAAATCTATAAACAACTTGTACTTAGTATTTTCATTATAATGACCATGTACGCATTGAATAATATAATGGACTATATTACATCCATTTACTTAAACAGATATTTGTGTCCTTTCCCCCTCCTGTATGATTTATTGCCTTGCTTATTTATTTGCTTGCTTTTCTATGGGCTAGTTTGCTAATTTCTCTTTCTCTTTAAATGGATCTCTCAGGCAATGCTCAAAACAATTTTTTTAAGGTGTTTAAATAAAGGTCTGAAAGCTCAATTAATACTTTTTTCTTGGAGAATTCTCTCCGTCAGCCAGCCCTCTGTTCTGCTTCAACTTTTACTTTTTTATTTTAAGTTTTTGCTTTCTACAGCCCTGTTCCTGATCTTCTGATTTTTCTTTTGTTGGATAATTTGCTTTTTTTGGTTGTTTTCTCCTTTATTAGTTTATTCCCCACTGAAGCATATCCTTCAGAGATTCCTGATGATAGGTTGTGTGGAAAATAAAATTTTTGAGGACTTGGAAGTCTTAAAATGTTTTCATTCTACCTTCACATTAGATTGGTATTTCAACTAGGTATGGAATTGTAGGTTAAAAATAATTTACCTTAAAAATGTGAAGGCCTTGCTCCATTAGTAGCTAGCTGTCCTTCCTGTCATTTTTGTTAAACATTTTTGGTAATTTCCTCTCTACCATCTTCTCTGTTCTTTCTCTCTGGAACTGTAAATTATTTTTATTAACCAATTTTCTATTAATGAACACTTTGGGTTTTTTTAGTTTTTCACTACCAAAAATACATTTATTGTCTCTTCACATGCCCTTCTACACAACTGTGCCAGTGTTAAAATAAGATATAACTTAAAAGGATACACATTTTAACTTTGGAGAAATGCCAAACTGTCTTTCATAAAAGTTGTATCAGTTACTTATGATAGAGTATAATGTTTATTCACTGTGGTAAATAATGTGATAAGTGAAAATATGAAATTTAACATTTCTAATAAGCTTTCCTCTAATTATTACTGAGGTTGAGAACATTTTTGTTTTATTGATCATTTGTAATTATATATTTTGCAAAGGCTCCTTTTGTACTCAGTCTGCAAACAGACCTTTTTGCCTGTTTTCTTCTATGTTCATACCCTGATATTGATATTAGCTTGGAGTGGATTGGCCTAAACTATCCACTCCAAGCCTTTCTCCTAGCTTTGTCATTTTTCAGACAGAGGGGTTGTTCTGAGTGTAATTGCACCAGACAAATGGAGCACTGAGAGAAAATCTGGCCATAAAATGAGATTTTAGGGGGGAGAGTATAGCTCTGTGGTAGGTTATGTCTTAGCATGCATGAGATCCTGGGTTCACTCTACAGTATTTCCATAAATAAGTAAAAAAAAAAATCTGTATATACATATATCTATATAGATATATATGAATACTGTAAAAAATGGTGAGATTTTAACCTTTAAATTGGGATTTGCTTTCTCTGTTTATCAGTGCTTCCTCTGAGAGATGGAGGTTTGGGTGCAGAAGGCAGCAAGAGGGAAAAGCTTTGAGATTCTCCTACTTGAACTTCAGATTCTAGTGTGAAGCTCCAACACTGAGTTAGCATTGCTTTTTCAGGTATATCTATTTCCAGTTTTTGAAATTATTTTGTCCTACCAAGTCATGAAGCATGAAAAACCAACATGGAGCACATTTGATACTGATGATAAATAGGTAGTTTTATTCATTTATTCATTCAGTCATATATATTGACACTATACTTGATCTCATGGAGCTTAGAGTCCTAGGGATTGAAAGGAGTCTAATTGATAAAACATGTAGTTTATGCTTCTTAAAAACAGGATTGGCTAATTCAGGAAAACTTTTGAATTCAGACACAGGTTTGCTTTAAACTGGAGTGTTTGCTTGTTTCTATTTTCATTAACACATTTCTTAGCTTTTGATTTTTAAACTAGGAGAGAGCAGAGTATCTTGGCAGAAAGATCTAATATGTGATCCTTATGAGTTCCTCAGTTGTTGCAAAACATAAACATTTCATAAGGGGTTCAACAAAGTAGATTAAATGTTATTTAAAACATATGTTATAGTTGACCTCATGGCTAAATGCCTGGTTCAGGAATCTATGAGTTATCCCAAGGGTAATTCTTATATAGCAAAGTTTTTTGTTTTATTTTGTTTTTTTCATGCTGAAATACTTTATTTCCGCAAATACTACATAGGGGAATTGAATAAAAAGTCAAAAAGTCATAAGAAAAAGAAAAGAAACCTTGCCTTTTTACTGCTTTTACTGGAACATAGAAAATGTTTTTGGTAACAGGCTGTGCTTCATCATGAAAATACACTTCAGTGTTTTAGGCCTTCACAAATTTGATTTCATTGTGTTTACTGATGGATGTTAGTGGGCTGAATGAGATAGGGAGAAATTAAAGAATAAACAGGAACTCTCAAACTTTCAAGTGGTTGTTTCTACAGTGTATAGCATGGATTTTCCTGTTTTTAGATTTTCCTTATGAAAATTTTCAGTATGTCGAAACATTTAACAAGACTAAAACATACACTCATGTACCCAGTATCTTAACACTATGGGCTATATTTGTTGAAGGTTTGATTGTAGTCGGGGGAGGGAATAAAAAAGGTACAGTTCAAACCTGTACACCATTCTGCAATCTCCTTCTCCCTCTTATCCCAGGTCACTGGTACTTTTAGCTCTTTCTCATATTTTTAGCTGTAAGATGTTTCTTAGTGCTTAAAGTGAGTATATTATGTATCCATGAACAATATGAGAGATTGATTTGAAGGTTCTAAAACATTATGTAAATGCTATTTTACTGTGTTCATGTTGCTTTTTTGTGCAATATTATATTTTTGAGACTTTTAGATGTTAAAATTTTAATGTCATATAATGTGTTTATATTTTATAAATATATATATTATAAAATAAATATAGTTCATTTTCTCCTATACAATATTGTATGACTGTGTCACAATTTATATTCTGGTTGAGGAATTAGGACTTACAACTTTTTTCTGCTTTAGAAACATTGCTGCAATTAAAACTTTTGTACTTATTTTGTGTATGCATATGTGAAAGATTTTCTAGAGCTGTCCAATACAGTAGCCACTAGTCACATGTGGATGTTTAAACTTAAATTAATTAAAAATTAATAAAATTAAGGTCCTCAGTTGTACTGGCCACATTTCAAGTGCTCAGTAGTCCTATGTAGTTAGCAGCTAATGTCCTGAGTATTGTAGATACAGAATATTTCCATTATTCTGGAAAGTTCTATAGAATAGCGCTGCCTGGGATTTATACCTGTGTGTAGAATTATTGGTCATGCAAATCTTACACTTTACTAGATATTGCTGAATTGTTTTTGCCAGCAGTATCTGAGCATTCCATTTCTCAATTGTCTTGCTAAAAATTAGTATCCATAGAAATTTTAATTTTTAAAAATTTAATAGGTATAAAATGTGTCTTACTGTGATTTTTCACTTCCACCTTAAAAATGTCTGGTGAGGTTGAGCATCTTTTCCTAAATGTTTATTTGCCTAAATTTCCTGTTTTGTGATTGCC